>NC_136061.1:1262637150-1263310501 GCF_964261635.1 Lissotriton helveticus | reverse complement strand
CTACCAGTACGTCACTTTTTCACGGATGTATGATGGTACAACGCGGTACATAACACCGCAGTACCATCACAACGCAGCTTTTACAACGCAAGTCGTTACCACGACTTGCGCTGTAGGGTGCTGGACTTAGGAATAGTATGATTTACTATTCCAACTCCAGCCTACATACAGTAGGGAAGGTGTTGGAATAGTAAATCACACTATTCCTTAGTCTAGAGTGCCCTCCAGCGCAAGTCGTGGTAGCGACTTGCGTTCTAAAATCCGCGTTGTAATGGTACTGCGTTGTTATGACCGCATCGTAATGGTTGTTTCCCCTTTTTCACCTATTAAAAGTGTTGCATCAGCAGCGTGAGGGGCTTTTAAAAAAGCCCCTATGTGCCCGATTAAGACTGGGCCACAAAACAATCGGATGCAAATTGTGTACTTGCTAATTTTGCACATTTGCTGTGTGCGTCAATTAGTGGTTGCTCAGTTTTCACCCGATCATTCTTTTGTGTAAATGGGAGTATACACCCAAAACATGATTAGCTATGCCTAACCTATTCAGGACTTTAGGGCCCTGTTTACTAAGACCTATTTACAAACCAAGATGTGCACATTGCATGCCAAGAGGTTGGTGAATAGCTAATTTGCGACGCGGCCTTCATTCAAATAGGTTGCACTACAAGTTACACAGTCCGAAAGGTGGGTCGCCAATAACCTAGACAATTAATACTATTAGGTAGATGGCAATTTGCAACACCCCTATGAGGGGCCGCAAATGTAGGGATGGTGCCTGCAAAAAACAGCAGGCAAAGGGCCAAGAATAAGGTGGCACTGGCAACCTGGTTGAGGGCGGACCGTGCAACAGGAGGAAGAACCCCGCCCCCCTCTCAACCACCACGGGCCGCTCTTGAGGAGTACATTGAGTCAAGGTAGGAACTTGAAAGTGTGTCCAGCTTCAGCAACATAGAGACATCAACTACATCAGAAACTTCTAAAAGTAAGTCTCTTACATTACAGTTCTCTTTTCCTAACACATAAAGCATACAATACATGTTTAGATATGTGTAAATGCTTAGTAATAAATGTTTTGAATGAAAGTGTAAGGTATATTTTAGCTACTCTATTACACATTTTCAGCTTACATTAGTATAGCATTATGGGAAATGAGATTCAACGTTGCAAGCAAAGTCTTACTAAAATTGCACTTATTTAGCTTTCAAAAGTAAAGCCTGTGATCAACATATCTTCTATATGTCATCAAATTAACTTTAACTACATTTGTAAACAAATTTCCCTGCACAAAGTGGTCATGAATCTAAAGGAGTGGGGCAGAAAGACACACAAAAGGTAATTGATAAAGTTATTGAATCTAAGTCCTGGAATTCAACACTTTAACCACAAGTCAGCACTCATACACAGTCTGTTGAGAAAGCTGTGGAGCCAGGCGCACAAAATGAAACAGAAGATTTAGCAGTGAGACCCAGACAGCTGCACAGGAGAAGTAGTGTGCAACATTGCAGTGTTTTGAAGCCACCATCAACAAAAGCTATTTCAACTTGAAATAATGGAGATAACGTGCAGTTATTTGCAGGTTTAGAGGCCTTAATGTTGAGGCTCCAGCACCTACAACACAAGCAAATAATGAAAAAAAGAAATTAACAAATTGGTGTGCATTGAAAAAGTAGCATCTAAAGTGGCTTTCAATATTTTACTAATACTAGAGGAAAGCCAAAGGTCCATAAGTGAGAAAGTCACAGTTAGACAGAGATAATGACTCATTTATGTGGCCAGTTACATCAAGGAAATGTAACACAAAAGTGTAGGCAACATCATTATTTTGCCTATATAAACAGATTAAGTCACTCTATAAATCGCCTTGCACAGGCAACTTCAACATGAACTCGTCACTCTATCAACTTGTAGACAGAAATGGTCACTATAGTGGGGATGTTACATGACCTTGTACAAGGGACAAATGCAGTAGAAAGTTTGAAAACCAAGCAAACTGCAAGTGATCGTCAAGTCAGGATTGGGAAAAGTGAAGAGCTCTCCATTGTGAGAAGTGTTTCTATGACAGAGACTGTGACCCGGTGTTGCAGTCATGGACGTGGTGGAGTTGGGGGAAGTGCAGAGTCAACAACATCTGAAAGACCCACGCTGATCCTTGTAAAGACAGACAAACGTTACAACTTAGTAAATATCTGCATTTTCTGTTATGTACTAATGTAAGGATTTTCAAACACATATTTCAAGTCATTTGGATAACATTGTATAACAGTTTAAAGAGTGTTGTAGCTCTATGCCTGAGCTACATATGCCTACCTGAAAATAGAGTACGTTATTTTTTGCAATGCAAACATTTGTTTTATATATTTTTAACATTCACAGTTTAGCATCACACTTATTTTAAAAATAAGGATTGTTAATGTCAGCACGTTTTGCTCTGCCTTCTGCTTCCCTTGAGGCATCCGGGGTTTGACTATGGCTCAGGCATGATTGAAGGTAAGCCTTTATGAGTTGCTGTATTCTGCAACGTTGCACATGTTGCTAATATCTACAGCTTGTCTTAGGTATGTACTTTAGGTCACCACCCCTCTAATGGAGACAGTGAAAATGACTTTTAAGCACTCCAAATACACTTTCTATCACAGAGTGTGTTATTTTGTGGATAGCATTGTAACGATGCTCACTTTGTGTGGAAGGGTTAATGTAAGATGTAAAAATCCATGAGCACAAAGCAAAAGTACTGTCACCTACAATGTAAAAAGAAGTAATATATACCAAATGAGCTGATGACCAAGTGAATCATTTACTTTAGTAAATATGATAGAAATCACCAAGTAAATAGTCTTCTCCATAATTTCCTCTAAAAAGGTGTGTGCAAATCCCACTTTGCCTAAACATAAAGAAGTCATGGGTGCAGCCTTTGAATCTTGACACAATATTTGTGATTAAATTGGAGGCCTCACATACCACTCGATTGTTTAGTGAATGAATGTTTTTCCCTATTTCTGAAAAGATATCATTGTCAGTTGGTGGGCATATAGCGCCATGAGATCCATCAATGTAATTTAGGAAGTGTGCAATCCTATAAAATGTCAATGTTGTTAATTGTAAGCCATGTGCATGCTAGGAAAAATAATAAGCATTCTTATTGTTACATAGAATCCGGTAAAGCTCTAAGAAACCTGAATAGCGCAGGTCGGGATACTCTGCCTACTGCACCAATCACACCTTGGTGACTCCCAGAGTCTTAAAGGTACAGTGAGCATAATATCTGCACATGGGTGGGGATAGAATTGCTCCTGAGAGTTTTTCTGTCTAGCAGTGGATTCATTTCAGCGATGAGATCTAAGATAACTCTACTACTTAGCCTATATTTTTGCAAATTTCCTCTGCTATCTGTCTTCTCCTCTTCTGCAAACCAGCCAGTATCCTCATGCTCCTTGCCGTTTCATAAATGGCAGCCATTGTGGAAAATGCTGATGCATCCTTGCGCTACTGCTATAGGTTATAGCTGGGTACCATCAGTTTCAGCTTGGTGAGAAACTGCACATGCGAAACAACTATTCTGGACGAATCACAATTTTAAGAATGCTTTGTACATTGACATAGCAATTAGGTCATATGAAATCGCCAAAAGCAACTTTCTATGTGGAGTTTTTAAAATAGCAATTCTCTATTTATTCGGTTCACACAAATTGAGAAGAGAATGCCTTTTGCAAATAGAAAAGGGCATTTTTGCGGCCACTAACTGGTTTGCAAACACTTCGTACATCTGATCCATAATGCTATGATCATCAGGTACCTATATTTCAAACGTGAACTGGGATTCCCACATAATGTAAGTGTATTGTTCTGGGCTGCCTGGTAACTGGTTCAAAGTTTCAACGCACAGTTAATAGGGTTGTGGACCTTTAGCAATTACAAGAGGGCACTGGACACAGCTCAAATGAAGCCAATTAATGCTGCAGCTGGTTTCCAAAGTTGAAGTTTAAACAGGATACCGCAGGTGCTGGAAATGAGTCGGCACCCCCAGTAGATCTCTTGGTGGCAAAAAACTTTAGGGACCCATATTTCAGTAGCACCTCACTAATCATGGTCAATGTTGTTGGGTGGCTGAATGGTTAGTTTTCACACTGGAACCTGCTTGGAACAGGTGGTGATCAGTGTGGGGTAGCAATGCAACACTCTATTACTTTTGTTATCTTCAGAACCCTAAGTCATATAGATATGCTTCGGGAAGTTCTTGAAGTAGGACAGCCACCCTCTGCCAATAGAGTACTACCCCAGGTTCAGGGTGAAAGGGAAGCAATCTTGTATTGCCTTTCCTCTGGAGATGAAAAGTAGGTGATACGGAGAAAGATGGGGTGGTCACGAGGCAATGCAAAGTCACCAAAGGCTCCGCCTTTGCATGTCCCCTGCATGTCCTCACACCTCTGCATGATCAGTAATCCTTTAGTTTGATTACAATCAGCCGGCCGGTGCAATTGTTGTGGCCACAAGTTTCTGGTGACTGTCAGGTTCTAATGGCTGCAAGGTTGTTGTGGCTGCAAGGTTCTTGTGACTGCCTGGTTACCCAGTTGTTTGTTACCGCAGCTGCTCGTGCTATTCACAGGGTACACCCTATCTTGTTGTTGGTGTCTGGTGTTTGTGACTGCAAGGTTGTTGTGACTTCAAAGCTCCTTCCCAGAGTATCTTAATTAACTAACTCAAAATCACATTATAGTGCCAAAAAAACTGTTAAAGTTACGCACACTTATTTTTCACCAGCACACTTTGGCAAAACAATCACAGTCCTATTCAGTTTCATGGGGGTGCACCAATACCTTCACTTACTAGTAAAAATCCAACTTAGCGGTACACAAAGCACGAATTTATATTAAAAAAATTATCTGGATGTAAATTTACTCCAGCATGGCATAGTTATAAGTGCAAATAAATCTACTCACTGAACAGATTTTGGGATTTCCAGGGTGGGGAGATATCTGCAAAAATTGTTTAATCCCCCCCAAACATGCACGTTTCTGGACATTTACAAACAGCTTGAAGGTGGTTTCCTGTCTTGAAAAGAGTTTACTCCAAACAAGAGCAGGAACAAATCTGTACAAGAGATCCCCTGTCTACATCAAGTCAGGAAACCTCTAGTTCTAGCAAAGAGAGAAACTGTCTGTCTTCAATAAAAAACAGGGATTAACATTACCATTTCAACCAAAAATGTCCCTTTCTCCCCATTAAGTATGAGATTGAAACAGGACCTGAGGCTAGAGCTGTATTAGACTTCTGTGTTTGTGAAGGTGTGCCTATTATAGAAATAACGATGGCACTAAATAAAAACTAGGGAAATGTTTCAGTGGGCAGCATACCGTCCCACACTTTTTAGAATCTGCACCTGCATAGCTCTTTTTTTTTACATTATCTCCACATATACATTTTTGTTTTTTACTTGTGTGTTTTAGCTTTGTGCTCATGGAGTACCAGGAGACACCCTTGTCACCTGGCTCTGTAATTGACACATAATATTTCTTATTATTAATAAACATTTTCAGGCTTCTAATTCAGAGTGAGTGCAGGTTTTTTTGAGAACAGTCAAATACAAAGGAGCCGAAATTCACAGATACACTTTAAAAAGAGTATGTTTTAAAGGCTACTCTTAAGAAGATCAGCAGTGCGAAGGAAATGAGTGATGCATTTGCTGAAAAGATTGGAAGCTAAAGCTAATGATGAAAGCAAAACATATATAGCAGCAGAAAGAGAAGCTTGTTTCACTCATGCAAATATCCACTTTGACTTGGCATCCATGCAAGTTATTAGAGAATAAAATGGATGCTAACACGCAACTGATCAAAATCGACAGAAGCTATGCCAAGCCAAAAGGCATGACAGAAGCTGGATAAATAGGTGTCGAACACTGAAACTCTATCGGAAGATTGAGAGCTGTATTTTTGATATGAAGACCAACGTAGAAGGTCTTCATATCACACAATGGAGTGCACATGTTAAAGATCTATATTATAACTATGAGGATTGGTATAACAACCCAGGAGTGGGGGCATCTCAATCCTCATAGTCTCAGAAGGAAAGACCAAAGTTAGCACTGTTTTGCAGTTTTTATATAGCCTGAATATGGTCCAATGGCATTAGAGCACTTTGCATGAGTACCAGACATGACACTTTTTTAGGTCTCGCCTGGTCAGCGCTTACACTGTATCTTCGGAACATGTTGTATATACTTTTGCTTTCATTTGTTTCTTTGGGTGTCTTCTAAAATGCCTTTCTTCCAAGTGGTTAATTCTTCCTATTTCTCCCTCCTTTTCATAGGTTGTTCCCTCCCACGGATCACTGCCCCTTTACTTGTAGCCTTACACTTCTCTCCTTTTAGCAACTGATTTAGGAGCTTCCTTTCTCTTTGTCTAAGAGATATTGTCAGGAGCACTTGTGTTTTCATTTGCTCCAAGTGCCGCTGCAAACGGCTTTAAACCGTGTTCTTATCTCACCACCTTTGCTGAGCATTCAAACGAGATCAAATGTCAGACGCTGTTTTCATAGGGCACCTGTTCCGTGCCCCAACCCCCTCCTGCTTCGCTGCACCACGAGTCTCGGTTTGTAAAACATGTGCACTGGTAACAGTTTGACAGGTGCGATAACTAAACCACTACTACTCTTTGTTTTGTTTTTGAGTTTGACAGGCTTGTTCTACTTTTTCCAGAATGTCCATTTAGTTCTAGAAAGTTCGATGCACTAACTCAGGGCATGGGACTACCTTGTCACATGACTTTTTCATTGTTGCTAAGTATTAGCCCCCTCTGAGAAGCTCTATCTTCTACCAACCACATTGATAAGCCGTAGGGCAAGAGTTCTAGTGTTTTCCGTCACTTCCTCCTGTAACATCACAATCCTTCCTCCGCATGCACTCTTCTTAACCTCCCAGGTCCTTCCCTTCCTTTTTTTTCGGGGTGAGGACATGGCAGCCATAGAAGGGCCTCTGACCATGCTGGGTGAGTGGCACTCCAGGGAAAAAGTCTGCAGCCAGAACAGTAACTACAGTGTTTGTTTGCTGATGGATAGGCAGGTGACGATTTATCCTAACAGCATTCTATTAGCTGTTCCAACAAGCATGGGGCTGTGACCACATCGCTACAACTGTTGTTTTGTGATGCCTCTTGTCATTGAGCACTGGTCCCCACTTCACTGATTTCTTATGCACTTCTGAAACTTTTGGGGGGATTACGGCTATTTGGCATTTTATTTGTACAGCACCGGAGACCCTCATCCGATATTTTCAATTGCCATAGTGCTTCCTTTAAATTTCACTAGAGCTCAACATTCTATGGTTTTACTGCACTGCCTCGGACAGTAGAATTGAAGTTAGTTTTTCTATTAAATTGCAACGTTGAAATGAAAAAATCTTACAGGTTACAAAATCAAAATGTAGAATCTTAATCAAAATTTGTTGTAAACTCCAAATGAGAGCACATTTAAGAATTCTGATATATCACACTTTGTTCATTTTCTAATGAATGTTATGGAAACTGCAGATTCATCCGTCTTCAGTGGCCCTTCCCTCATTGTCATACTTTCCTTTTATGGCAACGGCGTTTGCAGAAGACCATGGGTCTAACCAACAATACTATATCAAGCAGCTTCTTGAAAGCCTGTAAAGCTGAACTATGGTGTTTGGGAAAGTTAAGGCGGTTGATCAGGTGCCTGTAAAGCTGAACTATGGGGTTTGGGAAAGTTAAGGTGGTAGATCGAGTGCTTCCAGCACCATAGAATTTTAGAAGTTTACATTTACATTTACATTTCTTTACATTTAAAACCTCCTGAGTCCATTAACAGTCAACCTTCTGCTCTTCACCTTTCCCTAGATTGTTAGCATTGTCTGGCCATCTCTTAAAATTATCCTTATTTTATAAACTTTAGATTTAATTTTGGTGTGTAACAGCACACATTACTTGCACGTCACACGAGCGCTCGTGTTTTCACTTGCTCCAATTAAATAAAGGCTGCTCTGCTTGCAACATGTTTTGTTCAACCTTGGTAACCCTAATAAGGTTGTACAAAAGCGCCTGGTGGCTGTGCCATAGTCATTGACTGCCTTGTGGCTGCAATTATTTAATTGCTGTGTTTGCTGTTTTACACGAGGAAAGTGCTACATCAACATATGCCATGGCTTCTTGCTATACACACCAGGCAGTCTCCTCTTTTGTGTGTAGCAGCAGGGTGCCCAGAGCCAAGCACTTCAAAGCTTGTAGGCTTCTCCAATGCGTGTTCATGATCCTAAAGAGGGTCATGTTTATTACGGCAATGAACAACTGCTGGCAGCAGTGATTGTCTCATGCTTTTTATTAGTTCCCTTTCACCGTTGAAACTTTGTAGAAGAGTCACACTTGGGCACAAAAAAGAGTGAAGAGGCACACTTTTCTTTATTCTCTACAGGTAGTCCTACTGTGGGAGAACTCAGTGGGTGAATGCATCTGATACTGAGATCTGCATTCAGCCTACAGGGCACAGCTTTGAATATGGTAGGTCTGGCAAATATTTTCACCCTTCTAGGTCAATACTATGAGGACCAGGCCTGCTACTTACAACATGCATTGGCAAAGCTAATCAGTCTCACCTATGTGACAGCTATTGGCCTAGCCAAAGGTTTTTATTTATTTAAAAGATGCTGCAAAGTCTGTGTCCCACCAAAAGCACTGCCAAAACCAGTAGGTCCCAAAGGTACGACTGATTGGCTTTGAAAATTATTGTTTTATTGGCATCGGGAGGATAAGTGACTGGCCCAGGATCAATGAAGGCTCTGGGCCCAGGGGGGTGCAAACAGGAGGGTGTTTTGCTGGCTGGTTGCTGAGGAGCTTTGCAAAATGTTCCTGCCAGAACGAGGCTGGCACCAGGAACCCAGCAGAGGACAGGTCTGGCGGACGGAGCAGTAAGAATCGAGCTCCCCATGTAAAAAACGTGTTGAGAGGCCAGAAGGACTTAAGCAAATGATCCTGGTGGCTAGGTATTCACTAGAAGCACAATGAGCTCAAGATGAAGAAAATTGGCCGAATATGGCTAACTTGAACATCACTTTTGTTTCTTTGGTGCTACAGAATGGGCAAAGGCATCACCAGCGGGTGGTAAAATGGACCTGTGAATATTAGGCATGCCCATGCCACTTAGAGCGGCACATGAAACACACAAAAGGTGAAGGGAGGAATGCTTGCAATTTGTCTAACTGCAGGCAATTGCGCGCGTAGCATCCCATCCCATCATTCTTTTGCTCACTATGCCACCTCTGTTTTTTGGACCCAGCCATATGCAAGTCAGTCTTGGCCCTGCTCCTCATAGGAACAGTCCAGCCCAAACTGCAAAGCCAGGTCCTTCCTGAACCGAAACACAAGCAACCCAGACGTGGGGTCCATACTCACCGTGTCACTGCAACCAAGCTGTACCGGGCTGATGAGCCCATAATTAGGGCTAAACCGGTCCTTGGTTGCTTGTATTCCTTTTGTGTGTTTCAGATACCATGACAAAGCCATTAGCCCTACCTTATATGCACTGACACCCCTTATAGTGTCTGTCTTAAATTCATAAACTATAACAGGGTGTGATTATTATTAATGTGGTGATACCCTGAAAAAGCCAGTAGACCTGCCTTATTTAAAATTACACCTTCTTTTATGGTGATGTTACATATGGTATAGGTGGGGGCATTGTAATTCTGGATCTCAGGACCCATGGGGTGTAATGTGATATGAGGGTATCATCAAATATGTTCCCATCTACCTCATATATATATATATATATATATATATTTCTAATGTAATTCCTAGTAATTAGTAGTGTGTGTGTAGTAAAAGTATTTTCCTTTTTAAAAGAAAAGGCAATAACTGGACAGTAATTTATTGGGTGTTGTGGTTTCGTGCCAGTGAATTGGGAATGCTAGCCAACACCACTTCCCCATAGTAGGCCTTGTACTGCTTTGCATCACTAGCTTAAGAGACTCAAGTGCTACAATGCAGTACTTGGTCCCCAGTAAGAGGAAACGGGGACTTATTACTTCACGATCAATACCCAACTTCTTACACACTCTATATGTCATTACAGGAAAGATAGACAATCTGAGACTGTTTGTAGACATATTAGCTATAGCATTGTTTAATTCTGACTTATGTAAAGCCAATACTACTATTTGTTTGCAACAAATTCCTAAATGCTTTTGATGAGTTTAATTTCATACTATAGATTCTGCCTTTTCTGAGCGAATTATTGGCATACTCAAACTACAATTTATAATCCTGTTGAATCATACATAAATTGAAGCACAGAGCAATCCTTTAGTAGGCTTGAGAGATGACGGAATGAAAGCTATCGTCAGGCTTAAATTATGTGTCCTAAATTAACACAAATTTTGGCAACTTTTTGAATGAAAATGAGGCTTTCTCTCTTGTCTATGGTACTCATTTCTAAACGGTAATCTGAGGTAAAACTGTACTTTTCTTGGGGTTTAGACTGAATTCACACCTTCATGATAATGGCGTTGACCTAGGCATTGCAGTAGAAATACTGCAATTCCCGCAAAGCCCTATGACGATGGTCATGATCAATGCTGAGAAAGTCTTTGACAAAGTTAGAGGAATTAATCATGGAATGTATTGATGCAATAGGGCTTCCTAATGGGTTTATTGGCATTACTTAGGATGTCTATGAGCCCCATTCTGGCTTACTGACTATAAATCATCAGCTACCTGAAAAATGTGCCCAATAGGTATTTCCACTAAGACTTGTGGAGAAGCGTGGCTCAATGGTTCGAGCGGCAGACCCTGATGCAGAGGTCTGGCCCGGGACCAGGGTTCAATTCCCGCCTTGGCGACTTTTGGACTCAATCTCCCCGGACCTGATAATTCTCGCCTTGGTGCCTAGTCTAATCATGGGTCCCACTCTGCAACTCTGGGCAATAGCTTGCTTAATCTCCACAACGGTTCCAGCAGCGCTTGGATGCCTGGCTTCACCTTGGGGGTGCCCAGGAGTGGACTTTTCACATGGAAAAGCCAGGAAGGGTTCCACAGCGGTATGAGTGCAGCGCCGGGACGCCCCATCGCGTGGGCAGCTGTGCGCTTTACAAATACAACACATTTACAGTGCTCTTTGCTATTATAGTGCTCTAATGGTAAAAGTAGCTACGGCAAATAGGTTTTTTTAACAAAAAGCCAAATCTTTGTGGATGAGAGCTCATGATAGTTGTGCTGATGAAACTACGGAAAAGGGAGGAACTACAGAGACCCAAAGGAAACTCTCTGTTTATGCACCAACATTGTCTTTGGAAATCCTAGGAAATTTTTGAACAGACTGAATCTGACATTGTTAAGTTTATACTGCTGTACAAGTGTCTAAACTGAAAATACCCAAAAATCATCTTGGAGAAGGATCTTCCGGACTTCGAAAAGTAGTTGTGGACAACTTTCATGGTCTATGTGGAAATGTTAGAGGAATAAATACCGGACCTTTGATGTAAATTCTGATTGAGAGTTTGGACCCACAGAGATTTGTGGATACATTCAACAATTCCTGTTTGTTTTTTAAAGAGGGTTGCGCTCTTGGTAGCCGACGTAGGTATTCACAGATACAGGATCGACCTCCCTCCTTGAAGGTTTGTCTCATATTTTATAACCAGCCAAATGTAGACCTACTGGTTTCGTGGAGATCTGGCAATTATGGTGTGAGGATGGCTTCATCACAAACAACAGTGTACTTCAGAACAAGTTAGCAATCTTTCAATATATGAGTTTGTGTTCAGTCGCCTCAGTAAGAAAAATAGCATTAATTTCGAGGGGAGTATTACTGCAGATAAATTATTTCAAACATTGCCTGCGAGATATTTAATGATAAATGTACAACTAAAATTTCTAAGAAATAGACCATGAATCTGGATCTGGGGGTACAGAAAGAAATATTTTGCAAAATGGTACAGTACCTATGTAAGGAAGTGGAAATATCCAATAGGTAATATAATCAAGTTTGATGAAGTTGTGAATTTATATAACACAATCCAAGGGGCGTTGTTCCAGGTAAGGAATTTCAGATCATCATGTGTTGTAGGGGTGTAGGGCGTTTTACACATATGGTAGTTAGCTGTACTGTGCGACAAGTTTTTGAGAGAGAGTAAGTGCTTATAGTTTTTTTCCTACAGAAGTTTCTCTGATCCCCAACTATGGTCTGAGTATATGTACATGGTGCTAATTCTCATAAATGTCTTGTTGAAGGAAACATATCTTTTATTCTTTTTTATCCTTCTAGCCACAGCTCGACAAGTCCTCATAAAGTTGTGGATTTCAGATGAGATGTTCTTCAAGTTAAGAGGGAATCTGTTGAAGTGTGCAACTTACTTCCAGTTGTTGACACAAAATAGGAATTCTTGACTGAGATTACTGAAATATGGAACGGAGGGCAATCATTGGGCATAGGTATTGACCCAGATATAAGAAAAAGTAGCATGGGGAACACTTGGTTGGTAATTAGCTGATATTGATTAATATTAACATTTTGGACCAATTGAGTTGATATTTCCCTATGATAAAAAACATTCAAAATTACCCAAAAACCTGAAGTGTGCCTTACGACATTTAGGTGAACATGACCCTGTGAACTGTAAATAGTTGGTAACAGGCATTCTAAGAGACAGTGGGGGCTTCAGGTAATAGCTACAGAGGGAGGGGTTAGAGGAATAATAAATCATTTTTAAAATGTATCTGTCAATGCCAGCTGCCTCGGTGCTCTTCACCGGCTCTCCTCCCTGCAATCACTGGGCCACAGGACAGGTTCCCCACCCAATCCCGGTGCTGCTCTCATGCTATAGCTAGCATGAGAACAGTGCCACTGAGCCGCCTGGTTTGCTGCTCAGACAGTGCCTGGGAGCCTGTGCTGTTTCTTCAACATCGGCTGTGCAACATAGCTGGGTTAAAGAAACCTAAGTGTGCATGTCTGTTAGGCCAGCCAAACCGACATGCGCACTTTAAAGTGACCATCACTCCTCCCGCTGCCGTTGTCCAGCCGCCTGCCTTACACTGACTGGATCAGTAAGTCAGCAGAAAATAAAACGGTAATATTGTTTTATTATCATTTTCTTTTTCACTGACTGACTTTGATAAGTGGGGAAACGCTCTTTCTTCCACCATTACAGAGCAGCCGCCCCTGCTGAGAGGGAAAAAGTAATTGCAGGGATGCAGAAAATGCATATCCTTCCTCGTCAGAGGCTGCATGTCACTCAATGTGGCAATGTTTTTGCCTATTAGGGGACGGCTTGTGCTGTGCCTAATAAGCCTGCAGAAAAGGTAAGCTTTCATGGAGGTGGAATGTGCTTCTCGCAGGATTGAACTAACGTGGTGAAGAGAAGTACACCAACACAAGGAGAGGTAAATAAACTGTGTCAGTATTGTTGTAAGCATTCCTTATGTTGCAGCGTTGTGACCACTGACACTTGAGTAGTCCAACTATCCCCATGGACTACTTCAAGACTCACCATTCCACCCGTTGACCTCATCTTCCCCAATAATTAATCAAATACAATTCAATACACCAAAAGCAACATAGGGTTGATGCACACTATATTGCCAAGAATCAATTTGTAAATACAGACAGTCAATAGGACATTCAATCAGATGCTTTCTTAACCCAGAGGATCTTAATGGGAAGACATAACATAGGTAGAGATGATAACATGGGTAGAGCAAGATATAAATACAAAATTCAGATAATGTGATGCATTGCCAAATGAAATGCATAACTATGTAGAAAAGCTTTACCATGTGATGCAAAGTAGATAATATTCAACTTTTTCCCACCACAAGTTCTTTGTACTGCAGAGTCATCTGTCTGGGTTATGAAAACGTGAACGGAGAGGTGCGGAAGCCGCATCATCTACCTCAACATCCACATCCTTTTTGTCGCTGGTGAAGAAAAGTACACCCAACACATTGAGAGCTAAGGTAAACTGTGTCTTTAATGTTGTAATCTTTCAGTGTGGCTACCACTGACACCTCGCCAATCCAACTATCCCCATTGGAATCCTCTGAGACTTACCTCGACACCCGCTGACCTCATGGTGGAACGTGAGGTCAGTCCCAACATGTACTCATATATACAGAAGTTTGGACAGTTTATATACTGTATCCTTGATGCAAGAAGGGGCGATGAAAGAAATTTGGTCTCTTTGCTCAATTTATTGTGGGGGCGCACCAAAAAGAAGTCCAAAAAAGAGTATTGTTCATGTAAATAGAAAAGTTCTTTATTTGTTTTTATCCGTTATTTTAAAATGCAAGTCACCAGGCACTTTACAAAACAGCTCAGCCAACGCGTTTCACTCCCTTCCCGGGAGTTTCTTCAGGGCAAATAAATACTTATCCGGAAACATATGGTTGAATCCCTCTAATTCTTGTTTTCAAATAATATCCCTTTTTCCTGCCCGTCTAGCAGTTCTTATGTTGGTCTGTCATGCAGGGCAGTGTAATCTTCCCCACATGCGTTTCGCGTTTCCGATGTCGAGAAATTATTAGTATCCGGGAAGTTATGTCACTTCCTCGTCCTGACCGTATGTAGCGGTATTGTCGTCGTGAACCTGTACGAGTAGACGTGGTCGTTTCACTGTCGCGGCATGGATGGTCCCAAGCTGGAAGAAATTTGGTCTGCCTGGATGTTGGAAGAAGGACTAGAAGGCTTGGCTGAGATTACTGAGATATGGAACAGAGGGCAATCATTGGGCATAGGTATTGACCCAGATATAAGAAAAAGTAGCATGGGGAACTCTTGGTTGGGAATGAGCTGATATTGATTAATATTAACATTTTGGACCAATTGGGTTGATATTTCCCTATGATAAAAAACATTCAAAATTACCCAAAAACCTGAAGTGTGCCTTACGACATTTAGGTGAACATGACCCTGTGAACTGTAAACAGTTGGTAACAGGCATTCTAAGAGACAGTCGGGCTGCAGGTAATAGCTACAGAGGGAGGGGTGAGAGGAATAATAAAATGCAAGTAACCAGGCACTTTACAAAACAGCTCAGCCAACGCGTTTCACTCCCTTCCCGGGAGTTTCTTCAGGGCAAATAAATACTTATCCGGAAACATATGGTTGAATCCCTCTAATTCTTGTTTTCAAATAATATCCCTTTTTCCTGCCCGTCTAGCAGTTCTTATGTTGGTCTGTCATGCGGGGCAGTGTAATCTTCCCCACATGCGTTTCGCGTTTCCGATGTCGAGAAATTATTAGTATCCGGGAAGTTATGTCACTTCCTCGTCCTGACCGTATGTAGCGGTATTGTCGTCGTGAACCTGTACGAGTAGACGTGGTCGTTTCACTGTCGCGGCATGGATGGTCCCAAGCTGGAAGAAATTTGGTCTGCCTGGATGTTGGAAGAAGGACTAGAAGGCAAAGCTCTTGTGAGCTCCACTTTTCTTTCCTCTGTGCTCCTTCAGTTGATAAGCCCAACCAGAGCTCACTGCTGTTGGGCCCTGTCCGGCAGTGTCAGAAATCCTGTTAGTAGTGTCATAGCCCATCTTTGTCCCGCCCAGTAGCTCAGTTATGTCCCCAGTTGCTCCTGTTCGGTGATTCGCCTGCAAGACCAAGCACTTCTCATTTGGGACATATCAAAACTAATTTTAAACTGCTGTGTCATCAGCACCAGGAAGCATACAATTTACCTATGTTGCCTGCTTTTGGTGGGGACACAGAAAAGCAAGTGAACAGGCGTGTAGGACCGAAGCTGACACACCACCTCAACTGTGACTCTAGGGATTAAAATGAGGCAGCGGAATGGAAGATGATGAAGCAGTATCTACCGACCTTCTATGAGCCTCCAAATCCCTGAGGGAAGCAATGTATTGGTGGATGGTGCTATGACATCACAATTTGTCCTCCCTCCTTCCGCAAGTCTTCAAAGGTCAGTGAGAGAGCGTGGATGTTTTCTGGCTCCGAGGAAGGTCCATGTGATAGGACTACTGCTCATTAGAATGCCCACCCCTGCACCCACTCTTGTGGGAGCAGCACACTGAGGAACGCAGAAGGAAGGAAGCACAGAAGAAGAGGGTACCATGACCCCAGGAACTGAATATAAAGATATATGGGAAAGAAAGGGGTCAGGTAAAACCGACGCTAAAAGACATATTTTAAAAAGTAAATAAAAAATACAGGTGAAAGGTAAAGAAAAGGAAGTGCAAGAGGGAGACGCGGAAGTAGGCTTTACGTACACAGGGGAGGTCAGTCTGACAGATAATTAGAAATGTGTGCTTTGTAAGAATTCCTCATAATTTTACCCGATCCACTGCTCTTCCATGGGATTATCTTTGGCGAGAAAGGTGTCATGGGGATACCATATGCAAAGTATATGTATAAATAGGTAGCTATTAACAATGGAAATGTTTTTCTCACCTTGGGGTTCTGAAGGACATCACACCAAGCTTGAGCTTCATTTTCACTGTCAACGATGGCATGGAGAATGATTTGGTTCATAAAACAACCTATTGTTGATAGCCACCGATCTATAATTTTATGCATTTCCGTTTCAACTAAACAGCTAATGGAAGCCATAATGCTAAAACCTGGAAAGTGTACTTGAGCACATCAAGAGCCATCATGCTTTAATGATGAAAGTTTCTTTAGGTCTCGCCTAGTGACAGCTTTAACTTTTTTTTTGCTGATGCTACATCGCATCAGCAACACATTTTTAATGACTCACTACACACAGCTGTAGCTGTCTGAGAGACCTCGTGTTACCAATACTCTAAAAAAAATCCATCCAAGAAGTAGAATTGAGGGTGTGCACTTCGGGTCAGTTCAATTAAGCTATTGGGTTTCATGGCTTTTTCATGGATTGTTTGAATGGAGTGTATGTCAAGACCAGGGCATTGTGAGGATGGTTAAATTGTCTCGTTAGCGTTCCTGTTGGTAAATGGGCCGAAGCAGTCCTCTTGCCAGAGACTGTGCACTTTTATGTATATACTTTACTACCGTGATTAAATATTAATTGCAGAGTCATGGATTTTTTAAGAAGCACTTCTAGTTTGCCTTTATGACCGCAATGTTTATTTACTCATTACTTTTGCAAGTTCATTTATTTTACTTTGTTTTCCTGATATGTTGTTGAATTTACAGCTTTTTTCCTTCAAAATACAGATGTGCATGCACATTACATTTCTTACAGATGCACTAAAAATAATAGTCCATTGTCAATAGTATCTACTGTGTAATATTTTTCTGTTTTACGGTATGCAAACATCATCGTTGGACTCTGTTTTTTGTATAACCCTGTTCTTTGAGGGTACAGCATAGCTCTGCAACTGCAGTCTGTCCTTCAAACACATCCTTCACCCAGTTTCTTTATCATTGCAGTCCAAGAGGTGCATTATTATGGTGTTTTCTTTTTAGGTCAGCTGGGAGCAACACACTTAAAGTCGCCTAACTATTACCAAACAATTCACCTAAAAAAAAGCCATCCCTATTAGCTCTGCTATTGCATGTTTAAGAGGTATCGGGACATGGCTAGGTTAGGCCCGGGAAGAAACACCGCCATTTTACATTTACACGTTTCTTAAGTTGCTTTCTTTTCGACACAATGACTTTTGACACACATTTGCTTGTGTGACATTGCAGGATTAGTTGCTCTGAAACCACATTGCTTACAACTCCCCTTCGTAATTACACTATCACAACACCTTGAATATTCAGTACAAGGCCTGAACACACATTGTGCAAATGTTGTTGTTTGTTATTTGTTCATGAGGCGACAGGGCTATCACAAAGACAATATACAACGTCAGCCCTGCTGAATCTTCGACTGGGAAGCATGAACAATGTCATTATAAATACACACGCATTTCCATGCTCAAATTAGAGAAGCGCTCTGCTGTCACTGTGAGGTTGTTGCTGTGTCGGAGTGTCAACCCAGCTGATTCCTGTTTTCCCTTTGCGAGGTGGGATGTCCAACTTGTGACCAGACAGGGACCTAAGTACCTTGCCTTCAGGTAATGGGGACTTAGGCCATCCAGTATGGGATTCTCAGCAGGAAATCCGCCCTAGACAATTAGGTTAGGGAGCGCATTTTAGAAGTGCACTAAACCCAGTCCTTATATGCAGCATGTATGCACTGTTTTAGCACGGTGATGGAATCATGGAATCATTCATTCTTTTTACTGTCCTTATATTGTCAATCACTTTTATCTGCTTCTGTCTATTGATCATTGCAGCACATATATTTTATACAAGAATCACAATGGTTCAATAATTATTGAAAATTCCCCTTTGTATATTTCTTGAGTATCTCTCTGAGTGAGCATGAGTGACTATTGAAAAGGTTTTAGATCGGTTACCACAATTCCATGGGGAGTCACGGTTGCCATGTTCAAGGGTTTCCCAAACCATATGTTACCTCACCAGGTTTAGGGGTACGTATGGTGGCACTGTGAGCTAACAGGTCTATAGGCCAACATATCCTGAGGGGGTGCACGGATTAAGTCTGGCACCATCCCAACGATTATGTTGTCTATCAAACGAAGAGTACCTACTGAAAGGTGGAAACTGTACGACAGAGTGAAACTTATTGGCTTTGCCCATGCTTCTTTTTCTTTTTCATTTTGCTGATACTGAACTGCATAGGTTACAAGCACTGGCAAAACCAAAGGGTGGGCAATGGCCTTTCAACGATGAGCGTAACTGGGTTTGCCAAAACTTGTTGTATAAAGAGTTTTCTACAGCAACGTTGGAGTAACCCCAACCCTATAACACTCGTTCTATCAGCCTTGGAATTATTAAAAGCTGCATAAGCATCAGGGTGACACACACATGTCAGAAGTCATGAGTGAGCAACACCCAAAGGCTGGCAGGAAATCAAAAAGAAAAAAGAAGTCAGTCAGCAGAAGTCACCAAAGAAAAATTAGGAAGTTGTCAAGCAGGATTTGTGGTTACTGAGATAAACATAAATAAAAACAAATATATACAATAATACACAGAAGTAGAAGACAATAACACACAGTGGGAGAAGCAGGGCTGCACGGCATGCTCTCTGCAATGTTCGCAAGAGCTCTGCAGCTGTTATTTGGCCTCAAACTGGCAGAAGATGCCTCAGTCACCGCAGGGTCACTTTAATAAATAAGGACAGGCAAATATTTGCTTGAAAGAATCAAGCATTAATATCCCCAAAATCCTTATGAAAGGATTCCACTTGCCTCCAAGACTAGGCTAAATTAAAACTTTGTGGTAGAAGTCCTCACCATTAATTATATCAGTTTACAACCGTGAAGCTCCCATCATAAGAGAGTTCTGTCAAGTACCTACAAATGGCTTCTGCACAGTACATCACTAAAAGGGGCCAAATGTGTTACTTATTACCATGGGTGTCAAAAACTGGGTACAGACAGATCACATAAACAAATCCATCTTCCTCTAGGTGAATGGCAATTAGCCAGCCGATATAGCCATTCACTCATGTAATTTCTGCTTGGTGCTCCATTCGAGGGGGGGCTTTGTGGCGACATCTCGACAGTAGTGCGTGGTGTATCTAGAACATGACCTCATGCTTTGTCTTCTGGGAGACTCCCAGATGACTTCAGGGAAACCATCAGGAATTTGATAAACAAAATGGTCTTTAGTGTAACAGTGTGTTTCGGGCTAAAAAAAACACAGATATTCATCTATGATTTCAGTTGAGATGTCATCAATGATGCCAATAATGATGTCATAGAACATCTCATTAGTAATGTAATATGTGAGGTCATAAGCAGGAGTGGACACCTCACAGGGAAAGCCAGGATGGGTTCCACAGCGGTATTCGTACAAGCGCCTTGAGACCCTTGCGGGTGAGTAGTGCGCTATACAAGTATCAATTTACGTGGAAGAGGCACCAGAGGGAAAATAATTGCCAACAAGCAAGACGGGGACTGGAAAATACCCCTATGGGACAAGCCCTAGTGGGAAGAGGCAAGCGGGGACAGCAAGAGGATCAATGATGGATGACAATAAAGTGATTCAGACTGTCATCAATCTACCCAAAAGGGAACTCTCGAAGAATGAACTCATGGTTTTGGGCCTGTTTTTATCATTCTGTCCCACCTTTGTTGATACTCAAATTGATGTTTTTAAGTTTATACGTAACCTGAAGTTAAAGAAATGGCATTCCTCAAAACCAGAGAGCCATAGTGAATGCAAAACCAGGACGGTGGTCTGGGTCATACTAACCTTACCATTGGAGATGTAGATACTCTCATAACAGTACATAAACTGGAACAAGTTGATAATCCCATTACAGATTGAGGTGTTTTCCTTAACAATCAGGGGATTTATTTATGATTGTGCAGCCCACAGTATTTTTCACCCAAATCTGTTTTTACTCCCCAGCTCTCCTTTAATGCTTAGATGTTTTTCATTATTGTGTTGTCAAAGATCTCAAAGCCCTGAGAAGCCAGAGAAACATCAAACCTTATAATTTATCTCACATTGACATACTAGTTGTATTAGATTTGGCTAAAGATTCCAACATACCATCCGGCTTACAAAGGCTGTAATGTGGTGGTGATGGATCTTGAATTCTACATCAAGGAAGCATTGAGGCGGTAGATACCAAATGCTATGAGAAAATCAGTAGAGAATGCTATAAGAATAAAGGTCTCTTGGTTTGGAACCAACTGTTAAGGTGGACAGATAAGGGGATTTATGGAGAATGAAGAGTATCATCACCTGAAGTCAAGCTGTACAGTATTACCAGTTTTCTACCTATTACCCAAAATCCATAAAGATCATCTGAATCCTCCAGGGAGAACTATTGTCTCCTCGGAAGGTAGCTTGTTGGAAAATGTCTCTAGTTGCTTTGATTTCTTCATAAGGGATTTTGTCACTGCCCTTCCCTCTTACAGGACACCAAGGATTTCTTGGAAAGGATTGAGGGCATTGAATGGACAGAAGAATACTTACTCACAACTGTTGACGTGTGTTCCTTCTATACCAGTATAGGTCACGAACAGGGCATTGAAGCATGCGGACACTTCTTGAGATCATGCCCCATACATCTTTTCTCACACACCAACATATTGTTGGAGATGATATGTATTTGCCTTGAGAACAACATTTTTCTATTTAACAATGAACTGTACAGAGAGAAGATAAGGATTGCTATGGGTATCTGCTTCGCTCTCAGCTTTGTGAATGTGTTCATGGGCTGGTGGGAGGAGCAGGTATCCTTGGCAGACAATATGGCAGAGGGCATGGGACATGCTGTAATTTGGCTGAGATACATAGATGATCTGTTTATCACCTGGTAGGGCACTGAGGGATCTGCCAGGAAATTTGTTTTAAAACTCAAAAACAATAATCTGAAGTTAGATTTTACCATGAACCTCAGGAGGGAGAAATTAGAATTTCTAGACACTGTGTTTGAGATTAATAATGGGTCTCTTACCACGGGCCCATATAGAAAAAAGCCACTGCAGTCAATATCATCTTACATGCCAAGAGCTGCCACCCGGAGAACATGAAATGGAATAACCCTTATGAAAAACTCCTGAGAGCTAAGTTCAATTTTAGTGAGAAACTGCCAATAGAGAGGAAGAACTTACCCTGTATGAGACTTTCAGGGAGAGGGTACGAAGAGTGGGATCTCAAGAAAGCCAGGGAATGTGTTAAAATCATGTCTAGAGAGACTATCCTGTTAAATGACTCACTGGGATCCACATCTAATAATAATTACTCCATCAGACTGATTACCACCTTCAGTAATAAAAAAGACTTAATGTCCTGTGTAGTGAAGAGACATTGGGGTATAGAACCCAAGGGCTCTACTAGTCAAAAGTGAAATCATTACCAGAGGTGCTGAGGACCAGGTTTTGAAGGGGGTTCATCATGTAAGAACTGCAAAGCCTATAAAAACAGTTCCAGCAGAAAATTGTTCCGTGTTCCATTTGGGAAGGGAGGAAAAAACAATCAATCGGTTTCTTACCTGTAGTACGCCCGGTACCATCTAGATTTTAGAATGCCCTCACAAGAAATGGTACATTGGGAGCACCATACACCCTGTGAAGAAAAGGATATTAGAGCACATGCATGCAATTGACAAAGATGATCACCAATTCCCCAATGCCAAAGGATTTTGCTCAACACCATTACCAAGATAGACGATCGATTGGTGTTTTTTGCCATCAAACATATCTCAGCTAAAGCTAGAGGGGACAGGGAACTCAAGTTAATCCAAAGAGAATCAAGGTGGATCATTGATTTGGGGACTAAGATCCCGCAGGGGTTCAATACGGAGGAAGAGCTAAGCATCCACCTACTTGAAATCCTTACTGACATGCTAAAGTATATGGCCTGAATGTCTATATCTGTGTTGTATATAGTACAGATAGTATTGAATTTTAATGTTTTTATTATTCTCTTTGAGTTTTGTTCTCATTGTTCTAGGAGCAAAGGGAGGGGCTCTCAGTTAAGATGTAGTGGTGCCCAATTAGCAGGAGCCCCTTACCCTTTTCTCAGGCCTGGTGTGGCCATAGATGATGTGTAACACAGATAAGAAAATTGCTTATGTTCCTTTCTTTTCTCTTGTCACATTTTATACATTGTCTATATGCTGTGGTGTCTTTTGAGAGGAAGATGGGCGAGGGCGGTAATAGGGTTACTCCAAGAGATGGTATGTGTAAGGTCCCAGGGCCAGCCTAATTATAGCTGATACTCCCACTGTTTTTTTAATCTATTTTATGAAAAGGCTGCTACTGGGGATTTATGACAGTTTTCAGGGTGTCCTTATCCTGTCCCTTTATACCTCATTTTTCAAACATTTTCAGTATACTGGACGGCAGAAGTCGCACAGGATCAACCGTCCAGATATACCTAACTTTTTAACTCGTTTAACCCACCCCAGGCACACATTCACATGAAAATTTCTAAAACAAATGGTGGAATGGATCTACACCAAATCACAGAAAGCATGCTTTCAGAATAAAGTTCAAACTTTTTGCCAATTTTCAGGTGATTCTTTTCAGTCATTTTTTTCTGTATTGAACAGCAAATTTTCCACGGTAATTAACATGGGAAATCAAAGTTTTGGGGCAGCCCCTGTTTTCTGCTCCCCGCTTGATGGATCAGTGCAAAACTTTCCAGGGCATAGCTGAGATAGATTAACTTTTTTTAGTGAAAATTTGGTGCTGATTCGTCAATCAGCACCAAATTATTAGCAGAACAAAAAACACTTTTAGTATGGAAACTCTAACCAAGCTATTACTACACAGTGGCAACCACCACTGTGTAATACATAAATATGTGTGTGTGTGTGTGTGTATATATATATATATATAGGTTTCAGGGGTATTATAGTTAGCTGGACATTTCACTCATACAAAACCATTGAAATTCCTCCCTTATAGTTAGTTGTACTAACTGCAACTCTCGCGCCCGTGATCCGCTGGTGATAATGTCACATATTACATCATTTATGACATGGTCAGTGACATCACTGATGACATCACTGATGACATCTCAAATGACATCACTGATGACAACATCCAGTGAATGTGGTTTGGTTCCATATTTTAATATGTATTACATGGCTACTCACAAACTTTCTCTCAGGGGCCAAATATACAGTGTGGTTTGTGTCCGAGGGCTGCACCGGTGGGGGCGGGGTCAGTGGGGAAGGAGGCGGGGCTAGAGCAAAAAAAAACTGTGACCGTGAGGTTGATCACAGGTCCCTGCACGTCTTCGTCCACTGAGCC
Organism: Lissotriton helveticus; assembly: GCF_964261635.1. Lineage (NCBI taxonomy): Eukaryota > Metazoa > Chordata > Amphibia > Caudata > Salamandridae > Lissotriton > Lissotriton helveticus. Next base: position 1,263,286,778 of record NC_136061.1, on the reverse strand, counting down.
ACCAGACATGGCATACACACATCTCTCTTTCTCTTTCTTTCTCTCTTTTTTCCTTTTCTCTCTTTCTCTCTCTCTCTGTCTCCCTCCCTCTCTCCCTGCCTCCCTCTGTCTCACTCACTCTGACTGTCTCACTCACTCTGTCTCACTCCCTCTCACTCCCTCTCTCTCTCCCTGTCTCCCACCCTCTGTCACCCTCCTCCCTCTGTCTGTCTCCCTCCCTCTGTCCGTCTCCCTCCCTCCTTGCCCCTCCCTCTGTCTCCCTCCCTCCGTCCCCCTCCCTCTGTCCCCCTCCCTCTGTCTGTCTCCCTCCCTCTGTCTGTCCCTCTGTCTCCCTCTCTCCATCTCCGTCTCTCTGTCTCCCTCCCTCTGTCACCCTCCTCCCTCTGTCTGTCTCCCTCCCTCTGTACGTCTCCCTCCCTCCTTGTCCCTCCCTCTGTCTCCCTCCCTCCGTCCCCCTCCCTCTGTCCCCCTCCCTCCCTCTGTCTCCCTCCCTCTGTCTCCCTCCCTCTGTCTCCCTCCCTCGATCTCCTGCCCTCTGTCACCCGCCCTCTGTCTCCCGCCCTCTGTCACCCTCCCTCTGTCACACTCCCTCTGTCACCCTCCTTCTCTCTCCCTCCCTCTGTCTCCCTCCATCTGTCTCCCTCTGTCTGTCTCCCTCTGTCTGTCTCCCTCTCCCTTTCTCTGTCTGTCTCCCTCTGTCTCCGTCCCTCCATCTCCGTCCCTGTGTCTCCCTTCCTCTGTCTCCCTTTCTCTGTCTCCCTCCCTCTGTCTCCCTTCCTCTGTCTCCCTCCCTCTGTCTCCCTCCCTCTGTCTTCCTCCCTCTGTCTCCCTCCCTCTGTCTACCTCCGTCTGCCTCCCTCTGTCTGTCTCCCTCTGTCTGTCTCCCTCTCCCTTTCTCTGTCTCCCTCTGTCTCCCTCCCTCCATCTACGTCCCTGTGTCTCCCTTCCTCTGTCTCCCTTCCTCTGTCTCCCTACCTGTGACATTCCCATTTTGAAAAATGAGCATGCTTTTCTCAAAGTGACTTTAACCGGGACTGGCATCTTTAGTACATTTTATTTTTCATTACCTGTTTTTAAAATATGCATAACTATGTACTTTTCTTACTCTTAACACTTTTTGAATACATTTCAGGAGCTAAGCATACCAGTGAGTAATATGATGTTTAGTTAAGAACTTGTGAATAAACACACATATACGTTTTACTTACTTATGATAATATGTGATTGTTTTGTAGCATGTATTTTCATTTGTATTTTCACATGAGGTAGAGTTGTTTTCTGCCACTCAGAATATATTAATTATGACTGTGCCTTGTAGGTGCTGAATACGTGACCTGGGTTCATAGACACTGGTCATTTCAATGGAAAAAGTTTACGGCTTTAAGGGAGCAGGGGATCTGCATGGATCTCCACTGTACAGCCCCCAGACTTCTCGCAGCTCCACTCTATCACTGGAATCGCCCGGCCCCGCAGCAGAGTCTCTCAAAGTCTCTCAGAATTGCGCTGCTGAAACACTCAGTGTTTGCAGACACTCTAAACAATTTTTCAAAAACACGGGTACGATGTCAGCAAGGTCCGCGGGCCGCAAAGGAAGGCTTGCTGGGCCGCCAGCGGCCCGCGGGCCGTACTATGAGTACCCATGAAGTATTATATATATAGCAATCTGCATTGAAAAATGAGTGGATATGTAAAAATCTGGATAATGGATTTAGTAGCAGGGTGATTGATGATTGATTGTTTACTTGAGTAATTTATAGTGTCTCGCTAAATATATTGAATAGTGACTAAACTGTGTGAACAGCTGTATTACTTGGTCAGTTGTTGTGTAAACTGTTGCACCAGTTGGTTACTAGCTACGTGAAACTCTATATTAGTTATTGATTAGATAACTGATTATTTGCAATGTAGAGTGAATGTGTGTGTGCTTCGGTGGGAGATCTGTGACTGCCCAAAGAAATGTGAATAGTTAATTCAGTACGTATATGAGGTTAAGACTACGTATTATAATACTTGTTTGGGTGAGTGAATATCTTTATCGGTGTGGTGATGAGCAAAAACATTTCTCAGTGGTACATGTCCAAAAAAGTAGAAAAAGAGGAAAGACAGTGTATGTGACAGTTCTTGTGTATAAATAAGTGCACATAAAACTCATTGACTGCATGAGTGACTGTATAGATACTTGTATACTTATAATAGTGATTTCATAACACACTAAGTATGAGTTACTATTTATATGAATAAATGAAGTGATATTTGTATAAGTGTGTAGCTGAGTTAATGTAAATAAGGTACTTTATTTGCAAAAGTGAGTAGGATGACTGCATAACTGAATTGGATGTGTGCTGGTGTGTAATGGTAATATAAGTGTATAAGTATATTTGATAGTGTTCTATTGATCATTGACAACATGTATGAGTGAATCTATAAGTAAGTGATTAGATGTGTGTGTAGATCTAGGAATTACTGAGTGTGTTTTTAGATACTTGTATTGCTGTGTCAATGGATTCAAATATGCTACTCTGTATTTTTCAGTGAGTGATGAAAGGTTATAGTAGTGTATGATGAGGTGTATCTGATTGTCATGTGGATGATGTCAACAATGATGTCATCAGTGATGTCATTTGAGATGTCACCAGTGATGTCATCAGTGATGTCACCGACCATGTCATGAATGATGTAATATGTGACATCATCACCAGTGGATTGCGGGCGCGAGAGTTACAGTTAGTACAACTAACTATAACAGAGGAATTTCAATGGTTTTGTATGAGTGAAATGTCCAGCTAACTATAACACCCCTGAAACCTATGTTTTTTTCAATGAACTTTTAAGGTTTTTTAAATGATAATTCCTAACTGTAACCTGCTTGAAACCTATGCTTTTTTCAGTGAATTGAATTTCAAAGGTTTTTTACATGACAATTCCTAATTATAATGTTGACCACTTCCCCATATCTTCAACAAGAAAACAAATTTGCAATGCTACTTAAAAAAACAGGCAATAGTTCCACTTACCACTAACAAATTAACATCAACATTTTACTAGTGTAAGGACGTCGACTATGTACTGCGTGAATTACATCTAACTCATACCCATATTTAAAGAGCAATATGTGATAGAGGTACTAATTTTATAATTCTGACACCCAACAAAATCACAATACCCAGCGCCACTACCAATACAACCACCCCTCCTGACCCCTCCCCCTCTACTACCTCAGAGGCACCGCAAAGCAGGACAACGGACCTTCCCAAAATAATATATTCCCTCAACAGCACACTAGCTCAATGTTCAGAGATGTGGCAACCAACTATGTATAAGGGAAGGAATTCGCACATCAACAATAATGTACACAATGCTAACACTACCGGTCATGTTCTATACACAACTCACTATACAAACCAAAAACTTTTCTGTGTTGGATATACCATTGATACGTGTAGTGTACTGCACAGTGGACGCAACCATATTATCTCAGACTCTGGGTAATATCTTGGTCATGTTGCTGTGTTGTCTCCCCCCTTCAAGCAGAATCGAAGTGGGGTGATCCAATGTACCCAACGTCAGCGTAAGAGTATAAATAATTAGCCTACGCCTTGGGCTTGGTTCACTTCTGCAAAGAGAAAAGACTGCTAAAGCAGAGGTCCTCACCCTGCCACATGTCACGATTCGCTCCCTGTGCTCTCGTGCCCACCACCAGGGGGCCGAATTGTGGGGTGTTCCAGTGTTCTAATATGCCTCCAGACACTAACCTGTATGCATATCCTGACTTCCAGGCATTTGGACACTTATTGGGAATTGACATCCATTCCCAATCCATGCCGTGTTTTGTGAAAGCCAGCCTGCTTATACATGAAGCCAGCCTATTCATGCCTGAAACTCCATTACCCAGAATTCCCTGTTCACTGCTTTGTCTCCACCCCTGCAGGCCAAGGATGGGGGGAGGAATTCAGCTCACCTGTGGCTGGCTGCTGCTAGCCTGCTCACACCTGATGCATATGATTACTGTGAGCTCTTTTAAGCCCCAGCTCCCTTCAGACCAAGATTGGTCATTGTAGCTGTTTACCGGTGAGACCAATCCTTGTTTCCAGAGTTCCCTGAGCCTTTGCTATTCTTGTTTCCAGGGTTTCCTGAGCTTTAATTATGCCTTGTTCCTGACCTACTGCTGTTTTCCCTGTTCCCGAATTAGCACTGCCTGCAGTGCTATCCTGACCCCAAAGCCTTAGTATTCCTTGTTCCTGAACTGCAGCAGTTTCCCTTATCCTGAATTAGCACTGTTTGCAGTGCTACCTTGTTTCCTGAGTTCCTGAGCTAAAGCTATTCCTTGTGTCTGAATTAGCACTGCCTGCAGTGCTACCTTGTTTCCTGAGCTGTAGATATGTCCTGTTTCCTTGAACCAGTATTGCCTGTAGTGCTACCTTGACTCCTGATCTCTAGTAATTTCCCTGTTCCTGAACTAGCACTGCCTGCAGTGCTACCTTGACTCCTGAAGCTTTGGTAGTTCCCTGTTCCATCCTGAACCAGCACTGTCTGCAGTGCTGACTTGACTCCTGAGCCTTAGCTCACTCCTTGTTCCTGCCCCAGCACTGCCTTCTATGCTACTTTGTTTTCTTGATTCCTTCATCTGCACTATTCTAGTATACCCTTGTAGCCTCCCCTTCTGTATATCCGTTTCCAGTCCCTGCCTTGCTTCCCATTTCCTTGGTTCCAGTTCTAGTTTGCTGCCTTTCTATTCTGCTGTCTTACTTCTGTTACCTTGTATGTTTGTTACAATCAATCAATCAATCAAAGCATTTGTATAGCGCGCTACTCACCCGGAGGGTCTCAAGGCGCTTGGGGAGGGGGGTTCCGCTACTGCTCGAACAGCCAGGTCTTGAGCTGCTTCCTGAAGGCGAGGTGGTCCTGGGTCCGGCAGAGGTGGGTCGGGAGGGAGTTCCAGGTCTTGGCGGTGAGGTAGGAGAAGGACCTTCCCCCTGTGGTGGCTCTTTGGATGCGGGGGACGGCGGCGAGGGCGTGGCCGGTCGATCGAAGCTGGCGTTTGGGAGCGTAGAAATTGAGGCGGCTGTTGAGGTTTCCTGGGCCTTGGTTGCGCAGGGCTTTGTGTGCGTGGGTGAAGAGACAGAAGGTGATTCTCTTGTTGACCGGGAGCCAGTGCAGGTCTCTCAGGTGTCCGGAGATGTGGTTGCGACAGGGGATGTCCAGGATGAGTCTTGCTGAGGCGTTCTGGATCCGCTGGAGTCTCTTCTGGAGTTTGGCGGTGGTTCCGGCGTAGAGGGAGTTGCCGTAGTCCAGTCGCCTGCTTTCTGCCAAGTGTGCCCTGTCATTTCCTTCCTTTCCTGTTAAGCACTCCTCCTTGCTAGCTCCTTGTCTATTGTGCTTGTGTTTAGTTCTACCTCTTTGCTGTTACTGCCTTGCGCGTTCCTGTTTGATCGCCAGGATCCGTGGGCTCAGCTGACTACCTAGGTGGTGCTTCTTGTTCACTGTGAGTTTTGTCTTTGAGTTACATTTATAACATCACTATAGGTATAAGCTCCACAGACCCTGCCTTTGGATGCATATCCTACATGTGGGTATTTGCAGTCAGTATCTGTAACAGCAATTGCGGGTAAGAAACTTACTGAGCTTCAGTCTTACCATGTGGAGCTCCTGAGTGCTTTACCCCACACCCCCCTTTATTGTTAATGTTGTATTATATATATATGTCTTGCACGTCTGTCCTGGGTGTAGTTAGTCTTTATGCTAAATTGCCTTGTGAGTGCTCTTCCTTTCTGAGTCTTACCCATCTTGTTCACTTGTACAGGCTTCCCTTTTGGATCCCTTTTTCTCCTCTGACTCGCTGTATGATCCTGGGCAGCACTGTACTCCTCCTTTCTGTGTACGTCTTCTACCCAGTTCCCAGTCCTTGTCCAAGTCCCTGACTGTGTTCCCCAAATAGTCCCGGACAGTCCCTGACACACGTGGCTGCCGCCGTGACCACGTGCCACCTCGATACAGGCCGATTGCGAACTCAGCGCCACAGCACCGCAGACTAATGTCTGTATCAAATACTGTCTTCCATCTACACTGCGGACAGCATGATTCACAACTTGAATTCAGCTTTGGATCCACACTATGCACAGCATTGAAGTTATCCTTCATTTATGTAAGGCAGAAACAATTTTCTTAAAGTTTGAACAGTAGGAAATTCAGCCTTCATTTATTTAATGGAGAGGCAATTCTACTGTATGTCTTCAGATTTTGTTTACATAAGTGACAAAAAGCATTCGTCCATGTCTGTCTCAACAACTGACTTCAATCTACACTGCATACAACAGGCTTCACAACTTGAATTAAGCTTTCCATCTACACTATGGACAGCATTCAAGTTAGCCTTGATTTATGTAAGGCAGAGACAATTTTGTTAATGGATGCCACAAAAAACATTTCTCAATGTCTGTACAAAGTACTGCCTTCAAATGTACAATGCGATCAACAGAGTTTACTACTTGATACCAGAAGCGGAGAAGCACTACAAACAACATTTAATTCAGTCTTGACTTAGTTAAGGCAGAGAAAATTGTACTGTGTCCTCAGATTCTGTTAACTGTGACAAAATAGCATTCATCGATGTTCGTGTCAACTACTGCCTTCAATATACACTGCGTACAACAGGGTTTACAACTTGAATTCAGCTTTCCATCTACACTACGGACAGCATTCAAGGTATCCTTGATTTATGTGAGGCAAAGACTATTTTGTTGAAGGATGCCACAAAAAACATTCCTCAATGACTGTAGTGAGTTCTGTTTTCAAATGTACACTGCGATAAAAAGAGTTTACCACTTGATACCAGTGGCGCATAAGCACTACAAACAACATAAAATTCAGTCTTGATTTATTTAAGGCAGAAAAATAGTACTGTGTCGTCAGATTTTGTTAAAGTATGTGACAAAAAAAAGCATTCCTCGATGTCTGTGTCAACTACAGCCTTCAATGTACTCTGCGGACAGCAGGGTTCACATCTTGAAGTCACCTTTGCATGTATATTATGGATAGTAAGGAATTCAACCTTGATTAATTTAATGCAGAGACAATGTTACTGTATGTGTTCAGATTTTTTCAGATAGAATGATGATTATACATGACGCATTCCAGTAGACAAGAGACATTATATCACTGCGACCCCCCCCCCCCGAACCACGAAATATCACAGGGTACACACACACTGAGTTCTTTCGGTACTACTAACTCACTGCACCACAAGTCATTTCCCCGTAGCCTTATTAACGCATTATTCACTAGGAAAAAACATTGCTCCCAGTACAGCCCCCCTGCATTACGCATTATCGCAGGGTACCTACAAGCTCAGCGCCAAAGATACTACTAACTCAGTGCACCATAAATCATCGGAAAGAAGAGTGAACAGTTTTATGTCAGCAATGAGGCATACTATCACTTTTAAGTGGAATTCATGCAGAATCTAATCCACAAAAGACATTACTCCAATTACTGTGCCCCCTCCCCCCAGACCACGCATCATCACAGAATATGTACACGCTAAGCACCACAGGTACTAGTAACTCAGTGCACCAAAAATGATTATCACATGGCCTTATTAAGGCACCATTCACAACACAAAAAACATTACTATCAGTACGGCCTGCCCGGACCACGCATCATCGCAGGCTCCACAGAACCTTCTTGTTTTAGATACCACTAACTCAGTGTAAACCAAACTAAGTATAACACCTATCAAACCCTACACAATATCCCTTTGTTATGCTTCCTTGAAAAACTTACTTTATATCACTTATAGATTTAGTTGAATAATAAAATGCATGCTGCATACATGTTCTATATTCCACTTCAATCATAATTGCAGATGATGCACTCCACCCTAAGATCTACACTGCGGACAGCAGGGTTTACAACTTGAATTCACCTTTGCATCTACACTATAGACAGTAGGAAATTCAACCTTGATGTATTTATATATATAATTAACATCAACATTTAACTAGTGTAAGGACGTCGACTATGTACTGCGTGAATTACATCTAACTCATACCCATATTTAAAGAGCAATATGTGATAGAGGTGCTAATTCTATAATTCTGACACCCAACAAAATCACAATACCCAGCGCCACTACCAATACAACCACCCCTCCTGACCCCTCCCCCTCTCCTACCTCAGAGGCACCGCAAAACAGGACAACGGACCTTCCCAAAATAATATATTCCCTCAACAGCACACTAGCTGAATGTTCAGAGATGTGGCAACCAACTATGTATAAGGGAAGGAATTCGCACATCAACAATAATGTACACAATGCTAACACTACCGGTCATATTCTATACACAACTCACTATACAAACCAAAAACTTTTCTGTGTTGGATATACCATTGATACGTGTAGTGTACTGCACAGTGGACGCAACCATATTATCTCAGACTCTGGGTAATATCTTGGTCATGTTGCTGTGTTGTCTCCCCCCTTCAAGCAGAATCGAAGTGGGGTGATCCAATGTACCCAACGTCAGCGTAAGAGTATAAATAATTAGCCTACGCCTTGGGCTTGGTTCACTTCTGCAAAGAGAAAAGACTGCTAAAGCAGAGGTCCTCACCCTGCCACATGTCACAATTCGCTCCCTGTGCTCTCGTGCCCACCACCAGGGGGCCGAATTGTGGGGTGTTCCAGTGTTCTAATATGCCTCCAGACACTAACCTGTATGCATATCCTGACTTCCAGGCATTTGGACAATTATTGGGAATTGACATCCATTCCCAATCCATGCCGGGTTTTGTGAAAGCCAGCCTGCTTATACATGAAGCCAGCCTATTCATGCCTGAAACTCCATTACCCAGAATTCCCTGTTCACTGCTTTGTCTCCACCCCTGCAGGCCAAGGATGGGGGGAGGAATTCAGCTCACCTGTGGCTGGCTGCTGCTAGCCTGCTCACACCTGATGCATATGATTACTGTGAGCTCTTTTAAGCCCCAGCTCCCTTCAGACCAAGATTGGTCATTGTAGCTGTTTACCGGTGAGACCAATCCTTGTTTCCAGAGTTCCCTGAGCCTTTGCTATTCTTGTTTCCAGGGTTTCCTGAGCTTTAATTTTGCCTTGTTCCTGACCTGATGCTGTTTTCCCTATTCCCGAATTAGCACTGCCTGCAGTGCTATCCTGACCCCAAAGTCTTAGTATTCCTTGTTCCTGAACTGCAGCAGTTTCCCTTATCCTGAATTAGCACTGTTTGCAGTGCTACCTTGTTTCCTGAGTTCCTGAGCTAAAGCTATTCCTTGTGTCTGAATTAGCACTGCCTGCAGTGCTACCTTGTTTCCTGGGCTGTAGATATGTCCTGTTTCCTTGAACCAGTATTGCCTGCAGTGCTACCTTGACTCCTGATCTCTAGTAATTTCCCTGTTCCTGAACTAGCACTGCCTGCAGTGCTACCTTGACTCCTGAAGGTTTGGTAGTTCCCTGTTCCTGAACCAGCACTGTCTGCAGTGCTGCCTTGACTCCTGAGCCTTAGCTCACTCCTTGTTCCTGCCCCAGCACTGCCTTCTATGCTACTTTGTTTTCTTGATTCCTTCATCTGCACTATTCTAGTATACCGTTGTAGCCTCCCCTTCTGTATATCCGTTTCCAGTCCCTGCCTTGCTTCCCATTTCCTTGGTTCCAGTTCTAGTTTGCTGCCTTTCTATTCTGCTGTCTTACTTCTGTTACCTTGTATGTTTGTTACAATCAATCAATCAATCAATCAAAGCATTTGTATAGCGCGCTACTCACCCGGAGGGTCTCAAGGCGCTTGGGGAGGGGGGTTCCGCTACTGCTCGAACAGCCAGGTCTTGAGCTGCTTCCTGAAGGCGAGGTGGTCCTGGGTCCGGCAGAGGTGGGTCGGGAGGGAGTTCCAGGTCTTGGCGGCGAGGTAGGAGAAGGACCTTCCCCCTGTGGTGGCTCTTCGGATGCGGGGGACGGCGGCGAGGGCGTGGCCGGTCGATCGAAGCTGGCGTTTGGGAGCGTAGAAATTGAGGCCGCTGTTGAGGTATCCTGGGCCTTGGTTGCGCAGGGCTTTGTGTGCGTGGGTGAGGAGACGGAAGGTGATTCTCTTGTTGACCGGGAGCCAGTGCAGGTCTCTCAGGTGTCCGGAGATGTGGTTGCGACAGGGGATGTCCAGGATGAGTCTTGCTGAGGCGTTCTGGATCCGCTGGAGTCTCTTCTGGAGTTTGGCGGTGGTTCCGGCGTAGAGGGAGTTGCCGTAATCCAGTCGCCTGCTTTCTGCCAAGTGTGCCCTGTCATTTCCTTCCTTTCCTGTTAAGCACTCCTCCTTGCTAGCTCCTTGTCTATTGTGCTTGTGTTTAGTTCTACCTCTTTGCTGTTACTGCCTTGCGCGTTCCTGTTTGATCGCCAGGATCCGTGGGCTCAGCTGACTACCTAGGTGGTGTTTCTTGTTCACTGTGAGTTTTGTCTTTGAGTTACATTTATAACATCACTATAGGTATAAGCTCCACAGACCCTGCCTTTGGATGCATATCCTACATGTGGGTATTTGCAGTCAGTATCTGTAACAGCAATTGCGGGTAAGAAACTTACTGAGCTTCAGTCTTACCATGTGGAGCTCCTGAGTGCTTTACCCCACACCCCCCTTTATTGTTAATGTTGTATTATATATATGTCTTGCACGTCTGTCCTGGGTGTAGTTAGTCTTTATGCTAAATTGCCTTGTGAGTGCTCTTCCTTTCTGAGTCTAACCCATCTTGTTCACTTGTACAGGCTTCCCTTTTGGATCCCTTTTTCTCCTCTGACTCGCTGTATGATCCTGGGCAGCACTGTACTCCTCCTTTCTGTGTACGTCTTCTACCCAGTTCCCAGTCCTTGTCCAAGTCCCTGACTGTGTTCCCCAAATAGTCCCGGAGAGTCCCTGACACACGTGGCAGCCGCCAGGACCACGTGCCACCTCGATACAGGCCGATTGCGAACTCAGCGCCACAGCACCGCAGACTAATGTCTGTATCAAATACTGTCTTCCATCTACACTGCGGACAGCATGATTCACAACTTGAATTCAGCTTTGGATCCACACTATGCACAGCATTGAAGTTATCCTTCATTTATGTAAGGCAGAAACAATTTTCTTAAAGTTTGAACAGTAGGAAATTCAGCCTTCATTTATTTAATGGAGAGGCAATTCTACTGTATGTCTTCAGATTTTGTTTACATAAGTGACAAAAAGCATTCGTCCATGTCTGTCTCAACAACTGACTTCAATCTACACTGCATACAACAGGCTTCACAACTTGAATTAAGCTTTCCATCTACACTACGGACAGCATTCAAGTTAGCCTTGATTTATGTAAGGCAGAGACAATTTTGTTAATGGATGCCACAAAAAACATTTCTCAATGTCTGTACAAAGTACTGCCTTCAAATGTACAATGCGATCAACAGAGTTTACTACTTGATACCAGAAGCGGAGAAGCACTACAAACAACATTTAATTTAGTCTTGACTTAGTTAAGGCAGAGACAATTGTACTGTGTCCTCAGATTCTGTTAACTGTGACAAAATAGCATTCATCGATGTTTGTGTCAACTACTGCCTTCAATATACACTGCATACAACAGGGTTCACAACTTGAATTCAGCTTTCCATCTACACTACGGACAGCATTCAAGGTATCCTTGATTTCTGTGAGGCAAAGACTATTTTGTTGAAGGATGCCACAAAAAACATTCCTCAATGACTGTAGTGAGTTCTGTTTTCAAATGTACACTGCGATAAAAAGAGTTTACCACTTGATACCAGTGGCGCATAAGCACTACAAACAACATAAAATTCAGTCTCGATTTATTTAAGGCAGAAAAATAGTACTGTGTCGTCAGATTTTGTTAAAGTATGTGACAAAAAAAAGCATTCCTCGATGTCTGTGTCAACTACAGCCTTCGATGTACTCTGCGGACAGCAGGGTTCACATCTTGAAGTCACCTTTGCATGTATATTATGGATAGTAAGGAATTCAACCTTGATTAATTTAATGCAGAGACAATGTTACTGTATGTGTTCAGATTTTTTCAGATAGAATGATGATTATACATGACGCATTCCAGTAGACAAGAGACATTATATCACTGCGACCCCCCCCCCCCCGAACCACGAAATATCACAGGGTACACACACACTGAGTTCTTTCGGTACCACTAACTCACTGCACCACAAGTCATTTCCCCGTAGCCTTATTAACGCATTATTCACTAGGAAAAAACATTGCTCCCAGTACAGCCCCCCTGCATTACGCATTATCGCAGGGTACCTACAAGCTCAGCGCCAAAGATACTACTAACTCAGTGCACCATAAATCATCGGAAAGGAGAGTGAACAGTTTTATGTCAGCAATGAGGCATACTATCACTTTTAAGTGGAATTCATGCAGAATCTAATCCACAAAAGACATTACTCCAATTACTGTGCCCCCTCCCCCCAGACCACGCATCATCACAGAATATGTACACGCTAAGCACCACAGGTACTAGTAACTCAGTGCACCAAAAATGATTATCACATGGCCTTATTAAGGCACCATTCACAACACAAAAAACATTACTATCAGTACGGCCTGCCCGGACCACGCAACATCGCAGGCTCCACAGAACCTTCTTGTTTTAGATACCACTAACTCAGTGTAAACCAAACTAAGTATAACACCTATCAAACCCTACACAATATCCCTTTATTATGGTTCCTTGAAAAACTTACTTCATATCACTTATAGATTTAGTTGAATAATAAAATGCACGCTGCATACATGTTCTATATTCCACTTCAATCATAATTGCAAATGATGCACTCCACCCTAAGATCTACACTGCGGACAGCAGGGTTTACAACTTGAATTCACCTTTGCATCCACGACAGTAGGAAATTCAACCTTGATGTATTTAATGCAGAGACAATTATACTGTATGTATTCAGATTTTGTTAAAATAAGTGAAAAAAACATTGTTCTATAACTGTACTGACTACTTGCTTCTATGTACACTGTGCACAGTAGGGTTCTCAACTCGAATTTACCTTTTCATCTACACTACAGACAGCATTAAATTCAGCCTCGATTTATTTAAAGCAAAGAAAAAAATAGTGCTGTTGCACTTCTAGTATGTGCAAGCACCTTCAATAGCTGCATCTTGTGAACTATGATAACAAAGAATATAGAAGATTGCGCCAAAATGTACCTCCATCACCAGCAATACCAAGTACCTCTGGGGTATCACCTTCAACATCGCCACCAGACATACGTCCCCAATTTGTGAAAGTTACAATGCACTGCATGAAGAGGAATAGTTTAATTTGTTATGGGGAGCAATCAGTTCACCTAGTATGCACCGCAATTGATAACCATCAATGCTAGTTTCCCCCCCCCTCAAAGTTCATATAGTCCAGTATGCAACAGTGAATGAATTTAGTGCAGCCCGTTCAGACAACGCATCATCGTAAATAATCACCACATGCCCCTGTTAAGGCAAAATTCAATAGACAAAACACATTTTTACCAGTGCGGCCTGCCTGGACCACGCATCATCGCATGCTCCACACAAACCGCATCTACCTCAGTGCACCACAACTCATGAACTCTTCACGATAGAATCTTCTGTGTATTATTTCACATACAATGCTCCTACCTTTGTACAGCAGAAGTCATAAGCTGTTTATGATTAAATATCTATATATGATATCATGATTACTATTCTACTTGTTACCAACAACATAATAAAATGGAATCGACCAAACGTGCCCGTACCCACTTCAACTATCTATCTGTGTCTGTGAATTTATTGTGTTTGTAAAATGCTGCTTCTCCGCCCTACCACATTTTATTGTGTTATAAATAGCGTATGCAAACATCTTACTTGTGACAGTAAGTGTGAGCTATTCCTCCTTTTTTTTGTTTTTTTGTTTTTTTAGCATATTTTTATCTACCCAAAACTAATACATTTTCCGGTACGCGTACATTAGGTCATTACTCTAAAAGAACAGGATGTGGACACAACTCCGAGCCTCGAACACGGATTTCCAGCACCAAGTTCTACAGTGTAACTGAATAACCACATACGTATATATATTAGCTGCCCTTCATGTGCCAAAAACTGCAACTTAAACCTTTCACAGCCCTGTATTACTACAGCTACAACACTCCACTGAATTTACAACGAACATTCATAATCGCAGAAAGGCGTCATGCCCACCATCTTTTATGTGTGCAACTATGAACGAATATAAAGTCAGTGATACCCTGTGCCTTCCATGTTGGCCAAGTTGTGGAACTTTACAGATATAATGACACATTTGCGTTTAAGACCCGGGTGACGTCAACACTACAAAACGGACACCCGAATCACTTGATTTCTCATATAGCTCATGACGGGACCATGCCCATAGCTCCGGAATCATGGTTTAGAGCCTCGCGCAGCACTGGCATACGTCAGGCCAGCCCACTCCACTTACGCTACCAGGAAAAAACAAAAACAAAACATTGCCCAGATTTCGATTGTACTGATTTCTTACTTCCAGGTCTAGTTGTTAGAACGGCACACCCACACTCCCTCATGGCTGTATACACCCACACCACACCCATGCAGCGCATGCGTCACTACACACGTGGCCCTACCAATAAAAAAGACGGGGCGCACGTGCTGTACGCCATTTTAGAGTACCTACCATCACAAGCGCTGTGATGGCCCGTCCTAGTGGTTTGGACGCCTCATGTAGGCCCGAACCACTGAGTACAAGGGCCCACCACTATGTGCGTGGCCTCTTTGGTCACTGAGTTAGTGGTACCAGAAGGACTAGGCGGGTGAACAACCTGCGATGAGGATGGGAGCACAAGTATGTCGTTAGCCATAGCGATATCAAGACTCAGCACCATATGTGAGACTTCTTGGTGGCAGAGCGTGACTGCATGATGTAGAAGGTGTCCTGTCCACGAAAAGGTGAGCAGTGAGGCCTGGGTGCGCATCGGATGGAGTCGATGAGCTGCAGCAGACTGGATACAAAATACCAACGCAGCGATTTAGACGAACGCAGACCTATATACCGATTCTTATTCCATTAATATATTTTTTTTCCAATAGCAGGAGCGTTTTTATAATCTGTCAAACGTCCGGAATATAAACTGCACAAATAGCTGTTTTTAAATGCGGGAGGGAAGGTGTGTGAAAGGGCTCTGTTATTGTACTCCACATTAAGATAATAACAAATATCAATAATAACATTTATCTTTTACTATCTTTTAGATGTAGAGCTTCAGGGTGCATTATGTCCCGGCACGTGGTGAAAAACACACCGGTGACAGAAAGGTGAGCTGCGAATATTCTTATCAGTCACTCTCTCACTTCCTCTCTCCTTTCATAAAGAAATGACACACAATCTCAACTTCCTTTTTATCTTACAGGTTGTGTTTCACAAATTAGCGTCACCCCCTCCCAAAAAAAACGACAAAGCTCTACGTTCGTGAATTCTGCGATGATGCGTGGCCATCATAACAACGTCTGAGAAGCCTACTTCTACACGTGGTGCACCCTCTTTGAATCATGCCAATGGCACAAGGTGAGCAAAGAAACTTGTTTCCGAAACAACAACAACTTATCTGTGAAAAGAGAAAGTGGGTAGTATGCAGCAGCGTCACTGTGTAGGAATGTACAATTACCTCCGAGCAGTCACTTTTAACATGAGAAAAGAGGTGCAAGGAGCTTCTAAATCTGCCTCTGACTTCCCCAGAAAAACACTCACCTCCGGACTCTGCGAGTCAATGGGGTGCAACAGTCTAGGTACGCAATATTGAGAACTCACCGCTATAATATTAATGAGAAGAATTTTTTTTTAAAGCGCCTGGTTACATTAAGGCCAGTGTGTCGGCTAGCAAAACTTAAGAGTAACAAGTCCCTCTATCGCTGTCCTCACAGAGGGGCACCACCCCCTTCTACCCTGAAGGAAAGAGATATGTTTTCAGTTGTTTACGAAACACCAATTCCGAGGTCTCCAGCCGCAGACTAGGTGGGAGTCTGTTCCAATGTTGGGCTGCCTGAACACTGCTATGCAGTGGGAATGCATGGGATAGAGTACTTTTGAAGAAAAACAGCGCACAGACACCTCCTTACAGTGGAACTGGATGAAATACATTATCCTGAGTGTACAAATAAATAAAGCAAAGGTATATGTGTGCAGTTGTATGTACTATACTATTACTAACTCTATATACTATCTTTCAGATCACTAAACTAGAGGGTGCACTATGAACCGCCACGTGCTTGGGCATACAAAGGAGGCAAAAAGGTGAGCTACGAAGATTTTCTCCAGTATTAACTGCTCCATCTATACCTTTCTCTCACAGTTTTAATGTAGTTTTTTTCTCTCTTTCTCTCGGTCACTCTCTCTCACATCGTTTTTCTTTCTCTTTTAAAGTTATGGATGCTACTGTCCACTCTGCCAAGGTTGAATGTAAGACAGTCTTCAGTGTACAGCCAAAGCTGAGTTCAAGTTGTGAACTTTGTTGGCCACAGTGTTTACAGAAGGTAAGCAGAGCGGCCTACATATACAATGCCTCCGATTAAATGCATTATAAATAAAGGGGCTTATTTACAAGCTCCTTGCGCCACTTTTGCGTCACTTTCAACATGGGAAAAGTAACACAAAAGTGGCACAAGAGTCTTGTAAATAAGCCCTAAAGAATATTGTCCTGCATAATGACTTTATCTCTCACCTAATTCTGTCTCATCTCTGAATCATTTTAAAGACCTGTTGGTCCATAGTGTAAATCTGACGCAGTAGGCACTTCCATACAGACACCTCTTGAACGCGGGCCTATAAGACAGGTGAAATGTATCAGGCACACTGCAGACGTGCAAATACCTAAATTTCGCCAAGTGTTACCGTAACTTGTAATGTTTGACCTCATTTGGTCACATCGATCTAATTTTAAACACTTTTTTTCATTTTTATTTTGCAGATTACCTACCCTGCTTCTATTGGAGTCCATATCAAATTTTGTTGAATTGTTTTTTTAAAGTTATGTTTCTAGTTATTTATTACATTGTTATCTTTAAGTTACATATCCAGTTATTTATTATTGTTTTAATAAAAGTTAATTAAAAAAGTATATGTCTTCTTTTTCTGACAACATTTCACTATTTTTTAGTGTGCTAGTGATATAGTTAGAAAACATTTAAAAATAGAAATTATATTTATAACTTGAAGTATAATACTGAGGCTCTTTACCACATCTTTACCAGAGTCTATAGCTATGACTAACGGTTCCTATGGAAAAGTTTTAAAACTCCATTCCAAGACACGGCCAGAGTGATGACAGAGAAGGAGTGGGCCACGGTCCTGGAACATCCTAGACGGATGTCACGCAACGTAAAGTTCCGGTTCATACAGGTGATGGTTCTACACAGAGCATACCTGACCCCCAGGCGACTTCATAAAATGTTCCCGGACTCCCCCCACAGATGCCCACGGTGCGGAGAGGACGAGGCTGGGTTTCTTCATATGGTCTGGTCTTGCCTGCGGCTTCGCGGGTACTGGTCGGAGGTGTGCCAGACGTTGAGGTGCTACCATGCCTCCTAGGGCTGCGTAGACGATCTAAGTCACTGAAAGCCCGACTGAGGTTACTGGACCTGGCGCTCTTACTGGCAATTAGGGCCATCACGATAAGATAGAAATCCCCCCGATCGCCGGGGCCACATATATGGCAGGTAGAGGTGCTGAAGTGGGGACGGGCAGAGGGTGCAGCGCTCCGGAGGGAAGAAGCGCAGGGCCACCGGAAATACCCCATCTCCCAAGAATGGGAAGCCATGCTATTAGTGTTGGAGGACATTGACCTTGCCCAGACGCTTGCACCGGGTCTTGACTCGCAGAGATGAGGTGGAGGCTGCCTTCTGGAAACCTAAAGATTCACGAACATCACTGTGCCACATCAAGCCACGACACACACTATGGTACATAAGAACCGGAGTAGACAGAATTCGGAGTTAGGGAGTCTTGGACCACCAGGAGACGGGAGGGCAGGGTTGCTCAGGGGTGGGGGTGGGGGTGGGAAGAGGGATGATATATTAGTTTATTTCTTTGTTCTTAGTTTCTTCCCGAGAGCAGTTGACGGCCAATACGGACATGTAACTGCGAGGCAGTATTGAATGTATAGTGGCACTGAACACCAACTAGGTACATACCGAGGTATGGAACTGTGGGGATGAGGAGTTATGGGTTGGGGTGAAAAACCAAAACAAGCCAGCTGTTCTACTCAAAATCTCAAGTGGAATGTAATGTCTATTGTCATGCAGCTGTGAATAAAGTGTTTAAAAAAAAAAGAAAAGTTTTAAAACTCCAGCACAGTAACTGTTTCAATTAGCAACATAGTGTGGTGAACTTCTAACCTCTGTGGACATTTAAGTGTTCCATGAACTGTTACTATGGTGACAGGTAGAAAAACGTTTGGGGGTAGGGTTGAAAGGTACTGGCTGTACAGAAACCGTTATATTTACCCAGGATCCTCTACATTACAGAAAGGAAAGCAAAGTAAAACTGAACACTGTGTACCAGATTTACAACCTTGCGCCACTTTCGCGTCACTTTTCCCATCTTAAAAGTGATGCAATACTAGCGCAATGAACTTGAAAATCTGCCCCGATGCACATTACGAGCAAAACAAGTACACAACTCATTCAATTCTTCACGATTGACAATGAACTTCAATAAATTCTTCGTGCCTATTTAAATGGAAAACGAGATTGTCGACATTACAAAACTTAGTGGCATATTTACAAAGACGGAGTTAAAATTGTCATCGCTTTAACGCCTCATAATCCGTAGGGTGCGTGACTCCAGCGCCTTTGGTGCACAACTTCTACGCGTTTGGGAGCCGGCATTGCTTTTCCACATGGGGAACTACTAACATGCAACTCCCCATGTGGAAGGGCAATCTGATTTAGATTTTAAAAGAGAAAACAGATTTCCTTGCTATGCGAGGGCAGGATGTATACCCCGGGACACTGCAGGAGCCGGCCCTCCCACAATACATAAAGCCCCGGGGGTGGTGGTCCCCGTGGCTTTGGGAACCGTGGATACCTCCCCCCACCATTTTTTTGTAGCCCCGGGAGGTGACGATCCCCGGGGCTGGGGGGCCCCTCTGGGCCCCACATAAAATGTAATCATTTTGCCCCCCCAGGGGCTAATTTAAAAAAAGCTCAGTTTTATTTTATTTATTTAACGGCAGAGTCCGCGCACCCTACACGCACCTGCCGGGTTTAAAAAAATTAATAAAAATTGTGGTCCCTGGGGGTCCTTCTGGGACCCCCTAAGCAGGTCTAGAGGGTGAAAGTATTTCTACCCTGCCTCCTTTCTACGTTTTGCACACATATTCCACTGACTTCCTCAGCTTCGCTTCTACAGAGGCACAAAATGACTGCCAACAGTTCCTGGTTTCGAATGTTGACAACCACTTGACAGCCAATTAGCATTCAGCGCGTGATCGGAAGGGTGCGCTTATGGTATGATGACAATACGCACAGGATCCGCGGATCCACCGCGCTCATAGATATATAAATGACTTTAACTGAAATTTTCTCAGGAACTACTGAACAGATTGACACCATTTAAGCAAAAGGCACAAGTCTGAACTGAGGACTACCTCTTTTCCAAATTTGGTGTAATTCCGTTCAGCCGTTCGGGCTGTAGCTGTGGCTAAAGGTCCTATGGGAAATTGCATGGCAAAAATACGTTTTGGGCCCCCCCGTTTTTCTCAGGCCCCGCTTGACGAATCCCCGTGAAACTTTCAGGATAAGAGCGGCACAGAGCTGGCCAAATGTTTTGAAAATTTCGCAATGATTCATCAATCGGCGCCAAAGTTATTGGGAATACAATGTTGTGGATTTATATATATATATATATATCTGTCAGTGGTAGCATTAGATCAGTTATAGTTAAGTCAGCTTTCCAGTTTTCCGATTCCTAAACAGACAGGCATTGCCTTATGACATCAAATAAAGAAATTTCTGCTTGCCGGGAGTGCCTGCATCTGCTCATGTTGGTGGGGGCTGTTGTATATATATATATATATATATATGCGCTCCACTACTGCTGGTAGAAGGGGTCAGCTGTCACGGGCGGTCCTGCATGCGGCTACCAGCCAGCCACATAGAATTCTTCAACAAAAATCCACAATTCTGGAAAGATGCAGGACACTCGTAGTTCAATAGTATCAGATTTATTCAGCAGATGGAAAGTTACGACGCGTTTCGCCAATACGGCTTGATCACGCTCGTCTGCCTGTAAACACAGCCATTTTTTTATACATACAACACCCTAGTGCATAGTTACAAACTTGGAAAGTAAGCAGCCATCTTGGAAAGGCAAAATGTTAATAATAAACATTCGATAACCCGTCCGGGTCATTGTTCCTGACATTCGTATGGTTCAAAAACATATAGCATGAATTATGTATATATTTAAACCAAAGATATTAATTGCGGTGAAAAAATATTATTTTTGATCACATTAAGTCTTTCGAACCTCCAAATTGTTATTAACATGTTAGAATCTCGGTGATGCAAAATTCTATCATCATTTACATATGTAGACCTTGATATCTTTCTCGGGAGAACACATCGTAAATAATACAATCTCATTCGCTCCTGACTTATCTTACGCGCCATTGGTTGCCCGTTGTTATGGCAGCGTACTGTCAACAGTCGGATTATTCGACAAAACATGTAAATCTGCCCCAGTGGGCTGAAAACCTCCCAATTGTCAAAGTCACATGAAATGATATAAACCCCAGTGGGTGATTTAGTTCAAACAATAATGCTGCATTGATAGATTCTTCCAATATAGTCCAATATCTTCTGCTACCCCAAGTTGTGTGAAATCTAAAAACAATACAAAGATTGTGTTAAAATCAAGAAGACTACGGATACAATGTTACATTCAATTAGCTACCATCTATATGTAAGCATATTTTCATTCATATAGATGTACAGCAAGTTCTTCACTCATATTAAATCCTTTCGGAGTCAGACACTCGAAATCCACAATGTATTTCGATTCGAGTTTCCTAAGTGACAACTCACGATTGCCTCCTCGGATCCCTAAATCGACACTGTCAATAACCACTAGCTGCACCAATTTCTCATCTTGCATGTGTTCTGAGAAGAAATGTCGCGCTATAGGATATTGTCTATTGTTGTTATGTATTGCGCGAAGGTGCTCCAGTACTCTCTTTTTAGCCTCATGTTTGGTACTTCCCACATACCATTTATTACATGGACAGATGAGCACATATACACTATATGGTGTATTGCATGTTAGATGTTTGCGTATTGTGAAAGTCCTATTTGTAGTGGGTACCAGAAGAGTCTGGCAATCATGACTAAATTTACACGCTTTACAACGCCTGCAACATTTAAAGCCAACATCCTGATTTGTTGTCTTTGCAGATGTGACATAATTTCTACTTAGTTCATCTCTTAATGATCTCCCTTTCCGGAAAGTTATCTGTGGGTTGTCACTCAAATACTTTTTGAGATGTATGTCAGTATGCAATACATGCCAATGTTTTTCGAATATTTTGCGCACCTCACGTGCTTGACCTGAAAAAGTAGTGATGAATCTCACTTGATTTGCATCATCCGATGCAACTTTGGGAATTAGTAATTCATCTCTTGTTTTCAGTGCTACTCTTTCCTTGGCAGTATTGATCATATTCGGACTATATCCCCTATTCCGGAATCTAAGACACATTCTCTTCTCTTCATCGAGAAATGCACTCTCGGTACTGCAATTCCGTTTGGCGCGGAGTAGCTCGCCATAGGGAATGCTGTAAACCAAGCTGCGGGGATGGCAACTGTTCGCATTTAAAATGCTGTTACCAGCAGTTTTTTTGCGAAACAGCTTGGTGACCAGCTGCTTGTTCTCAACTTCTACAAGAATATCGAGAAACTCAAGTCTTACATCACTGATATGTTCAGTAAATGCAAGATTCAAATTGTTGGTATTTAACTTCTGTATGAAAAGTTTCACAGATGTCTCATCCCCATTCCAAATAAAAAAAATGTCGTCAATGTATCGCAGCCACAGGGCCACGTTGTTAAAGTCTGCCATTTCACTGACAACCTGCTCCTCCCACCAGCCCATGAATAAATTCGCATAGCTGGGGGCGAAGCAGGTTCCCATGGCTGTGCCCTGTGACTGACGATACAAGACGTTGTCAAAGAAAAAAAAATTATTTCTAAGACAGAAATCAATCATAGATATGATCATTTTTGAGTGTTGCAAGTACGAAACAGAGCGTGTTCTTAAAAAATGTTCGATGGCTTTCAGTCCCTGCTCATGGAGAATACTCGTATAAAGACTTGTCACATCTAGTGTGACAAGAATAAATTGATCTTCCCAATGAATCCCATTTATGGCGGTCAAAAAGTGGGTAGTATCTTTGAGATACGATGGGAGAGCGACCACATACGGTCTAAGGTAGTGGTCGATGTATTTAGATGTATGTTCCAATAGTGACCCAATTGAAGATACAATTGGACGTCCTGGTGGAACTAGGGGGTCCTTGTGAAGTTTAGGTAGTAAATATAACATGGGGGTTCTAGGGTGGGCACAGTATAAATATTGAAACTCTTCAGGTTCAATTAATCCCACATCTTTCCATTCCAACAACAAATCCCTGAATGCTAGATTAGATTTCAACAGATCTTCCTGATTTGTTTTACAATAGCAGCTAACATCATTAAGTTGTCGTAGCCCCTCATTAATATACTGGATTTTGTTAAGCACCACAACGTTTCCACCCTTGTCACTTTGTCTGATGACAATACTCCCATCACATTTCAACTCATCAATGGCCAATAATTGGCTAGTGGTCAGATTTTTCTTTCTACCAGGTACTTTTTGATAACGCAATTTGGTCAAATCATGTAAAACACCTCTTTCGAATACATCGATGGCATCACATTGAATTAATGGAAGAAAAACTGACTTGGGTTTAAATTTGGTTCCAGGATTGCGTCCCAAATCAGTTCCCCACGTGTCCCATTCAGAAGTATTATGGACATTGTCCGGGTCGGAACTCATAACATGTAATAGTTCCATATCATTCATATCAAAATTACTGGCAGCTGATGTCATACTCACAGATTCGTTGCTCTTGGGTTTCGTTGCAAAC
The DNA here is from genome assembly GCF_964261635.1 of Lissotriton helveticus. NCBI lineage: Eukaryota > Metazoa > Chordata > Amphibia > Caudata > Salamandridae > Lissotriton > Lissotriton helveticus. Next base: position 1,263,263,586 of record NC_136061.1, on the reverse strand, counting down.
CATTTCTTGAGTTTGAGTTTTCTTGAAAATAGAAAAAGATCAATGCGTGTTTCTGCAAAATTCATATTCAGAGACGGACAAAAAGATAAACCAAAAGCCAAAACTTCTTCTTCTTCCTGAGTAAGGACCCTGTTTGATAGATTCACAACTGTCATACTTGATTCTGTTGACGGCTCCTTGTTGCCATTCCCACTGGAGCGTTGTTTCCTTTTGCACCTCCTCTTTTTGGCTTGTTTATTGCGGTAGTTCCTCCTCTGTTTCCCCGTCCTCTGCCCCTTGGAGATCGTGTTTCCTGGAACATTTCTGTCCGATTTTTGCTTAGCATTTGGAATTGTAATAAAAAATTCGGATTCCTGGTATTCTCCACTGTTACATCTTGATTTGTTTCTCCCGTCGGGGTATCAGAGACATTGCCGTCTGAGACATCACTTTCTGTTACATCTTGTCTTCCAGTCGGTGATGGTTTGATCATCGCTAGACCTGTTTTTTTGTCAAATAAATGATCATATTTTCTTTGGAACGTGAGGGTTCGTCCCGCTTGGTAATCCTTATAGTCTCTAATGAATTTACGCTGTTTTTTAGCAGTAATTTCGCTTTCCAACTTATCCATTCTCACCAGTAATTTTTTGATGAAATCCTCCAGTTCATCTTTAGTCATCATTGTACTGATTTCTAGTGTCAATTGCTCAATCTCTAATAGAAGTTTCGCTCTATCTTTAATGGCATACTTGACCAGAATTCGCATCATAATCATAGAGCAGGCAGCTGAGTTGTCAGACCATTCCTGTAGCATTTCTGCATCTGGATTTTCATAAGTTGGGACTGTAAAAACTCTCAATCCCCGCGGTACTCTTTTTACTTCAATGTATCTTTGTAGGGATTCCGCCTCCCACCATTTGGACAGTTCTTGTTTGTACAGTCGCTCCAATTTATTTAGTTTAGATTGCAAGTTCAGTTCTGTTCCCATACTAGAAACAGTATGTATATCATCCAATGTGTTGGCATCATTCGCGAAGAACAATCTGTCCGCAGTCTTCTTGCGACGAGCATCTAGCTCATCTGCCATAATTAGAACAAACTTCTTTATTGAACTACGTGCAACTTCTGCTGTGTTCAGCAAGCAATTGACAGTATGCTCCCAACTTTGGAATTCGCGCCGGCACCGTCAGTACCCAGTCAGGCAGACCCGGTAATCCGGAATTCCGAGCAAATCTACCGAGGTAAACCGTTCGTACCTTCCATTTCCCAGTGTGCCAGACACAGGCTGGCGGGCTCAGCACGGCGTTTATGTAGCGGTGATGAAATACGCCCGGAGTAAATTTCGTGTAAAACGAGGATAAATGCAGTTGTAAAATATCGTTGGTCTGCTAGTTGAATCAGCAACCAATTCCGGCGTTACCGCACAATTCCAAAGGTCAGCTACCTCTTTAACAGATTTATGCGCTCCACTACTGCTGGTAGAAGGGGTCAGCTGTCACGGGCGGTCCTGCATGCGGCTACCAGCCAGCCACATAGAATTCTTCAACAAAAATCCACATATATCCAGATATATATCTCTGTCAGTGGTAGCATTAGATCAGTTATAGTTACGTCAGCGTTCCAGTTTTCCTAATCCTAAAATAGGATTAGTACATAAGAAAAATATTTTTAATGGCAGAACAAACTAAATTGGACCATTTGTGACCATTAATATGCTTAGCACAGCTGGCCCTCTGCACTTTATTTTTCCATTACCTCTGTAAGTGTGATATTTTCTACAAATGATTTACATATATGTTGCACTACTTTGGCTTCGACTTAAACCCTCTAATTTTAGTAGACCAGATGCAATGTATGTGTGCTAAGGACACCTGCCTGTTTCCTCCACTGCAAATGGTAACTTGTAAGACCTGTAGTGCCTGAGAACAAAGTGAAATCTATCAGTGTGACCAGATTAGCTTGCTACACAACAAGTGCGCACCTGAAAAATCCAGCAAGTGAGAGTAATCAGCAACACATATCTCAAGAGAACATTATCTAAGAGGCAATCATTAACATGTTGACCTCACATCCTATGCATCCAGTAACTGAGAGGTATTTGTCAACAAGGTCAGCAAACAGTTGAAGAATCCAAAAACTGGGAGGCAGTGATCAACACAGCGGAAGAATCCTGGATTAATTCTAGTTCTTAGCCAGAGAAACCAATATGCATTTAGAATACCATCAGCGAAATTGAGTTCAGGCACTTGCTGCAATGGCTTGGTTATATGTGTGCTTTGGGTCTCTTTTAGTTTTAGATTGGGAGCGAAATTAACTCCAGTAACTCCTCACAATCGGTTGAATGTACATTTTTGCAGAAAAACAGGTTTGAAGTTGTTGTTTTTATACTCTTCGATGATAGGTGTAAAACATGCTGGTAAGAAATAGTACTGGCATATTTTGTATCCCTCATACCTTAATACAAAAGTAGCTTTTAAAATCAAACTGTAACATTTTACACATGCATTTTATTGAAAAAATATCAAAGTAACACAAGAAGGGAGTGAAGAGGTAATGCTCAGAAGAGCAGAAAAGGTGGATATGTCCTCCTCAAGTTATATTGTCAAAAAACAAAGGGCTCCATCTAAATGGGAAAGTAAAGAAGTGTTCCTCCAGACTATGTGTGTCTCGTTTATTGTTTATTGAAACAGCAGACAAAAAATTGTCTGGTCTATCATTATCTATTTGTGTGCTGAAGTGGAACCCTTTTTCTCAAATTACAAAGAGAAAATGTCATAAAATATGATTTTTTTCAGTGTCCAATTTGTAGACAGAGGTATTTGCACACTCATGTACAATTGTTTTACATTCACACTCACCACCCTAAACTTTGCTGATAAGGTCAAATTAAATGGGAACCACCAGGGTAGGCTTTAGGGCAGTCCGACTGGTGCGGCCAAAGTGTGCGCTGATGTGGGGAGGGGGTGCTGACCTCAGGGGTGCTGTGTTTAGCCAAAACTTATGATTTTAAAACCCCTGCTGTGCAGTTCCTTGTGCGTCCAGTTTTTAGGCAGCATTAAAAATGTCAAGATAACTCTTGTGATTAATGTTCCTGCTAGAAAGAGAGATCAGACTTTTGTCTGGTGGCACTTTTCACTTGTCATAAAGTAGCAAAGAGGGTTAATATGACTGCTGAAAGAACTCCTACCGTGCAGATCACAGATTTGTATTTTATATGAACAACTGAGTGGATTGCTGCTTTTGTCACAGAGATTCTTCTGTCACCGCAGTTCATTAGATACAAACCTAATATAGAACATTAACTGTTCCGAATTGTCATCAAAGCGTTGCATGCAAACTTCATAAAATTGTTAAAGACGTTATGGTTTTTTCCCCAGTCTTTCATTATCTATTAACAAGGTTGCTGAAAAGGGAAAATCTGTTATCAACCAGGGTTCATTAACATGCTGCAACCTCGATTTTAAGAAAATGCATGTCACCCCTTACTCCTCTCAGCTGGTGTGGATTTGAAACGTTTCTTGTCACAATGTCCTCAGAGGTCAACGGTCGCACAATGTCATTCCTGTGAATAACATTGATACCCAAAGTGCATAAGAAGCCATTTTTGCTACCTCTATGATTTTGGTTAAATGGTGGCACAGAGGACAATGGTAACTATGGGCCTGATTACGATGTCGGCCGGGGGTAAGCCTCTGACCGATCATCAGAGGCTTACCGACTGACATGGTAGATTTGCTTTCCGACTGTTGACTTATAATGTTGACGGTCGGTATGTAAACTTCCCAGTCATTCCAACTCAAGTCATCCGTCTAACAGGCACATATGTTCAGCACTCCTAATAACATCTCACATCTTTTCTTTACTAATCTATTTCAGCTACTATGTCACTATTCAAAACACCAGATTAAATGCATGAAATCTCAAGAGCACTAATTTAACACAACTGATCCTACAAGAGTAGGAACCACATATTACTATCAACTACATATTTACCTCTAACTTTGGGTTCCAGAGTAGAGGGCTAGTCACCGTCTTCCATGCCTTGTCAGGGAGAAGAAGGCCTATGAGGCTTATTTACAAGTCCCTTGTGTCGCCGGTATGTTACTTTTTCCCATATTAAAAGTGACGCACCAGTGGCGCATGGGGCTTGTGAATAGGCCCCTATATAACTCGAGTTACTATTAAGGTTAAAGGGGGTGTCGATTTAGCAAGGGAACTACAAAATGCATGGACATAATGATGCCTCAGCCAGTGTTTCAAAAATGCAGCACAATTTGCCTTTTTCTCGCGCCATAATTTGACCAGCCCTGCCACATAGTTGGATTCCCAATTGCCGTATAAATCCTGTGGCCCTGCTTATAACCACGTGCATCCAGCGTCAGAAGCCCTGCACCCTTCCTTTCTGTTACTTTGACGTCACTACTCTACATTCCATCAGATGCTACAAAATGGCGCTCAGATTGCTCTATAATCGTCAACATTGCTTAGATTACCCGTGTCTGTTGAGTTTGCAGGTAGCCCCTATCCTTATAGGCACTAAAAGGCAAATGGAAGACGCAGACAAAGGCCACCCAGCGCTATTAGAAATAAATGGTTAAATCCTGAAGCATACCCACCACTCCTGTTGTGTGGAATATATGGCATGCCAGTGCTGGCTCATCACAGTGTCTGCCTTAAATTTGCCGCTTTAATCACATCACACAGTTTAGATGGAAGTAATCAAGAACTAATTACTTTTCTATCTCGTGTCTCACTCTGTGAAAATGAATTCTATTTCTGGCCCTGGGATGTGTGCTTTATCTGCGCAGAAGTTTTCAATGAAGGCCAGCAGGAGTCTCAAAGTACATGTTTTCAAGTTAAGCCGCAAGTTCTGCAAACAGCTAAGAACAGGATACGTGGGCCTTTACTAGTTCTGGGAGCTTTTATAGAATTTGTGGGAATGTGACGTGCAATTGCAACACTTTTCATTTTGCAAACTCATGGTTTTACTGCCTTTTTTTCAACTGCTTATCACCATGTTATGTTATGTGTTGTATTGTTTGTACTATCTTATTCTCTGTTATGTTGCTATGTCATTTTACCTAATCATAGCTGAACTTGTTTTGCATGGCCTTAAATTGAATTGAATTGCTTTGTGTTGCGTTGCACTGAGATGTCTTCCATAGATTTGTCTTGTCTTGCTTTTTATTCCTTTGTCTTGACTAGCTTCGCCTTGGCTTAATATGGTCCGTCTTGTCCCGAATAGCCTTCATTTGCCTTTACTTGCATTGCCTTGTCTTGCTGTGTTTTTATGTTTTGTTGACTTGCCTTGCTTTGTTTTGTCTTGCCTTGCATTGCTCTGTCTAGTCATGACCTTACCTATCTTGACTTTTCTTGATTTGCCTTGTATTGCTTTACCTTGCTCGGTCTTGTCTTATTTTGCCTAGCAGTGAGGAAAGCGGTTTATTATATAGTGTGTTGTGTGACCTTACTGTGCAATAAGCTCAAAAGCCCATTTTGGATCCAGTCAGACTCATTTGCAATACCTTGCCTGAACCCTGGGCAGCTCTGGTTTCAAGCAGTCAGGCTCTGTCAAAGAGGAAAGCATTTAAATATACCATTAACATTTGAATAAGAGAGAAACTGCATAGAAAGAAAATCCAACATCAATTTATAAAAATAGCTCTTGTTGTTATTAATTTTTAGACATCATATGGGCAAAATCAACCAGAGGGTTCCGGAGATGTAAACTGAAAGGCAAATTGTAAATGACTGCATTTCATTCAAATCGCAAACATGTTTTGGCAATTACCGTGATGAACAGTTACTTTTGTAAAGTTGTAAATGACTACTGCAGCATGCTTTGGTTGACCAACTCTGGGAGCGAGCAAGTCAGGGGGGCCAGAAAGTTACCTTGCAGTCAAAGCAGTCTCCAGTTCAGTTCCATGCTCTAAGGCCTCAACCACCATAGACATTAATGGAGTGGTCCTGATGCAAAGAATACAAGATGATGAAGGATGCTGGGGATGCTGATCTGCTGACAGGATGCTGAGGATACCGATCTGGTGTTCCTGGGGCCACTCCTCGGTTCACGAATACAGAGGGGTGACCTTGACCACAAGGGTCAATGCCCCTCAAAGTCTAGTTGTAGTCCAACCAAAAAACTGTTGCTAAGTCTGCCACAGTGTTGGTGAGGGCATCCAGCTTAGATTCTATCCTGCCCTGATTCTCTACCAGTTTGTTGGTGATCTTGCAGAACCCCTGGGACATCCTGACATTTCGTTGTCTTTGTAATTTGTTTTGCAGGCACTGTATTTTCAGCTTTTCACGGTCTATTGAAGCAGACATGACCTGACTGATTGACCCAGTGGAGGACAAACCTTGGTACCAACGCAGGGACTGTTCTGTTGTCCATGAGAGACGCACACTGGTGGACAGAGGGCCTTGTGGTGTTGTGTCCTGCTGCGCAACAGAGGTGACAGTGGGGGTTGACTCTAGTGGTTGCAGCCACAGTAGATGGGACGTCAGAAAACCTGTGCCCACTTGTTTCCCCAATGTCCTGCCCTTCCTCCATCTGCTCTGGTTCACGGCTACCCAGTGTTTCCTCATCAGTGTTGTCTGCTTCCAATGGTGTGTCTATGTGAAAGAAAAGATGATAGAAAATAATAAAAGATGTGTTTCACTGTTTTAGTCATTTTACAATGTTTATCAGCTCAAGCCATTGCCCCACTACACTGAATTTGTCACACACTACATCTCCCATGATGCAACACTAGCGTTGTTTGCACATGGATGTTTGCTTGTGGTTCATTAGTATGCATGCACAGTACAGGTGTTAGCGGGTATTCACACATCACATGCACAGTTTTCACTTACCAGGATTACTGGATGGCTGGCTGGGATGTATCAAGGCTGCCAAAGATTGCTACAGCTGCCCTCTTCAGGGTAGCATCCACCATTGCTTCAGCTGGTGATGGCTTTGCTGAAATGGATGGTCCTCCTCTGGTTCTTCCAGCCATGCTGCCACTCTCTCGGCTCTGCTGAAGTGGATGGTCCTCCTCTGGTTCTTCCAGCCATGCTGCCACCCTCTCCTTTGCCCTGGAGCAAAGATCATACCAGCACTTTTTTATATCGTCTATGGAGTGGTGTGCAACTCCTAGCGTATTTATCTTTTGCTGAATGCGGCGCCAGATCTTCCTCTTCTCAGTCTCGGGCACTAACGAATAGTTCATTGTGGTGGTTGCAGCATTCCTCTGTGATGATATCCAGCTCTTTCTCTGAGAACTTCAGCTTTCTCAGCCTCTCCTTGCTTCCCTTCTTGCTCTCCTTGCTGCTCATGTTTTCTCTGGTTCTTAATCAGCAGTGTCTAACAGTGATGCTGCACCTGCACATGTGCTTGATTTTTGTTCTGAAGTTTCCTTGGGCACCACTTACTGTTTGGGGTCCTTCACCTCAGACAGGAAGTGTATCCTTTTTTTTTTATTCGCTATTTGCGAGTGCTTTATTGGCCTGTTTCATGCACACTAACAATAGCGGATGTAAAATCGCTCTTCTCATGGGACTCGCTAATTGCGAGACAATAGCGACTTGCAAATAGCGAGTGGGGGACAAATAGCATTGCAAGTGTATACCAACTCGCAATCATGTTGTCTGTGATGTTAGTAGGTAGCGAATATCAACTTGCAATTTGTCGCAAATAGCGAGTCGCTATTTTCACAGGTCGTACATCTGGCCCCAGGTCACCTCCCGCTTGATGACAACTTCCAGTGTGTGGCATCTATCTGTCCCTGCATGCAATATTACGCTCATTTCCAAGATGACAGGACCTCTCTCTCAGTGTGTGGAGCTCAATAGCTCATCCTGGAGTGTGGGTACCTAAGGGCTGCAAACCCACGGAAAACTGGTTTGGCAACTTTTTCCCTTTCTCTGTCCCCGACGCCAACCGGTCTATCAGAACAAAAGAGCAACCCCCTCTCATGTGTGCCCACCATTTGCCCTTCAAAGGTGACTTCCAATTTGAAGCTGGTATTTTGGGCTGACACCTCATATTGCCTTCCTGCCAAAAAGAGATAATATCTCCTCCAGTGGCAGGTCCTTTGTGTTGCTTACTGACGCGTTCACACCTCCACCTAGGAGGACAGAAGGCAGTCTTGTGTCCAGCAACCTTAAACGATCCCTTCAATAGTTGTGCAATAGACTGACAACTTTCTAAAGTTGCCATTCACTTTAAAATATACATCATTTTTGACTTGGGCATGGTCAGTTTTATTATATTGATTTTTGTAACAACTGATTTTATTGATTTTCCATAGTCCCAGATGGGCCGAGACCAGCAAGCAAAGTACATTTGAAATGTATACCGTAGAATCCCTAGGTACTGTAGATTACCCACCCCTGAGGTCTGCGGAACATCAGACCAATGAAAACACCCCATCCCCCAAACGCGCTCCATACATACTTGAAATTCATTATATGGACATGGCAATGGAGTTCCCGTCTGTGTCAGTGTAACATCATCATTTTAAACTGGCAAATCATTCACCACCAGCCATTCAATAGGGTCTCGGGTGGCCGGCTGCACCATTAAGGACAAGTCAATTCCTCTGTACTTGGTCCATCGTGCCCAGATCTTCCCATGCTTCTGTGGACAGCCCCTCACCTGAAACACCGCATCCTCCGCCGACATGCACCTATCCATGGCCTTTTTCCAAGTAGCTATACAGGGCGGGGACGTATCCTTCCAGTGCTGTGCTATGTCGCGCTTGGCCAATGTGAGACCAAAGAACAGAAGATGTCTTTTATACCTGTTCCCCCCAATGTCTTCTGTGCTGTGTAAAAGTGTTAGTCTAGGGTCCGCCGGGATGTCCCATGCCAGAACCCACCCCATGCAAGTCAGCACGCCTGACCAGAAGAGCTGCAATGTCCCGCAGCTCCATACCGTGTGAAGGTGACCTCCCTATCCTCGTGAGAAGAGGTCGCTCCCCCACGCTCCCTGACCACACCTCGCAGCGCTCGCTCTGGCTGCCTGGGTATCGTAGTGTGACTGCTTACATTCTGCTGATAATAGAAGTATTCACTACGCGCTCGCATTTAGCATTTGCTGATATTAGAAATATTCATCGTGCGCTCGCATTCTGCACTTTGCTAATAATTGAAGTATTCACTGTGCGCTCGCATTTTACATTTTGCTGATAATTGAAGCATTCTTTGTGCACTCGCATTTGCTAAGTGATTTGCTGATTTAATAACTGCATCGGAGCTCGGACTGGCCGCCTGGTTAGTTGTTTGTTTATGTTGCACGGCCATTTTGTTTGTTGTGCCTCGTAGCGAGGCTCCCCAGCACGCACCCCCCTCCCAGCTGCTCCTCCCTCCCACGGACTGCCTTCAGGCTGCTTGAGTCTCCGTAGCTCTGTGACCTCCCTATCCTCGTGAGAAGAGGTCGCTCCCCCACGCTCCCTGACCACACCTCGCAGCGCTCGCTCTGGCTGCCTGGGTATCGTAGTGTGACTGCTTACATTCTGCTGATAATAGAAGTATTCACTACGCGCTCGCATTTAGCATTTGCTGATATTAGAAATATTCATCGTGCGCTCGCATTCTGCACTTTGCTAATAATTGAAGTATTCACTGTGCGCTCGCATTTTACATTTTGCTGATAATTAAAGCATTCTTTGTGCACTCGCATTTGCTAAGTGATTTGCTGATTTAATAACTGCATCGGAGCTCGGACTGGCCGCCTGGTTAGTTGTTTGTTTATGTTGCACGGCCATTTTGTTTGTTGTGCCTCGTAGCGAGGCTCCCCAGCACGCACCCCCCTCCCAGCTGCTCCTCCCTCCCACGGACTGCCTTCAGGCTGCTTGAGTGTCCGTAGCTCTGTGACCTCCCTATCCTCGTGAGAAGAGGTCGCTCCCCCACGCTCCCTGACCACACCTCGCAGCGCTCGCTCTGGCTGCCTGGGTATCGTAGTGTGACTGCTTACATTCTGCTGATAATAGAAGTATTCACTACGCGCTCGCATTTAGCATTTGCTGATATTAGAAATATTCATCGTGCGCTCGCATTCTGCACTTTGCTAATAATTGAAGTATTCACTGTGCGCTCGCATTTTACATTTTGCTGAGAATTGAAGCATTCTTTGTGCACTCGCATTTGCTAAGTGATTTGCTGATTTAATAACTGCATCGGAGCTCGGACTGGCCGCCTGGTTAGTTGTTTGTTTATGTTGCACGGCCATTTTGTTTGTTGTGCCTCGTAGCGAGGCTCCCCAGCACGCACCCCCCTCCCAGCTGCTCCTCCCTCCCACGGACTGCCTTCAGGCTGCTTGAGTCTCCGTAGCTCTGTGACCTCCCTATCCTCGTGAGAAGAGGTCGCTCCCCCACGCCCCCTGACCACACCTCGCAGCGCTCGCTCTGGCTGCCTGGGTATCGTAGTGTGACTGCTTACATTCTGCTGATAATAGAAGTATTCACTACGCGCTCGCATTTAGCATTTGCTGATATTAGAAATATTCATCGTGCGCTCGCATTCTGCACTTTGCTAATAATTGAAGTATTCACTGTGCGCTCGCATTTTACATTTTGCTGATAATTGAAGCATTCTTTGTGCACTCGCATTTGCTAAGTGATTTGCTGATTTAATAACTGCATCGGAGCTCGGACTGGCCGCCTGGTTAGTTGTTTGCTTAAGTTGCACGGCCATTTTGTTTGTTGTGCCTCGTAGCGAGGCTCCCCAGCACGCACCCCCCTCCCAGCTGCTCCTCCCTCGCCCCTCCCCCTCCTCTATCCGCATATGACAAATGCATTTCCGCGCAGCGTTCACGCGCAGCGATCGCGCCCCAGTCGCGCCGAAGGTGCGCCAAAGGTAAGCCCGTCTGCGCCCGTCCGCGCCTGGACCGCGCCCAGCGCCCGTCCCCCTGCTCCATGCCGCTCCAACCCCCCAGAGTAACTTATGATGCCGCTACTCTCCTCGCCCTCAACGCCGGACGCACCCAACTTTGCTGCGAAGCTACCCCAGGACGTACCCACGGCCCATTCTCCTGCCTCTCCTGTAAGTTCAACTGCGTCAGGACCCTCACCAAACACACTTCCTCCACACACAGCTCCGAACCCAACGACTTGAAATGCATCCTACTGAACACCCGCTCGGTCCACAGACATGCAACCGAACTCTGGGACCTAATCGACACTGCGTCACCTGACATCGCCTTCCTTACTGAAACTTGGATGAATGCATCTTCTGCCCCCGACATCGCCATAGCCATACCGGACACTTATAAGATCATTCGAAAAGACCGCACCAACAAAAAAACTGGAGGAGGCATCGCCATCGTCCATAGAAACACCATCAAAATTACAACCAGCTCTGACGTCAATCTTGCAACCGCCGAACACCTCCACTTTCAGATCCACACCGACCCCAGGACCACACTTAGAGGAACCCTCATTTACAGGCCCCCAGGCACCCGATCTCAATTCAGCGACGACATCACTGACTTTGTCAGCCCGCACGCCCTCGCCTCCGAGAACTACATTCTTCTAGGAGACCTCAACTACCACCTTGACAACATTCTCAACAACAACACCACCACCCTTCTGGACAACCTGTCCAATCTCGGACTCAAACAACTTGTTGACACCCCCACTCACATAGCCGGACACACGCTCGACCCTATCTTCACCTCCAGAAAGCACATCTCCTTCGATCATACTACAGCCCTCCACTGGACGGATCATAGCTGTGTTCACTTCAGCTACAAAACAACCCTGACCCACAACCCATTCCCCGAAGAAAATGGAACAAAATCACCACCGAACAACTCCTCACATCACTCAGCCAAAACACTTCCACCCTGGCAACGGACCCAGACCTAGCGGCCACCAACCTCAGGCAATGGATTACCCACAGTGCGGACGAACTAGCACCCCTGAAAAAACACCAGTCGAAATCATCCAGCAAAAAAGCTCCCTTGTTCAATGATGACCTTAAAAAATCCAAGAAGACATGCCGCACCCTGGAGAAGAATTGGAGAAAAGAACCAACCTCAGACAACATGGCCTCCCTCAAGACAGCCACCCGCAAACACCACCAACTGATCCGATCCGCCAAGAAATCAGCACTTAAGGACCGTCTCGACAACAATTCTCATAACAGCAAGGAACTCTTCAATATCGTCAAAGAATTCACCAACCCTCCCGCAGCATCCAACGACATCACTAACTCCCAAGACCTCTGCGATGCGCTATCCTCCTTCTTCTACAACAAAATTGCCGACATCCACAACAGCTTCAAGAATACTCCCAATGACCAACTCACCCCACCCCCTTCAGATCCCACCCCTCCAACTAACTACCTCAACTCCTGGAACCCAATCACCATTGAAGACACCATTCGCCTCATGAACTCAATCCACTCTGGCTCACCTTCTGACTCCTGCCCCCACTACATCTTCAACAAAGCTGACTCCATCATCGCTCCCCAACTCCGCGATGTCATCAACTGCTCCTTCGACTCCGCCACCTTTCCAGAAATATGGAAACACGCCGAACTCAGCGCCCTTCTGAAAAAACCAACAGCAGACCCCTCAGATCTGAAAAACTACCGACCCATTTCCCTCCTCCCTTTCCCGGCCAAAGTCATCGAGAAAGCCGTCAATAGCCAACTAGCAGCCTTCCTTGAATCCAACAACTCCCTGGATCCCTCACAGAACGGCTTTCGAGCCAAACACAGCACCGAAACCGCCCTCATTGCGGCGACCGACGACATCCGAGCACTCCTGGACAACGGTGAAACAGTGGCCCTCATTCTACTCGACCTCTCCGCCGCCTTCGACACTGTCTGTCACAACACCCTCATACAACGCCTCAACAACATCGGCATACAAGGAAAAGCCTTGGACTGGATCATCTCATTCCTAGCCGGGAGAACACAGAGAGTCCGACTCCCCCCATTCTACTCAGAGCCCACCGAAGTCACCTGCGGCGTACCTCAAGGCTCCTCACTCAGTCCCACCCTCTTCAACGTCTACATGAGTCCCCTCGCCTCCATCGCACGTCAACACAACCTCAACATCATCTCCTACGCCGACGACACCCAGCTAATCCTTTCCCTCACCAAAGACCCCAACACCGCCAAAAACAACCTTCACGAAGGCATGAAAGAAGTAGCCGAATGGATGAAACAGAGCCGCTTAAAACTCAACTCAGACAAGACGGAGGTGCTCATCCTAGGATCCTCCCCCTCAGCTTGGGACGACTCCTGGTGGCCTTCCACTTTGGGATCTGCGCCCACACCCACAGACCATGCACGTAACCTTGGCTTCATTCTAGACTCCTCCCTCTCAATGTCCAGACAAGTCAACGCCGTATCGTCCTCCTGCTTCAACGTCCTTCGCATTCTCAAAAAGATCTTCCGCTGGATCCCCCTTGAAACAAGAAAGACTGTCACCCATGCACTGGTCACGAGTCGACTGGACTATGGCAACACACTCTACGCCGGAATTACAACAAAATTGCAGAAAAAGCTCCAGCGCATCCAAAACGCATCAGCGAGACTCATATTAGACATCCCGCGCCAAGAGCACATCACCGGTCACTTAAAAAACCTCCACTGGCTTCCCGTCAACAAAAGAATTACTTTCCGCCTTCTTACCCACGCACACAAGGCCCTTTATAATCTAGGACCCGAATGCCTCAACCCCCGACTGTCCTTCTACTATCCCACCCGCCAACTAAGATCATGCAATCAAGCCCTCGCCGCAGTCCCGCGCATCCGAAAAACCACCATGGGTGGCAGATCCTTCTCCTTCCTGGCTGCCAAGACCTGGAACTCTCTCCCCACCCACCGCCGCCTTACTCAGAATCACATCTCCTTCAGGAAAGAACTGAAAACATGGCTATTCGATAAAAAGTAAACCCCTCCCTCCAGCGCCTTGAGACCCTCTGGGTGAGTAGTGCGCTTTATAAATGCATGAACTTGAACTTGAAGGAAGGGCCCCTCGTCTGTGCCACAACAGAGACAGATGGAGGACTGAATAGCCCCCATCTTTCAGAGGTGAAGACGCGTGTAATATATCCTATGGAGATATTTTAAATTGGATTAGCCTGTATCTGGTGGAGACTCCAGCGTACCCAGGGCTAGCCAACGCTTCGGCCCAATCATCGTCAGTCAGGGCGGGCAGGTCTAACTCCGACGCCACCTGGGTTCTGTAGATAGTGGTCTTGGAGTGTGTAGTGAAAGTTTGATAAATTTGCTGGATTTTGTGGGCCCCCAAATCTACCATCAACAGCCGACCTTCCAGCGGGTGAAACTCGGGTAATGACTCGAGATGCCTTATCAGGTGGGTCAATTCGTTAAGAGGCTGTAGATAGCGGTGAAACTGTGATTTGTGAAGGTCAAAATCCACCTGTAGCTTCTGAAAGGATTTTAGAGTGGTCCCCTGCATAATATCTCCTAGAGTGGATATCCCAATATCATCCGCCCTGCGAAACCCTACCAGTGCGAGACAGGCCGGAGGTGTGTTCCCTGCCAGAGGGGAGTGGCGCCCATCAGCGTACCCCACCAATCCATGGACCGAACCACCAGCCTCCATGTCTGAATAAATGTCCAGAATGCCGGGGTAGCGCCTCCAGGGACGCGCAACTATACAGGAGATGGAGCAGCGGAGTACCCGCCATGGTGAGCCTTTCCACCGCATAAGCCGTTGATCACTAGGAGGTGCGGAGCCCAATAGTACGCATGGACGTCGGCCGCCACGATACCACCACAATACGTGGACTGAATACACGTGGCGAGCGCCACCCGGACCGCACCTCCTTGCCAGAGGAACCTATTCAGGAGTTCATTTATTTGGAGAAACCACGATGGGGGATAGTATACTGATAGTTCTGAAACCTGTAAAGTAAGCTCGGCAGGGACACCATTTTGAAGATTGCGGACCTGCCATACAGCGAGAGGGGCAATTGGGACCAAATCGTCACTTTGTCTCAGACGGCGGGAACCAGTGGGGCTATGTTCTGCGCCCAAGCTGCGCTGGGACACTGCGTTATGTATAACCCAAGGTACTGCAATGATCAGCTGTGAGGCCCAAGCCTGACTCCTCTGCTCGCCATGAATGGGGAACAGGATAGATTTGGATGGGTTAGCGCATAGCCCGGAAGTCTGCCTGAATATCCAGAGGATTTGGAGGACGCGGGCTCAGAGGCCCAGGGGTCTGACATGAAAAACAGGGCATCGTCGGCGTAGAGAGCGATCCTGTCTGAGTGCCCCGACGACAAGTCGAGCCCCCGGAGGGCAGAGTCCAGACGCACCCATGCCGCTAAGGGCTCTATCGCTAAGGTGTATTAGAGAGGGGATAGGGGGCACCCCTGCCGCGTGCCCCTACCGATAGGGAAGGGAGCCGAGCAGCATCCGGCCGAGCGAACCAAGGCAATTTATGGATACTTTGCAGTACCAACTTTAGAAGTCCCATTCAGAAGTTACCTCACCTCACTTGTCAGCGTATAACCATGTACTTGCCATTGTGGCTACTAGCCCTTTTGCAGCAAAAATGGCTATTAGTTCTCTCTACTGCTAGGACATGTAAAAACATGTCCTGTTTTTTTATGTATAACATCCTGCCTTAAGACTCAATAGATTTGTCTTTCTGGTGGCATATATATTTAACAAGCATTTGCAATGCAATAGGGCTCGCATAATGTGAGTTTGAGCTATTGGCATTGTAAATGACAATGTCTTTTTTATTAATGTTTTGGGTTTTAGAACATAAATAAAAGGCATTGTCACTTACAATACTAATAGCTTAAACTCTCGCAAATGCAAGGCCTATTGCATTGCAATAAAGGGCCTTCTCAACTGCTTGTTAGATTGTAAATATCAGAGGAAGAGACCGGCCTACGACATCTTCAAAGTAGTGATAAACAGTACAGTGAAGAAGATGTGTAAGTGTTGTAAATTACACAGGCACAAAGTGTTAAGTGAGAGTTACATATGATCTGAGCTATAAACACTAGCAATGCGCTCAAAACCCTTTTTCTCTGTGATTACACTGTTGCAGCTCAGGAGGAAGAGCAAGGGGGGGGCAATTTTCTGCCCTCTCCATGATTTGAGTGTGCAGTTGACATTGCGTAATGTCATTGCTATCTTTAGCCTAATAAAAAACACTCCAGCTGCAGTAGGGCCCTGGCTTCATCTCCTGGTGCAGGGCGAGTTAAGATTTTATTTTTCCATTATTTTGCTGCTGCGCAGCAGTGGGACGACACTCCTCCACCTTAGTTCAGGAGCCCCAACTGCTTACCAGCTTTAAGGTAAGCTCTATGCAGAAAATAAAAATATATTAATTTGACTCGATTACGAGAGACAGTGGTATGTGTGTTCTGATTTTTTCCCTGTCCGTATCAGTAATCTGTAGTTCTAGAGTTGTCTCCCATTTCACTTTCAAGTCTGCGAGGGAAGTTAGAATGTTAGCATGTATGGCTTGATATAGGGTCATTACCTCTTTTACACAACCCATCATTGTACCGAGCAGTTGACAGACACTGTGCGTCGCATGTTCCAAGTCCCCATTGATTCATAATCGTTTCGACCATTGCCTGGTGCAACAAGAATACCGAATTCGTCCATCAAGTCTTCAAAAATGCCAAATTTCCGACCTGATATAGATCTCCTATATGATTTATCCCATATGCAGTCCACCCTGCTATCCCCAAACTTCAAAGGCAACTATTTTCAATCACCTTACTGGCAGATCTGGTGAGTAGGGCACAGGGAAGCATGTTCACCGCAGACAACATCGCCAGCACTGCTGTATCACCAGGAGCTCCCGAGAGGCAGAATGTAGTCCCAGCCAGGGAACCAAGAGGACCTGAGATAAGTCCTGCGAACCTTGAGGTGAACCAATGGTACTCCCTTCAGGATTCAACCTTCAATGCAACCAAGTAATAAGACTTTAACCCCCAGATTCATCATTGTCCTTAATAGCGATTATTAAGGAATCGCTATTAAAGATTAGCAAAATGGTATGCATTTAGAAATTGCAATTTATTTTGCGATTTCTACTGCTTCCTTATGTGTGATTCGCTAATTGCTAATCGCAAATAAGGAATGGCTTTCCCATTCATTCCTATGGGCCTCAAGGCCCATAGGAATGAATGGGGAGTCATTCCTTATTTGCGATTAGCAATTAGCGAATCGCAAATAAGGAAGCGATTTCAAGGGTGCCAGGGTGTCCAAAGGACACCCTGTAGCACCCCTGAAATGCAAATGTACACTGGTGTTGCGCACACACATGTCCTTTGGAGATGTGTGTGTGTAACATACAACTTAGAAAAATGCACTTTTTTTCTAAGTTTTCGCTATTTACCACGAAGTTACACTTCGCGGTAAATAGCGGCCCCATATAGTGAATTCGCAATTTTAAAAAGGTTCATGAATGGCATTTAAAGAATCTCTAATTGAGATTCCTTAAATGCGATTCTTCGCAATATAGCGATTTCTAGTATAGCGATTTTTGCATTTGGATGATGAATCCCAAATGCAAAAATAGCTCTCGCAAATGGCCAGATTCTCAGAATCTGGCCCATTGCGAGCCGATTTCAGTATGATGAATCTGGCCGTAAGTCTGGAGCAGCCAATCTATCTTCCGCTACATGATCCTGCAACTTAGTGAAACACTACATCTACCACTCCCCCAGATCAGGTCCAATAGTAGGGATTCCAGGTCTCTGAGCAACTGGTGAGGCACCAACAATGGCAGAGTAGAGAATAAATAAAGCAGTCTCGCTAGCAACACAATCTTAGCCACTGCTATTCTAACTGCCACAGATAATGGCAAAGTCGTCCAAGAGTTTACACTAGTTTGAAGTGCTCCAACTGCCACCCCAACATTACCATTTAGTAAGTCTTGGTGGTTATGAGATATGTTAACTCCTAAATATTTCAAACATGTAGTTTTGCTGGCGAGTCTGTGACGGTTCTGAGGAGGGGTGGTATCCCCACAGAGACGAAACAGGTGGGATTGCTGCCAATTCATATGTAGGCCTGAGGCTGCACCAAAGTGCTCCAATAAGTCTATTGGGCCAGGTAAGTACAGACCGACATCTCAGAGAAACAGTAGCACATCATCAGCATATAATGCTGCATAGAGAGATTTCCCACAAACATCTAATCCACTGTAAAATCCCCCAGTGTGAGCACTGCTGGCCAGCAGCTTCATTGCAATAGCAAATAATAAGGGGGAGAGTGGACACCCATACCTAGTCCCATGGCCCACCTCGTATGGATCAGATACAGTTCTGCCAGAGTGAATCGGCGCTGTGGTACTCATGTAGAGAAGTCTAATCCAGCTTATAAACCCAGGACCCAACCCCATTCGAACCTTTACTTGACATATGAAGTCCCAACTCAGGCTGTCAAAGGCCTTCTCCGTATCTATCACCATAATAGCTGCTCTCCATTTATCTAATAAATCTTCATTCATGAGTGAAAGGAGTCTACGGATAATAAGCCGCGTGTTGCGCCCAGGAAAAAACCCTGCTTGACCTATGTGAATCAAAGTGGGCATATGGGGCAGGAGTCTGGTCACAAGGATTCTACTTATAATTTTATAGGCCAAGTTAAACATGGACAAAAGCCGGTAAGCTCTGACATCCGTGGGAAGGGGACCTGGTTTCAACAGTGGAATAACCAGGGCTTCCCATGTGGATACAGGAAGATGCCCAGATTTTCAAGCTGCAGAGTAAAGTTCTGCTAAATTCTGAGCCAAGGTTTACCGATATGTGTCGTGAAAGTTGTTCTTGGCGACTGTGGGTTTGTTGGAGAGGGAGAGGATCAGCTGGGTGTCGTCGGCGTAGGAGACAATGTTGAGTCAGTGGTTCCTGATGATGGCTGCGAGCGGGCCATGTAGATGTTGAAGGGAGTGGACTCAAGCAGGAGCCTTGAGGCACTCCACAGCTGATTTCCATGGGTTCAGAGTGAAACGGTGGTAGCCTGACTCTCTGTGTTCGGCCAGTGAGGAAGGAGCTTGTCACTGATGCCAATGTCGTGGAGTCTTGTGCATAGGTGCAGTGGGAGATGGTGGCGACAGCAGCTGAAAGGTCCAGGAGGATGAGAGCTTCAGTTTCGCCTCGGTCAAGGAAGGTGCAGGCATCATCCGTGGTGGCGAGGAGAGCAGTCTTGTGCTGTGGTTGCTATAGAACCCGGCTTGGGAGAGGTCGAGGATGTGGTGCGCTTTAATGAACTTTGATAACACCAACATTAATTCAAACTACTCACATGAGTGAAAACATACTTCGAAGATCTGTTCAGCTCATGTCTCTATATGTAACTGTCTGCTTTTAAAACTTGGAAATTCTATCAGTAATTTAAACCTAAACATTTATTATATTTCACATGTTTCTTCTAAAGTACTTACTGTGTGCTATCCCATAGTAATGCAACTTACTGATGTATAGCCTACATACTACAGTTATAAAGTTACTATTACTTATAACACTATGAACGATAAAGTATAATTAAAGAACATTTACCATGTTAAATCCCCCCTTCAGCCTCAACACCATCAGTATTTTCTTCAAGGCTCTCAGAGTTTTGCTGGTGCTCAGTTTCCCTCCCAGAGCTCCAGTTTCAGGTCAGATGCAGTCCCTTCGCCAGTGGCCAGCGTGGCTCTCATGTGGTTGGCCGGCAGTTTCATCATTCTCCTCTTCAGGTCAATCAATCGTTTTTGAACTCTTGTACTTTGTGAGGAAACGTAGACACTGCATTCGCTTTATCAGTGACATTCTGACATTATTGGTCCCTAAACTTTCCTGTAGTCTTCATCAAGCACGACCAGCACATGTAAGAGCGGTGGGGTGGGGCTTAGTGGGGGAAGTCGACAGATGACGGATAGGTCAAATTAAATTTTAAAAAATGTTTAAACGACTTACCTTGCGCTCGCCGAATCACCGACTCTGCGATGCAACAAGCGCAAGGTAATTGGTTTTATTATATATTTTTAGTTAATTATACCTATCCCGGCGTCTGTCGACTCCAAGGCCCACTCCCTCACTACTCTTACCTATGCCGCCACGCCTGGTCATCATCAGGAGATGATCTACGAGTCTTGGCTCCTCCTTTACAGCCTCTTTGGCCATAAACTGTACCTTCCTCTCAGAAATGTTGAGTTTCCTTACCCTGCTAGATTGCACCTCAATGATAGAAACAGCCAAATACAATTGAATGCCTAATATATTAGCTGGATTGAGACAGATTGGAATCCATACATTTCAAACAGGTGTAAGTAACAACATGCCTTCCAGAGATCCCTCCTAATATCAGTCTGCATGTGTTCAGTTAGATGTCTTTGTGTTTGACAAATAAAAAAAATATTACCTTTACCTGTGCCTTTTTTGCAAGTCAGGTGCGGTAACTTCAAGTCCGATGCACAAACTATTTACTCATGTAAACCCCAGGCAGGGTTTTTCAGCACCTGGTATTATTACTACTGAGTTTATCGGTTGGTTAAGTGTGGTAAATCCAATACTGCAGGACCCAGAAAAACTCGAAATTCTGTGTAACCTGTGTGAACTTACCATCAGGTATCAGGGTAACCGGATCCCTACTTACCACCCTGATTTACCACTCATCTAGGAATGAAGGGCTTTGGCCCTTTAGTTACAGTTTTAAAACCTCGCTAGTCCACTCAGCGTCTCATCCTTCTGGGGTCAATAAATGGGTATCATGTGAATGTTCACTCTACAAGCATGCCTGTAACTTTATACTTCCTTATAAAGGAACATTTATCCCAGCTCTTCCGCTCTATGCACAATAAAATGGTTAGATTCAAATAGCCAGTTGATGTCTTCTTAGGTTATTTATTGTCAGGATGTTTGGAATGCTTCCAAGACATTTTGTGTAGATTTCAGTGCTCCTTTTCTAACAGCAATCCACAGAGCCCCCAGATCTTGAGAAAAGTTTTCCAACAATGATCCGTGATGAAGCTTCCAGCTGGCTGGAAAGAAGTGCTGTCAAGCCAGACAAAGCCAGTGAGAAGGGCTGTCCTACAGACTCCCCAGTGACCACACTGGAAGTGTCAGCACAACCATTCATCACAGAAGAAGAAGAAAATTGAACATAATATAGTGCAATTCCCCAAACTGAGATAAAATGACCTCCCCAGCATGGAAGGAGACCGATCTGCTTCCACAAAATTTTGGCAAATTAAAAAGATAATGGAGGGAACCAACAAAACTGTGTTTCCAAGCCAACGATCTGACGGCTGTGTTACGTAGCTGCTCCATAATGTTGGCTTCCTATTAGGTGACAAGCAGCCAAGTTTTCTGAATGAGATTTGAACCAGTGGCCTGTTTTTGGCACAGAGGAGGCAATTATGCTCTTTAATCGCACGTTGAAATGCGTACGGCTTCCAAGGAATTAATGCTCTACGTATGTAGCAGGATTTTTACGCCAAGGAAACATGAGGTTGATGGATTCCAGTCCAACTTTCACATTGTGCAGAATCTTAGTAGAACAGGAATGCAAGAAGTCACGTTAGCCTTGAATCACTCAAGAAAAGAAAAAGGATTGTGTTCGCTAGCTGGAAAGGAATTCTACGTCCCATGTCTCTGACGCTGTGGTTACTTTGAGACCACAAAATAAAGACACATTCACTTGTCCTTAGTTGTACTTGACAGAAAACCTTACTTATTATATGATAGACCTTACTCTGTCCTTCTGGGTGGGAGAAGACATTACATGCACCATCCCCATGATCAAAAGAAGATTGCCATATTTAGAGATCAACGCGGTCTCAGCGGCCTTCTCTGTGCATTCGGAGGGACCACCGTCACAGCAGTTCCTCTGTAGGTACCAATCCTCTAGTGATAGGCCGTCATCGGTTTTGATGGTCATTCACAAAAAAATGTGTTTTTCCAAATCAAACTCTGAAAGCAAATAACTGATAAACCCACAAACAGGTATCTGTTTTACCTAGTGTGTAAGGGGTTATTATTGAAATGTTTCTGTTTGTCAGTGCCAAGTTTCCGATGGCAGTGACGCAGAAAAAAGGACATCAGACTGTCAACACTAAGGGGCGTATTTACAAGGCCATTGCGTCACATTTATTGATGCACTGGCAGCGCAATGGGCTTCCGAATATTTACAAGGCCATTTTTGAGTCACCCTGCATGACTTTTCATGGCCATGTAAAAATGTTTCCCTTTCACGCATAACTCTGCGGTGGGTGTTACCACGCAACATCCATGGAACTGGACCTATTACCAGGTTTACAACATTTTGTAAACCTGGGAATGAGTCAGAATCCTACGCCTTCCCAGGGGAGGCGCAACAAGGAGTAATACTTTTATTTACCCTTTCTATCAGCACACATAAAAAGAGGAAAATGCCATCAATGATTGTTTTTGTGAAGAGAGGCGTCCTTTCCTGCACAAAAACAATCATCCCCTCATCGCAGGCACCCTTACAAAAAGATGCAAGGGTGTCTGCGCTGGAGCACTGCTGCTGATTGTGCGCCGGCGCAAAGGAAAAGGACAGAAATGCACAGTATCGATACAGTGCATTACTGCCCTTTTATTTCAACACACGGCAATGCAGCCGGTACAGGTAGGCTTGCCGCGCTCCTGTGTGTCAAAATATTGTAAATGAGGTCCTAAATAGGGTGAGTGAAGCGATAGACTTACTCGGACGGCCAGCTGTTGGAATAAGCCTTCTGTCAACAGAGCTAATGGGGAACCTGTAGGCGGAAATCTAACAGTCCGCTTGACCTTACATATAGCGGGTGGACCAAGAGTTTGATGGACAGGGTCACATTTGTTGCGAATTACCTGTTCGCCAACCTCTAAATCAGGCTTCAGTTCTCTCGAAGGAGGAATATCAGCTCCTTATGCAAAGTCTGCTGTCTTCCTATAAAAATATATATTCTGCAACCATTCTCAGAAGACATTTACTTAATAATTATGGACCTGATTCAC
Source organism: Lissotriton helveticus (assembly GCF_964261635.1). NCBI lineage: Eukaryota > Metazoa > Chordata > Amphibia > Caudata > Salamandridae > Lissotriton > Lissotriton helveticus. The sequence goes on along the minus strand of NC_136061.1, from coordinate 1,263,240,667 downwards.
AAAATCATAAACTTTCACCAAAGTGTAAGTTTACCTTGTAAATCAGGCCCTATTACATTCCTAGGGCCTCATTTATGAGAAATGACGCATCGCTGCGTGAAAGCAGCGATGCGTCACTTCTCAGTGCGCACTCCTTGCGACATGATTGATGCGTCATATTTAGAGTATGACGCATCATGTCGCAAGGAGTTACAGATACGTCAGTATTTCTGACGTATCTATAAGCGCAAAAGTCACGCATTGCTGGGGTGTGTCACAAAAGTGACGCAACTCCAGCAATGCGTCCTTTCACATGGGGAAAGCCCCATGTGAAAGGTCTTGCGTCAGTCTTACGCCTGCTGTGAGGCAGGCGCAAGATTTTGACGCAACAGCCTCCTAAAAGTGACGCAGTGAAATCTCATAGATTTCACTGCATCACTATTACGAAGCTTTTTGCGGGGGAACTCCCCCTCTGCATACATTATACCTGACGCAGGTATAATGTAGCGCAGGGGTTTACAAAGTGACGCATCTGCTTAGATGCGTCACTTTGTAAATAGTGCGCAACAGGAGGCATGTTTTACGCCTCCGATACGTCACAAAAAGTGACGCATCGGAAGCGCAAAACTGACGCAAGGCCTGATAAATGAGGCCCCTAGAGCGCCTGCAAGCTGGGTGCTGGGTGTCTAGCGCTGTTGATGGCAATGACCAAGGGAGGGATGGAGTAGGGCCAGGTAAAAAGAAGCTGAAACCGGTAGATAACAGAAATGTTTTGAGTTCTGTTTTCATGGAATATAAGATGTGGCGACGCAGTGGTGGTGTTTTGGGGGTGTAGTGGGTGCGCAACCTCTGAATCCTTAAAGAATGGGTCTGTGCGGCTTCAAGGCAGAGGCCACCTCCATGGAGGTGACAGTTTTCACCCTAGCATTGCTCTGTGGAGCTCGATAACATTTTCCAGAAACACCTGGAGCCTTCTCTTTGCCCCCTGGAACCCCATTTTCTGCGCCCCTTCTCTCGTTTCCCGCAATGGACATTTCTCCCATAAGTTGCATTTTGATGTTTCCCAGAGGTCAACAGCCCACTTGATGTAAAATGACGTGGTAGGTGGCTCGTTAGGAATATGTAGGCCTAAAGTGCCTAGAAGCAGTTAATGTATGTAGTCAAGCACTTCACTCCTTACGACTTTGCACGGTGGCGCCCTCAGCTGGAACTGCTCAGCACCTGCGGCGTGGCTTTAAAGAGTTACGTCATACAGCATGGCTGAGAGCAAGAGATGAAAAGAGTTATTACATGCTGCCAAGCTCTGTGGAGCGGCTGCAGGAGCTGTGAGGATTCTTAGCATGGCTCGGCGACATGCCTCTGCCCCGCTGCAGCAGGAACACGAACAAGGCGTACTTTCAGAACTGACCTCTTCGTGAAAGCTGTCGCCAGGTCGTTTCTTGCCAAACCTCAGAATTTGCTGGCTCAAAAATGGATTCTCGGCGTCTAAATAAAGCTCTTCATTGTAAATTCAAAAGCAGGGCCTTCTGCGGCCAAGTGAGGGCGCGTACCCAGCTGTGACAGCCACACTCCACGCTTTTGAATTCGACTACCATTGAGGACAATGCCTCCTTCCTGAACTCAGTAGGTCCGAGTGGACAGATAGTGGCCAGTCCAGCCATCATGAAGACATGTTCATCTCGGCAGAGAGCTCTCTCTCTCTGGCGCGGAAAATGTAAATGATTTTAATGTATTTCTATTATATAACACCATACATGCCAACATTTCAGGAGAGCAAAGTGGGAGATTAAAAAAAAAAATCGGGAGAATGGGGCTTTGAATCGGGTTACTGGCATGTATGGGCTTTGGAAGTGTGCTGCTGTAGGATCGGACATTTAAAACGCAAATGCACGTTTTTTTCTTACCTTTCAGAAGCATGGAGCACAATGGCAGGCAGAGAGGGTGATGCAAGTGTTGGGCACTGGCCTGGCAGGTTGTTGGCAGTGCATGCACCCCCCACCCCCTGTGGCAGCCCGGGCTCAAACAGTTCACCTCCCCCCCCAGTACTTCGCAGGTCTTTAAAAGACGATTCCCTTGTTAATGACACTTTGTTGGTTTTTCACCCCTTCGAGAGCCCCTGCATCGCCACTCTTTGCTGGAAGAATTAGCACTTTACACAATACCAAGCCCTGTTAGCTGAAACCCCCGAGGAATCGGGTTTTTGCCTGTAGGAATCGGGAGGTGGGAGACTAGCCTTCAAATCGGTAGTCTCACGCCTGAATCGGGAGGGTTGGCATGTCTGTATAACACGAACCAGGGCTAAAGTCCTAAAAAGAGAAGTGGGTTTACTCAGGGCACAGGTGTTAAAAACACGAAGTGGGGGGACTAATCTAGTTAATCAGAATGCAAGTGGCATCACGGCGCGTGACATCACGGCACGTGACATCGCGGCGTTGACTTTACGGCATGTGACATCACAGGAAGTGGCATCATAAAAAGTAACTTCAGATCTTAAGCCCTCACATATATGGTTAACATGTCTATCATGAGTACAAGAGCATATTTCGAGTATATAGGGAAACCCTCCTGATTTTGGCAGAAGATTCACACTTTTGTAAGTTATACATAAAACAGTTTTGCCTTTTGTCAGCATAAACTTCCTCTACCCATAGTGCTTTAAAAGAAAAAAATAGTGGTACTTAAATTATTTCAACGCCTCCACATTTATTTTGTGCAAATACAGGGAAAGACCAACACATCTGACATCCTTACAGTGAATGCATAGCTTGTAAAGAGGGATTGAACAAAGTGAAAAGCTGCCTCTCTTAAGAATGTGTGAAGTGCTAACAAGGTGTGAGCCTTTGTTTCTCTCTGTGGCATTTGCATCTAGGTGTGAGGCTCCTGACTGCTCCTCACAGGGGACTTCAACAAAAGGAGTCCTGATGTCCCCTTAGATTCAGCCTTTGTTATGGGCCCAGCAGGAGTCAGAAATAAGAAAGTCCCGTCCCGCTTCACGTTGTTGCGGATCGAAAGCAGACAACAACTGCAGGCACTGCTGAATGTGTCCCGGTGTTTGCTAATTACACAGGGACGAATTCAGTACATTTTTCAGTGGAGCCCAACTTCTTGGCTGAGTGGACGGCGTCCACCCTGTGAAAATAGTGGGTGGATGCCATCCACCCATGTGTACGCCCGATTCGTGCCCTGGGTTTACTCACCAAGTTGGGCAGCCTGTATGTTATATCACCTTGCATGACATCAACGCGCATGACACTACTGGAAGTGACATCACATGTGAGATCATAGGAAGTGACATCACGGCATGCAACATTGAATGTGGCATCACAACCCATGACCTCACAGGAAGTGAATTCAGAAGTTAAGACCTCACATATGTTTAGCGCAGGTCCATCATGAGTACATTTGAGCACATTGCAATATTTAACAAATAAGAGTTTGCATTGGTGTTGTGCCAAAATATTGACGCAACCCCAATGCAAAATCTGGGCCTTCACTTATACAATTGTTTTTTTTAAACCCTGACACAGAGATATAGGCAACATAGAGAAACGTGGCACTAAATCTGTTCTGCTTAATTGGTTGCAATGTCTGTATTTAAAAATATCTTATAGGGTTGAGGCACCTGCTGCAGAAATCTTTGTGTGCCAGCTAAATCGCAAAGAATAAGAATAATGGTAAGATAACTCTGAGGATAACATATTTGAATGAGAAATCTGTGTTTTGCCTAGTCCTAGTTTTGAATTAAATAGCATAGAGGATTAATATGTCTCCTGCTAAGCACATTATGTAACAGGGAGATGACAGTTTTTTATTTTATATAAACAGTAAGTGGGTTTCTTCTTTTAACACAGAGATCCTTGTGTTACTTGCACTTCATAAATTGTACTCCCTCCAATATAACACAGTGAGGTATGAAGGACATGTGGCTCCAACATCTTGTAACCCTCACCGTCTTATGTAACACATCCTTTATATTGATGTGCACACATATAATTTATTGTCAATGTATAATCTGTACCTGTGATGTAAAGTGCTCTGACACCCTGCATTTGGATGAGTAGTGAGTAAGCGCTCTAAAAGAAATAAAACAAAATAGTTGTATTTAAATTGCTGTTTGTGTAAATACTGGGGTGACCAACACATCTGACATTCTTACACTGTATGCATATCTCTTATATACAGGGACTGAACAAAGTCCAAAGCCTTTCTCTCTTAAGTACCTGTGAAGTGATAAGATGGGAGCCTTTGTTTCCCCTCCTTTGCAACTAGGTGTGAGGTTACGGATAGCTCCCAACCAGGATACTCCACCACAAAGAAGCTAATGGTCCTTTAACTCCAGTTTTTGTTATGGGAGAAGCTGTAATGAGATGAGCTCCTTCCCCGCCTACAAGTTGCTACTTGGAACAAAAGAAGACAATGTGCAGGCGCTGCTGAAAGTGTCCCGGTGTCAGAAAATTTCACTGGGATGAGTTGAGCATATTTCTGGGAATTACGGGCGAAGTAGGAATGGAACGTGGCACTCCGCTGAATGTGGCCAGCTTTGCTGCAGGTTGCATTACGTCTATCCTCTGAAAATAGTGGATAGACAGAGTCTACCCGTGTCTATCCCCGACTTGAGCCCTGACTCGAACTCAATCGAAGTGGGTTTCAGAGCGCTGTTTATAAGAGAGTATGAGACACCAAGCAGGAGGTCAATATATGCATTGAAACGTGGGCACTGGAAGAAAACCAGAGGAGAGGCTCCTCCACCTTTAGTATAATGGCTACAACGAAGGGCAGGGGCAGACCATCGGGGGGACTATGCATCTGGGTGGGCATTCACCTGGGTGCAAATGCAGTGCAGATTCCAACTAACTCTCCCGATGTGCAATGTGTCCTTTTAACGCTCCCAGAAAATAGACAAATTGCCCTAATAAACATCTATTCACGGCCAATCCAGAGTGGGCAGGAGTCTTGAGTCATTGATCAACTGAAGCAGTTTATTTCAACCCTTGATCTAGCAGTTACTCTAATAGTGGGGGGCGATTTTAGCTGCCAGCTTGAGCACCTCACTGATGTAAGCATAGACAGCCTAGACGACTGTTATGATTAGATGTTGCTTTAAGGAACATGGAGTGTATGACATCACAGTTGGTAATGAAGCAATCCAATGTACAGGGTTTCAGTTGAACTGGTTTCCTGTAGATGGTTGTATCAATAAACCTTCTCTCTTTACAATATTGGATATCTCTTGAATTATATCACTGGCGACGATGGAAGCTTGATTGGGGACAAGCTTTTCAACCATCAACTCCCCTGTGAACCCACACTTGGATTATTTTGGATTTGGACTACTTTGGATTTAGACTTCGTGTATGTATTTGGAATTCCTGGATAATAAGGTGAATCTCTACACGACATTTTGTAGTCTATAAGTGACTTTGGATTCACTTTCATCGGATTCATCATTCACCTCAATTGGAATGGTTCTATCACCGCGCTTATGAGTGAAACCTGTGCATCTTTGGTATGCTGACGGCGGTGTAACGCAAGGATATTTTTTTTCGGGTATACGCTTGGGTCGGACATTCATGTATGTACTTTCATTATTCTATTTTTTTTCTTTTTTTTGTTGAAAATTTCTTTATTTGCAAGTCAGGTCACATCACATATTATAATCATACATATAGCATATCTCCACATCGTGACTTATATTTCAGTATATATTTCAATCTTAACATTTTCCGATTTCTGCGAGTTATAACATCCCAACTCCCCTATTCCCTCCCTGATCCCTCCCTCCCCCCCCCCCGGCACCTACTCTTCCACATATCAGCATTATGTTGGTTCGTGGCAATATTTACTTTACAGTCGATATCCAGTGGGGGTATCGTCCCCCGGTTACCTCGTTCATGTGCATCAGATAGTCCCTAGTGTGTCTGCAACTCGGTACCCGTGTACATTGGGCCACAGGCATAGCATCCCCCCGTGTCAGGTGGTACACTCATACTATTCTTCCTGGTCTTGTACGCCTTGCTCGAACGCTATAAGTATTGCGTTCCACTCCATGGAGATGGGATGTTTCCTGAGTCCTCTGCGTTCTTCCCTACCTAATTCCTGTCCCTCAGCCTTGCCCCATCTGATCACCTCCCCGCTCCAGGTTTCTATGTCTGGCGGTCTCGTCGATTTCCACCTCATCGCCACTGACCTCTTTGCTAACAGTAATGCCAGATCTGGATTCCACACTTCTCTTCTTCTCTTTATGTCCCACCCCCAGCATGCAATATAAGGCGGATGTGTAAGGTCTATCCGGTGCTATGTCATTCAATATGTGGTGTATTGTACTCCAGTAATGTCCCAGATTGGGGCATTCCCAGAACATGTGTAACATGCCTGCACCGTCTTGCCGGCATTTGGGGCAAGTATCAGACACAGCCGGGAACATTATGTGTATCCTGTGGGGAGTCAAGTATGCCCTGTGTATGATCATCAGTTGTATGTATTTGAACCTAGGGTTCCGTGACACTTTCTTCGGCAGTCTCAACACCATGGCCCAATCCTTGGCGCTCAGCGCCACCCCTATATCCTCCTCCCATCTCAATTTCAGGGGTTGTAGGGGGTCAGCCCGGCCTTCCCGCATCCCAGCAGTCAACCATTTTGTCAAGTGTCCTCCCGTCCCCATGAGGTACTGCATGGTGACCAACGTGTTAGTGGTAGGCTCCGCTCCGTCCCTCGCCCAATGGGTGCCTATGTAGTGCGACAGTTGTGCATGCTGCAGAAAGAGCGCCCTTGGCGCCTGGTGGATCCTGGCGAATTCCTCATATGGTAGTAACCTGTTAGCCGAGAAGAAATCCCCGATTTGTGTTATCCCCGCTTCCTGCCACACCCGCAGTCTTCTCTCCGTCATCGGGCCTGTCCCCAGCAGGATGCCCAACAGTGGTATCGAGGGTGCATAATTCGACCGCCCATTGGTGTACCTGACCACCCTCTTCCAGTACGTGAGAGCCAGTTTGAGTAGGGGTGGAGTCGCCGTCGGTGCTTTGGCCCCTGGTAGTAACAGCCGATGTATATCCCCCCGGTGTCTAGCGTCCTCTGTCATGTTTAGTTCGTGCAAGTTGCGGCCAGCCAACCAGTACGCTAGCCATTGCAATTGGCACGCACAGCTATAGGCGAAGAAATCAGGAACTCCCAAGCCACCCTTGTCTGTGGGTAGTTGCAGCCTGGTCATGCTTACGCGTCTCCTACCCTTCCCCCAGATTAGGTCGAGTAATATAGTGTTAAGCTTCTTGAAAAAGGGCATAGGGATATAGACTGGTAGATTCGTAAAGAAGTACAGTAAACGCGGCAGTACCACCATTTTTGATATAGCCACCCTCCCTACCACCGAGAGCGGCAAAGTAGTCCAGAATTGCACCCGTGCAGCTAGGTTATTCAGTGCGCGCCCTAGATTCCCATCCAGTAGGTCCTGTGGTTCTCGGTATATTTGGATGCCCAAGTACTTAAAAGTTACAGGCGCTACCTGGAAACAGTGCGGCGGAAACTGAACTTGTGTTCCCGCCACCGGGCCCCGAAAGCCAAACCCGTATGACTTTGTCTCGTTGATGGCGAGACCCGATAACTCTCGGAATACCTCAAAGACCCGCAGTAATGGTGTCATTGGGTTATTTATGTCTCGTAGGAACAATAGTATGTCGTCGGCATACGCCGATATGACATGGTGGGTGTTGAGCCTAGTGATCCCCACCGCAGTCGCTGTAGATCGAACTTTCAGCATCAGCGGCTCCAGGGCGATTATAAATAGCAATGGCGAAAGAGGGCACCTCTGCCTCGTGCCTCGCGCCACCTCAATCCGATCAGAGATACAGCTGTTGGTCCGAACCCGTGCTGTAGGTTTCCGGTAAAACAGGGACACCCAGGCTATAAATCCGGCGGGTAGCCCAAATTTTGTCAGGACCGCGAGCATGTAGTCCCACCTGAGTGTATCGAAAGCCTGTCGTAGGTCCAGTGAGATACAACCCTCGGTGTCCCTCCCCCTCGCGGTTGGAGACATGAGTTGGCTGAGCCTTCGCAAATTTAGCGCCGTGCTCCTGCCCGGTACAAACCCGCATTGATCGGGGTGTACCATATCTGGGACGTGTTGAGACAGGCGCACCGCCAGTATTTTGCTGAGAATTTTGGAGTCAGTATTCAAGAGTGACAGTGGTCTGTAGTTGTCTAGTCGCAAAGCTTCCCTACCCGGTTTCAGAAGGGAGACTATTAGGGCTTGCAGTGTCGTGTCGGGCAGCCCACCACTCTTCAGAGCCTCGTTATACATCTCATGAAGGCGGGGAGCCAGAAGGTCTATGTATGTCAGGTAAAACTCCGCCGGGAGTCCCTCTGTCCCGGGCGCCTTGTTCCTGGGTAGAGCCTTAATTGCCATTCTAATTTCCGCTATCGTAATGGGTTTTGCCAGGTTCTCGCTATGTGCCGCACTCAGGCGCGGGACGCATATGTCGGAGAAGAATTCCTCCCATGCCCGTTCCGAGAGTGGAGGGTGTGAGCCATACAATGTAGCGTAGTAACGCCGGAACGTCGTGTTGATTTCCCGCTGCCCCTGTACTAAGGCCCCGGAGGGATCCTGTATCTCTATGATGGGGGTGGTTACCGGCGCATCTCTGGTCAGGCGCGCCAAAAGCGCACCCGCTCTGTCCGCCTGTGTGTGTTGTCGCGCGGTGTATTCTCTATAGTCTAGAACCCTCAACTCTTCCAGAAGTTCCGCATACTGTATGTTAGCCTCCTGTAGTTGCGTGAGGGCGCCGCCCGTGCCTGCAGCCTCGGATTCCAGCGCCGCTAAACTGTCCTCCACCTTTTGTATCCTTCTCAGTACCTGGTGTTTAATGCCTACTTTGGTGCCCATGGCCACCCCGCGAATGGTCGCCTTGAAAGCGTCCCACTCGACCTGCCTGGTGCTTGCCGTACCCGTGTTTTCCGTGAAGTAGTGCGTGGTAGCGTCTGATAGGGTGGACTTAAAAACCAAGTCTTCCAAGAGGCTTGGGGACAATCGCCACGTTGGTATGGGGGTGGGTATTCTTCCCCATTTCAGGGATAATTCCACCGGGTTGTGATCCGATAATGTCTTCCCCATGTGTCCCACCTTTACAATCGACGGTGCAAGTGTCTTGGAGCAAAAAATGCGATCTATCCTGGTGTGGAGGTTGTGCGGTGGGGAGTAGAATGTGTATTCCCTGTGTGATGCATGAAGTGCCCGCCACGTGTCAACTAGGTCCCATCCCTCAGCCCAACGTGCCAGCGCTTCCGCCTGCCTTCTACTCTCAGTTGCATGTAAAGGGGGATGAGATCTGTCGAGCGTGAGATCTAGCACCGCTTTACAGTCTCCACCTATAATCCAATCGTACTCCACCCAATCCGCCAGCGTCCTGCCCAGATTCTATTTTTTTTCTTGACAGTGGAATTGTATCATCATTACACTTTAACGCACGCATTGTTATCATTTGAACTTACCGCATGCAATATTCAACGCCACGTCTTCTACGTCTCGCTCCGTCTCTCGAACGAGTTCTCTGCACTGGCATGACGTCATTCTGGCTTGGTAACGTCCGTCTTCACGCTGACACTTGACGTATGATGACCCAGCGGCTATTTTAGTAAAGTTGTGAGGGTAATGTTCGAATAGCATGCAGTTTAGGTCAGTATCGTAATGGAAAATCATTTTATTACGAACAAGGACCAAGTAAGCACAGCGTTTTTATGGTGAGTGCTATGTACTTGGGATAAAAGGTTTTTACTTTTTATTTTTAGGTATTTACCTCTATATTACATTATTATAAGAGGTCCTTCATCTCTTTTGAAAATAAGCATGTCACACTTCATTAAGGTTAAAGAGGACAATATAAACGGAACCAGTTCTTTTCTTTTGCCAGAATCAATGTGGTTCTTGAACGTCACAGATCAACTAAACCTTGTGTTCATAAAGTGCGTAGAGTGCCAAACATGATGCTGGGACCGTTGAAACTAGAGATTGAGAGATTATTGGGTTTGGGTGTGATTGAGGAGATAGAATCCTCAGAATGGTTGGCTCCGGTAGTTTTGGCACCTAAAGATGGGGGAAAGTCAGTGAGAATGTGTGTGGACTTGCGCGGATTGAATGAATGGATCTGGGTAGACCGACAGCCACTTTCAAATATATCTGAATCCATCAGTGTCTTGAAGGGTGCAAACATTTTTAGTGTACTGGACCTTTCGTCAGCGTATCACCAAATTGTGCTCCACAAAGACTCAAGGCCTTTAACATCTTTTGTTACTCCTATAGGCGCATATCAGTTCCTAAGAATGCCTTTTGGATTGGCCTCAGCGGCGGCATGCTTCGGAAGAGTAATGAAGATGGTTCTTGGCAATTTACAAAATGTAATGTTTTTCCAAGATGACATCTTGATTTATGGGAAGGATAAGTTGGAGCATGAGAGTATGTTGAGAGCTGTGTTGTGCAAATTGGGAGAAAGTGGTCTCACTATAAAGAAAGAGAAATGTAGGATTGGTCTTGAGTCAGTCACTTATCTTGGTCATGTGATTTCTGGAAAAGGAATACAACCAAAGATGGAACTTGCGGATAGCATTGTGAAAGCTCCTGCGCCTGAAGATAAGGATCAGGTAAAATCATTTTTGGGCATGACAGAGTTCTACTCTAAGTTTGTTAAGGGCTTTGCGAGTGTGGTTGAACCAATTAGAACCCTCTTAAAAAAGGGAGTGCGATTTGTATGGTCGGATGATTGTGAGGAGGCTTTTAATGTCATTAAAACGGAAATTGGAAAGATGCCAATGTTGGGTCATTTTGATTCAAAGTTAAAAACCATCTTGACAACTGATGCTAGTCTTAAAGGACTAGAGGCTGTTCTCTCACAAGTTGTTAATGGTGAAGAAATTGTTGTAGCTTTTGCTTCAAGAGCTCTTAGAGAAGCAGAGGTAAATTACTCTTGTATTGAGAGAGAAGCTTTGGCCGTGTTTTGGGCGATCAACCATTTTACATTTTATTTGTGGAGGATTCCATTTGTGGTGAAATCAGATCATCGTCCTCTTGTACACATTTTCTCTTGTCATCACAATGACCACATGACTCCTAGATTAAAGAGATGGAGTGAGGGATTGCAGGAATTTAACTTTTATGTGCAGTATATTAAAGGTCAAAACAATAAACCTGCAGATTGTTTATCGCGCTTACCCATTGAATCTGAACATGTATTGGAAATTGTGGAAGGCGTGAATTGGATTGTTGAACCATCTGTGTCCAAGGAAGAATGGTTGTCGTGTGTCAAGAAGGACAATGTTTTTACTTCTCTCAAAAGTTTTATCTCCAGGGGTTGGCCTGAGTGTAGAAATCTTGATTGTGATCTGAAATCTTACTGGACAGTGAGAGATGATCTTACTTTTTGGCAGGACAATTTGATGAGAGGGGATAGGGTAGTTCCACCTTGTGATTTGAGAAGTAGGATTGTCAACCTGGCTCACGAGGGGCATTTAGGTAGAAGTCTTACCAAGGCACGAGTCAGGGAAAAATATTGGTGGCCTGGCATGGACCATATGGTTGAGTCTGTAGTCAAAGATTGTCATCTTTGCTCTGTCAATGATAAGTCCCGAACCATTAATCATTCTCCTCTTTCACCCGTTGAAATTCCTGATGCAGTTTGGATCAAAGTTGGTTTAGATAGAGCAGGTCCATTTGAATTGATGTCTTGTCATGAAAAATGTGTGTTGCTTTTGGTGGATTATACATCAAAATGGGTTGTTTCAAAGTGTTTAGGTGTGGTCAACTCTAGAGCTGTGATTGAGTTTTTGAAGGATGTGTTTGTGTCAGAAGGCATTCCCAAGTATTTGGTCACGGATAATGGGGTGCAATTTACCAGTAATGAGATGGATGTCTTTCTTAAAGATCTTGGGATTGTTCATCAGAAGACAGCATTGTATTCACCTCAGGCCAATGGTCTTACAGAAAGGATGAATAGAGTAGTGAAAAGTTGTGCTCAACGAGCATTAGAATCTAGAACTACGTTTAGTAGTGTTTTGAGGGAAACTTGGTGGGCACATCGAACAGTTCCTAATGCTATTATGCAAAAGTCACCTTTTGAGGCTTTGAGAGGAAGGGTGGCGAATTCTTAACTTAATCCAGTTTGGCTCCCAGTGAAGAACAGAGATGATAATGTGTGTGAAAAGGGGGTCAGAAGAGAGGTGTTGTCTCAATATCAGAATAAATACAAGCAAAGGTATGATGAAAGGATGTCTGTCAAAGTTAAGAAGTGGAATTTAGGTGATCAAGTGTTGGTGAGAAAACCAAAACTTGGTCACAATGGTGTTTCTAGTTTCTGTGGTCCTTTCAACATTGTTGCTATAAGAAAGAATGTTGTAACTTTAGATAATGGTTGCACTTGGAACATGTCTAGGTTAACCAAGTTCACAGGTCTCACAAATGGTTCCACAGTCACTCCTTCATATTCAGACCTGAATCCTAGGTCTGTTGATAGGAGAGACAAACATCTGCCGAGGAAGTTCAATGACTATGTTCTGTACTAATGTGTTTATTTTTTCTCTGTGCATTCTTTTTATTTTTTCTTAGTTATAGTGGTGCAGTGTCTGAAGTCTAGAAAATAGTTATGTTAATATTTACTATGTGAGGGGGATGTGTTATGATTAGAAGTTGCTTTAAGGAACATGGAGTGTAAGACATCACAGTTGGTAATGAAGCAATCCAATGTACAGGGTTTCAGTTGAACTGGTTTCCTGTTGATGGTTGTATCAATAAACCTTCTCTCTTTACAATATTGGATATCTCTTGAATTATATCAACGACGAGGACCGGCATTGGCATATCCCGGAACCTCAAATTCCGACAGTTAGAGCATGGACGCCGCTGGTGCTCCAAATTAATTTGCTCACCTTTTCGTCCTCTCTGAGGGCATGTAATGGGAGGACAAAATCGGATAGACCTGGCCGATCAACCTTTATTAGAGAAGGGCAAAATTCCATTCTAGACTACATCCTGGTGGAATCCAGAATATGGGATATGGTCTGGATTTTGAGATTTATCCAAGGAAAGATAGTGACCATAACCCCCTTGTTATGACGCCTAAACCAGGGAGTTTGGGCCTGTCTAATCCCGCACCCGAGCCCAACTCAGTAGATCATCCTCTCTTGCTAACTAACAACAGGCAGAGAGTTAAATGGCCACACATACAAGGTTCCCCAAAAAAGCTTGCAAATATATACCAAAGGGTATTGCCGCATTTAAGAGACATGGGTGTGGCGGTGGTAATTGACTTGCATTCAGAACTAGAGGATAAGCCTTTGAAAATACACAAACAGTTGACCTTGAAACTTTTTGATGTGTTTTACCCAGAAGAAAGAAAAAAGGTAAAACCTGTCTCAGCCCACCCTTGGTATAATGCTAACTGTCGGAAAGGTAAAAAAATGTGATATTTGCTGTAAAAGCAAAGGATAAGATAAGGATTAAGCAATGTCGGCTCAAGCATAAGCGGGTCATCCAAAAGGAAAAGAAAGAGTGGGAAGCCGATAACTGGGATGATCTTAGAATTGCACTTAAGTCCAAAGACTCGAAATCTTTTTGGGCAATTGTTAGCTGTGGGAGTAGGGTGGGCAGAATGGCAACTGAACCAAATATAGCTGCAGCATCTTGGGAAGCTCATTTTGGAGCCCTGTATGCATATTCGGGTGATGGCGGTCTCGTAACCCCACTCTCAGGTCTCCTCCATGAGCACCGATTGAAGGGGGTCTGGGAGATTACCCCTTCTGAGGTGGAAGCCGCCATTCTTAAACTAGTACCTAATAAGGCGCCCGGCTTAGATAAGCTTCCGGGGGACTTATTTCGGTCTGAACCGAAAATATGGGCTCCATACTTATGTGCTCTTTTTAATGCCATATTAAAGGGCATGGACCCGCCGGATACCTGGTGTGGCGCAGAAATAGTCCCTATTTACAAAAAGGCTGTCCCCTTAAACCGTCTAACTACAGGCCTATCAGCCTGATAGATGTCACTCAAAAACTGATGGGACAGATTATTTTAGATAGAGTCCAGAGCTGGATTGAGGAAAATGAGATTCTGACCCCTTTTCAGGCTGGTTTCAGGATGAGTACATCGACTGTGGACCAGATATTCAGACTTCAGGTCTTGTACTGGAAAACAGTGAGTGTGGAGGGTGGCAGCCTCTACCTCATCTTTGTTAACCTGAGGTCAGCGTTTGATCCGGTCCCTAGGGATAAATTGTGGAGTGTACTACTTGAACTTGAACTACCTCCTGGACGTGCTAATAAGGCTCCATACTGGTACTTTTGCGTAAATTAGGTGTGGGAAGCATGGAGAACTGTCAGCCCGCTTCCCGGTGAACCAGGGGGTGCGCCAGGGGTACGTCCTGGCCCCCACCTTGTTTTGTCTGTATATTAATGGGCCCATCGACCACCTTCTTGGAGTAAAGGATACCGATGCCCCGCGGTTAGTTTCAGGTTGGGTGCCCGCTTTGATGTTCGCGGATGACACTTTGTTGTTGTCCTAGACATCAACGGGCATCCAACAAACCCTGGATGGTTTTGCTGACTTCTGTGCATTGAGGGGCCTAGAGATAAATTTAGATAAAACTAAATTTATGATTTTTAATCCTCCCAGGCAGACACGTCCGAATCCCCTTCTGGGCAGAATCCCATTGGAGCGGGTTAAGACCTTTGAGTATCTGGGCATTACTTTGGGAGAACATCTTGTATGGGATACTAAGTTAGCAAAGGCTGCACTCAAGTTAACTAAAGTGGTGGGGGGGATCCAGAAATTGCACAGAGTGTCTGAGTTCAAGCCTGCTGCTCCCGTCATTGAAATTTACAAACTACATGCCAGATCGGCCACTTAGTAAGGGGCAGAACTTTGGGGACACCAAAGATCTACCAACCTCATGAAGATAGAACACGTTTTCATGAGGAATTTACTGGGTCTTCCAGTGAGTACTCCACTTGTACCCTTTCGTATGGACCTAGGGCTACTCCCTATTGAAGAGGTAATGGCACTACGCCCTTTAACGTATTGGAGAAGACTATGGTCCATGCCCGAACTTGTTTGTTATAAAAACAAATTTTGGGAGCTCTGGGATGTACTGAAAAGCAAGAAAATCCCGTGGTTAACCCATATTAAGGAAACTAGTATCAAGATTGGTCTACCGGAGTTCTGGGAAACTCCTGATGTAGTTTGCCCAGGGCTGATCTGGTTCGCCATTTCAGGTACCACAATTTGTCGCCCCTCCATGCGAGTTCTGCAGTGGGAAGATTGACTATTGAGTTTCTCCAAGTTAAAGAAGCCTATAAAAAGGAAGAATTTTTAGACTTGATCTATCCATCACTAGCAAGGAAACTCTATATGCGATTTAGGATGGGTAGTCTTCCGCTCAGGGTGTTTACTTGTAAATGGGACAGCAATAAGAGCACTGAGTGCCCAGCTTGTAAATATATCATTGAAAATTAAATCCATGTCTTTTTTTTCTGCCCAGCTTATCAGGCTGTACGTAAACGTTAGGTGATACCAATTTGCAGAAATTTAGGCTTCAGTCAGTGTGTTCAAGCTTTCAGAGTCCTAAAGTATGATACGCACCCTCCTATTATTTTTGCCGTCTCGCGTTTTCTAAATGGAATGTGGCATAGACGTAGAAAATGTATTAATGATGTAATTGGACAGTAGGAACTATTTCTGTTTTATAATGTAATGAACTTCCTCGATAACCAATCTAATGTTTAATCCGGTTTTATGTTGTTGGATGAAGCTATAGTTTTAACTCTTCAAATATGTGCATTTTTATGATTGAGCTTGAATCTGTATGGTTCTTGTTATTTATTCTTTCATTCTTTCCTATGTATGTATTTTATCATGCACTTTTATGGTCCGTTGTGACCGAAATAAAGTTATCGAACGAACGCATTGAAACAGTGCATAAATGACTTAGCAAAAATAGAATTAGTCACAATAGTTACAGATGTATAGAGATTACAGTACACTGAATGTATGCATAAGTAATAAGAAGTACACACCTATACACAGATGGCAACAACATGGAGTACAGATTTTGTGTCACTGATAATAAATAAATAAGCATAAGCACCAAGTAGGCATAAAAGACATTGGTGTTGCACAGCAGCAACCAGAAAGAGAATAGTATAGACAGAACCCAGTGATTATATTTTAAGGGTAGAGAGTGGCGCTGAGAGAGTGAGTATGCCAGTGTATGTGTAGTTTTACAAAGCCAAAGCTCCAACCAGTAGTGGGTTGAGGAAGGTGCATCATGAATATGCGAATAAACTGGCAGGTGCAGATGTTTCTCAAGTTACAATTTCTTGAGGAGTAATTTCAAAATCTGAAAACAGGAGTATTTTTGATTTGAAAAGGGAGGACGCTCTATATTCTTGGAGCATTGCCAGAGAAGGATTTTCAAAGTGTGGACTTCTTCCTGAAACGCGGGGTGGAGACTTCTGTTTTTGAAGTGGAGACGGTGGGAGCCTACGGTAAGAGTGTCTGGATGAGACACTTGGGAGTTTGGAGGTTCAGTGCTTTGACTGTAAGGCAGCCGGCACTCACATGACTCTATGCCGTGATTGAGAGCTTTCGAAGGTAACCAAGAGCAGTGGTAACATGTTTTTGATTTTGTGAGACATCTGAGTGGGGCTAGTGTATTTTTCAGTAGGCCAGTAAGGAGGGAGGAGCCATAGTCAAGATAGGAGATAACAATCTGAACTTCAGGCACCAGAAGTAAAGATTGTTTTAGCTTCTTGAGCTTGTGGATATGAAATCTCACTCACTGAACAGTAGCAATAGTATGGATGGGACTGTTGAGTTTAAGATTAGAGTCGAGGGGCAAGCCCAAGGGTCTTGTAGAGGTAACCTTGTTTTAGGATGCCATCTGCTGTTTTAAAGAATTCATGCCAGAAAAGACCACTTGCTGGGCAGGGCCGGACTGGCCGTAGTGGGCACTGGGGATTTGCCTGTGAGGCTGGAAGGGTGGGGGCGGTTTTGGGGCAGTGGGGGGCGGTTTTGTTACTGGGGGGGCAATACTACAATATCGACCCCAGTAAAAAAGCATCAGTGCTGGTGGCCGGTAATGTTAAACAGCGGTGCTTCACGCCCCCCCCTCCCAGGGAAGGGGGCCGGTCCGACAAAATTGCCAGGGCTGCTTGGGGTGCCCAGTCTGGACCTGTTGTTGGGTCAGGTTTAGGTGTGAGAAGAAGAAAAAACTATTTTTAATACAGTGATTTGAGGTACTTTTGATCCATCCGTTTGTGAATGCTCTGAAGTGGGGATCGTAATTTGGAGATGGAATCAGGTGAGTCCAGTTTATAATAGACCTGGGTGTAATCAGCCTTTTGGTGAAACAAGACATTAAAACATTTAAGGAGTTGGCATGTGAGTTGAACTCAGGTGTTAATAAGGGTACTATTAAAGGTATTTTAAAGGTAATGTTAACTTTTGCTTCTTTCTTCGGTTCATAAAAAAAAAAAGATTGACGCAGGACCAGAGATGACAACATCTATATGGGAGATACAAGCTGCAAATAAGGGCACCAAGATAAGTTGACAAGTGGGGCACCACATTGACATGAATCTCAACTTGCTCAAACTAAACGGTGGGAAGACTGAGGTCCTGGTCCTTGGGAAAAATCCTGATCTCTGGAGCTCTAGGCATTGGCCAGCTGGAATGGGCTCACTTCCATCTCCTTCAGAGCATGTGCGCAACCTGGGTGTGATCATAGATAATGGTCTAACAATGAAATGTCAGGCCAACAAAGTAGCAGCCACCTGTTTCACCATCCTGCGCTGGCTGAGAAAAATCTTTTGGATGCTGCCGTCCGACACCCAGAGGTCCGTAGTGAACGCCTTGGTGACCTCCCGGTTGGACTATAGCAACATACTCTACCTGGGGGGCAACCAAGGCAGTCACGCGTCGTCTCCAACTGGCTCAAAATGCCGCCGCACGTCTGCCAGGTCCCCGGTAGCTTGTCTCCTTTCTGGTGAAGAATTGGCTTGGTAGTTTGGTCTGCCCTGTTCCCATGATGCACTGGGCCAGGGACAGACTAATTTGCATATAGCCAGGTTCTGAGCTGGGATGGGGCAGTGAGCTAAATAACGGTGATGGATCAAGCCCTGATCTTTGGACTGGGTAAGAGTGGTCTGCTTAATTCAGACACTCTGTTCATCACCACCCCCTTTTCTGAATCGTCTTCTCTGTGGCTGCCGGAAAACTGACCACATCACAGAACGCCTCCGTGAGCTTTATTGGCTCAGAGTTGAGAGTCGCGTAAAGTTTAAGGCTTTGAGCTACATGCATAGGATCAAGACAGGGAATGCTCCTCCCTATTTGCAGTCCCTTGTCAAAATCTACACTCCTTCTCGCGCTCTCCGTTCTTCCTCACAAAATTTATTTTGTGTACCTAAGTACAGACTATCTAGAATTGGTGGCAGCTCTTTTTCGTGCTTAGGGCCTAAACTCTGGAACTCTCTCCCCCTTGACATTCGCGTCGAGAACTGTCATGCTCGCTTCCGCAGAGCCGTCAAAACCTGGCTCTTTAATCAATAATCTCTGTTCTGCTAGTGCTTTGTTGCTCTTTGCCTTTTAGCGCCGGGAAATCCTTCTGGGTAGCTGTCGCGCTTTATAAACTCAATCTATACAACTATTATAAAGAGAGAACTTTGAACCTTTGAGGCGGGTAAACTCAGGAACCACAGCACCAATCCAAACACCCGATACAGCGTTGTAATTGTCAGGGTCTGCAGATGGACATAGGCTATATAAAAAAATAAAATATACGTTCTTTAAAATATTTACGATTTAAAAAAAAGTAGTCCCTAGGAAGTAGCGCCGGCCGCAGATTGCTCTGAAAGCTGTCAAGGAGCGAGCAGTGAAATGGATGCAAATAAACGTGCTGATCTGAACTTTGTGTGGCTTTGCTTTAATTTGGGGCTTCTTGTTTAGACTGTATGGATATCGGCTGTTTGCCCAGTCGAGAAGCGAGGCCCACCTTACGAAGGGTTCGTGCAGGCTCTGAGAAGGGGCTTGCAAAGACGGAACGAAGACAAGAGCAGCTCCAATGCAGGTGGTGCTGCCTTGAGCACAAATTTACTGCTGCAAAGCGCAATCTGAGGGCTTTCAGCGCTTTACTTTACTCCACTTGGTGAATACTTGGTTCAAATTGCAAGGACTGTTGAGTGGCCCCACTGTGGGAAGAGGGCCAGCGTACTACAAGGCACAGAAGGCTTTGCAATTTAGCCACGCCCACGTGGCAGGTGCCAGTGATTATATGAGCAGACGCGGCCAAAAACTGTTCTTCCAGCCCTTCCTGAACAATGCCTCTGAAGAAAAGATTATTTCCTGAAACGCGTCAGGCTTTACATGTTCAAAGATTGCTCTGAAAGCTGTCAAGGAGCGAGCAGTGAAATGGATGCAAATAAACGTGCTGATCTGAACTTCGTGTGGCTTTGCTTTAATTTGGGGCTTCCTGTTTAGACTTTATGGATATTGGCTGTTTGCCCAGTCGAGAAGCGAGGCCCACCTTACGAAGGGTTCGTGCAGGCTCTGAGAAGGGGCTTGCAAAGACGGAACGAAGACAAGAGCAGCTCCAATGCAGGTGGTGCTGCCTTGAGCACAAATTTACTGCTGCAAAGCGCAATCTGAGGGCTTTCAGCGCTTTACTTTACTCCACTTGGTGAATGCTTGGTTCAAATTGCAAGGACTGTTGAGTGGCCTCACTGTGGGAAGAGGGCCAGCGTACTACAAGGCACAGAAGGCTTTGCGATTTAGCCACGCCCACGTGGCAGGTGCCAGTGATTATATGAGCAGACGCGGCCAAAAACTGTTCTTCCAGCCCTTCGTGAACAATGCCTCTGAAGAAAGGATTATTTCCTGAAACGCGTCAGGCTTTACATGTTCAAAGATTGCTCTGAAAGCTGTCAAGGAGCGAGCAGTGAAATGGATGCAAATAAACGTGCTGATCTGAACTTCGTGTGGCTTTGCTTTAATTTGGGGCTTCCTGTTTAGACTTTAGGGATATTGGCTGTTTGCCCAGTCGAGAAGCGAGGCCCACCTTACGAAGGGTTCGTGCAGGCTCTGAGAAGGGGCTTGCAAAGACGGAACGAAGACAAGAGCAGCTCCAATGCAGGTGGTGCTGCCTTGAGCACGAATTTACTGCTGCAAAGCGCATTCTGAGGGCTTACAGCGCTTTACTTTACTCCACTTGGTGAATACTTGGTTCAAATTGCAAGGACTGTTGAGTGGCCCCACTGTGGGAAGAGGGCCAGCGTACTACAAGGCACAGAAGGCTTTGCGATTTAGCCACGCCCACTGTGGCAGGTGCCAGTGATTATATGAGCAGACGCGGCCAAAAACTGCTCTTCCAGCCCTTCGTGAACAATGCCTCTGAAGAAAGGATTATTTCCTGAAACGCGTCAGGCTTTACATGTTCAAAGATTGCTCTGAAAGCTGTCAAGGAGCGAGCAGTGAAATGGATGCAAATAAACGTGCTGATCTGAACTGAACTTCGAGTGGCTTTGCTTTAATTTGGGGCTTCCTGTTTAGACTTTATATATATATATATATATATATATATATATATATATATATATATATATATATATATATATACACTACTATTATAAAGAGAGAACTTTGAACCTTTGAGGCGGGTAAACTCAGGAACCACAGCACCAATCCAAACACCCGATACATCGTTGTAATTGTCAGGGTCTGCAGATGGACATAGGCTATATAAACAAATAAAATATACATTCTTTAAAATATTTACGATTTTAAAAAAGTAGTCCCTTGGAAGTAGCGCCAGCCGCGACGTGCGTGCTGACATCAGGAGCGTGGGGAGGAGCGGCATACAGGAGCGCGAGGAGGAGCGGCGGACATGATAGCGGGGAGGAGCGGCGGACAGGCGGGGAGGAGCGGTGAGGAGCGGCGGACAGGCGGTGAGGAGCGGCGGACAGGCGGGGAGGAGCGGCGGCTGAGGTAGGTAAAGCGGCCCGTGTGCGGCTCATTGGGGGCCTTGAAAGTGGCGGGTGCGCTCTGGGGGACCCACGGACAACGTCGGGGCGTGGGCCCTGAAGCCTGAGACAACGTCGGGGCGGGCGGGGGCCCAGAAGCCTTATTGCTCCCGGACAACGTCGGGACGGGCTGCTAGTAAATAAATAAATAAATTGTAAGAGAAAAACAAATCAAAACACATCAAATTTAAAAATGGGGTGCCCATTGCAAACTTAGGGTCATCTCTGAACACGATTGAAGTTGTTTGTTAAAGCACCCCTTGTATGAGCCATTTTACATTACATTGAAGCCTACAATCTCAGTAAAAAAATACAGTATCTAATTTCCTTATTACAGTAAAATTGTGATGTTCCTAGTCACTGTAATAACAAAAAAACACCGCTGCCCAACTATAATAACTTATTACAGTTGAGTTGTAGTGTCATAAAGCCTGCTGATTGACCTAGCAGCCATTGTGAATGGCAGGTCTAAGAGTATAATTACAGCTGCGGATTAAACATTGAAGGAGACTTATCTTTTTTCTGATATGTTTTCCTAAAATGAACTGTGATCAGCAGACAGGAGATATTTATGGCAACAAGTTCCTTTTTTGAACAGCATAGGTAATTAGAGGAAAGACAGAAACTCTATGCATATTTACTTTCTACACAATCTGACCTACAACATTTCAGAATCTGAATTACATCACAGTGATTGTGATATCTTTTTGCAACAAATTACTAACTGCTATGAAGAGAGTTTAATTTTAAAGTACAGATTTCCCTTTTATTCTTCAGGTCAGCATTCATGTCATTGCTTTCATATGAATAAGCAAGACACCAATAACCTAAGCAGTTTGTGGGAAAGCTGATGATATGACCATGTATAGTGAGAAATAAAGTACTATATGCCACGTTTAAAAGGATATTTTAAGTCACCTTGGAGTTCCATAACCCTATAAGCAGCTCGACATTAAGCATCGCTCCTATATGTGGTGAAGGAAATTCATAGTGATTTGAACATGCTTATAATATATGAAAGGGTTACTTTATCCCACATAATTGTTGAAAAAATCTCTATCCCTGGCTCTTTTGAAATGAGCAGAATCTTGAAGTCTTAATCTCACAGATAATTTTGATAGATATCACCTCTATCTGTATGTAGCTATGTGGTAGTTCTATAGTGCCAACCTATCCAAGAGGCAGTAGAGCTCCGAACCAATGCACAGGTTTGCTTAAAGCCCTTGCACTCTTTTTAATCCCCCTACCCTGGCAATACTGCTCTCTCACACCAGGCGTTCAGAGGCAAGTTCCTGAGCTGATCTGCCTTTTCTAAAATCACGGCACACAAACGCGTTGCCTTAGCAGGAGGAAGGAGTGTTTGTGATGTAAATAAGTCCAGATCACGATTGAGGATGTCTACTGATAATATTATTTTATATAGATCCATTTTCATATTTCCACCACCACCCATGGTGGGTAATCAGAGACAGTGGCAAAGTGGGCTCTGGCCTAGGGCCTCGCCTTTCTGTGGCCCCCTGATAGAGCCATTATTTACAACAAGGGGTGGTGATGGACAGAGTCTCTGAATTAAGCAGAGTACTCTCACCCAGTCAAGAGATCAGGGCTAGATCAACACCGTTTTTTAGCTCATTGCACCATCCCAGTTTCAGAACCTGGCTGTATGCAAATTAGTCTGTCCCTGGCCCAGTGCATCATGGGAACAGGGCAGACCAGACTACAAAAGCCAATTCTTACACTGGGAAGGAAACAAGCTTCCGGGGACCGGTTTCTGGCATTTCAGCCGTCTTCGGCCCGGCTTGCTTGAATCCCGATGGTGCAATGAGCAAGGGACTCACATCTGAGTATACCCTTCCACGCTTAGGGTGGACAAAATTATTTACAACAAGGGGTGGTGATGGACAGAGTCTCTGAATTAAGCAGAGTACTCTCACCCAGTCAAGAGATCAGGGCTAGATACAACACTGTTCTGCAGAGTCTAGCACTGATGAATTTGAATAATTCTTAAACAGTTTATTTTAAATACCTTTTCCTTTAATTAAGTTTTTTAAGGTGGGTATCTATCAGAGTCCATTACAGACAATTTTCAGAGAAATATTGTGTTTCTGTTCCATGCAACAGCCATAAAAAGTTTCTTTAAGATCAAAATAAGACCTCACATATGGGAAATAGGAGGGTGTCACAGAGATTATTTGCAGTTATGTTACTGAGCAGCTGCTATATTACTATATAGAAAACACAGGTTACATCCCTGAATATTAGAAGTGAACAGATTTAGAATTTGGACGAGAGTGTATGTGCATTGTCTGTGACCTTGCTAAAGAGGTTACCAAAACGCTGACCTTGGATCATAAATTCAAAGCTGTTCTGAACAGGGGTTCTCAAAATACATTTGGCCCAGGGTCCCCAAAATCTTTAAGATGTCCCTCGGTGGGTTTTAGGAACCCTGTGTGTAATTTAAATTCCGTTCTTACGAATTAAGGACTATTCGAAAAGGGCTTCTAAAGAGGGAACCTTAAAATTCATACACAGTGCATGCAGTTTGAAAAAAGTGTGGCCTCGTGCTACCTCAGTGGAGGGAATAATCCGTCCATATCGTCATGTCACCACATATTTTATCCAAAGGCCCATGTTTGTGGTTGTCAGTGACTCCGCTATTACACCAAAATCACATAAAAAAAGGATGCAACGTAATTTGCAGTTATCACAAAAAAAACAAGAAATATTGGGGGATATTCTCAAGAACGTGCCATAATCATCGCCAAAATAGGCTAACGCAAATTTTCATATCACCATCTATCGCAGGAAATAACGCTGTGTTAACATCGTATTCACAACATGGCGGTAACATGCAATAGTTTGCCGATAAATGTCCGCAATAAAATTACCGTGGCGGAGATAATAATCCAAAGCCGAACGTGAAAAAAGTGGCGATGGGCCCAACATCGATAAAAAAATCAGCGATACTCTGCACCAGGCCTGCAAATCACACACGTTGTGAGAAGTTGGCCTGGCATATGCTGTCCACTAGTTATAGTGGGCACCTTGCACCAGTCCAAACAACCCTTATTGATGCTAGGTTTAAGACAACCTTTATTCAAACCTATCCTATGGTAGCTATGGAGATCAGCCTTCAGGCTAATTCTTGAAGGAGTGTAAAGCAGATTGGTTTTCCAGATTATTACCTCTTGAATGACCAAATGAAAGGGGAACCACACAAGGTATATATAAAATATATGTATTTATTACTAAACACTCTCTACTAACCTCTTTATGAGATTAGAGAACAAGATACACAATATCAACACGATAGAACTTCATTAAATAGCACAATATACAAAAAAAGTGGTATAAGAACCACAAACTTGACTAGACACAGTGCCTAGAGCACGTAGAATCGCTGGGACCCCAAGGAACCACCCAAGGTAGTGACACAAGGGACCCACGGGGGACGTGTGCAGTGTGAGAACACAGCCGCAAGCTCCGTACAATCCTATGGGAAAGTCGGGGTTGGAAAATTAAAGATTAAGGACACCTCGGAGAGGACTTGGAGCAAACCCAGTTACACTCAGAAGGTTCTAAGGCCAGCACCCACCAAAACAACTGCGAAGCACAGTGGAGGTAGCAGGAGCAAGTACAGAGGACAACCAGAACCACACAAGCCCCACCCACAAGCCCTACCGAGGACCAGCCTGGGACCTCGGGTCAGGGAAGGGCAAGGAAAAGAACAAGAGGAAGACGCGGTTCAGTCCGCAGGAAAACAGGATCCTGATAACGGAGGTGGTAGAACACCATCAACTACTGTTCATCACCTCCACTGTGTCATTGGCAACAAAAAATGGAGTCCATCGTGGACAAGGTGAATGCAGTCGGAGGGCTGAGGAGGACAATGGAAGGTGTCAAGAGGCACAGGAATGCAGTGAAGTGCAAAACCAAGCAGAAACTCAGCAACAACCAGAAGGCAGCAATGCATACTGGAGGTGGGAGTCCAGCGCCACAGGAGGATCTGGATGGGATGGAGGAAATTGTGCCCACAGTCATCAGTGTGGAGACGGTGGCAGGAGTTGGGGGATGGGACACTGCTCAACATGACCTGACACAACAGCAACAGGGTGAGTAATGACCAGGGACTGGGGGACGGGGAGAAGGGCACAATGGCACACATGCACAATTAAGTATAGCACAGTGCACACCCACAATGACTCTGGATCATGTCCCTGATCCCCTTGGCACACTGCAGCACACCTAGAAACAGCAAGTAGGCCCCCTTCGACTATGTGCCCAGAGGGGGCCCTTCCCACACCAATCTCACAACCAACCCATGCACATGTGCCAAACCCAGCAAAGCGGCATGTCTGTGAGCCACACTGACAATTCAAGTGACACTGGATGACGAATAGCATTGCTGCAGTCAATATACCATGACATGTTGCACGCCACGACACTAAGGTGTGGACCACATCCGTAAAGGAACAGGTCACACTCTGACACATCCATGTGCACAAACAACCCTAGACGTCAACAACACATCTGCAGACAAACCATGCCCCAGACTCCCAACTCCCACCAAGAGCCATATTTACCCAAGTATGCAACATCTCAGCACTGTATAGGCACAGAAGTCAAAGGCACACCGCCTAAAAGGGATAAGGGGCAGCAAAATCAGAGCTGCAGGGGCGACTCTCCCAAAATGCAGCACACACACATAACATGCAGAGCACATCAACATTGACAACAATGTGGTACAAACTGCAACACATTCACAACAGAACAAAGGACACAACTGGTTCCGCTTGTGTGTCGAAACTGGCTAATCATATTTGACAAAGCAGGGAAATGTGAGTTGATAATGTACAAGTACAAACACACATCCGTGATGTTCTCGAAATGTCCACTGTCCTGCATCAAATAGGCAGCTCCTCCTAAACAGTCACAATGTACATTGTCATGCAGTCTGTATTTAAACTTGTACAATGCATAAACATACATGTGAACACAATGTTAAACTGCATCTCCCCTTCACATTGCAGAGGTAAAATCAACACCTCCTGCAGAACATCTCTTCACTGATGATGAAGAGGACCTCCACACCATCGACACCAACACCCTCCAACAGCTCACGGACAGCCTCAGCACCCCACCTCCAGGAGCAGGGCAGCCCAGCTGCATCGAGGAGACCCCACCCCCTGCACAGACCACACAGCAGGAAGCACCCACCACCACAGCTGTTTACCAGGACCACCATGAACAACACATGGCCTTCCAACGCCGTGTGTTGGGGTGCCAGGAGAAGATGGCTGATCAGGTGCGGGTGGGGTTCGACCTCATGGCATCCAAACTAGATGCCATACGTGGGTGTCTAAGACCCATCAGGGACCACTCACAGTCCCTAAAGGACACCCACAGTCTGCTCCATACTCTCCAACGATCCATGACTGACATAGCTGGAGTCCTGACTCTGAGACAAGAACAACTGTCTAGTCAGAGTGGCTCCAGCGATGTCAGCCGGGAGTTGAGACACATGCAGAGGATCATGCAGAACATGGAGCGGGTGCAGGCGGAAAAAATGGCTGCCACGGCCACACACCAGCAAGAGGTAGATGGGTTCTTCCATGCCCTGCAGACCCTCATCATGTCATTGCTGCCACAAGGCCTGGCGCGGATGAATGCTGCTGCTACTACTCCATCAGCATCTCCGCCCCCTGAAGTGTCAGTGAGACACAGTGCTGCAAACAATACACCTACAGCCACTGATGTGTCACTGCCACACAGTGATGCAGACAAAACAACACCACCCATATGTGAGGCACATGAAACATTAGAAGATGAAGATGCGGCTGATTCTGCCTTAGTGGTAAGAAGGAAGTGGTAGCATTGATATCTGCCATATGGCCTGTTTCTGCTTGGTTCTGCCCTCTGCATCATCACCTTCTACTGTCCCCCAATACACTCTGCGACACTCACCTTGGACCTCAACATGGACTGCCATATTCTGTTTGGTTACCAAGGACATAGCAATCAGACTGCAGACTGAACTCTTCCTCTACCAATTAACTTGTCAATCCCTAAAGGACTCTGGCTGGCCCTCCATGGGGCAACAATGTAAAGTGGGATTTGCATGGCCCTGTACTGCTCCAGCCTCAACATTCCACCGAAAGTAAATAAAACATTCTAATTCACACAGATGTGTCATGTCTATGATCAATCAGGTATGAAAATATGGATGAATGTAGGGGCAGTGATTCTACCTCACGTCCATGTTGCTAATGTTGTGGGACTTGAGTCACAGGGTGCAACTCTCTGCATCATGGTGGTACATATCTGAGCCCAAATGATGCCCTGTTGTCTTTTCTTGGTCCCAAATGACAGCCTTTATGTCATGAATTTGGACACATGTGATACGCTGCTGAGTGGGATTACGTACTATCTTTGACACCCTGAAATGGCATTTTGAATACGTGACACCAAGCTGTTGATGGCATCCAAGACAGGTGTGAGGAACTTTGATAGGGCTAGCTGTGAAACTCTTCCGACTCTGGCAGTTGTTAGTTGGAAGGTACCAGAGGCCAACAGATGCAGCACAGCCAGCAGCTTTGTCCACGGAGGGATGTTGGTTCTCCGCTGTGTTGGTACCGTCAGCCTTTGGGCAATGTGGGTCAGAATACGGAGGATGGTTGTCCTTTTGAGCCTGTAGTGGGCGAACACATCCTCTGGCATTAAGTCTGTGAGGCTGGTGCATTTTCGGAAGGTCCGCAGTCTTGTTCTGCGCTGCCTCTGTGGTAGTCCGAGGGTGGGGGTGGTCCAGGGGTGGGGGTGGTCCTGGGAGTGGTGGTGGTGGGTGTTGTGGCCCTCTTGGGTCTCCGAGCTGCATGATCAGTAGCTCTAGGACACGTTTTGGTCTACAGATATGGCTCTGGACTGGGCTCCCTTTTATACTGCAGGTTGTCACCCTGCTTAACACCAGTAGAAGGCAGATGTTAAATCTTTGCTGCTAACGCGCCTCATCGTCTGTTTTGGATCTCATCGCTGATCTGGCTGATCATTGAGAATATCGCTTAGTGGTTTTTTTGTGTGATTTTGTATACGGGAACGCCTACTCTGCATATCATTAGTGTTACATGGCGCTCTCATCCGTGGCGATGTTTTTGCGGCAGCTATCGCTGGAAAACTGGCGATATCGGCAGTTTGCACCAGCTTGAGAATAAGACGATAAATCTTTCGCCACTTTTGCGGCGCTAAAGTGCTGATAAATCGGCGATAGGTCCTTGAGAATATGCCCAATTCACCTTTTAGTTCTCCAAGATAAAATATTCACATGTTGATTTAAAAAAATAAGTAAAGCACGAGGAAAGACACTTTGCGGCTCAAATCGCCACAGCACAAATATAGTGCCATAATAGAAGGCAAACCAAGGAGGCGTAAATGTTTATGAGATGAACCTGCACAGACAGCATAGGCACTGGCACTTAGAATAGTGTGATAAGTGTGTGAATAGAATATTAGCGTACAGTGCTAACATCGAGCCGTTAAACTAAGGGTGAAAACTGAGTGACGTGGTGAAATCTTTCAAACACCAAGGCGCCGGTTGGAACCAAGCTCAAACGTGGCCTTACCAGTCACAAAAGGAGCGAGGAAAATGAAAATATAGGAAAGCTATCACCCCTAAAATTGTAGTAGCTAGTAACACATCGTGATGTAGCAAGTTTGCTGAAGGCCCTAATACAAGCAAGGTAACTTGATGCCCTACACCCGGTTTGTGGGAGAGGTGTGGCGCAGCGTTCAGAGCGACTAACTGAACGCGGGACTCACGGTTCGATACCCCGCGCCAGCGGCATCAGCTCAGGATCATATGACTCTGGGCAAGAGCTCACTTAATCTCCCCAATGGCCCCACAGTGCCTGGATACCCCATGGCGTGATAAATGTGCGCTTTACAAATGTGAAATTAATTTAATTACACGCTGCCACTTTCGGTGAAGTGGGTCCCTTACTGCCCTGAGCCCCTGTGCCACTGAACTGCTATTGATAGCTATGCCCCTGGCAACAACCGTTACAGCTACACGTCAGAGCTCAACACAGACGGCCGAGGAACACACTCTAAATGTACTGGGCGAGTGTTTGTCTTCTAAGCATGACTGCTGCGCAAGTTACCGGATTGTGCAATTCTAAGGATGCCAGAAGGACCTAACATAATGAGGTACCTGACCCTGCAAAACTACAAATGGCCATACATTCTTCAATAACCCAGTTAGTAAAGTTATTCTTAGTCTTATGTTATTGGGCCACTGGTGTATTCCAAAATACAGTAGCTATGGCCAGTGAGAGGCCCACCGCCTTCAGAGGCATATTTAGGCCTAGATTTAATCACAATTCAAGCAAGCCTGCACAGCAAGCAAAGTTACTGCGCTGCGTTGTGTGAACGGGAGAGAGCAGAGCAGTGCCTTATCTATTAGAATGTGG
The DNA here is from genome assembly GCF_964261635.1 of Lissotriton helveticus. Taxonomy (NCBI): domain Eukaryota; kingdom Metazoa; phylum Chordata; class Amphibia; order Caudata; family Salamandridae; genus Lissotriton; species Lissotriton helveticus. The sequence goes on along the minus strand of NC_136061.1, from coordinate 1,263,211,184 downwards.
CGCAGTTGTTCTCTATCCCTGCGCTGGCGCACTTTGGCTCCAATGCGCCAACCAAGACAGTATTGTGTTATAGTACAAGAATACCTGTAGCTTTCTAGCTTTCGAGTCTGTAATCTTCTGCCGTAGGATCACTTACCTTCCGTTATCAGGTCACATACACGTCGCTGGCTTTCTCCTTGGTCTTCACAGCGTCCTGCCATTCCTGCGACCTACTCTCCCTCTGCTCGCAAGGATTACCCGCATAAAAGAACAAGAAAGACATTTAATGAATCAACATCTACAACATAAATGGTGGTAACGCGCTGCGTCACAGGGATGATTTCTACCATATGTCCTATGCTTATCTGGAATGTTCTGTTGCTTGCCAGAATCTGCTTTTGTGTCACAGTGGTGATTTTCCTGAAAGACAAAATTCAGCAAGGGATATTATTTCCTTATTTCTGCCATTCTAAGAAATAAGTCATGAGAAAACAATAAGGCTCTGATATTTTGATTTTTACCTTTTTTACTTTCACTAGAACTACATATACGAGGGGGCATTGTATATAAATAAATCCCAGAGGACATTCTACCTTTGCTGCAGTTCCAGTCTGCAATTGGGCCTTTCACTGTATCTTCCTACATAATATATTAGGAATGCATATATCACACACATGTAAATAAAAGCGATGGTTTTCTAGATGTCTTTACTTAACACATATTCTGCCTTTATTTTTCATAGATTGTGTACTACTCTATGTATGCATTCACTTACCTATATAACGGAAGAGGGAATTTATTCAGGTATTTCTATACATGTACTGGCTCATGTTAAAACTGCCACAGCCTCATGCTATATACAAAGGGTTACATATGCATTGATTCTCCTATTCTATTACTTATATTCAAGAGGTGTAGAGAGAATATCTGGGCACCACGCACCATCCTGGTTTGACTTCGCGGGAGATATTACTTTTCTCTTCCCATCCCCTCGCCCCCAGTACCACCGAACCTAGGGGCCCTATTATGATGGCGGACGGACTTGCGTCCGTCCGCCACCCACGAGGAAGAGGGACCGTCCGCATGGGCAGCGGAGGTCCCTCCGTGGCAATTAGGATGTGACCGACACCCTGGCAGTCACATCCCCTACCTTTAACATTGCGGCGTATGCTGCTTCAAGCAGCACCCGCCGCAAGGTTAAAAAATGCATGTTTACCTTTGCATGCACGAAGCAACAGGCATCGCTTGGTGCCTGCTGCTTCGTGCACGCAAAGGCAGGGTGGTACCATAGGTACCCCCCATGTGCAACCCCCACCCCCCTTCACCCCTGGGGGCCCGCAACGGGCCCCCAAACAAAAGACCGTATGCCTTTCCACGGCGGAAATGCCGCCGTAGAAAGGCATAGTACCGCAGACATCCTAATATGCCTGGCGGTGTCTGATAGACACCGCCAGACATGTTAGAGCTTTTCCGCCGTGGTCGGAAGGCGACCGCGGCGGAAAAGCTGCAGACTGAAAAAATATCCCCCCGCCATCTTAATCTGACAGGGGTATTTCTTCAGTCCGCAGCAGATAATCCGCATCCTCCGGCCCGGCGGTGGCTTCCGCCGGCCCGGAGAATGCGGATTATCCGCAATCATAATGGGCCCCTTAGTTTTGACATATGTTGGGCAGTCTTGCTGGTGGGTGAAGGTTGAGAAATTGCTTCACACCCTTTTTATCGCTCCTGCGGAAACTCAGGTGAGATTTGATAGCGCAGCTGCAGAGTGGGTCCCTGAAGGGGGCGTGGCTACATGACAGGCTCTTAGTGCTCCCAACAGTCCTGCTGTGCGGGACGCACCCAGGCAGAGCCAGGGCCAAGGTCAAGCCCACCCACGCCCGTAGGAGGCTGGGCCTCCCCTCTACTCTTTTGCCCAAAGGTACTTAAATCAGATTTGTTTACTTTATTGCCATCTACTTGTTTAATTGACGGTTTAAAGGCCATAGAGAGTTTCTCTTTTGCCCCGTACCTGGATTTTAAATAGAATCTTAACATGGCAAAAAAAAAATGGGAAAGAGGATTGCGGCAGGTGTGAGAAATGGTCCTCCTAATGCGCAGAAAGGTTCCAAGTCAGTGTGAGGGACCTGTCTAATGGATAGAATTCATTGCATTCTGGAGGAAGTTGACAAGTTACTAAATGTTCCTGGAGATCCTGTTTCAACTGTCCCGCCCAAGCCCAATCGTTGCCCTGCAAAGAAGAAAAGGCTAAAGAAAAGGGTTCCGGATATGTTTATAAAGAATAAGAACCCGCCAACAACTCCTATTGCAACTATTGTTAGCACACTTCGGATATCAAGCACTGTTAATGAAAGTGTTGGGGGCAATGTCCTTGCATTGGATAATCCAGATGTATTTGTTAAAAACAGGTTTTGTATTCTTTCTGATATAGGCAAAGGCGAGTTAGGTGAGGGGAGAGGGTAATTAAAGTGCAGCCAAGTGACTTATTGAATGCCAACAAACTACTGGAGATGATCCAGGCTCTGAGGGATGAGGTCTGAGATTTGAGGCTAGTGGTGAACAACCTGGAGGAGAAAATTGACACGGTTATGCCATCTAAGAGTGGTAATACGAGCTTAAACCAATCTGTCATGGCCCGAGAGTAGAGTAAAATTGCCACTTTCTCATACTTTCCCATTAGTTCAGGCTGTCCCTCCTCCATGACCCTATGTGCCTTTCCAATCAAAGTGCTTTGTGGTCTGGCGGTTCTCCCCTCCTCTATTACCAGGGGATGCGATAAGCCACCATACACGCAGTTGGTTCAGTTGGGAGGGAGGAGTGCATTGTAGGATGGCTAGTGGTGGTCCTTGGCGAGGAGACAGATGCCCATAGCAGGTTACCAAAGGGCGATTCTTTTGTTCAAGGTAAACCTCTCCATTGCCACCATCATTTGTGGGGAGGGTCAGTGTCAAAGGGGCCCCTGTCATACTGACCACACCAGGTGGACCACTACCATATATTTTGGTCACAAGTCCCTAAAGTCACAGTGGGCATAGGGAGGATCAGGACTCTTTAACCAACAAAGTCATTTATTGGCTTTGGGAAGTAAAGAAATGCTACTCAATTATAAGGAGTGACATTTTGAGAGCTATGAGGGTTGAGACTCCTGGTAGTCCCTACGATACTGTGAAAGTGGTCCTGAAGGATAAGGTCCTGGTTTGACGGTCTTTTGTCAATGGATGCCCGCAGAATATGCAGTGTAGATACCCAAATCCAGATTAAATATATGGACAGCAATATATACCATGATCAGCTGCCCAGGGATTGTACTAGCATAGCAGGCTGGGCGGCATTGATTGACTGAGCAAAACTGTTTCTGGGGAAGATTCTATAATTATGGGTCTTGGAGGTGTCATGGATAAACCCTTGGAAAGAGCAATATTATTGAAGGCTGGAGATGGGTATAATGATTTGGGATTGAGTGTACTCAGCTTTGACGTGGAAAGTGGGGGTGTCTCTCCTGTACCGTTCTTTGCTAGGTCAGACAGACCACGTTTATTGAAGAGGGCAGCTATTCCTTTTATCCAGTCTGAATTTCCAGATTGTAACAATAAATCGTTTAAAACCCTGTCCTGGAATGTGGAATGGATAGGGCCCAAGCTGGGGTACGCGGATAGGGGGCAGTTCATTGATGATTATATCTGCCTCTGACGGAGACCTAGAACACTTTCCCAGTTACTAGAAATTGTTGTACCTCTTTTTGCACTCATGCAACGCAGTCACATTGGGAGGTTTGGCAATATGGGGTAGGACCGACCAGCAATGTATGGTAAGAGTCTTAGCTACCTCCCTGGACCTATTAGCAGTCAGGATGGATTTCCATAGTGGAAATTCCCTGGTACTGTTTAATGTGTATAATCGGGTAGGGGGTCGAAATGAGGAAACTAAGGTCATATACATTATAGAAGACTTCCTCGCGAATCATAGGGGGAAAGAGGAGGTTATAGTCGCTGACGACTTGAACTCCCCTTTTGAACCACTTGTCTCCTCTGGTCTATTTCTTTTTGAGGATCTGGATGTGTCTTGGGGAATTCCTTCTTTAGATTTTTCCACAGTAAAATGGACACAGAGGGCAGCCCAGCTGCTTCCATTAACTTTAAAATGTGATCTTCGAGTTGCAAATGGGAGGACCAGGTCAGATAGTGAAGGTTGACTCACATTTAATAGAACAGATTGTACTAGTCGAACCAACTATTTTCTAATTAGCAGAAAGGGCTGGTCATTCGTACAGGATAGGGTGGTCATCAACAGGGTAGATAGCAACCATAATGCCCTTAGCTTGTCATTGTCGGGTACCCCAGCAAATGCCCCCCAAAGCTTGGGTCATGCTTTCCAATAACGGGAAAGCCATTAGGCGGGGCTGGGTGGAAAGGCATCCATAGGTCCTGGGGTCAGTGGTCACTCAGGTCAAGGCTCAAGCAGAGTTACCAGATAAATGGTCTCCAGGCAAGAGAGTCCTGACAATGGGGAAGACTCATGAATAGCTCTTTAATAGTATGAGAGACCTGTTGTTGCAGGACAACAAGCGTGCCCACAAGAGCCAGAAGGAAGCTCCCTTACACATTGAGGCCTGTAGGGTGCCAAAACGTGGCTTCTTCTGGCAGCCAAAGATAAAAACAGGCCTCAGCTTTTTTGTGCAGGGCAAATTGTAAAAGAGAGCTGGCAAGAGACCTTCACGGTGAACGTGCGCTCTATAAATAGCCAATAACATAACATAACAAATGCTAAGAGGGACTGGGAAAATGCTGTCTGGGATGAGCTGTCCACAGCCTTGAGCTCTAAGGATAATGCAAGGTTTTGGACTACTTTGGTAAGGAGGGAAAGCGTGGCAGAAAGGCGATAGAGTACTTTGTACAACCCCCGGACTGGGTAGCCCATTATTCCAACTTCTACTCTTGTAGTCCAGGTACAGCAGGGGCAAGTATTGATCCTTTGTTGGTAGCAAAGCTAAAGACTCAAATTCCTCTGACACTTGAGTACAGGGAAATGGCAGAGGCAATTCAGTCTAGTCCCTCAGCAAAAGGACCAGGCCCGACCAGATCCCAAATAAGCTTTTTAAATCATATTTGGAAGTTTGGGGCCCCGACATGAACCATCATTTAGATTCCATCTTAAAAGGAAGGAAGATTCATGCTATTTGGCTTTCTGCTAAGATTATTCCAATCTATAAGAAGGGCTTGTACATTGATCCAAGGGGGAACATCGTTTACAACACGGTGTTTACACCGCAGTACCTTTACAACGATGCCATTACAACGCAAGTCGTTACTACGTCTTGCGCTGGATGGCGCTGTTGTATAAGGAATATTGTAATTTTATATTCCAACACCTTCCCTACTGTTACGTGGGCTGGTGTTAGAATATAAAATTATAATAATCCACAATCCACGCACACCAACGCAAGTCGTTGTAACGACTTGCATTGTAATGTCAGCGTTGTAAAGTACCGCGATCTAAAAGATCGCGTTGTACTAACGTACATCCGATCCAAGTAACTGTCAGCCATTTAACTTAATTGATGCTTCACCTAAGATCTTCTGTAAGTAAGTTCTGGTACACCTTCTGAACTGACTGAGGCAGATAATGTAATTTCTGATTTCCAGGCGGGTTTCAGAAGTGGTACTGATCGTGCAACTATTCAGATTCAACTGTATCTGCTGAAAGGCTGTAGCAGTCAACAGAAGTTGGCTTTTTGTAGCCTTTGTTGACTTGCATGCTGCCTTCAATCTAGTCCCTAGGGCAATGCTCTGGTCAACTTTAGACAAGATGGGCATTCTGAAAAATGTACTTTCAATTCTTCTTCGGCTACATGAGGCCAACTATGCTAGGGCCAGGTGGGGGAAACAGGGGCAACTCACTGATCCTATGAACATTTTGTGTGGGGTCAGACTGGGATGTGTCTTGGCCCCCAAATTGCTCTCAATTTAAATAAACGATGTAGTGGATTGGTTGGGCCGAGATGGCTGAGACTTTCCTAAAGTGGCAGGCAGGAGAGTGCCTGCACTACTATTTGTGGATGACACTCTGCTGATTTCCAACTCACTCAAATGCCTTCAGCAGCTCCTGAAGGATTTTAATGATTTTTGCAAAGAACGAGGGTTAGAGCTTAACAGCTACAAACTGAAATTCATGATATTTAATGCTGTAAAAAGTAAAAATTATAAATGTAAGCTGTATTCCAATAATTACACCAAAGAACACGCTTTAATTGCTGATTACTTAGGGATAAGACTTACTCGAAACTTAGATTGGTCTATGCAGGTCCAAAAATCCCACATCTCCTTGCTATAGTATACTAAAACACAATCTAAGAGAGCTGCACCAGCATTTGAGATTTACTTTGTAAAGGCTTTGGGAGCCATTTTATATGGCTCCAAAATTTGGGGTCATGTTAAGTGCAATATTCTTTCAGTCGCAGAAAATAGACTCATTATGTCCCTTTTTGCTCTCACTATGAGTTTGCCTTTGACTCCATTGAACACTGATTTGGCTCTTAGGATAATCTCCAGGGACATTGAGCTTAGGCCAGTGTGATACTGCCGTAGACTTTGGACTTCTCCTGGCTAGGAGTATATAGGGGACCTTTAAGAGATTTACTGTCCCTTCCTGACACCCAAAAAACACCATGGCTACTGTATGTTAGAACCACCCTTACGAAGCTGGGTTTGGGAGAGGGTTTGGTTGAGGCCAGAGGAATCCAATCCCATCTCTAACACTAAAATCAAAGCGGCTTACTGGAAGTATGTATCTGCAGAAGCCATGTGCAAGAGTAGAGGTACCCTACGTATTGAATGTATTAACTTTAACTTGCTCTCTGTATATGAAAGGTCGATTGATGAGATCACGTCTCCCTCATGGTTCAGAAACTGTTTTTACAATTCAGGTACTAGTCCCTCCTTACCAGATCTTTTTGTGCTAATTGGGCCACGGTTATTGCGTGGGTGAAGTGTGCCCAGCATGCAGCAGAGAGCCCCCAGTGACTATACCTCATATTTTATTTTTTTGCCATGCTTATGGTCTCCACAGGCCTAAATGGAGGTTGCCCCTGTGCAGGAATCTGGGCGCCAGGAGCCAGCTGGAGGCATTTAGGATTTTAAGGACCGATAACTCCAAGTTAGTGGTAGTCACTGTTGTGAGATACCTTATGGCTGATTGGATCTGGCGTTCACATTGCATCCAGTAAGTGAAGAGAAATTGTCAGGTTAGTTAGGTGGGAGTGAATGAATAAGATTCAGTAGTAAGCCAATTATGCATTTTAACTATTAACACTTTCTCATCTTCATGTTAGGTATTTGAACACTGGATTTTAAATTCTGTGAACATTTTAGCAGTGTTTTTATTCAAATTATTTGGTATTTAAGCATATGCTGGTGGGAGATCCCGAATGATAATTTTTATGACTAATTGTTATTTTGCACAGCCTTTGGGCTTAAAAAGATCTACTGTCCACGGGCATTACGTGGGCTTGCAAAGTTTCAGAAGATCATGCACTTTTACATAATATTTGTACCGATTAAACGGAAAATCTTATTTGTAACCTTTTTTTTAATAACATATTTATATTGGCATTTGGGTACTCAACACGGTTCTTAACAGTACATGTATGGTACGCAAAACGTTTACAATTAGTTATTACATTTTTCAGCATTCCTCCAAGCTAGTTAGTAACGTCGGTTGATACTCGGGTCGTATATCTATGTATTACTTTCCACTACATACAGATTGCTAGGTTATTTCACTAAATTATAGTCTAGTGTTCTATTATAATCGAGGAGGATCTAAGTTCTGTTGTATAATATAAAATATGTAACATGTAATGGGACCAGGCTATCAGGTGAAGGAATGTCCCAGTGCTTATTACTAGATGTTTCGTGGCGTGGTGTAATTAGAGAATACTGCAAAGGAAGGATAAAGCTATCATGGTATTAGAGAGGTAAATAAAGGAACAATAAACCAAGTAACTATAATTGTGTGGTGTGGAGAGTCTGTGGACAGTCCATGCGTGCCACTCACAGAGATGGTTCAGGAGAGAGGGGAGGACCACCTCAGCGACAAGTCAGCTCGCTCGGACCTATACTTCCGTCTTGTCGCGTAAAGGCGTGCTGGGTGGGAAAAAGGGGCACTTCAACTCAAGGGGCCAGTGTCCGTATTACTCCTATTCTCAACCTAAGGGGGGTGCGCAATTGTGTTATTTTACTGTGGGCTAGTGTCGGCGTCTGACTCCGTACGGAGGTATCCATCAGGGTGTTCCAAAATTCCTAGGACCTCTCTCCAGGGGCCACCATGGAATGTCGTCTCAGTCCCAGAGCATCCTCCCTGGCCAAGGCCCATTCCCCTGCTCCAGTCCAATGTGTCACTTCTCTTTTCCAGTCTGTTATGACTGGCCCTATTGTTGATTTCCATGCCAATGCTATTCGCCTTTTAGCTAAAATTAAAGCCAAATCTGTAAATCGGGAGGCAAACTTCCGTTTGGGTGGTCTAGGGAATAATCCCAATATGCAGGTCTCCATTGTGAGTTTGAGCGTACACCCCACTGTTGCCCCTGTTTGTTCCAACACTTCACTCCAGAATCTATTTACTATCATACAGCTCCATACCATGTGAGTGAAATCAGCATCATTGTAATTGCATCTTTGACAGTTACGTATTCCGCCCCCCCCCCAAACGTAACCCAGATCCTTTGTGGCGTAATGTACGTCCTGTATGCGGAATTAAACTGTATGTGTTTGAATGTGGTGTTTCGGGAGACCTTTTTATAATGCACCAGTATCTTTTTACATTTTCCATCTGTCAATTCCCTGTTCAGGGCATCCGCCCATTTGTGTCGTAGCTTTTGAAGTGGGGATGGGGGGGGGGGGGTAGGGGGTGGTGACAGCTGTTGCAATGTAATATAGAATCATTTCACTTGGTGACGTGCCCCGCCCAGCGTATGTATGGATTGTAACAAGCCATGTGTCTCGAGCTCCTCTCCACCACAGTTCCACAGTAAACGGAATTGCATACCAGGGCTTCATATAAAAGGAATTGACCCAGTTGTAGTCCAGTGCTGTCCACCAAGTTCCCCAATGGGATCAGCATTGATTGGTGCTAGCAGTCCCCTACAGTCTCTAACCCCACCGTAGTCCAGTGGGACAGTTGTTCAGGGGTAAATATCCTCCTATGGATGCTGTATGGTAGGCCTATCGGGCATGGCAGGTGCATATAGGGGGATCTTCTTCCCTGTAGCCTCACTGTGTTTTCAGCATTGTAATGCTGTGGTTTGCAAGAGGGACTGATGTGGGATCGTCACAGCTGTATCAGTCAAATCAGTACCCTTGAGGCCCACGCCCTCTATCCATTGTGCTAACCACTGTAGTTGAGAGGCCAGATAGCAGTGCTCGAAATTTGTCCCTCCCAGTCCTCTTTTATCAACTGGGCGCTGGAGTGTTAGCAAGGACATACTCTGGCGGTTCCTTTCCCAAATGAGATCTCTAAGTAGGGAATCTAGTTGTCTGAACCTGCCCGGGGATACTACTAATGGTAGGTTAGCGAAGAAGTACAGTTAGCACAGTAACATGACCATTTTTGATGGAGAGATTCTCGCCATGATCAGGAGATGCAAGGAGCACCAAAAAGGCACACAAGTTTTAAGGGATCACAGTGCGCGACCGAGGTTTCCTTCCCTCATATCCTTCAGGGAGTGAACTATCTGGATCCCGAGATAATTAAAGGTGCGGACGCCCAGTTAAGATCTTTAGGCAGGTCCACTGGGCGAGGAGCATCCGGCTGCAGCGGAAACAGGTAAGTCTTAATTCAATTGACCCGTAGTCTGGAAACCCGCTCATACTTATCTAAAATATCGAGTGCCGACATGGTACTGTGTCCGGCATCCTCCAAATATATCAGGAGGTCATCCGCATATAGTGAGATAATGTGCCTGTGTCCGTTTACTGTTATCCCCAACCCAGCACCTCCCTGGTGAAACAATGCCGCTAGTGGTTCTATCGCTAAAGCAAACAGGAGTGGTGACAGGGGGCATCCCTGTCTGGTACCTCAAAAAATATGGTATTGCGGGGAGACTACTTTTCCCGTCCTAACCCTGGCGGTAGGTCGCTTTTAGAGCAACTGGACCCATTTTACCCACTCCTCCCCGAGACCCATGTGTCAAATAAAAAGTCCCATCTAATTGTATCTAATGCTTTTTTTAGGTCTATTGCCAGGAGTGCAGCGTTGAGCAAAAGCCGCATGGTAGGGTGGTATTGTATATGATATAGACAACGTAAATTTTAAGAAATGTTTCTTACAGGAATAAAGCCTTTCTGGTCTCAGTAGACATGTGTGAGAGCAGTCGTTGGGCCAGCAGCTTACTGAGGATTTTAAAATCCGTATTGAGCATGGAGTGAGGGTGATAGTTCCGGACCGTGGGCCTTCCAATTGCGTTTTAGGAGGGGGAATCACCAATGCGTCCTTGACAGAGTCCCGTAGACGCCTCAATCGCAGTGATTCTGCATAAATCGATGCCAGGCGTGGGCCCAATTTCAGGGCATATGTATAATAAGATTCTGCTGGTAGCCCATCTGGGCCCTGAGTCTTCACTGTGGTCATGCTTTTAATAACCACTGTATTCCGTGAGGGTCAATGGGACCCCCCAGGCTTGCCATGTGCTAGTGATCCAGTCGCTTAAGCGGGGCCAGAGATAGAAATCCTTCCCATTCATCTTGCGGCACATAGTGGGTGCGTCATCTAGAGTTGCATAGTACTTGCAGAAGAGGACATTGATGGCCTCTGGATCATAGACAGAGTGACCTGTTTCAGTTCGAATGTGAGTAATCAGGGAGCCTCTGATTTCTGCTTTGATCAGCCAAGCCAAGACCCCCCAGTTTACCTTCCTCTTTCTGCACTCTTGCAAGATAGCCCTTATAATCATAGCATCTTAATTTCTTGAGAGCTAAGTAGGACAGCTTTTGTGTATCTTTCAAACGTTTTTGTTGCGTCTCATCCTGCCCTTGTGTATTTTCCAAGCCATGAAGTTGAACTTCTAACTGACTGACTTCTAGGTGTAGCTCTCGGCTTGCTCCCACGATTGTCCCAGACAGAACCCTCTCGTCACCACTTTAAAAGCTTCCCATTCTGTCAGTGCTGTAGATGCTGTGTGTGCATTAATGTCAAAATATGTATCTATAGATGACCCGAGTGTTTCCCTAAAGTAGGTATCTTCTAGCATATTTGAATCAAGGCGCCACAACGGGACCAGGGAATGTCTTCAATCCGGTTGCATAGACAGTAATAGAGGGCTATGGTCTGACAAAGTGCATCCAAGGTATTCCGGTTGTATAATCATTTGCCCAAGCTCTGGCGTACAGAGGAACCTGTCTATTTGTGTGTGTAACTGGTGCAGAGTGGAGGAATAAGAATAGTCTATGTTGTCCAAATTTTGTGTCCTCCATATGTCCATCAGACCCCAATGAGCGATTCAGTTCCAAAACCCCTCCGCTGTGCGGTGCGCCTGAGCTCCCGGCAAGGGAGGGTGCGAGTGATCCTGGTTAACATCAGTTATAATCCCCACCTATAAGCATGTTATCAGCTGCCATCGAAGCCAGGTGCGGGCAGAGGCTATTTAAATAGGTCCTCTGATCCTGATTGGGGGCATATATACTACCTAGCTGGGTTTTCCGTCCAAGTAATCTACCTTTCAGGAGCACATATCTACCCTCCTTATCCATCAGTGTGTGCAGAGATTCGAAAGGTACACCTGCCCGAACCCAAAAATGTGCGCCCCTGGCGTAAGGAGAATAGGATGTCCCATATATTTGCCCTCTCCAGTGCCTGTGTAATTTTTCTATCTCACCACCATTGAGGTGTGTCTTCTGTAGTAGAGCAATCTGCACCCCGTCTTCTTCAATATCAGTGTATGTTATGACGCTTGGTTGCAGTGCACATCCCTCTAACGTTCCAAGATATGAATTTTAACGTATGGGATGTTTGTGCCACTGGTAAGCAGTGAGGAAAAACGTGTTGGCTCCCGTGGGAGTAACGTCCCCAAATCGGTACACCGTGTCTAATTTTCAATAGTGTTTATAAGAGTCTTGCAAGAAGATTTGATCAGTCGTTAATTTTATGTTTTCATTCTTTTATACTATTTCATTCATAGTACTTGTATATTGACTTGTTCCGCCCTATGCATTTCGGGCTAACGCACTTCTTCAGGGGTCTTTAGTTCTGAAAATATCAAAATAAAGCAGTTAACGGTAACCTATTATGCGATATGTAGTAGTTTTTACATCGACCGCACCACCCAATGATCCGATAATAGTTTTAACCTCGCTTTCAGGTCAACACGACAGTTTTGGAATTGCGCTTCAGTCCGGTGAGGCCTGTCAACTTAACGTAAACAGAGAGTGTTTACTAAGGTTAGAACTCACAGTTTAATTTTATGCATGCAGAGAGTAGCTTTTTAATCGAACGTATCACAATTGCACTTTTTTGAAATACGGGCACGACAACTGCCCGGTAACACACCGTGTGAAGTAATTGTTTCGGCACTTTTCGCATAATAAACTGTAGATTAAACTCGCTCACAAAACCCCTTGCATCGGTAATTTCCGCGGGCACCACTTTCACTCTGCAGTGAGATTGACTCCCGTAGAAACACTCGCTACACATGTAAAATGTGGCAAAGATTTCACCATCTTTTAAATCACGCATCACACAATTTTCTGACGCTCATTCACTTTTATTCACGGTCTAATTTAGCAATTTATGAATTCACTGGGTTTTTTTTTAATCGCACAATGCACAACTCTCGGCAGCTCGTTCACTTTCTTTCACAGTTTTCCACTTTTCACTGTCCTCTTCGTTAAACTTAAGATGTTCATTCCGTGCTATTTGTACAATCTGCTTTATTTTCATATTTTCAGAACTAACTGATTACTTACAGGAGTGCGATTGTTCACATTCCAATTGGATCACATTGTTTACCCCGTTGGTAAGCAGCCCAGCTCTGGGCCCTCATCTCAACCCTCTCCCGGCCCCCACTAAATCTATAAAACCTTGTCCCGCCCCCCACACCCGCATTATTTTTACAAGGGGGTAAGCCCCAACAACAAACATAAACAAAGCCTCTACAGCACTGAACTCCCTCTCTCGAGAGCAGCTCGGCAGCGGCCGGCCGCTCAAACTCTGTATAATATATCATGTTCCACAGAAGGACAAAACCCATCATCGGTGTGAGGCTCTGCGAGGGGGTGGCTGCTCGCTGACTCTTCGTGGCAGCTGCAGCTGTCCACACCTACCCAACCTGTAAAAATGCTCAGCTTATGCTGATCCCTGTAACTGCACAGCATTCAAATATTCAGACACAGAGTGCCTCATTCATAATAGTCACAGAGTCAAACATCATCTGCCGCCCTGGGGGTTATGACCGGCATTCGGACAATACATGCATGAAAAGAGTTTGAATCTGATTTTTCAGTTGTTCTCGCAGATGGTGGGCTATGCCCAGGCGGAGACCATTTAGCATGCATGATAACCGCCACCGCCCGCAGGGCCGCTTCTCTTTCTTTGTCTGTTTTTGATGGGTTTGGGCGGGTGATTGTTTTTCTTTTGAGTCTCTTACGAGTCTTCCATTTGGGGAGGGGGTTTTGGCTCCCATTAGGGTGGTTCAAGCTCATGATGGGCCTTCCCAACTTATAGGCTTCAATCCATACCCATGCTCTCTCGGGGTCTTCGCAACAGTGGGACTTGCTGTCTAGTATCACTCAAAGCTTGGCCGGGAACATAAGGGAATATTGCAAGCCCTCTTTGTGTAGGGCCTTCTTCACCTCCAAGTAGGAGGCCCTTCTTCGCGGCACCTCTGGTGTATAATCTGAGAAGATAGACACCCTGCTGTTACTAATCATAAAAGGGGCTCCTGATCGTGCCTTTTGGAACTGGGTATCCCTATCACCGAAGTGCAGGAGCCGCAACACTACAGGCCGCAGTGGTCGTCCAGGGACAGGTGGTCAGAGAGGGACCCTGTGGGCTCTCTCCACGGTGTAGAAGGTAGAAAGGCCCTCCAGGGCCACTTTCTTGCGAAGCCATGCCTCCAGGAATGCCAGCATGTCGGTGCCCTCTATTCCCTCCGGTAGCCCAACCACTTGTATGTTATTCTAGCGGTTATGTCCCTCTGCGTCCTCTGACCTGCATTCCAATTCCTGTACTCAGTCTGAAAGCTCTGCCACCGTTTTGCTCAGTGTGTGTTGCACTGGTTGCAGCTCTGCAATAGAGGCCTCCATGGCTCCCACCCATTCCACTAGTTTCCCGTGCTCCGCCTGCAGCAGGCCCAGGCCGACAGAGACTATGCAGATGTCTTGATGGAGGGCGGACTTTGTGTTTTCTATTGCCTCCAGGATGTTGGTCAGCTGCTGCTGGATCGGGTCTAATTCAGATTGCTGAGTATTTATCTACCCATTCTGGTCCGCCACTTGGCTGGTCGTTCTTGCCCTGGGTTAACCTATCAGTGCTCCCACCAGCTTCCCAGGTGGCTTGGATCTTGCGGCAGCTATGTTATTCACTAGAGGCCCACTAGGCCTCCAAATCAGAACTGCTTTGTTGATTCTTGTGTGCTTTCTTGTCTGGAAGCAGGACAGGCTTCAGTCTTCAGTGTCTTTGAACAGGGTGCACGAACACTACAAGCTTGTCTTTTATTGAAATTATAGTAATTTAGTAATAGTTTGTTCTGATCTATTTGTGTGACATACACTGGTAGTGGTGCACTGTTGAGAGATGGTGCTGATCTGGTACCTATAGTGGATCTTAAGCTCTGTGGTACCCTGCTGTATGTGCGCTTTTAAGTAGTGGTGTTGGTCCAGTACTAAGGCTGAGGTAACCTGCTATAGGGCATTGTTGAGTGGTGGGGATGAACTGGTACTTTTAGCTGATGCTGAGGGCTTTGGTACCCTGAACTATTTATGCTGATGTGTAATGGGTATGTTTTTGCAGAGTAATGTGCCTACTATATTTGACATTGTTGCATTTACATGTGATGTTTCATCAGGTGAAGTTGGTAGACACATGTGTCACTATTCCTATGGGTTGTCTGAGTTGGACAGGTTGTTTTGAGTGAAATTCATTGAAGGAAATTTAACTTTGGGTATATGTTTGCGGTATCTAAAAATCAACCATCAAGAAGACTACTATCAAGGGCGGCTTGTAATCTTTTTCATGAAGGGAAAGATATATGTGGTTAGAAACTAATTAATCAAGAGGGTATGTGTGTTGGGTTCAACGTCAACTATTAAAGAAGAATATCATAGATGTAAACAATAGTTATTTAACATTCAAAATGAAATACAAAAATGAAAACATATCGAAACTTAATAACAGTTCCTTAAAACATCCTTCAAACTCTCTAACACGTCAACAAAGCACTGCCCCCTACATTGTGTAGGGTGGAGGGTGATGAAAGTTGAAATGATCTCTTTCAGGTCATTGCTGCTCTAGCTCACCAGCCTGACCCAGCCTTACAGTCTCTTAGATCCACAGGCATACAGAGATGTCTCTTCATTTTCTTTTTGGCAGCAAAGTCTCTGACACTGCCTTTTAAGTGCAAAGAGATAAATGGAAACACAGGTTTGGATAGGGGTTCTTCTCTGCCATGACATCTTTATAGATGTTTATAGAACTGATTAAAATAGAACATGTGCCTTGACTGCACTTTCACCAGTGTTGCAGAAGTAAAGTAGAGGAAGTGAGGCATGTGAATACGAAAAGACTCTTACCTAAGCACAAGTCAAGGTTTGTATCTTTGGTGCGCACAATCGCCAATGGCATTAAGGGTGAGAAGGAGGCGGGTGTTACTGCTTTTAGAAATATATGCTTTTTAAGGGAAGAGGTTGCCACCCTGTAATTTTGGCAGACAATTTTATAACAAGGAAAACTCGCTGGGTATGGTATTTGCCATCTTCTTTGAAAAGCTCCCTGTAGAAACTTGGCAATTGTATACACTATATTCTGTCTGAAGGGCAGATTGCAACAGCGACAGGTAATGTAAGCTTACCTGACTATGAGGGGTTCTGACTAGATGTTGAGTTGGAGGTCATAATAGAATGTTGGAGTTTAATGCCTAAAGCATCAGTGATCTCGCTGAATAGCAAGGCTCTCAGCACCCCTGGAGCCAAAGTAGGTATAGCGCTAACCTCTACTTGCGAGAAAGATACCCAAGTGACTAAGCTCATTTTATGTACAGCTGACCTGGGATCCATTTCTCTCTGCTCAGGGAGAAGACACACAGATGTTGTTCCCAAAACAAAGGTTTCCTGTTTGCCATTTTAAACTACTTTTACATATGTTAAAAATAAAACACAACACATCATGAAGCATAACGTCCAACTAATATTAATGCAAAATAGCAGGCACCAAAGCAAATGATTAAAGACAACTGTTGTTTTGGCTGTACAAGGCTCTCTCTAGAAAACTATAAATTGGATCTAAGAGCTAAAATTCATATAAAATCAACCTAGCACATTTTCTCTCAATACAAGTCAATGAAGCATCATCCTGTGACAAAACATATTACTCTCAGTGAAAGCTTATCAAATGTGCAGGTGTCAAGATATTCCCACAAAAAAAATGCAAATTGGCCTTGAGGATTAGATATCATTTATGTACACACCAGTGGCCATATTGTTCTCACAAAATCTAGCTTTTCTTGTCAGGTTTGCAAGGTTAAATGGAAGGAAAATGTGCAGGATACAACACTCAGCTCTAAGATTATACAGTGTCAAAGGAAACTTCAAGTCAATGCAAAATTAAATACATATTTGATTACATGATTAGTACATTCAGAATTTCTTATGCAGTTCCTAACATTTCACTTCATATGAGAATATGATCGTGCCACATACAGATTGTACTGTTTTTTTCCACATCCACTCATTTTTTACAACAAGAAAAAGTTTGTTTTACAACAGTGCAACAGAAATTAGCCTTACCATTTCTTTATTAATCTCATTGTGATCAATTCCTTTAACATCTAGATAAGTAGCAAGCATTAAAGTATTGGCAGTGCCTTTATTTTTGCAAAAACATTGGCTGGTGCACAATATCAATCTAATAGCAGTAAAAATAAAACCCACGATCATGATACTACCAACAATGAATTCAAATATATTCATACATCAAGGACAGAAAGCTTCCCCCAACCATTCAACCATGCCCAGATGCCATCAAGACTCAGGTCAGGGTCGCTTTGTATCATGTATGATTTCTTAATAATTTCATTAATGTTATCTATCGGTTTAGGTATACCAAGGGAAGTGTTGAGAAGGAGAGTGCAACATTCAGTTCCTGCAATGGCACAGACCATCCCTGCTTTGGTCTGCTAAAAGGTAGTCTAGTGCTTGTCTATTTTGAACCATCATCTTGGCGGGAGTACCTGGCTGTTCCATTACTAATCCCAAAGCTATTGCTGTGGAATTTGATATTTGTTCATAATCTCCCCATTTCTTCTTATTTCATCTAAAGCATCAATCATTTTGCATATGAAAATAAGAGCAGTGAAAAATCCGGAGGTAGTGAAACCGCCCACCTACCCCTCTTTCATTCTAAGGGATCATCATCAAATTGTCTTATGCCTGGAACAAGATACCCTGGACAGCAAGTCCCAGTTCAGTTTAGAGGCAGCCAGAGGTGGACTTGTGATTCGAAAATTAAATATGCATGATGTCCCTGGAGGTGACATTTGAGAAACAATAGCCCATGTGCAAGGCAGTATTCAAAGGTAGATATCTCAAAAGGAGTGTTTTCTCTACTCTTAACTAACTATTACTGTGTCACTCGAAGATACTGGATAAATTATCTCCGGTGGTCACAAATAAATCTTTCTCAGTCATTGTAACATGAGTCATGTCTGGAATGTTGCGATTAAAGGGATTAGTGAGCTTTTCAAGACCTGGGAAAAAAGAGGGGGAGATGCTTGCAGACTGTGGCAGTCTATGTCCGAGAAGGAGAAGCTGAAGGCAAGTGTCATTAAAACGGATGGGCACTCCAATCAAAGACATCTTCTACTTCAACAGGCATGCACATACAAATCCAGCAGGAGTTAATGATCTGTCTGTACTTTTCAAGTAACAACACGTAAGAGTGACCCTTGTAAGCCCAGCTATGACTCCGTACAAGGGGAGTTTCTGCATAATTTGGTCTTAGAATAATTCTCCATTCTGCAGTGAGGATGTTTCCAACTACAAGCCAGATGCTCAAAGCAGCAAGGAAGATATCCGGCCAGACCCACTGAGGGATCAGCTATCGAGAAGAGGAAGTTGCTAACCGCAAACTTTTTGTGATTACATCTCAAATTCACATTTTCTTGAGACCAATATTAAATACTTTCTGTTTATAAGACCATATTGTGGTGCCTACATAGGCTTAGACAATGAAGCAGACACAAATAATTGTAGTACCTATGTTGGCACCATAGCATAGTCTTATGGACCAAAAGTAATTAATATTAGACACAAGAAAAAGTCAAATGAAGGTGTAATCAAAAAACTGTGTTGATTGGATGATAGTTCTTACTGCAAAGTTGAAAAATCATGTATTATAGAAATTGATGATGGAAAGAGGGGTGATGAAAGCTATTGTTTGTGTCCACTTCAATGTCTAGGCCTTAAATATGTTGAATTTATTTCAATTGGGTGAATTTGTGTGTTTCTGTAGGAATATGGCTGAATGATTGGGGTTTAGAGTCAAATCTGAACTGGGGTTTGGAGTGGCATGTGATCATGGGAAAAGGATATAGATTTATGAAATACTTGTATCAAGATACATTTCAATTTATAGATAATGAACATTTAATCATACATATATAAAATCTGGTAAAACAATGTCTTATCGAAAAAAATGGAAATTAAATTTGTGATGAAATAAAAATGTATTTATGAGATTATTTCTATGGTTTAGCTCTGTATTGGCTACATATATGGATTACTAGGTGAAATCTATCCAACATTTAAAATAAATATGTGGTTGGTGGTTTTGTTTTGCAATATGTGTTTGGTTCACCTGTTCTGCTCCCCACATTAATGAATACAGTGGCCCTTTGTTGCTTTTGTTTGTGTCTACAGACAAGCTCGTGAGAGATAAAGGAGTATCACTAAGGCAAGTAGTGTTTGCCATTGGTGACGCAGTTTACATTAGGGCGCTTTTGATCTATAAGTGTTAAGGTATTCATAACACAGTTGGAACCTCTTCGGCTGCCGTAATATCACAGGAATAGTGACATCTGGACTGAGGTGCAAGCAGTGGATAGCCGTGTCTAAGGTTTACTATGGAAAATAACATGGGGAAAACATATTTTGGACCCCCCTTTTTTCTCGGCCCCCGCTTGGCAAATTACCCCGAAACTTTCAAGACAGGAGCTGAC
Organism: Lissotriton helveticus; assembly: GCF_964261635.1. NCBI lineage: Eukaryota > Metazoa > Chordata > Amphibia > Caudata > Salamandridae > Lissotriton > Lissotriton helveticus. Next base: position 1,263,191,791 of record NC_136061.1, on the reverse strand, counting down.
TAGAGCGGGCCACTAGTTTTGAAAATTTCATGAAGATTCATCAAATGGCGCCAAAGTTATTGGGAAAACAAAAAACGCTTTTCCTATGGAAACTAGGTCCTAGCTATAACTACCTATTTCAAAACTACTTCGATGCTCACTTCAGCTGCTGTCTTCAAAATATGGGGGAGATCAATCATGCGGGGGGCCGAGAACAATGGGGAGTCCCAAAACACCTTTTCCCTGTGTTAATTTCCATAGGATATTGAGACACGGCTACAGACCGAACTGCTGAACGGAATTACACCAAATTTGTCTGGCAGGCAGATGGTGGTTCAGGGAAGTGCCTTTTGTGATTTGGTGTAAATCTGTTCAGTAGTTGCAGACTTATTTAAAGGTTTTTCAGATATACAACTGGGAACACGGAGGGTCCACTACCCCTCCCAATATCTCATACTGAGATTTGATTGGCTGCTAACACTTCAAACCAGGAAGTGTTGGCAGCCATCTTGTGAACCTGTTGAACCGAGTGACAGGAAAAAACTTTTTTTTAAAAGAAAAGGGGGCACAGTAGAGACACACCCCCTAAGCCTCTTGGGGGGGGGGGGGGGTCCCACAGAGACCTCGCAGGGCCAAAAAAGCATTTTTAAAAAACATTTTTGGCGCAAATCGCGCTGGAACCACAAATCCTGGTGAAACAAAAAATGGGCGCAAGCACGTAGTTAATTATCGGACCGCAGGTGGGCCAGGTCCCGGGGGCATTTTGCAAAAAAAGGAGGGGGCCCATATGAGGTATGTGAAGTCATAAGTAGTGCATTGCAGTGGCGTACCCTACAGTTAACTTAGGTAACTCTAACAACTGAATTTCACTATTTTTGTACAAGTGAAATCTGAGCCTCACTATAACATCTGTGTAATTTTGGTTTTTATATATATTTATATATGTATATCTATATATATATTGACTGAAAAAGCAAAGATTATAGGGGCATTATGGTTAGGAAGCAGAATTAACATCTCTGTAAAAACCAAAGGTTACATGGACGTTAGTTCGGCTGACCTTTAACTTCAGCAGTTATAGTTAGCCCCCGCAATGCATTGCTAATGGTCACACATATTACATCACTCATGACATGGTCAGTGACATCACTGATAACATCTCTGATGATATCTCAAATGACAGCACCCCCAACCAGCAGTCCACCAGGAGGTGTGTTTGCAGAGTGGTGAAGAATGGGGACATGGCCCCAAAGACATCTCAGCAATCCAGCAGTGTGCTTTTTACTCGAGGTAACAGGAGGGCTTGTTTACTCCCAAGGATCCTCTAAAGCCAAGGGGACTTTATTCCCCTACAAGTTGTTCCCCAGGAGGCGCGTTTGGAGAGTGGTGGTGAAAGGGGGTGGGGCCTTCGTCGAATTGCCCGTATTTGGTTTCATATATTTTTGAAAATGTATTCCGGGAGCCAATTTTGACCCCGGGAACCCTCTTCCCATGGGCCAGGTCTGTTAAGAATGGGGGAGTGGGTCCACATGAGGCTCCTCCGATCGCCGATATTGGCCCCGGGGCCCCCATCCCCCAGGGCCTGGCCCCTGCTGGCCGCGGATACCCTATCCTCCTGGGCCTGGCCTCTATGGTGGGTGCCCTGGTTCCACTCAAAATTCAATTTAAAAAATGCTTTTGACCAAAGGCGGGGGGAGTCAGGGAATTCCTACCCTGCCTCCCTTTTTTTCAAAACATTTTTTGTAGGACTCAGCTCCAAGTCGAGTCCCAAGATGGCTGCCAACACTTCCTGGTTGAACTATTAGCAGACAATCAAATTTCAGTAGGATCCACTGCAAGGACTCGCGTCCCCAGATATCTGTATTTTTTAAACTACTATCTCTAAAACTACTGAACGGATTTGCACCAAATCACAAAAAGCACGCTTTCTGGACCAACACCTAGCTTTCTGCCAAATTTGGTGTCACTCCCTTCAGTGGTATGGGCTTTAGTCGTGCTAAAAAAATGAAAAATCCACATAGAAATGGCATGAGGAAAACATGTTTGGAACCCCGCTTTTTCCTTGGCCTCCGCTTGACGGATCACCCCAAAACTTTCAACACTGCAGCTGAACCAATGGGAGGACGTTTTTTGAAGATTTCGGGAAGATTTGTCAAGGGGCACCAAAGTTATTGGCAAAACAAAAATTGCTTTTCCATGGGAAACTTTGGTCCTAACTATAACTAGGAAGGTAATCTATCTATCTATCTATCTATCTGTCTGTCTATCTATCTATCTATCTATCTATCTATCTATCTATCTATAGATAGATAGATAGATAGATAGATAGATAGATAGATAGATAGATAGATAGATAGATAGATAGATAGATAGATAGATAGATATAGATATAGGTATATTACCCAGTGGTCGTCCTGAATTAAAAAACATTAAAAAATCATGATATAAGGGGCTGGAAGGAATACCTTGCATCCTTAGGCCATCTGGGGGGGGGAATATTCAGCAATTTTTGCTGCAATCCCGCAGGAGTCCCCAAGGATCATGGCAAAAAAATGAAGAGGAGGAGGTATCCAGTCCTCCTCCCAAGCTGTTTTCGGGCTTAGGATCCCATCCCTGGGGCCCAAATTAGTTATTTAAGGAAAGGGGCATGCTGCCCCCCTCCCTGAGCTGTATTTGGCCCCATTCCAGACGGCACAATTTAATTATTTAGAGAAGCGGGGTCCACGGCCCACCTCCAAGCCATATTTGTGCCAGAGGAACCCATCCCCCAGAGCCTAATGTATTAAATAGGGAGAGGCTCGCGAGCCATAAAAACAAGGGGGAACATTAGGTGAAGTCACAGCGTACACCCCGATAGCAAAGGGCCTGTGAGATTGAAGGAAGCCCCTGCTATTTGCAACAATGCCTGAAGCGAACGGCCCCGGAAAAAAGTTGCAAAAGTATAGACCCGAGTCTGCCAAGGGTGAGGCTCAGCCATCAGAGCGAGCAGTTCTGTTGTGTGCCCCTGTTGGCGCTTTATGTGTGCCAGTGTTGTTGGTGTTACAGAAGGGGCCCCACAAACGTCTACAGACGCTTCTGTAATACCAAAGTGCCCCGGGGGCACGCAAAGCGGGTGCAAAGGCCTGTTGTGCCCTCAGGGCACTTTATGTAATATGGCTTTGCATTTTCATTGTTTGTGGGGGCGCACCTATTAAATGGTGCGCCCGGTGCAAACAATGAAAGTGCTCCCCAATACAGCGAGCGAGCCACGAAGTTGCACTGCCCCTAGGGCAGTGAATTCATGTGAAAACAAAGAGTGGCTGCTTTGCAGCCGGTTCGTGTTTTCACAGTGCAGGCAGTATTATCCTGCACTTTTACAGTGGATTAGAGATCCCATTGGAGGCGGGTGCAGTCAGTAACTGTACCTGCCTGCAAGGGGATGTCTCGTGGGTCAATAGGACCCCCTTTCCCTCTCTAGAGGGCTGCTTCTCAGGGGGCGCACTCACAGAGTGTCTTTGCCTCTGTGCCCGCGTCCATAATACAGCGTGGGCGCAGAGACAAAGGAATTCTCCCATTTGCACAGGGCATACCCTTATGCAAATGAGGGAATGCCCCTTAAAGGTAGCGCTGGTGCTTTAAGTGCGCCAGTGCAATCTGTATTATTGAAGGGGACGCACAAGCATCTGCACCCCCTTCTGTAATACCAAATGGCCGTTGCGCCCCCTGTGCACTTACTGTAATAAGCCCCTGTTGTTCTTTTAAATTGTACAGTGTGAGATAAGTGACGGTCCCTTTACAAGGAGATATGTGGCGGTCCCTTTAAAAGGGACAGTTTGTACACACACAATGTATGACCCTCTTAAAGGCTACAGCGAACACTTGAATATAGGTGTGTGTGTCTGTGTGTCTGTGTGTCTATGTGTGTGTGTGTTGCCATTTTTGTCATGTTATTTATGTTCTCAAAGTGCAACACTGCATGATAGACATAGTGGAAATACTTCACAAATTTCATGAACCCATTGAAATTTAGACTGTTCTGTAGCAATTTAATATGCCATTAATAAAATACATGGTGTAGTTTCAGTACTGGAGTACATAAACGTTTTTTAAAAGAAAATCATAGTGTTGCATCCATCAACAAATTAATATAAGTGCATTAATTGAGAAGTAAAGTGCAAAGTGCTCCATAATTAGAGTGCTCAAAAAGTGGCTCAAGTGCAATTTTAAGAAACAAATTGTGGACTAAATTTCATGGTGGTGCCAACATTATTGTAAAAATATGACATACTGGTAAGCTCCCATTTAGACTAACATGTTTGGCCCACCTGACATCTGCTCAACATCAGCCTCATAATAAACTCCGTGCAAGGAATAACTATAATGCTGTAAACACGTAAAAAGCAAACAGAATGCTGCCTAAGAGGGCTCACTCCAACCATCAAACACATCGATTGCTGAATGGCAGTTACAAAACCTAACAGCACAAACGATTTACCCTTTATTAACTCCACCATTGTTGGTTCCTATTCTCTACTGACTAAAAAAAATTATTCTGTAATCTAACTAATATTAGGTAGCACCTAGTATGCATCTGTCTTTATGCACTTGTTGGACTTACTACAAATACGGTGCCCCCTGAAAAAACAGTAATGGTTTCCTGAGCTAAAAGGATAGTCATCCATGTAGTACAGGTAAATTGTATGCATGGTGCGATAGAGTAACATAGTGGTGGCAGAATTTGGAGTGTGGCAGATTTAAAGATGTTCATACATCTCCTTGTCCATGTTGAGGTCTCCTGGATTTCTACTGTCTAACCTCAAAATGTACATGGATTCCAGCTTCCTGAGGGGACTTTCCATATCTCCGACCCTGGTGGTCCATAGCACAGCATCTATAACAAAGTATTGTAATTCTTTAGAAAAAAAAATATATATATATAAAAATCCTAAATCGTAATTGGCATATTTTGGAAACTGACCTGGTAATTGGTAAGGGGCTACCGAAATATCCTCAGGTAACCTTTAGACGTAGCAGGTCACTTAAAGATCATTTAGTCAAAAGCCATTACGAACCAATCCCCTTTATTCTGAGATTGAGTGTACTAACAAGATTCTTCCTATGCTTAAAGTGTAAAGCATGTAAAAGTAGTTTAAAGGTGTTACCCTATCAGGTTCCAGGAATGAAAGGCATGAAGAAAATTAACACATTTCTAACATGCAATACTCCATATTGTATTTACTGCCTTGTTTGCCCTTGCATGAAAATTTACATAGGCAGCACAATTCATCCTACTAAACGCAGAATCCTAGAGCACGCTCGGGCAATTGAAAACAAGGATCCCTCTTACCCAGTAGCGAGGCATTTCTATGAATTGCACAATAGTGACCGTACACTTCTTAAATTCTTCTGCATTGACCACGTTCCTATGAGCGAGCGTGGTGGTAATAGGGAACTGAGTCTGCGAAGACTTGAATCAAGATACATAATCGATTTATATTCAATCATACCATTTGGATTGAATACCGAAGAAGAATTGTCTATACATCTAGGTTAGCATGGCTCTAAATCATTTAAAGTTGGTAGACTATTAGTACATTTGAAATTGCATGAGATTGACTTAACTGACAGTGTTTTATTGACTTGTATATGAATCTGTATGAATCTGCAATAGGGTTTCTTAAAGTGTAAGGAACTGATTGGAAATTGAAGAAATCATGTCTATTGAATTGATAAGGTATCATCAAAAAACTGTTATTACTAATGAAATAGCCCATCCAGGGCTCGATTGTGTGATTAATAGTGGAATGAGCTACTAAAACGTTAATTTGCCCATCCAGGGCTCAACTATGCGCCATAAAAGTGATACTGATCATGTATTTACGAATGAGTATAATTTGCTTTAAGAATTTTGCACAAGATTGTTCGATATGCAAACAATGTGTAAATGTAGACATTTTAAAATGGCGCTCGTTTGTTACATGGACGGCTGTCCACTTTCTATCTCCATGAGGCACTGAACACAGAACGTGGGAGATTTGTAAATAAAATGGCGCTGGCTTACCTTTTGTTAGAAGCAGTGGATAAAGGCTTGATTGCCGAAACGCGTCTTGCTGTTTTGTAAAATAAATACAGAATATTCCAAATCTACCACGTGAGTGCGGCTGTTCCTTCGACTGTTTGGGGGAATTTTTGGAGCAGAATATATATATATATATATATATATATATATAGATATATATATATATATCTTTTCCTGTTGTCCTGTGCTTAGAAGACGCCACTCCAACAGGGATTCGTTCGCCTGAACTTTTATTTGCATAGACAGCGTTTCAGACAGCCAATTTTTAAAGACACCCTGACGCGTTTTGAGATATCATGCCTCTTAATCATAGGGTAATGTGGTTAGCATACGACCTGACATTTATAGCTCTTTTAGTCCTACTTTGCATGCCGTCCTCGCTTGAGTCTTTGCATAGCATGCTGGGCATTGTAGGGCTGTTCAAGTGCCTTGGGTGGCTCGTCAAGTGCTAACCCTTTTCAAAGTCATTATTTTAGACTGTTTGAGCCCTCCAGTGGGCCTCCGTCTGAAACGCTGTCCAATTAATAAAACAAAAATCCCTGCGTCGCACATCACGCCAGCATGATTCCGGCAAAGCAAACCCACTATTTCTTCACGCGGGCGGTGCATCCTCCCACGGCCGGACTGCCATGTACAAACATCTTTTCCTGTTGTCCTGTGCTTAGAAGACGCCACTCCAACGGGGATTAGTTCGCCTGAACTTTTATTTGCATAGACATCGTTTCAGACAGCCAATTTTTAAAGACACCCTGACGCGTTTCGAGGCATCATGCCTCTTAATCATAGGGTAATGTGGTTAGCATACGACCTGACATTTATAGCTCTTTTAGTCCCACTTTGCATGCCGTCCTCGCTTGAGTCTTTGCATAGCATGCTGGGCATTGTAGTGCTGTTCAAGTGCCTTGGGTGGCTCGTCGAGTGCTAACCCTTTTCAAAGTCATTATTTAGTCTGTTTGAGCCCTCCAGTGGGCCTCTGTCTGAAACGCTGTCCAATTAATAAAACAAAATCCCTGCGTCGCACATCACGCCAGCATGATTCCGGCAAAGCAAACCCGCTATTTCTTCACGCGGGCGGTGCATCCTCCCACGGCCGGACTGCCGTGTACAAACATCTTTTCCTGTTGTCCTGTGCTTAGAAGACGCCACTCCAACAGGGATTCGTTCGCCTGAACTTTTATTTGCATAGACAGCGTTTCAGACAGCCAATTTTTAAGGACACCCTTAGAGTCCTCCGAGCACAGGACAACTGGGAGAAGATATATATATATATATATATATATATATATATAGATATATATATAATTTTTTATTTTTTACCCTGTCACGGTCACCACTGGGTAGTTACAGTTAAGATCATTTTTGGTTAGCTTATAACTTTGGCTTAGTTTGACAGACCTTCACTAAACTTTACAAAGAAAAGTCCCATCCACTTCCTTCAGCTCCTTCCTGGAAAGTTTAGGGGTGATCTGTCAAAAGGGGGAGGGGTGGAGAAAAAAGGGGGTGGTCCCAAAATACCACTCAATGGATTTACACGGTACACTGATAGAATATGGATATCAAAAACATTGATATTCTAAATATTGGAAAAAATATATAGAATACAAAAATATCGACTCCTATACTTGAGCAGGTAAGTACAAAAATATTGAATAAAAAATATTGATGTAAAAATATAGATGTAAAAATATCGATTTAAATATATGTATATAAAATAAAATAATATATATTAAATATTATTATTAATTTTAACAACATTAATTAAATGTAATATACATTTTTACAAAATATAACATAAACTCAATTAAAAAAAATAAACACATGAACATAATAATTTATACATATACATATATTTACTTTAACTTAATTCATAAACTGTCATCTTTAATTTATTTTTACATTTAAAAAACACATAAAAATAAAATATATATAAATAATTTTAAATATAAAAAAACATTCCAGAATAAATTAAAACATTAAGCTATAAAAAATACTTAAACATACATTTCCCAAAACAATTAGGGGCGGATTCCAATTCGGGTCGGAAATTGGCCCGACTGACTCGTACCCGGAACGGAGTCCGACCGACACCTACCGGTACCCTACGACCCGTGCAGTACAATGTAAAGCCTGTGATTTACAACCGAGCTGTACGGAAACCAAGCCATCCGGCCGAGCCGTAAAAAATTCAGCCATCCAGCCGGAAAATGGACACGTGCCACACCGACCGAACCGAACCCGGAATGAACCCGACCGATAAGTACCCGGGACGTCCGAGCCACACAGTACGATGCCAAACACATTAAATCAGACCGAATCGCACAGCGCCCAAGCCGCACGACCGACCTGGACCGAAAATGTACCTGAAGCGAGAGAGACCACGGCGATAGACTCGTATGCAACACAGAACACAATCAGCGTGAAAGACACGGAGCAGCCTGAGAGTCCGACTTGGTCAGAAGAACGTCTCCTACATGCCCACCAAAAACAATGTCAAAAACACAAAAAAAGGACCAGTCAAGCCATGACAAAGTCAATAAATACACAAAAAATCAAAACAAAACACAAAGACACACCCACAACTCTACCTATAAAAAGGCAAAACTACACTACCATGATCCTTTGCAAATACAACAGAGCAGCCAGCACAGAACAACTTGAGACACCAACCACACACACACACGCAACTCACCCATCACACAAACCACACACCATCAGCACTCCTCCAAAAGCTCTCACACATACACATAAAAAGACAGACACCCACCCACCCTCACTTGCACTCACACACCCACCCACCCACATCACTCCTCACCACCACCCATCACCATGCCCCCTAAGAAGAATCCACAGTTCACAGACACTGAGTTAGAAATATTGGTAGATGAGATCCTCAGAGTGGAGCCACATTTGTTTGGCACATTGGTACAAAAGACCCCCATGTCACAGAAAACCAAGATGTGGGACAGAATCGTGGACAAGGTGCGCGCACAAGCACCAGCGTATCGCACGAAGACCGACATCCAGAATAGGTGGTATGACGTGCGCAGGAGGGTCAAGAAGCTCCTCGAGAAGGAACATGCCTTGAGCCAGCGCACTGGCGGTGGCCCTCCTGCCAAACCAGTCTACTTCAGGTCCTGGGAGGAGAAGGTGCGGGACATCCTACCACCAGAGGGCATCCATGGCCTACCTGACTTTCCAGAGCCTGGTGAGTACACAACCAATATGCCCAATATTGTGTCGCAGTACACACAGAGCACCGTTAAGGGGGCTGTGAAACCATGCACTGAGAGCAAAGGCATAGGAAACAAAATTCAATCAGCCCAAGAAGTCTATGCTAGTCAGACAAACACAATAATGGCCACATCATAGTGAACTGTAACTGTGTCATGACATGTACAAACCTACCAACAAATAGGGCAAGGGAGTGGCACTAATCTGAGTTAACACTGTCAGACATCCCTGCCACCACAACCAATAGCTCACAGTGAAGCTGACTGACAGGAATGAATAGTGGGTATGCTTGAGAAGTGAGTGTATACCAAAGCATGATGGTGTTGTTGGCACAGATAATGCACCCCCTCACAATTGCACCATCAACACCTCTCTGAACAATGCTTACCTCACAGGGACATGGAAATGGACTGGCAAGTACTCTGGGACGGGGCTCTGGTGTGGGGAGCACAAGGCCCTGCTGGGAACTGTGCACCAACAAACAACAGGGCTGCCAGCCATCTTGTCAGCACATGCACACCCCCTCACAGGGAAACAGAGTCCAAAGGAGGGAAATGAGGGCATGCTGGGAAGGGGGTGTAGCCCAGAGCATGGTGGGACTTGCAGTCTCTCACAAACCTCAGCCACCTACATGGCCCGGCAAGATAACACTGAACCATGCTCACCTCACAGGGAGTAGAAATGGACTGACAAGATGTCTGACACTGGGTCCTGTTGTGGGGAGCACAAGGCCCTGCTGGGAACTGTGCCCCAACAAACACCAGCACTCCACTTTCAGCCATCTTGTCAGCACAGGCACACACCCTCACAGGGAAGCAGAGTCAAATGTGAACAGGGATCACACTCCTGTGTCAGCCACCTGATGTCCCTTGAGTAACAATTTCCATGTACATGGAAATCCATACATGAGCTGGGTATGTGCACACATTAACATGCACATTGAAAGGCTCCATGTTGGCAGGACAATGTGCTACCACAACATCAGACTCTGTGACAACTGAAGACAATGCAGTGTTCAGTCATGCATCCTGACATCACGTTGCAAATGTCATGTATATAAAACATTGTTACAAAGCTCAAGGAGGGGTGAATGATCTGCTCCTCCTGTGCAACCTGGTTCATAACTGATTGTGTTGCCTCCATTGAAAGCCACGCATATGCACACATGCGTAGTGTGTTCCATCATGTTTTTCTGCATCAGTGTACTGTAGCAGCAGCATCATTGGCTCACCCTTGTTGCAAATATGCTGTGCCTCCATCTGGAGGTAACTTGGCTGGTTCCCCAGTAGTGCCCAGAGGAAAAAAACGAGAGTGTGTGTTTGTGCTCAAGTGCTGTGAGTCATAAACACACACAATACCCAAAGGCAAAAGAAAAATGTTGAACATTGTGATGTATGAAGTTACAAACAAAGGTGTTGTGTGTGGATCCAGCTACTCATCCACCACACCAGGGTTGGTCACTGTTGGTCAACATGTAGCAGCCCCATGTGATCCTAGACCTAATATCTCCTCTGGACACTACTGGGAAAGCAGCCAGTCTACCTCCAGGTGGAGGCACATCATACTTGTAGTAAAGGTGATCCAAAGTAAATGCTGCTACAGTACACTGAGGCGGTAATCCAAGTAGCACGGCCCCATTCCTGTATATGTGTAGGAGGGAATTTACTAAGGAATGAAATCATGTACATATCATGGTTGCACAGGATGAATGATCCACTGCCCCCTCCTTCATTGTTAGTACTACCCATTGCAAGATGAATGTATCAGTACCTCTTCCCCCCTCCCTGTTGCAATATACATAGGTCAACCATTGATGTCTGTAGTAACATAAATGACAATGTCTGTCTCTTCCAAACACAGGTGCCACTGGGGATTCAGCACCAAGTGAAGAAGAGTCCCTGGCTCAGACTTTGGTGGAGTATGAACTCTCTGGTGTTGACCTGGCTCTGTCCTCTTCGGATGACGACCCTCAACCTGGCACCTCCGGTGTGAGTCATCAGGCAGCACCACCATCAGAAACACCTGCACCCCCTGCAGCCATGTCAACACCATCTGCCCACAGACCTAACACCCCCGCCTACACAGACCAACCTAGGAGACCAAGTTCAAGCAGCACAGGGGCCCCGGCCACCCAGGATGCTACCAACAATGACACCAGTGGCAACAGCCAAGGGGGCCCGGGTCAACTGTGCCTGCCACCACAGGTACAGCCCTGTGTCTAGGGGGGTGGGAGTGGTGTTATGCCGAGGGCAGGGTCTGCAGAGGGGCCTGGACTGCCTGATGACCCCCAACTGGTACGCATCATAGATGCGTACCAGGATAGCACCGGAGGATTCAGCCGAGTAGTGGGGGTCCTCAAGGACATGCAGCAGGAGCAGGCTGCCCATCATGCCCGCATGGAGGCCAACTGGGACAAACTCACGGTGGTGGATATGGACATATTGACCTGTCTCCGCCAGATCAGCACAAATATGTCCACACCTCCCTGTGTGCCCACAACATCTCAAGCAACAACATCTGCTACTGCCACAGGGAGGGAGGATGAATCTGGTGGAGACTCCGATGCACCGTTGGTGCCTGCTCCTGAGGATACCCCACAGAAGAAGAGGAGGGGTCGCCCGAAGAAGGACACGTGAGCCACAGTTGTCCCTGCACATCCCCCAGGAACCCAGAACCTGTTTTGGATGTTGGTCTTTGGGTGCAAAGCGTTCACCTTGTTGCACATGACACAGGTCCCCATCATGACATGGAGGGTCCATGTTGTACCAATGTAGAAGATGAATGTGGACTTCACTCTGGACATTTCATCTACCAATACTTCTAACTCATGTGTGAACTGTGGATTCTAAACCTCATGTACAGCACTATCTCCACACATGTATGTAAATAAAATCACCATTACACTATACTTGCCTATGTTGTGATTCCAACTTGGTATGTGTCATGGATATGATGAAATGCTAAAGCACACAGTACATGCCGACTACTACAGCAATGTCATTACCGTTATGGGTCTCATGCTGATGTGACACCTATGAGGGAGATACACCAATAGGGCTCCACAACACATACTCACCATGGACATCAGGGAAATAGCCATGGTCCCTGGAATGCCACATGTGCACTGGAATGACATGTTGTATCATGGACATCACACAACCAATAATGAGTCACACAGTTAGTTGTGCCTGTGGTCCCTGCAGACCATACATGGATGCCCTTTACACACACACGGCATGAAATTGCATGCACAAGGCACATGGTGGACCCTAGTCTCACATGGAACCACAAACATCAGAGACACAACATGCACACAGACTGAGTGGGTAGACCATGATTGTAGCAATGGGTCTGGCTTTGATGTACATGACATGCAACCCTGTAGTCATGGTGTATGTGACAGGTCATACACATCTCCAAACTGGTACTGTGTCCATTACTCATGCCCATAAGCCAACACTCTGAAATTACATTTGTGCGGTGCACCACACCAAAACGAATCTGTCTCTATTAACTCCTGCCCTGCCTGGGAGTGGCTTGACCTAAATGCCATTCAAGATTAGGAATGTTGCCCCCCCTACACACATAGGTGATACAGCCTTACATGCCATGGGATGCAGTGTGGAACATGCTCTGGTGTTGAAGGTGTGGGCATGGCACTTAAATCTGTGTTAGAACCGTCTGCAAGTCACACCAATGTGATCCGACGCGGCTGACTCGTATGCAGACGCACCGTACATGCATGGACCGAGTAGTGCTCACACCTTGTCCATTGACTGCACGATGCATATGCATCACAGTCACCCGCATCTGATCACATTGATGCCAATGGGCAATGCGTGCGCACGGCTCGGTTCATGCATGTTGGACGCGTATGCAATCTGACCCGACGCGGGTGACTTGTAAGCAGACGAGTCGTACAGGCATGGGCCGAGCGAGCTGTGCGCACGCATAGCCCATAGAATCATATCCGGACGGATGAGTCTTGATCAAAAAATATGCGTCGGATAGTCAGTTTACTGAGCCGTGCGCAGTCATTGGCAATGGGCTGTGATGGAGACGTACGCAAATTCCAAAAACTTTCGAGTCGTACGCTGTAAATACAGTTGGATGCGTACAACATTGTTGCAATCCTAGGGCGTCCTGAAGGTGAGTGATTTGAATGATGCGGAAGACGTGTAGGAGTCTTACATTTCCATGGATTGGACAGATTCATAGAATGCAACCGTGTCTGGCCTATCAGTGAGGGGCAATGTCACAGAATCTGCCTCTGCAGCACTGATTTAAGGCTGGCAGGCCCCCAGGGAGCTCACTTGCCTCCGCTACATGCTACAGGACCACTTTACCAAATCCACTGCTGCTGCTGTCTGTGCTTCCTCTGGATCCTGCAATGGCACATACTTTGGAGAGGGCCCCAGCATTCACTGAGGAGGAGAACCAGGCCCTGCTGGATGGGGTCCTCCCAGAGTACAGCAAGCTGTATGGTAAACTAGGGGAGCAGGTGAGTGTGCAGTCCACTGCCTATCATCTTATGCAAGTTGTATGACTAAAAGTAATAGAAGTGTGCACAGCAGTGTGAGGCATGTGCACTGAGTACTTTCACCTACATATTTAAGTGGGTACGTGTGATGAACAGGTGTCCTGCTGCAGTAGTGCAGGAGTGCTAGCCTTAAATTCCTAGCCAGTGTTGCCATGTCAGACCCACAGCACAAATGCACATTCATATGGGCCCACTACCTGTGTACCTCTTTTAGCTTTGTGATGACTACATGTATACTCAACTCTATGCAGCACAATTATGTGGCATGTGTGGTAATGTCCTCTTCACTTTATCATCCTCACGGGTTGATGCCCACCAGAAGCAAGAAATCTGGCTAACCATCGCCCAGGCAGTGCGATCAGTGGGGGTCTACAAGTGCCAGATCCGCAACTGCCAGAAGAGGTGGCAGGACCTACGTGGCTCGACCCGGAGCATCGCGAGGGTCCAGCTGAAGCTGTCGCCTCCTCGCCGTAGGGGAGGACACCGGACCCTCACCCCCACATGCTCAAGATCCTGGCGGTGGTCTTCTCGGACATGGATGGACAACTGAAGGCCAGACAGCAGCAAGGAGGGGGTAAGTCCATGGCTGATCTGTGAACATGTCTGACATGCCAGTTGCAGTCTTTTGGCCTTTTAATACTCCCACATTACGTTGGTCTTGGAGTCCAGGACTCGTGTCCCTAAATTGTGTCAGTCACACTCCTCATCTTATCCACAGTTGTGGCCCGTACAGTCTGTGAGTTTTTCAGCTTGGGCTCTGTGTCCCTTCATTCTGCTATGCTGAGGGTCCTGCACAGCCTATGTTACTGGGACTCTGATTTGTGCATTGTGGGTGGGTCCATTCTTTGCACTATGCCTTGTCTCTGACATGTGTTCTGTGTGTGCCTTTCATATGTGTTCAAATTGCTGGTCTGGGTCACAACATGTGTGATGGGGTACTTAAAACATGCACATGCATCTAGGTGGGTCCATGTAATGTCCTCAGGAGTGTGTTTAGGAAGTATGTCAAACTTGCCCGGAAACATGCCTACTGTCCTGGTCAATACACTGTTTTAGGTTAACCTGGTCAGTCATGCCGACTCCACAGCATTGGGAGAGTCTGTACTCACACTCACATGTATGGACCAACTGATTGTGCTTCCTGAAATGTGCCATCAAGTGTCTGACACAATGTCATTGCGTTGTGGCTTCCTTTTTGTGACAACTGGTGGTTTGAGGATTTTAGTGTCAGCAGGACATCTGAGTTGTGACAATGGTGATCATACCAGTGCAATATATAGGGGTTTGGTCAGTTGAATGTGCACAATGCTGTATGCAAGAGTGACTTTCACGCAGCTGTGTGTCTTTGTCAGTAGACTGTGAGGCGCTCATATTCATGTAGTTGTGTTTGCAGTAACTCATATGTGAAATCTGAGTGATGTAGGTTCATCATAGTCCAAGAACAGTGTATGGCAGGGGACAGAGTATTGCACTTGTCAGCTGCAGAGTTTGGTATGGGCCTGACCTATGAATGTGACGCAGTGCAGACTGATGTTGTCCGGATGCCTTGCCCGATTACATGTGAAAGTGAAGACTGACTTACTATGCATGTCTGTGCCAGGGCATTGACTTAAGAAGAGGGATCCTGCATTGGAGTCAGAGGTGCTCCATGCACCCCATTGTGTCCTTAACTTTCAGGACGTAAGGACATCATTGTGTGTTGTGCTGCTAGGCATCACAAGAGTGTGAAATGTGAGTCTGGGCATACATTCATCCAGACCCCTGTACTGAGTGATTGGAATTTGATGTGATGTTTGTCTATAGTACTGTACTTCTACATGGTCATTTGCATGCTCAACAACTGTGTACGTGGTGCATGTGTGCACTTTGGGGTATTATCAGCCATCATGCAACAGACATATGGGTCCAGGTCCGAAAGGGATATGGGTGCCATGGTTGATGTTCAGACTGGCTATTGCCCTAGGTACACCTGTGTGGGCATTTTGAGCAAATATCAGCTGAGAATGCCAGTGCATAACCTGTAATGTGCTGTATTTACAGTGTTGTGCGCAGTCAGTGCAGGCAACTAATGTGGGCTTGTTTTCCTACTTATATGCAGATACATCCACGGGCACAGGAGACAGCACCACGGAACAGGAGGAGACGCAGAGCCAGTCTGGGCCAGCGACTGAGGAGTCGGAAGGACCCAGTGGCACGGAGGGTAAGGGGAGCCAGACCGAGGAGTCCTCAGCACATCCACCTCAGCTGAGGACCACAGCAGTTTGGAGGATGACTCCCTAGTGGGGTCGGGTATCAGAAGCCAGGACACAACTGATAGTGAGGCTGTTCCCGCCACCGCCACCACCACCACCCTCCCCTCAGCTCCCATCCCAGAGGTCCGTGGCAGCTCCCTTGTTCAGGAGTATGTCTCCTTCCTGCCAGGCACCGCACTCCCTGCCCCTATGTCCCCTGCTGCCCTGAGTGTGGAGTCTGTGGACTTACTTAAACAGATCCATGTAGGGCAGACATCAATGCTGAGTGTCCTCCTTGCACACACCGGTCTGTTGACACAACTGGTGTCGTTCATGGAGGGCATCTCATCTAGCATGTCTGCCCTACAGAGGACCAATCAGTCCATGGCCTCCTCACTGACGGCAGCAGTATCCCTCCTACAGAAGTCCTTGACCCCTTCATCCTCAGCCCAAACAACTACTCCTAGCACCCTACTTGTCCCCAGCACACACACACCTGCACGGTCACCCAAACACACAGACACAGACAGCACACAATCACCCAAACATAAGTCTAAACGTGTTTAAGACACAAGTTGTGGGTTTGCCCAATTCGATCTGCACATCTATTGACTAACTCAGTCTAGGAAGAGATCCTTAATTTGGAATTGGCTAGGTAAGAGGTACTCTTAAAGGTGTTAAACACCCACCCACTGGTGTGTCAATCAGTCCGTGGATCTGAAAGATCCTGACCCAGTCAGTCAGTCAGTCAAAATACACTTTATTCGATTTTTGTTAAAATCATAAAAGGCAAGATATAATACAGAACAATTTTTAAAAGCATCAGTGAATTTGATTTCCAGTTTTGACAATAAATTATCAATCTCATTATTTCATAATATTTACAAATGTTTAAAAATGATTACAGATAGTGCCAAATTTAAAATAGAATTAAAGTAAAACATTCCGGGAATTTTTTGTATTCCTTAATCTGAAGGCAGCTGTTAGATCCTGACCCAATGTTTTATCCACTACACCCGAGCACACCCAATCATTATATCTATAATCCAATCACTGTATATAGCACCTGGGATTTGACAAGAAAAATAAATCTCTTCACGGTATGGTCCAATTTCTCAGAGTTCCACTGAAAGGAAGTATTCCAATCACATTCTTCAATCAGATCTTGTATGCTTTATTTCAAATCAAGTATAAATTGACACAGCAGCAGCCGACGCGCGTTTCGCCCGCAGGGCTTTTTCAAGGCTTAAATATGTAGGATGAATCGGAGGATTGTTATTTTGTTAATTAGTTCCTACAATTATGACTGCCAGGATGCGATTCAAGTATTCTTTAGGAAATTTGGTTTAATAAACCACTCTCATTCCCATATCAATGTGAAAAATCCCGATTTTTGTTCATTTAAAAACTTCAGGCACAATTATAGTCCGGGCAGTCTTAGAATAACTTGGTCCATTTCATATTCACAAAAAATCCAACGGATCTTGATAAATCCGAAAGCCTCAAAGTGACAGGCGTTCTCTTCGGTGCGTTTCCTCTGTCCCGATCCCGTTGAAAGTCTAAACGTGCACGCAAGCTAAGTCAGGGGACTGATTCCACACACACAGGGGCTAGGTCGCATACACACACAGGCATCCACAACCACTCCGCAGTCCTCAGATCCCTCTCCCTCCAAGAGCCCTTCCCTTGCCTCACCTGCAAACCCTTCTCCTAAGAAGCTCTTCCTGTGTGACCTAGGCATCTTCCCCTCAGATCCAGCAGATCTTGACTACAGGGGGAAGGGAAAGTCCCCACACACAGAGAAGAGTTCCCCTCACACCCGGACACCCTCCCCCAAGCACAGGCAGACTGTGGCCCGTACCCGCAAGTCACCCCGTACCCGGAAGAGCAAGACCCCACCCTCACCCCCAGCTCCACTGCACAGTCTCCTTCCTCCATCCCCCAGGTCAGCACACCACAGGTTCCCCGCCACTCCCTGTCTCAGGTTCGCCACCCACAGATACATCATCCTCAAAATGCTCAGGCCCTCCCCAACTACCACTTGCTCTTCCATTGACACCACCACCAGTCTGTCTGTTGCTGCAACTACTGTGGGGAGGGTGTCCCCCCAGCTGTCCTGCCAACCTCACCTGCACCCCTTTCCACTCCCATGTTGTTGGGCACAGCCACCCAATATGACATGGGCACTGCAGTGGGGACCATGTCCGCTACACCTGACCTGCCCACTGCAGTGGTTCCAGCACCCACCCCATCAGACCTGTGCCCCACAGTTGTGATGGCACAACCCATGTCAGACCCCTCCACTGCAGTTGCCACTGACTCTCCTGCACCAAGCACCCTTCACTACCTCTTTCTGCTGAGCCCTGATCCTGTCCCTGTGGTACCTGGCCTGCCCCATGTATGCCTCTCAGAGTGGATTTCCCCAGTCCTTATCAGTGCAGGCAAGCAATGGGTGACAGGTGTCCCTCACACCATCATTGGACTTTGGTTTTTCAAATGGACATTGGACTACATTTCTTTGTTGTTTTTCCCTTCCAGATGGCAGATTGCTGATTAAAGCATTTTTTGTTCTCCTCGTGCATTTGATTGAGCTGTAGATTTTGTTGATGCTGTTTATCCTGACCTTGGTGTGATGATGCAGGATTTTCAAATGTCTGTTACTGAGGTGTTAATGTGGTGTACTCCATGTGGCCCATGAGATGTGTTTCATGTTCAGGTTGGTATCCATGTCATCCTTTTCAACTGAGTGGGTGTGTCATGGTTAACTAATTTAGCACAGGGATGGTAACATTTCATTGGCATGGCCACATCTATGGCTTGCACCCATGCACATATGATTTGCTTCACAATGTCCAATTTGACAGTTTCCCTGACTGTTGTGCCATCTCCACTGTACATGCAGGTGTGGTCATCATTGGTGTAAAGTCAACTGTGTCCTCAGTGCAACTTGGTAGACATATGTATTGTCTATGTGCAGGTGACTTAAGGGGCAATACCATACCCAGGCGTATGTCACCAGTGCCTACATTGGGTGGTAGATGAAGGTTGAGTGTACAGGTGTTGTGCTGACATGCCCAGGAATCTTACCTACTGTTTGGCATGTGCTGCTATTTCCATGATGTCACCTACCTTGAGCTCACTGTGATGATGGGTGATTTTCACCTTTTGCCACAATGCTCAACTTTAGCTGTAGTTTGTGTCCACACATTTTACATTGGATGTACACACTGATGGGGGGTTTTCACACATTGGCCCAGTGCTGTTTCAAAGCTTGACTTGTGTAGCCCACACTCTGGTGTTTTTCACACATGTGATGGTAGTTACTTTGTGTGTGATGAATCAAAATCACTGTTGGGGGTATTTGTCAGGCACTACACACTGTTGGCATGATGTTGTTGTGAAATGTATTTGGCTGACATTCCTGTGGTTGATGTTTGATGATGTGTGTCGCAACATCCTCCCTATGTATGGGGGTGTCAATATTGTGTGCCACACTGACCCCTATGGGTGGGGTGGCATCAGTGGTAGAGCACATGACACATATGGGTGGGGTGGCATCAGTGATAGGTAAGAGGCCCATATGGGTGGGGTGGCATCAGTGGTAGAGCACATGACACGTATGGGTGGGGTGGCATCAGTGGTAGAGCACATGCCACATATGGGTGGGGTGGCATCAGAGACACATATGGGTGGGGTGGCATCAGTGATAGGTAACAGGCCCCTATGGGTGGGGTGGCATCAGTGTTAGAGCACATGATGGTCCCGCTCCTGGTACGGTTCGGCCGTAAGGTAAGACTACTAACACGTCTCGGAGGGCTGACCGACCGACATCGGAATCGACCCCTTAGTGTAACAGTAGAGAAGGTGTTGGACAGCAAAATAATTAAATGTACTATTCCAACTCCAGAGAGTGCAACAGTAGGGAAAGTGTTGGATAGCCAAGATGTAAAAATTACTATTCCTACTCCAAAGAGTGCACCAATAGGGAAAGTGTTGGATAGCGGAGGGGTAAAAATTACTATTTCCACTCCAGTGAGAGCAACAGTAGGGAAAGTGTTGGATAGTGGAAGGGTAAACATTACTATTCCCACTCCAGTAAGTGCAACAGTAGGGAAAGTCTTGGATAGCGGAGAGGTAAAAATGACTATTCCCAGTCCAGTAAAAGCAAAAGTAGGGAAAGTGTTGGATAGCGAAGGGGTGAAAATGACTATTCCAACTCCAATGAGTGCAACAGTAGAATAAGTATGTATAGCCAAGAGGTAAAAATTACTGTCCCACTCTAGTGAGTGCAACAGATGAGAAAGTGTTGGATAGTGGAGGGGCACAAATTACTATTCCCACTCCAAAGAGTGAAACAGTAAGGAAAGTGTTAGATAGCGGAGGGGTAAAAATTACTATTCCCAGTCCAGTGAGAGCAAAAGTAGGGAAAGTGTTGGATAGCGGAGGTAAAAGATTACTATTCCCACTCCAGTAAGTGCAACAGTAGGGAAAGTGTTGGATAGCAGAAGGGTAAAAATTACTATTCCCACTCCAGGAGCAACAATAGAGAAAGTGTTGGATGGGGGAGGGGTAAATATTACTATTCCCACTGTAGAAAAAGTATTGGATAGAGGAGAGGTAAAAATTACTATTCCCACTCCAGAGATTGCAACAATAGGGAAAGTGTTGGATAGCAGAGAATTTTAAATATAAAAAATATTAAACATATAAAATAACACATAATAAATATCAATTACACATAACACAAACCTAGAAATATTATACATATATATATATTTTTAATTATTCTTTTAAACTAGAAAATAGTTACAAAAAACATGAATTCAAACATAAATGTATTTATTTTATTTCCTACCCTATAACACCACACCACTAACAAAATACTTCAACATGTTTAATTACATGCATTTACAAAATTAATATAATTAATAATCAATTAAAATATTATTAATAAAAAATTAATGAACAATAATTAATTGCATAAACTTTAACAATATAATATCCACAACACACACCTAAATTAAACTATAAAATAATAAAACACAATTAAAACTTATTTTAAAATTTAAAACTACTACTATTAACAACTAATAAGGAAATCATTTAATTTAATGTAACACCCACCCATAAACCTTTAAAAGTAAAAACAACACAAAAAATAAACAATTACCCCAAATAAATATCAAATAATTAACAATAATTAACAACTATATATTAATTAATTGAACACAAATTACTTATCGCCCATTACTCTTATAAACACCACAACACACATCTAAAATTAGCAATTAATTAATTAAAATTAATTAACAACCAATTATTATTTCATCAAATAAAAATACATTATTTCCCACCCTTTACACCTAAAAACACCACAACACACACCTCAAATTAATTACACAATTACCAAAATTAATGGCCAATTAATGAATTACAATTAATTAACAATCAATTATTAATTCATAAATGAAAAATTAAATACTTCCCACCCTTTACACGTATAAACACCACAACACACACCTAAATTTTAAAACAGAATTACCATAATTAATTACCAATTAATTAATTACATTTAGTTAACATCTAATTATTAATTAATTAATACAAATTTACTGAACACATTTAACACTATACTATCTCAATTAAACAAGAATTAATAAATTATATTAATAAATATTAATAATTAAAAATGAATCAACACACTTAATATAATTAAATTACTTCCCACCCGATTCCCCTATAAACCCACAACCCGCTACAGAACTAAATATGCAAAATAAAAAAAATAAAAATTAAATACTTTAATATAATTAAACTACTTCCCACCCAATTCCCCTATAAACACACAACCCACTACGGAACTAAAAGTGCAAAATTCAAATTAATAAAAAAAATAACTACTAAAAATGTAAAACATATATTAAAAATACAAACAATTCTTATACATAAAAACACACATCACATACAATATACTAAAATACATAACAATAATAAAAACAATATTAAAACCTATTCGATATTCTTGACCACGATATTCTTGCTGTTGATATGTCTGACGGACAATATTTATGCCTCAATATTTGTGTAAGTCGATATTTATGACCAGATATTCTGTCTTTGCACCGATTTACACCAAATGCAGCAGAAAGCTAGATCTTGGTCCAGAAAGCACGTTACTTTGGCCTAGTGACAGCACCCCTTTAATTCCCTACCTGTGCTCTTGTAGGCAGGGAAATTGTGTCCCGGGGTGAGCTCCACTGGACACAACAGTGGATCCGGCCCCAGGGAACGGAGTCACCTGGTCCTTTAGAGGCTCAGGGAGGGGAGACCAACACACAATTGTCAATAAATCAATCAATCAGGGTTTTGTAGAGCGCAGTACTCAGTCGTCAGGGTCTCAAGGTGCAGAGGTATAGGTGTGAGCATCTCCGTTGGGGTCAGTCGAAGAGCCAGGTCTTGAGTTCTTTCCTGAAGTGATGAAATGTCGGTCTTCGTCTGAGGTGAAGGGGGAGATCGTTCCAGGTCTTGGCTTCGAGGTAGGAGAAGGAACACTCTAGTCCTGTAGAAGCATGGGACAGTGGCTAGGGAGAGATCGGCTGAGCAGAGGTTTCTCTTGGCGGCATGGAAGGAGAGGTGATCGTTGAGGTATTGGCATCCGATGTTGTGGAGGGCCTTGTAGGCGTGGGTGAGCAGCTTGAAAGGGATTCTTCTTTTGACGGGGAGCCAATGGAGGTTGCAGTGGTGTTGGGAGATGTGATTGTGCCGTGGGATATCGAGGCTTAGTCTGGCTGCGGCGTTCTGGACAGTCTGTAGTTTGTGGAGGAGTTTTTTGTTGATTCTAGTGTAGAGGGCATTGCCATAGTCAAGTCTGCTGTTGACGAGTGCATGAGTGACCGTTTTCTGGAGTAGGGGGGGTCCACTTGATTGTCTTACGTAGTATGCGGAGGCAGTTGAAGCATGCACAGGAGACGGTGTTAATATGGCGATTCATAGTGAGCGACGAGTCCTGTATAATGTTGAGGTTATGTGCATTGTCCGTCGGGTGGTTGGGTTTCCGATGGCCGGGGGCAACCATGCGTTGTCTCATGCGGAGGGGGTGGAGCCGAGGATGACGACTTTTTTTTCTGAGTTGAGTTTCAGGCAGCTGTTCTTCATCCAGTTTGAATGGCTTTCATCCCTTCTTGGAAGTTGCGCCTGGTAATGACAGGTTCCTTGCTCAGTGAGAGAATAATTTTGGTGTCATTGGCGTATAAGACGATATTTGAATCTGTGGTTTCTGACTATGGTTGCGAGGGGGCCATGCAGGTGTTGAAGAGGGTGGGGCTGAGGAAGGAACCTTGGGGCACTCCGCATCTGATCTCTTTCGGTTCTGAGAGGAAGGGCAGGAGTCTTATTCTCCGTGTTCTGCCTGTGAGGAATGAGTGTAGAGAGTCTAGGGGCTTTCCTTGGATTCCGGTGCCATGGAGTCTTGTGACTAGTGTGCGGTGGGAAAAAGTGTTGTAGGCTGCTTATAGGTCCAGGAGGATGAGGGCTGCCATTTGGCCTTGGTTGAGGAGGGCATGAATGTCGTCTGTGGTGACGAGGAGGGCAGTCTCGTGCTGTGGTTGCTGCAGAATCTGGATTGAGAGGTGTCAAGGATGTTGTTGGCTTCAATGGTGTGTGCTAGCTGGGTGTTGGCTGCCTTTTGGATTACCCTGGCTGCGAAAGGAAGCAGTGCGATGGGCCTGAACTTCTTGAGGTCTGTCAGGTCTGCAGAGGGTTTCTTCAGTAGGGGTTCGACTTCGGCGCGCTTCCAGTTGTGGGGCAATGAAGCTGTCTCGAGGAAGCAGTTGATGGTTTATTATTTTTTAACAATTTTATTTAAATATTAAAAAGAAAAAGTACAAGGCAATGACAAATCGGCAGGCAGGTACATATTAAAATGACACAGTGCACAACACAGAAATGCAATGAAAATCACCATAGCTGACCCAGAAATTAACCCGGGTGCCATCTTCTCGTCTGAGCGGTAAACAAAAAGAGTCAGGAGACATGAATATATCAATAGCATATAAAACAGGTGGGATCGTACAGTTAAGCAGTCATTACGGTAGCGAGGGCGTGGGTTCCACATCATTCATTGGCTGATCCAGCAATAAGTCTCTTTCACGTCACTATTGTATGGATGGGGAGATACAGATATCACCCCTGTACTTACTCCATTCATCCGTTTACGGTCCCATTTCTTGGGGCACCCTCTGTGTTTGAACACCTCCTCTCAGCAATCATTGGCCTATCAATGTTCACAGCCCAGTCTCGCAGGCAAGGAGCCATCCCCAACCCCCATTTCTGTGCAATATTGCGTTTTGCGATGGCCCATCCCATAGAGGCCCATGTTTGTTCAGTCTGTGTGAGATCAGTGGCCTCCCACACATTGAGGAGGCAATGCAGGGGGAGGCATTCAAGGTCTTGCCGCAAGCCCTTTCCATTTGTTTCGTGACTCTATCCCAATAGCGCCCCATTAGCGGGCAGTCCCATAAGAAAAGGAAGAATGTGCCAGTCTGGTTGCAGTGTCGCAGGCATAGGGGTCAGGTCTTCAACCCAACTTAAATAGGAGTTTTGCATCAAAGTATACACGGTGGAGGGTTGGATTAGGATCAATGGCCTCTTCCTTAGGGGAAGCCAGAAAGTCGCATCAGTCTACATCATTTATGCTCCCCAGGTCCGACTCCCAACTCTGTCGCAGACCTTGCATATGATCAGGGCGATTGTTTACCAGTTTTTTATAGGTAAGGGATAGTGCTTTTGTGGGCATCGGGTCGAGTATCAATCTGTCCTCTAAAGGGGAAGACGCAGGCAGGGGGAGCTCCCTGGGCATGGCTGCAGAGGTGGCATGACTAATATGAAGGTATCGGAAAGTTTCAGTGTGTGCCAGCTGATACTTGGTCTGTAGTTCTGCAAAGGTAGCCAATTTCCCCTTCACCCACATGTCCTCCACCATCGAGATGCCTATCATATCCCACCTGTCAAAGCCAGGGCATTTACTAAGTTGACCCAGAATATCTGGTTCCCAGAGTGGTGTGGCTTTTGTCAACTGGTTATGCCAGCCCCACTTCTTCGTGTTTCCATGCCAGACCTCCACTGTGCATGCGGTGGGACCCATAAGATTAAGCTTATGGGAGTTTGTGTCTAGTGCCCTATTATAACCTCCCCATCCTAAAAGCCAGTGGTCTGTGCGAAAGTTCAGATCGCCGTACTCCCCATACACCCATCTATTAACTGCACCCAAGTGTGACGCCTGGTAATAGAGTCGCAGGTCTGGCAGTGCTATGCCTCCATCGTACCATCTCATAGTGAGTTTATTCATGGCTATTCTCGGTGCCCGTACATCCCATAGAAGATCCCGTATTACATTATCTATATTGGAGAAATAGACGTCAGGGATCCTGTTGGGGGTATTTTTCAGCGGATATAGGAAACGCTGTAGTGCAAGCATTTTAAAGAGCGCCGCTCGCACCAAGAGGGTGAGGGGAAGAGACTGCCAGCGTTTAACGTCTGATTTCAGGCATGTTAGGGGCCACAGCAGATTACTTTCATAGATTAAATGCAGAGGTGATGAAGATACCGAGGTACCTAAAACCTTGATACGCCACCAGTTTGTTGTAGCCCCTAGGGCTAGGGGGCAGATCTCTCCATAGCACATACAACTGGGATTTAGACCAATTTATCATATAGCCGGAGTGAGCACCAAATATGTGGAAAATGTGGAGCACTCGCCGCAGGGACGGCGAGGGTGAGGTCAGATAAAGGAGGATATCACCGGCATAAAGGGAGATGCGATCTTCGTGATCCTCCGTCCACTTAAGGCCCCGTATTTCTGGATCATCCCTAATCCAGACTGCCAGGGGCTCCAATACGAGGGCAAAAAGCAGCGGTGACAAAGGGCATCCCTGCCTCGTGCCTCGCTGCGAGGGAAAACTACTGGAAACATGGTTGTTGACGGTTACATATGTTGTCAGCTGTGTATATAGCAGTTTGATCCATTTGGTGAATTTGGGTCCGAAGCCCATCTGAGCCAATACCGCAAAAAGAAAATCCCACTCAATGGTGTCATACGGCATGGTGACGTCTAACGACAGCAGGGTTGCGTCTTCTCTGATGGTGCCTATCCTGCCAAGGACCCCATTCAGCCGCCGTAGATTTAAGGCTGTGTTTCGTCCTGGCATAAATCCGGATTGATCCGGATGTATCAACTCCGTGATATGGAGGATAAGTCTGTTGGCTAATACTTTCGCTAGAATCTTTGCCTCCATTGAGATGAGGGAAATGGGGCAATAAGATTTGCAGTCATCCGCTGGCTTACCCGGTTTGTGGATTACCACAATAGAGGCCTTCCTTATATTGGCTGGGAGGATACCCAGTTCGAAGCTTTCAGTGTACATGCGCAGTAAGTGGGGAGAGAGCTTAAAGGCCATAGGTTTGAAGAGTTCGATGGGGATCCCGTTAGGGCCCATAGCCTTACCGGAACGGACATCCTGAATCGCTTTCTGAACTTCAGTCTCCGTGATGTCTGTTTCTAGGGAGTCACTATACTGTGTGGAGAGGCTCACAGCGTTAATGGTACAGCAGAGATCTGCCACCAATGGCGCCTGATATGCATCATCCGTAGTGTATGCCAATTCGAAGTAGGAGGAGAACGTGTCAGCTATTTGCAGAGGGTCAGTGAGAAGGACGCCGGCAGGGCTGGTATTGCGCGAACCCATTTCGAGGCCCTCTCCCTCTTCTCCAGCCAGGCCAGGGGCTTACCCGTGCGCAGGCCATGTTTGTAAATCCTATGTTGGGTAGCAAGAGAGCATTCAGTGGCAGCATCTGAGAAAAGCTGCTGGTAATCCAGACGTACCATGTCTAGTGTGTGGCGCGCGCCTGAATCGGGGGTACATGCAAGGGCCTCCTCCCTAACCAGGATGTCCTCTTCCAACTCCACCACGCGCTTGGAAAGTTCACTCTTGTGTCCCACCATCAATGTTAGGGCGCGTCCCTTAATAACAGTGCCAAACGCCCCCCACAGTACCCTAACAGAGGAGACAGTCACTACATTTTCTGTAAAATAATAATCAGCGTCTTTAATCAGTGTCTCCCTAATGTGGGGTTTTTTAAGTGCCCAAGGGTTAATGGAGATGGTGTTGCGGCACCTACCCTGTCCCAAGGTTAACGTCGTGAGGATAGGGGAGTGGTCCGAGATACCCCGTGCCAGGCATCGAGACTTGGTAAAGATATGAATGTCTTGTGCATGCATGAACATGTGATCTATTTGAGATTGACTATTGTGAGCCCCAGACTGAAATGTAAATTGGATTGTGCTAGGGTTGAGCCATCTTCAGACATCCACCATGCCCAAAGCGGTCGAAAACTCAGCAAGCTGGGAGCCCCGGAGGGGGTCACTGTGGGGTGGGAGGCGATCCCTAGAACTCTCTAATGTCAAATTAAAGTCACCCCCCAGTATCAGAACACCCAGAGGTAAGTCGAGTCGGAGAGAACCAATGTCGCACAATGCAGGTCGCTGCAGCCCAGGGGGGACATAGACGGACACTACATTGAGAACTCGTCCCTCCCAAGTACCTGAGACTGCTGCATATCTGCCCTGCACGTCCCGGTGTTGGGGATTATATATGGTCAGCCTCTGCGGAGGAGCCCCCCCGGCCTCCCGTGAGCCCAAAGTGAATCCCGAGTGGGCAGCCAACCGATATCCCCACCTATTTAGTGCCCCACAGGAATTCCCAACCAAATGCGCCTCCTAGAGTAAGACAATATCTAGTGCCTGATGCTTCAAGTATTGCAGCACTATACCCCGCTTGGTTTTATTGCAGAGGCCATTGACATTCCAAGTCAGGAGTTTAAGAACTGCGTGTGAGGCCATAGGGGTACTGTGTTAGGAGAATAAATTGTTGGGAATCGTGGGGTGATAGATGGAGCATGGCATCGGAGCCGCAGGAGCCCGCCCCCAAAGTAACCCTAATGCACCCCCCTTCAATGTCTCTGCCCCCTGGTGGTGCTTAGAAAGCATCTCAGTTAAGGTGAGTAAATGAGTAGGACAGTTGGACCAATTGACAGAAGAGAAAACCAAGACTTGCATTGCACAAGTACAGTAAACGAAATCACAAAAACCACAAAACCCCTCTTCCTAACTCTCCCCCCACCCTGCCTCCCTACACAACGGGCACATAAGCACCCGCCACCCCCAACTTGCAGAGTGCCTGTCGCCCTCCCTCAAAATCATCGGGTATGTGAACAACCCCACTCCCTGGGGCCACTGTTCGCGAACATAAAGAGCAGCCCTGGCCAGGAACCCCTAGGCTAGCCTGTGGATAATACTAGTAACGAGTTGTAATAGTGAAGTGGTAACATAAATCAACACAACTAAACCAAGTAAGGACAGACTTGGAGCAACTTAGTCCAGGTCCATTAGAATATGTATGTAAGGTGTGGCATCCAAAATGTAGTGACCCCTGCTAGACCCTGGTCCCAGAAGTCAATTTTCAATAGAAAGTCACCATTACTTGTCGACCTTATGTTCTCACCCCGACTCTGTGTCCCCAAGCCGGTGCTGGGGGGGACCGCTGCCGCTGGCGTCGGTCGTTAACTTCACTGGCGCAACTCGCTGTTTTTTGGGGGCGCCTACCCACTGTACGCCAACCATCAAGCCAGTCCCAGGCGCCTTTGGGTCTTGTGAAAAACCATAGTTTGCCATCTGACTCTACCCGGAGTTTTGCTGGGAACAACATGGCGTACTTGATTTCCTGGTCCTGTAGTGCGCGCTTCAGGTCCAAGAAGCTGCGTTGCTGTTTCTGAAACCTCAGGGTGAAGTCCGGAAAAAAGGTGATCCTACTATTGTCAATTGCCAACGGAGGGGCAGCTCTAGCAGTCTGAGGTATGGCATCTCTATCACGAAAATTGAATTCTCTTGCAAGAGGCCGGGGAGGGGCCCCCGGTTTCGGTCTGCCCCCGGGTACTCAATGGGCCCGTTCAATTGAGAAGCAGTTGTAGAGGCCCCTTGGCTGAAGCTGTTTTAGAATCAATTCTTTGACAAAGAGGTCCGCAGCTTGCCCCTCCGCCCATTCGGAACCCCCAGGACCTGTATATTATTGCACCTCATACGTACTTCATAATCGTATAACTGGAAAGCTAGCGCCTCTTGGGAAGTTTGAAGTTCGGTCACTTGGCGCTTGAGTAGATCAGTGTCACTCACCAGGTCTTTGGTAGTGTTTTCAACGGTACTGACTCGGTCTACCATTTTACGCATATCCCCCCTGATTAATGAAACCTCCGTAGCTACAGTGTCAATCGGGTTTCTAAGGACGTACACATAGAGGTTTTGGGCGCTAAAATGTTTTTATTTGTGGGGCCTGTTTGCTCGCCCGGGTATTTGGTGTTATTATGCGCCTCATCTAGGCTCTTCTGCCATGCAAATTTCTTTAATTTCGCCTGTACCGCATTGCGCCCACAGCAGCCGGATGCCATTATGTCGCCGGTAGGGATAGGGTGTCCGAAGGAGGGTAGGGTCACGCCAGTTGCTCACCGCAACTTGCAGTAGGGCTTCCCACACAGGCATGTCGGCTTTGACCAGCTGCTCCCAAACCCACGAGTATATGGCTGTTCAGGCAGCACCCCACAGGCAGCGCAGTTGTCACACGCAGTCTTCAAGGACAAAGAGACTGCAGGCCGAGGCACTCCGGGGGCAGCCAGCCCACTGCCCCACCGGCAGTGATGAGATGTAATCGGGGCCCACAACTGCAGCTCCTCACCTAAGCAGTCAATGTATCTTTAGAACAAGTCCCGCACAACCCTTCCAGATCAGGGTACAAAGCTCTTGATGCGGGGTTCACTCGCCACCCCTCCTAAATTAAATGCGCCTGTGCAAGGGCCAAGCACGCCCAGGGCCAAACTGCTGGTAGGTATAAAAGTGGACCGATTGTGAACGCCGAATCTCAAGGCCATCAGTCAGTCCGGTTGTAGCTGGGGTAGGGGTTGCAGGACGGCACACACACAGCCAGGTCCAATGGAAGGAGCCCCCGCTCTGCCCCCTACCTTAGGTGCTGTTTCTTCAATGTGCAGGCCACAGCGGCGACCTCTTGTAATTGCTCTGCCGGGTGGGTCAGGCTGGGTGCCCCTCAGGCCGGTGGGGATGTTAAAGAGCAGCACACGCGCCCCCTCCAGCACCTAGCCGCTCGTGCAGGGGGTGCTGATGTCGGTGTTGATGCCGTCTCCATGTAAGCCGGCTCCCGCAGGCCAGAGCTCGCTCCCCTCGCACACGCAGGCCGCCAGGCCCAGGCAGGGACAGCTGCGTCTGCGAACCCAGAGAACTCAGGCCCTTCAGGAACGTAACTGCGCTCACTCCCCCACACCACCGACGGCAATGGCACCTCGCGACTACTCCGGCGAGAGAGTCCCCCGTTGCACAGGCCGCAGACGTGGCGTAAATTATGCCACCTTCCCCAGGAACCAGTGGTGCTCACCGGCAACACCACTGCCGGCAGAGCATGCGGCAAGCAACGACAATGCAGGGGCACCTCCGATCAGGATCACACCTCAGCCAGCCGCAGGGCACAATAGCAGGCACAGGCGGGTACGTTCTCTGACAGATTCGGCTGGGGAATACAGTCATTTTCGGATGTATAGGGAGTGGCGCAGCGGAGCTCGGCTACCGTGCGGCCATTCCCTTCGGCAGTTGGCCTTGCCCCCAGCAGTTGATGGTTTGATGTAACTTGGGTGCGATGGCTGTGGTTGCCCTGTGGAAGATGTGCAGCGGGCATGGGTCAAAAGGTGCTCCAGAGTGGATGCTCTTCACGGTCTTGAGGGTGTTTTCACTCGTGATCAGAGTCCAGATGAGTAGGGTCTGTTGGGTGGTGTCACTGTGGGTGCAGGTTGTGGTGGTGCAGAGGTTTTGGTCGTCAAAGTTGTCGTAGAGTGTCTTGATCTTTTCGTATAAGAAGGAGCTGAGTCTATTGCAGAGGTCTTGGGAGGGATTGATGTCCATTGTTTTGCTTTTGGGTTTGGCAAATTCCTGTATGATGATGAGGAGCTCTTTGGAGTTGTGCGAATTGGAGAGGATTGTGTCTTGGACAAAGATCTTTTTCGTGTATTTGTTGAGTTGGTGGTGTGCCGTGGTGGCTGTTTTGTAGGAAGCGTGCTTCTGGAGCTTTGCTGTTTTTCCTCATCTTTTCCAGTCATCAGCAGGAGCGTTTGGATTCTTGGAGAGCAGTGGTGAACCAGTTTGCTTTCTTGTTGTGTCATCCTGTCGTTTTCTGGAGTGGGGCGAGTGTGTTGGCGCAGTTGTCTATCCATTGGTGGAGGATGGTTGCCGCAGTGTTGGCATCCGTCATATTTGGGGATGGAGTGCTGGTAAGGGTGGAGGTGAGGTGTTCTTCATAAACTGTGTTCCAGCTTCTGTGTGGGAGGTTGCATGCATGCTCGTGTGCGGTGGGTTTACTAAAAGAGAAGTGGATGCAGTGGTGGTCAGTCCAGAGCAGTTCATTGGTGTGGCTGAAGGAGATGCTGTTTCCTCCTACGAAGATGGGGTCGAGTGTGTGTCCAGCTATGTGATTTGGGTCGGAGACAAGTTGGTTCAGCCCTATGTTGGTGACGTTCTTTAGGAGGGCGGTGGTGTTTGGGTCATTGTGGTTGTCCAGGTGGAAGTTCAGGTTCCCGAGTAGTATGTAGTCTGTGGAGGCAAGGGAGTGGGGTGCGATGAGTTTAACATTGACAATGGTGAATGGAGCATGGGGACAGGTGGTCTGTAGATGAGTGTTCCGCGGAGCGTCGTTCTGGGGTTAGTCTGGATCAGGAAATGGATGTGTTCCATGGGGACGAGGCCTCGTCGGAGTCAGTGGTTGTCAATAAGAGGGCGCTTTTTTGGATGATGGCAAGGCCTCTTCCAGGGAAGGCGGGGAGGTCTTTTCTCAGGATCTTGTATCCATCAGGGATGGCAGTTGTGATGTCGGGTGCAGAGCTGGCATTGGTCCAAGTCTCTGTGAGGAAGGCGACATTGGGCATGTGAGTGTTGAGGAGGTCCGAGATTTCTACGGCATGTCTGTGCATGGAGCGTACATTGAGGAGGATGCAGTTCAGTGGTTTATGTGTGATGTCATCCGGTGGGCTGGGGGCTGCTGCTGGGCTTCAGAGGTAGGTGGAGGGGTGGAGGCAGTGTTGGCAGGAGAACGGGCCTCGGGTGTTGCTCGGCATCATGAGCTGGAAGTTGTTGCTGTGTCCGGGGTTGAGAGCGTGGAGGGCGCTGGGGTCATAACGGCGGGTGGTCGGGGGAGCAGGGTCTCTGCCGCTAGTCATGTTCGGGTCGCAGACAGGCGCAGACGGGCTTCCCTTTAGCGCTTCTGGTGTACCAGCGGGGCGACTGCGCATCGGCCACCATTAAGTAGGGGTCGGGGTAAGGGTGATCAGCTGGGAGGCGGGACCAGGAGCGACACCCGGCGGGGAAGGCTGCAGGGCAGAAGCTGCAGGAAGCATGGGAAGAGGGGGGATAAGGGAAGCGAGAATGTGGTAAATTAGAGAAAAAATGGCACAACAGAGAGGCAAAGAAAAAAGAAAAGAGGCAAGGGAGGACGTAGGACACAGAGCGGAATAGAAGAAGAGCAGGGTGCTCTTCCACTAGACCACCAGGGACGAGGCGCAGGGAGGAGCCTGCAGGTGGAAGAGGGCCTCGAACACCTACCTGTGAGGAGTTCGGGCTCAAGGGCAAACCCTTAACGGTGGAGCTGGGCGGGGGATAGCAGTGACACTGACCAGGAAGGTTGGGGACACAGGAACATAAAAGATTTAAAAAAAAAACCCTAGAAGCATTCCATTCCCACAAAGCTTTAACTATTCTATTGTTCAAGAAATAAAGGGGTGAGGAGAAGAAGGTATCCGTCAAGGTAATGAAACACTACGAAGGTGTCTGACAGCATAAGGTGTATAAGACCAGTCTAGAGGTTTACACAGGGCAGTGGATATCGACCCCATGGCACATCATAGTATTGACCTGTGTATTTTCTCTGAACTGCTATTTCTTCTGCTGCTGGCTCATCTGCTAAGAGACATGAGATTTACCATTCCCATCAAGAATAAAATAAAACCATCATGTTATGGATGTTTAAAATGTATTCCTCGTCTTTTAATCAATTTAATGTAATAAGTTTTAAAAGTAGATAAGATCAAGGGCCTAATTTCCGGTCTGGTGGAGGGTTATTCCATCATGAATGTGACAGACATCCCATCTACCTTTTTACAAGTGCTGTAGGATATAACCAGGGCCACTGAATTTATGTGATATTGCGAGTAAGCATGGGCGGATTTTTGCGGATCCACGATTCGCGGATTTGCGTATTCACGGATCCTGGATTCGCAAAATCCGCGGATTTTGCGGATTTGCGTACCCGCGGATTTGGGGCGGGGCTTCCATGCGAGTGCACATGGCTCTTGTGTGTATAAAAGGTCAGAGACCGATCAGAGCAGCAGATGAAAGATACAGTCCTCTGGGTAGATGTATAGTGCTTTTACTACACTACAGCTGCCTAAAGTGCCAGAGAGTTGTCTACAGAGACCAGGTGTGTGTTACTATGCAATTGCGCCGAAGGGCGCAGGGGTCCCTTGAGTGATCTGCCCATCATAGTGGGTAAATGGCGGGAAGACGGTGCACACCGCGAGTGTGTGGGCGGGGCCAAACGGACGGCGCTTCCATGCGAGTGCACATGCCTCTTGTGTGTATAAAAGGTCAGAGACTGATCAGAGCAGCAGATGTAGAGACAGAAGCTCCTGGTCACATAACAGCACGGGGATTGCGCTCGTGAAGGTCAAAGATGCAAAGGCCTTTGTCCAGCGTCACAGCTGATTTTCGACGGTATATTTGGGAAGAAGGCACACCTGCCCAGCCTCCACAACGCTCACGATTGTTTTTGGGCTGATGAATGAGTCACTGAATTTAAGCTTCAACTAGGGCACGTGCTGTATTGATATCTGTAAGTGCTTCCTGTTGAGGTTTAATTTTTGTGCCAGGACCATCGTGCCAGAATGAACCCTGCCCTTCATATTTATTCAAGAAGAAGCCACCGTTTTGTGCCATACCTCTACTCAACTGGAGTACTTTCTACTGGATAATCAGTAAGTGCTACCTCGTTGGGTAAATGTATAGTGCTTTTACTACACTACAGCTGCTTAAAGTGCCAGAGAGTTGTCTACAGCGACCAGGTGTGTGTTACTATGCAATCGCGCCGAAGGGCGCAGGGGTCCCTTGAGTGATCTGCCCATCATAGTGGGTAAATGGCGGTAAGACGGTGCACACCGCGAGTGTGTGGGCGGGGCCAAACGGACGGCGCTTCCATGCGAGTGCACATGGCTCTTGTGTGTATAAAAGGTCAGAGACTGATCAGGGCAGCAGATGTAGAGACAGAAGCTCCTGGTCACATAACAGCACGGGGATTGCGCTCGTGAAGGTCAAAGATGCAAAGGCCTTTGTCCAGCGTCACAGCTGATTTTCGACGGTATATTTGGGAAGAAGGCACACCTGCCCAGCCTCCACAACGCTCACGATTGTTTTTGGGCAGATGAATGAGTCACAGTTAATCGGTATTATTCCATTCCTGGTCTGTTGTAACTAATTTACGATGGCGCCGGCAAGCTGCCAGCGCCATCCTAAAATAGTTACAAAATTAGCTTCAACAGGAAGCTCTAATAGATTAAATAAAGCAGGCGCTCGATGACTTGCTTTATCTTATCTATTAGAGCTTCCTGTTGAAGCTAATTTAGTAACTATCTTAGGATGGCGCTGGCAGCTTGCCGGCGCCATCGTAAATTAGTTACAACAGGCCAGGAATGGTTGAACTTTTGCCCCCGGAATCCGCCGCTCGCGGATTGCGAATTTTCGGCAAATTCGCGAGAGTTCGCGGATCGCGAATTTACCGGAAATTCGCAAAATCCGCGATCGGAGCGGATTTAGCGCTCATGCTTAATTGTGAGTACAGCATTTTTCACATAATTATGGATTTGCTGCAGTTGCCACATATTCCGCCACCTACTGAACAATCTGCAGATTTTTTTTTGATTTCAGTAATTTTTTATTAAAAGAAAAGAGTTTTGTATATACAAGGTACAGTATACGGGGGTACAGTCAAATTTTGACAAAAAAAAACAGCAGCAACATTTCTAGCTTGAGAGGATAAAAAGGTACTAAAACCGCAGTAACAGATATTGCTGCACAGCGGACGGTCTTTGGCAAAGGCTGACTGTTCCCTTTCTGTTGCTTATTGCTATATTTGGGTGTTAAACTGGTACTAATGAGGTGAAAACGTTGTGCTGACACTGTTAACAAAGGTGACAATTTGAAAATAATGAAGTAATGTTATCACAAACTATGCAGCAATAACCACATAATTTGCCTTTTCTTGCCAGATAATTTACTCAACCCTGCTGTGAGATGTGGTTTTCGCTTTCAGCATAAATCCAGTCTCCCTAGGTATAAAGCACTTGTTTCACGTTTTTTACAGAGTAACCCACCCGCCATATTCTTAATCAAGCCCTTTATTTTGAATTTTAACTTACAAAATTGATTCCCTTTTCACTTTTGAAAAATTCTTAGACAATGGCCTTTCCTTTGTTTCTTTCTGAAACTGCAGAAATAAAGGTTGTAAAATAACGTCAATAAATGTGAACAGCGTTGGTTGTCAAACAAGCTTTACCCGATTGCGGCCTACAGTTACCAATTTCTGAATATTGCATGGTGATAGTGACAGCCTTTTTAGGTCTCGCCTGTCAATGCGCTTGCGCATTGAGCTTGCGAGAATATAGGGGCTTAACGAGAGCTTAACCATTCGGGCGATTTCATGCTGTGCCCGTGAAAAGCAAGCTCAATGCGCAAGCGCATTGACCGCAAAGCGCGTGCACATGAAAACGCCAGCAGCTTCACTTGAAAGGGACCTGCTCCGCCCCCTGCTGCATCAAAGGCTTTCTTCTTCGCACTTTTATCCGCTCCGCCCCCTGCTGCATCAAAGGCTTTCTTCTTCGCACTTTTCACGGCCGCCAGGCCGTGTCGCATTTCACCTCCCCACAGCAATGCTTTTTTTTTCATGCTTGTCTTCACCTCGCTCTGGCCATTACTGCTTTTTTTCATGCTTGTCTTTTTTTCATGCTTGTCTTCACCTTGTCTCCCTTTCCCCCTGCTTTCGCTCTGGCCATTACTGCTTTTTTTCATGCTTGTCTTCACCTTGTCTCCCTTTCCCCCTGCTTTCGCTCTGGCCATTACTGCTTGCCGCAGCGGAGTAGATTTGCTTTATCAGTATGTCTGGACGCTTTCCCACTGCTGTGCTTAATGTTTATTCAATTCGTAAAGTGTGTTAACAATGATACAAAAAAAATTTGCCTTTCTCATCTGATTCTGAAAATGTTGCTACAAACTGCTATGGTACAAGTGCAATCTACGTAGTTCATCACATACATTGTGTGTCTGGTGCTGCTAATTTTCCACATTGTTGTCAACAAATGTGGAACTCGCATTGAGAAAGGGTCATTCATTGTTGTGTATCAATGGTGCATGCGCGCATGCAAGCTGCGTGTTTCTTCAAGTGCCTCTTGCACGATGTGCGCATGATTAGAACGCTTGAAATACCTGCTAAAAACGTGTTTTCCCAAACTTAATTGCGACCATGTGTCCAAAGCGAAAAAATTTAATATATCTAAATAAAAAAAAAAAAAAAAAACAGATCCCAAAACATCATGGGCACAGGCACAAAAACGAACACAGGTACTACACCGCAAACTCGTGCACTGGTGCAGGTTTTGATAATAGAGCCCCTGATGTTCTGTGAATTTATTTTTATGTTAGTTCAGATTAATAGTAGTGCACATTTTATAGCCCATCCACCTCTAGGTGCTGCAGGCACCGCTTTTCCATGCCATACAGCTAATCTTTCAATACGGAGTGTCTGTTCAGATTTCACTTTTTGAGACATCCCTTACGAGTGACAGCTTTCAGAGCAGGTTGCTTAGAACTCACGGTTGTTCCCCATATCGTAGATAATACTCGCTACATTCACCATTTGCTACGCATGGTATCTACCGCCCGGAATTTTTCTATCTCACCCTCACACACCCTCACACCCACCCCTTCACCCTCACACACCCCCTCACCCCCACATCCCGTCACCCTCACACCCCCTCACACACCCTCACACCCCCACACCTCCTCACCCTCATACCCCCTCACTCTCACACCCCCTCACCCTCACACCCCCTCATCCTCACACCCCCTCTCACCCTCACATCCCCTCACCCTCACATCCCCTCACACTCCCTCACACCCCCTCACCCACCCCCTCAGCCTCTCACCCACGCTCACCCACCCTTTCACCCTCACCCTCACACACCCTGACCCTCACTCACCCTTACACACCCTCTCACCCACCCCTTCACCCTCACACACCCCCTCACACACCCCCTCACCCCCACATCCCCACATCCCCTCACCCTCACCCCCCTCACCCTCCCTCACACCCCCTCACCCTCACATCCCCCACCCTCACACCCACTCACACTCCCTCACACCCCCTCACCCTCTCACCCACGCTCACCCCCCTTTCACCCTCACACACCCTCACCCTCACTCACCCTCACACACCCTCTCACCCACCCCTTCACCCTCACCCCCACATCCCCACATCCCCTCACCCTCACACCCCCTCACCCCGCCTCACATCCCCTCACCCTCACATCCCCTCACCCTCACAGCCCCTCACCCTCACACCCCCTCACCCTCACTCTCACCCTCACTCTACTGCCCTCACTCTACCACTCTACCGCTCTCCCTCTACAGCGCTCACTCTACCACTCTATCGCCCTCACTCACTCTATCGCCCTCACTCACTCTATCGCCCTCACTCACTCTATCGCCCTCCCTCACTCTATCTATCGCCCTCCCTCTATATCGATAGCCCTCCTATCTATCTATCCCCCTCCCTCCCACCCCCTCACCCTCTCACCCACGCTCACCCACCCTTTCACCCTCACCCTCACACACCCTCACTCACCCTCACACACCCTCTCACCCACCCCTTCACCCTCACATCCCCACATCCCCAAACCCTCACACCCCCTCACCCTCACACCCCCTCACCCCCTCGCCCTCACACCCCCTCACCCTCACACCCCCTCACCCTCACTCACCCTCACACACCTCCTCACGGATGTACGACATTACAACGCATGCTTTTACATTGCATGCTTTTACAACGCGAGTTTTACAACGCATACCATTACAACGCATAGCGCTTTGGGGTGCTCGATAGTGAATAGTTTAATTTACTATTCCAACTCCAGTCCCCGTGGACACTAAGGAAGGTGTTGGACAGTAAATTAAACTTATTCCCTATCCTAGAGCACCCCCCAGCGCAATGCGTTGTAATGGTTTGCGTTGTAAAAGCTGCGATGTAAAAGCATTGCGTGGTAAAAGTTGCGTTGTAAGTGATGTTTCCCCTCCTCACCCTCACACACCTTCACACACCCTCTCACCCTCTCACACTCACACACCCTCACCCTCACACCCCCTCACCCACCCCCTCACCCTCACACACCCTCTCACTCACCCTCACACACCCTCACACACCCAAAAGATAAAAGTATTGGCATTGTAAATGACAAAGCTATTAAGTTCACTATTTTCAAAACCAGCACATAAATAAAAAATGTGTCATTTACAAGGCCAATAGCTCAAACTTTCCTAATGTGAGACCTATTGCATTGCAAATGCTTGTTCAGTATAGTGCTCCGTATTTCATACAACAGCTGTTGCTATTTCTAAGCAGTGTAAAATAAAGATATCACAGGTGCCCAGTTTACGGGTACTCGACTTATCAACAGAAGGATTAGCACTGAGCTGAAGGAGTCAAACTTGCAACTTGCAGATCGCAACAAGAGTCGCGATGAGAGTTTTAAAATGGTGAGCCATTTCTAAGCTACAAAAATAAATACATGCTGCTGGTGTTTAAAAATGATTTTTTTATCTTGCAAAAATTAATTATAATGTTCCCACACAGATATATTTTGCAATTGATGTGAATAGTTAGGGGCCTTTTGATGAGAGGCTTGAGAGACTTTTTTTTTATTCTTCGGATGGCGCAAGCCTCTCAATCATATCTCTGAGGCGATGCAAAGCCACCCTGCGCCACTTTGCATGGCTTAATAGATATATATATTTTTTTTTATGTTTGAAAGCTTTATTAAAGTAAATAATCAGTACAGCAAGGTGACATCAGCATAAATAAATGAGGAAGAGGAAATATGAGGAGATAATCATAATAAAGCCGATGGCACAAATGAGGGACAAAGCATTTTGAATTTTAAGAGAGGGGGGGAAGGGGGGAGGGGGGAGGGGGGATGAGAAAAAACCTAATAATAAGTCATAAATGGAAAAATTGCAATAATCATAAACAGCAATCACAATAAAGTACAGTAAATGCACAAATAACAGCAAATACGTGGCCTAAGGGCATTAGAGAAAATATGCATGAAGCTAATAAAACAGCATAAGTGAAAGATTAAGGAATGTACTTATAAGCAGGAGTACAAGTATTCAAGGGGGTTTAAAATTGGCAGAGGAGAACGTAGAGGGTTTCTTTTTGGCGGATTGATCCAAATGGAGAGTAAGGGGTAACCAGTACAAATCAACATTACGAGAGGGTTTGCAAGAGGCTGCAAAGGCAACGTCGAGCCTATGGGAGTGACAAAGTAAGTTCCACCAACATATTATGGAAAGTTTGTTTAGAGACTTCCAATTAGAAGAAATGTGTTGGAGTGCAAGGGCAAGCATGAGGTCTAGGAGACCACGTGAGTGTGGAGGGAGGTCAAGAGATTCTGAAAGACTCCCCAGAAATACCAAAGAGGCTGAGAAAGGGATAGAGAGGTGAAAGATATGAGAAATACGAGTCCACACCTGTGTCCAAAAAAGACGAACTGAAGGGCAGAGAAAGAAAAGATTAAAGGAATCCGCATTGGTAGCATTGCAGGTCCAGCAACTAGCACTAGAAGAGGAGAGAAAGCGAGACAGGGAGAGGGGAGAAAGGTAGAGTCTATGATAGAAGAAAAAGAGGGATTGAGTAAGAGAGGCATTGCGGGAAGTTTTCAGAGATTTAGCCCAGACTTTATCCCAAAGACAAATCGGCCATGTGGAATCTAGATCTTTTTCCCAAGAGAGTTCCAGTTTTGATTTGGGGCGATCAGGGTCAGGAGCAGAGAAATATCTGTAGATAAGAGAGGCCTTAGGAACATTGGATAGAAGTGTAAGTAGAGAAGAGGATGATGAGGGTGAGATGTCCGATTCAAGAGAGTAGTACCGGTCAAGAACAGTTTCCATAAGAATGAAGTATTTCTTTGCAAAGGAGGAAGGACAGTGGAAGAAGGACTGAAATTGAGGAAAGGAACGAGGAGATAAACCATCGAAAAGATGGTGGACCCAGACAATACCCCTCGACCTCCAGGTAGGCCAGGCAATGGGTCTGTTTCGTATGAGAATGAGTGAATTATACCAGATGGGTAATAACAGAAAGGATTCACGAGAAGTAGGGGCAGTTGATACCAAGGGTCGTAAAAGAGAGGAAGTGTGCCTAAATAAAGGGGGGAGAAGACATGGAGCTTTAGCGGTAAAATGGAGAACTTCCTGAAATGAATAAGGGAGTAACAGGTCACGTTCAACAGAAAGCCAAAGAGGTGGAAAAAGGGAAATGTCCTGTGACAACCAACGAGATGCTTGACGGAGGGAAAAGGATTTGTGGTAAAGACGGAAATCCGGGAAATTAGTTCCACCATTAATTTTGGGTTTACGAAGGAATGAGAGTGATATTCGTGCTTTTTTCTGTTTCCAGAGGAACTTGGACAAGACAGAGTCAATACGACGAAAGTAAAGAGCCGGGATATGGATAGGGAGCATGGAAAGTAAATAAATTAAGATTGGGGCAATCATCATTTTGATGGAGTCAAGACGACCCCACCAAGAGAGGAAAAGGGGATTCCAGGAGGAAAGTAGAGCGTCTATCCTAGATATAACTGCGGTCATGTTAAGCTGGACAGAAGATGAAATAGAGTTGGAAAAAAGGACACCAAGATATTTTATTTTCTTACTATTCCAAGCGAAACCAGTGGAAGAAAAGAAGTGTGGAAGGCAGAATTTAGTTAAGGGAAGAATCTCCGTCTTATCCGAATTTATTTTATAACCGGAGACCAAAGAAAAGTTCTCAAATTCAGCTAATAAGGAAGGGACCGAGGTAGTAGGGTCAGAAATAAATAGAAGTATGTCATCAGCATATGCAGATAATTTAAGTTGGTGGGGTCCGTACGGAAAGCCAGAGATGGAAGGATTATTGCGAATGGAGGTCAAAAAGGGTTCAAGAGCCTGGGTAAACAAAAGAGGGGAAAGAGGACAACCCTGGCGGACACCGCGTTTAAGTGTAAAGGGTGAAGTAAGTTTACCATTGACTAAAACAGATGCTTTGGGCATAGAATAGATTAAGGAAATATAGGAAATGAATTTCGGGCCAAAACCATGCCACTTCAGTGAAGCTATCAAAAAGGACCAATCAACTCGGTCAAAAGCCTTTTCAGCATCAACTGAGATGGCTGCAAGAGGGATAGATAGGGAGGAGGCTTTACTAAGGACATTGAGGAGTAGTCTGGAGTTGTCCGAAGTGAGGCGACCTTTAACAAAGCCACATTGCTCCTTCCCTATGAGGTGTGGCATAAGGGGATCAAGGCGAAGAGCTAGAAGTTTAGCAAACAGTTTATAATCTACGTTGACTAAAGATATTGGCCGATAATTTTTACAAAATTTAGGATTCCGTCCTTCTTTAGGGATGAGGCATATAGTAGCGTCTTGGAAGGAGCCTCGAGCCAGGCCGTCGGAACAAAAAGACTGAAAAAGGAGGAGAAGATGAGGTAAGAGAATGTCGGAAAAATGCAGATAAAATTCAACCGGGAAGCCATCGGGGCCGGGGGTCTTGCCTTTGGTGAGAGACGTCAACGCAGTGGACAATTCAGAGAGGCTAAGGTCAGAGTCTAGAGTAGAAAAGTTGAGCTGGGAGGTATCAGGCGTAGGTAAACGATCAAAGTATGATTGAAGAAGATCTGGAGTAGGGGGATTTTCAGGGGAATATAAAGACTCATAGAAAGATTGAAATTGTTCCAAAATGTCTTTCTCTGTATGTAAAAGAGTGTTAGAAGGGGAATATATAGAATCAATAATAGTTCGTTCTTTTCGTGATTTTAGATAGTTAGCAAGCAGTTTACCTGATTTGTTACGACCGCCATAGCAACGAGCACTACTTCGGAGGAGATAGGAAGAGGCTGAATCTGTAGTGAGTTTGTTAAAGGCAATTTTAGATCGAAGAAGTTCAGGAGACATCTGATTTGGAGAGGAGGTATAAAATTGGTGTTCTAGTGACTTAATATGTGTTAGGGCGACCTTGCGTTTTTGAAGGAATGCTTTCTTTTTTTTGGAGACAAAGTCGATAATGAAGCCGCGGGCCGTGGCTTTAAAGGAATCCCAAAGGATATGCAGAGGGGTGTCAGGGGTAGAGTTGATTTGGAAAAATTCTGAGGTGAAAGAGCGAAAGGAGGAAGAGAAAAGAGGATCAGTGAGAAGAGAGGAGTTAAAACGCCAACGAGAGGATTTAGGAGCAGGAGGAAGAAGATCAAAGATAGTAATAATAGGAGCATGATCAGAAATGACAATAGGTTCAATGGAAGAGGAGAGAAGGTTTTGAGATAAGGAGGAAGAGAGGAAGATGTAATCCAGGCGGGAAAAGGAAGCATGTGGGGGAGAGAAAAAGGAAAAATCTATGGTTTCTGGGTGTGTGATCCTCCATGAGTCTACGAGATGAACCTGAGAGATAGTATCAAGGAACTGCTTGTGGGGCTTGTGAGGGGTGAAACGAACAGAAGACATACGGTCTAAAAAGGGGTCAACAATCTGGTTACAGTCTCCGCCTAGTAAAAAGGAATCATCTTTGTATTGGATACATTTTGCTGTGATCAAGGGCCAAAAGGAAGAGTCAAAGCATGTAGGACCATAAACATTCAATAAAGTAATCGGGATTGGTATTGGTATTGGTATTGGTATTTGTAGAGCGCGACTGTCGCTCCGGAGGGAGCATCCTGGCGCTAACTGGAAAGTATACATGAGGTGTCATATAGCTCCTGTATATCCTTATATCGTGTTAAGTTAGCATAGGTACATTTGAGGTTTAAACGCCATTTTTCTTTCTTGCAACTTCTGCACACGACACTTAATTGTTGACTTAGCTTTCAACCTAGTAGTTTGCCGTGGTGTATGTGAGAATAATATGTTATTGCTCTGATATCAGCTTTGCTTAATAAACTATGTCTGCACGAAGAGTGCTGAAGTTTCAGGAACAACACGATATGGAATTGTTATGAGGTCTGATCTCCACGCCTTCATAGTCATAACACAAGTGCAGCCTTTGCCAACTCTGGCTTCAGGCGGGATTGATATTGCTTTGCACGAGGCACATAGAACACACTTG
This sequence comes from Lissotriton helveticus, assembly GCF_964261635.1. NCBI lineage: Eukaryota > Metazoa > Chordata > Amphibia > Caudata > Salamandridae > Lissotriton > Lissotriton helveticus. Next base: position 1,263,148,204 of record NC_136061.1, on the reverse strand, counting down.
ATGCGGTGCACATGCAGAGAGAGCTGGTGTATGCTGATGTGATTCCTTCATGCTAGGACACTAAGGTATGGGCCCGCCCTGAAACAACCCAAAGAGACCTTCTTAGCTAATAATATAATATATGTGTAAGGGAGGGTGAGATATAAGTGTTGTTAACTCTTATTCATTACAGTATGTTAACATGCTGTCACCATTCGCTTTTTATGTCTTAGTAACTATGCTGATAATTTTGCTACTGATAATAAGTATACTTGTATTATCTAAGATACTGCGCCTGAGAAGACGGCATTAGTAAATAAACATTTCAAATGCACATGTGTCTTCTTTACTCCATGTTCTGGTTTGTAATGATAATATAACGAAAGAGTGTTCATGAGTCCCACGTACCCTGAGGTACTGTAAGTTCATGTTCTGGTTTGTCTAAACATTGGGAGTTTGATATGTCCAATGAGACACTGTAGCTAGCTCGGTAAGGGGTGAGTTGGTTGCTAAGGTGAGTTTTGGGACACCCTAATTTGCCGAGGTTCCACTCCTCTGTGCACAGTTCTGTGTGAGAACAGAAACCCTGCGACATGGCGCCCAACGGTTTCGGTGGTCTTATATCATGACACTCGAGTAGGTTATCATTCATACCTTAACCCCTTCACCTCCGTTTCCGGAAAGCGGGGTGTCGGTGAAACCTACCTATTTTTTGAGATAGGTATTATTCAAGCTTGATTCTTTCTTAAACGGTTTCTTTGAATTACTACCCAGTTGTGCTACAAAGTATTCTTTGTATTTTCTTGTTTCCAGTGTTGTCATGGCGGCGGTGGCCATTGCGCAGCATAGTCGCGTAGCGGTACGCAACCATCTTCAGACGTACCAGGTCCCGGTGGATGGGATGGCTGTGATTTTCGTGGTATGTGCAGATCCGGCGTTCCCTTACGAGTTGTTTTACTCTTGGGTTACGTTTCCGGCTGTGGACGCTAATTCTGGTTTGTTCCACTCCTACACCGCCTCGGCTGTCCCGGCTGAGTATACACCGTACAGGGCATTGGAAATACCTATTGATCATTGGCAGCATCGAGTTTGGTTTGATGGCGCCCTCCCCCACTCTTTGTCCGCTGCGAGGTTAGGTCCACTCTCAATTCCAGGTACAAATTGGCCTGCGTTGGGTGGCTTTACCCCGCACCCGAATCACGGCGCTTGTACCCTGCAGGAAATTCGTAGGCTGCATGTTGTTTCCATTTCCGTGATTCGTGCATTAGTGCAATACATCGGTCGCCACCTGCCTGGTGGTCCCCAGGGGGGTGCGGCCGTTCCCATGGATCGAGGCGGAATGCGTCTCAATCCAGTGATGGTTAATTCGGTTTTTGGTGCTCGTCCAGTTGACAACGATGACTTCCCATTCTGGCTAGCAGAGAAGTTTGATCAACTGGAGGCGGTTTTTCCGAATTCTACTCCTGCTGATAAGCATAGAATGTTGACGATTACTTTACCGAAGGATTTAACTCCTGAACTTGTTGACTGTGAAAGCTGGGGGAAAACATTTGCGGCAGTTTATACAAGGTGCTTCGGCACCCCGTCTATGACTGCCCTGCCTGACATCATTAGACGTGTTCAGAATGATCACGGTCCAGAGGCAGCGGTTGAATTGGGTATGCGCCTGTGTGGTTCTTTTGAGATTGTATGTGATCTCATTCTCTCCAATGTTAAAGGAGATGCAGTTAACTTTCAGGTGTCGAATGCTTTGGCTGCTCTGCCCGATGCCGACAAACCCCGTCAGTTGGCAAAAATTGTAGTGGCCGCTTATAAGACAATTGGCCGCACAAGTAGAGGTCTGAAATATTTTGCAGTAAAGGAGAAAAAACAACCTCAGGGACAATCTGCAGTTGCAGATGTCCCGCCCAAGTCCAAAAAACAGAATTGGCCTAAAAAACAGACACAGGGGAAGCAATATAAGCAGACTCAGGATTCTTTTCCTGCGCTTCAGGCTCCTGCGCCGACAGAGAAAGTATATGATTTGCGCGATCGCGCGATGATTAAATCACCTGATCGTTTTCAGGGTTCTGATCAACGCTCTCCTCGTTCCTTACTGGAAACATCGGCCCCGAAGACCGGTGGAGGAGGGGGTGGACGTGGACGTGGTGGCCAACAGGGACGTGGTCAGTCCCGCCAAGCTGACGGCGCAGTGAAGCAGGAGGATTCTACGCCTAAAAGACCGCAGTTTGCGAAAAAGAAAGTTGCAGCCTTAACAGCGCATCGATATGCCACAGATAGTGAGAACGCGGCTTCGGAATCTGACGTGGGCTCTGACCTTGCTGGACAGCGCGGCGGAGATAACCATAGTCAGAGAGGCGCTGCGTCCACTACTGAGGGTGACAGCGACTGAAGTGTTCGTTGTAATTGAAACAGCCGATACAAGACTGGCTCCCCCTGAAAGACTTTTTGAAATTGTCCTGTTAATTGAAGGTGACATACAGCGTACTGTCATAGGGGTATTTTGGGAGAACCTTTCGTCTACGTACGACATTTTGCTTTCTGAGGCTGACTGGCCCCCACCTTTTGTGCTCGCAGCGCCGCGAGGGGAGGAGGTAATCCTTCCCAGTTTCGCGCACACTGTCTCGACTGAGCATGCGCAGCATTTTGCAGAAGAGTGGGCTCGGGCTCTTGCACCGGCTCTGTACCGCAACCAATGTGGTTGGGATAAATTGTCTCCTTCCCACGAAATTCCTTTGCGGTCTGAGCCTCAGCCTCAGCCTCAATATCCCATACGGCGTGAAGCTAAAGCTGCCGTCGCAGAAATCCTTGAACAATTGGAATATCAGGGAGTTATTGAAACGTGTGTGTCACCGATGAATAATCCCCTTTTTACTGTGACCAAACCTGACGGATCATATCGTTTGGTATTGGATTACCGTCATTTGAACTCGCATTGCCGTAACTGTGCGGTACAGAATACTCACGGCTCTGCGCTAGTGGATAGTCTAGTGCGTAAGCGTTTCAAGACAACGCTTGACATATCTAACGGTTTTTATGCACACAGACTGGATAGCTTCAGCTCCCAGTGGACAAGTTTTACGTCCGCTGGTGTGCAAAAACGCTTCCGGCGACTTCCAATGGGCTACAAAAATAGTCCTGGAGTCTTCACCTCAAGAATAGTCACTATATTGGAGAGTATCGATGCAGATGCATGTTCTTATGTGGATGACATTTATCTCACAGACGACGAAATTTGGATGCATCTGTGTCGGGTGAATTCAATAATTTGTAACTTTGCTGATATGGGTTACAAGTTTAATTTTGCAAAATCGCACATTGCAGAACACACAGTGTTGTTCCTCGGCTATGAGCTGAACAATGAAGGTCGAGGATTGGCTCCTCACTTCCTGGAGAAATGCGCACAGTTGCGCGCTCCTACAACACTGAAGAAATTACAGTCTTTACTGGGCTTCTTGAATTTCGGCAGAACTTATGTTCCGGAATATGCCCAGCGTATCAAGCCTTTGTATGCTTTGATACAACCAACTTTTTCAAAATCATGCTGGCTGCCTGAGCATTCGGCCATTTTGCAATCTTTGCAGGCCGATCTGCTCGCTTCTAAATACTTACTGACTCGTGATAACCACACCAACCTGGTGATAAGAATAATTCCAGGGGCGGTGGGTTTCACGTACCTGACTTTTAATGAAGGTGACACAGTACCTATTGCTTACAAGTCACACTTGTATACTTCGGCTGAATTGCGGTTTCCCACTGTGGAGAAAGTTTTAACTGCTGTACAGATGGCGATTCTTAAAGAACGAGCACTGTCGCAGGGGAAACGCATGTTAGTGGTAACACCCTGTCCTCATTTGGAGGCAGTCACGAAAGCCAGTGTACCAAATTCAAAAGCTTTGCACCCTCGGTGGATTCAGTGGGCTGCGTCATTGACATCCACGGATGTCACGTTCATTTTTGACGCTTCCTTACGGTCGCAAGAGTACTTGCAGTATGAATTCGTTCATCCTGCTCCTCTGGCTATGCGACCTTTGGAGGACTTCCATTGCATCATTTACACTGATGGGTCGGCGCAGGTTGCGCATGGCTCTAAACATGCCTACGTTTCCGCATGCGCCATTGTGGTCGGTGCTATGTTGAATGATGAGTTCATTTCCAGGGAAGTGCACTCCTTGCCCCTGGGCGATTGTACAGCACAATTGGCGGAGCTTCGTGCTCTCTTACTAGCGTTGGAGTACGCAGATCCTAGTGTGACTACTCTGATTGTAAGTGATTCTTACTACTGTGTCCAGTCTTACAATGAAAACTTGTTCTTTTGGATTCAAAATGATTTTCATGATTCCAAGGGTAGCGCAATAAAACATAAAATGATCTGGGTTCAAGTGGCAGGGCTTAAGGCTTTGTTACCGCTTGTTTATGTAATTCATACTCTCGGTCATCAGCGCGTAGGAGTTCACGCTGTTGGCAACTCGCTTGCTGATGAGGCAGCGAAATCAGCAGTATCTACATACTTAGTTGCAGCGGTTACTAGGTCAAAAACCAAGATCGATAGCGACATCTTGGCAGCGATTGCTGCCTCTGAGAAGGGAAGTAAACATCCTGCGGGATTTCCTTCGAAGTACAAATACCACTTAAGTCCCGAAAAGGTTCCTTTTGTGACGATTCCTGGTGTTGGGGAACGGCTGATTCCCAACTCGGATCGCAGAGCAGACTTGATTACAGCGGCACATGAAGGTGTGGCGTCTGCGCATGCGGGCGTCTCTGCCACTGTAACTCAATTACAACAACGTTTCTGGTGGCGGGGACTGTACAAACAGACGCGTGATTATGTCCTTCTTTGTGACATATGTCAGCAGATTAAACCTTCGACTGCTACGCGTCCGCCACAGACTCAGTTGTACATTTCTAATAAACCGCTAGGTTGTGTTTATTTAGATCACTGCGGTCCTTTTTCATCTGATACTGCGTATAAGTACATCTTAGTAGCAGTTGACTCATGCACGCGCTTTGTGTGGGTTTGGCCACATCGCAGCGCTGATTCACGGACTGTCATTAGAGATTTGCGTGTCTTTATAGGGATTTTTGCCTGTGGTACCTTCCATTCGGATCAGGGTCCGGCTTTCGCCTCTAAGGCGTATAAGGATGCCATGACTTCGATGGGGGTCCAAGTCAAGTTTTCGTCTCCCTACAGACCTGAGGGTAATAGTGTAGTTGAGCGAATGAACCGTGATTTAAAGCAATCTTTGACAGCCCGAGTTATAGGCACTGGCAGAAACTGGCTGGCTCACCTCTATGGCGTGCAGCGTGCTCTTAATAATCTCCCTAGAAGGTCTCTGGGTGGGCGGACCCCATACGAAATGCTCTTTGGCATCAAGATGTACGTCCCTGACCTTGACGGTCTAGACTATGTGGTTCGCGCCACTTCCTTTGACGCAGATGAACATTGCAATGTTTTACAGAATCTACAAAAGACCAGAGACAGTCTTGCAAAGGAACATTTGCCCTCCACGTCGGATGATGCGTTGCAGATCCCGGTAGTTGGCTGGCTACCCCAAGTTGGAGAACTGGTTCGGGAGAAGATCGATAACAAGAAAGAATTTGGTCCTTCCTATCGAGCTCCGGTTCCAGTCCTTGGAGTGAAAGGCACAAGAACTGTCATTTTACCACCACTTCCTGGACGTAAGGAAAACAGGTTTATTTCAATTGACAATGTCAAGATACACAGAGTGGCCGATTCTTCTTAGCATGACACAGGCTGTTTCCTGTCCTTCCATTGTGAGGAATTCAGTTATGCCCACTGCTTCTAATATTGAACCTGAAGTGGCCATCGAATTACCTGCTGTTTCCAGTCCGTTATTAAATAATTTACCCGGAACTAACATTGATGAGATAGACTATACCTACCCCACTGATTTGTCCATGCCTGACCTGCAAGCTCGTTTAGCCACGGAATCCAGATTTTCATTTGACTCTGCTTCCCTTGCCTCGAAGAAACCCTCTCGAATTGCAGTTTATGCTAGCCTGTGTAAAAAACATTTTTTGATACCCCCTTGGACTTACATTTGGCTGGTCCTTTTTTCAGTTTACCTTTTTATGTCAATTGGTTTTGTGTTTTATTTTTTTCGAATTATGAATGGACACTATGTCGAGGAGAGAACTTGCATTACTCATTTAAATGGAACTTTGGCCCCACTTTCCTCTTCACATTCTACACACAGATTAAAAAGAGACTTGACTTTGGTTAACATCACAGCATGGCCTGTCCTTGATGGAATCGTGTGGGATGCAGTTCGGTTTCAGATTCATGGCTCAACGGAAGTCGTTAATGTCCCTAATGTACTTAGAGTGAATATGGGGGATGTGGTGAAACAAAACATTCGTTCTGATGACTGGGATGTCAATGCTGTAGAAAGTTTGTTTTCTGATTTGCAATACTATGCTGCATTTGATGCTGAGGATTTATATTTAGAATCTGCTAATTATGGTGAATTATTCTGTTACCAACATTATGGCAATCACTTCTTACACAAAACATCATCCAGAAGGGATACTGTTAACTTTACTCAGTGGGAACATTGCCCAGCGCCTCATCAGGGGAGTTCTGAAACATTTCTGAGAAAGTATACTTACTTCACTGACTTTAATCAGTCCAATCCCGAGTCCTTTTATTTTAAGTTTCGAAAAATGCCAATGTCCAAGGTTAGACTTACCAATACTAAATTGTTGTATTCCAAGTCCTTCCTTGATCAATTAGTTACTGGAGGCTATGAGTTATGGAAGGATACGATAGACCTTAAATCAGTTTGGGGTTCAAAGGCCTGGCAGGTACAAGGCACTGAGGCTTTGCACCGTGCATGTCTCATCCCGAATCATATGCTGTTTCTGAATGAAACAATTTCCCAGACCACATGCTTTGGATTGGCTACTTCTAAAAAATTAAACGCTCCTTCTTTCCCGGAGTTAGTGGAATATGATGGTTGGAGTAATTTTACTCAGTTATCCATTAGAGAATTACAGACTCTACTTCTTAATTCCTCCTTTAACATTTCCAGTGTAAATCCTAAGGGTTGGCTGCTTTGGCACCGTAGTGCTGATTCTTGCCAACATAGATTTTTGAATTTAACTGACGGTTTTAAAACTGTTAGATCTGATCCCCGTTTTGACTTAGGTCATACTGTCACATCGTATTCTGTAGGCAAATTGTGTCAAAACTGGCTGAAACATTCAACTTTACCTGCGGTTAAGAATCACCTTTCTAAACTAAATGCAGACGTGGACTTGAATGATTTCATTAAAGGCCCGGCTAGTGGCAGGTCGAAAAGGTGGTTATATGGGGTTTACAATGAAATTTGGAAGCTATCACAGATTGAGGCTGCTACACGCCTTAGGGCCATTGATCAAGCAAATCTTGAGAAAGTGCTTGCAGTTGTTGACAATAGCATTAATGTGCTTTCCTCTAGAATTTACACATTGGATAATATTGTGTCGTCAGTCGTCGATATTATACATGATGAAGTGTCAGTATTATACCATGGTCAAAATCAATTACGATCAATCATGCAGTTTGCATGGACCCTTCAAACACTGAAAATGGGTAAAGTTCCCTGGGGGTACATGAACGTTTCTTCTTTATTTGCACCGTTTAATTTGACTGACAAACAACGCTTACTTTCAATGCGTGATGCTTCCTTTTCTATGTTACATATTGAAAGGTTAGAATCTTTACCTTTTTCCGTGGCTGAAGCCACTGCTGCAACGTGGCTTATCCACGGTTTAATAACGCTGCCTTTTGCTTTATATAAGTTTTCAAATTGCATGAAATATGTACCCATAGGTCGTTATGAACCTTTAGGTAGCGGTTTCCTTCATGAAGTCTGGTCACTCCCATACACATACAGGTGTTTTAAGGATGACCAGGAAGTTTATCTGACAGGGGAGGAGTGCACTGAGACGCCAGATCATTCTTTAATGTGTAGACACATACAGTTACACGGTTCATGCAACAAGGACCGACCGAATATGGCTTGCGTTTTACAGGGCACGCCAGTTCCTGCTATCATCCCCCCGTTTAAATTATTAGAGAATGGTAGTTATTTAATGCTCAATAATGAGGACTGTTGTGGGTTAATTAAAGGTATTCCTTTCATAGTAACAGTAAGTGAGCGGGTTTTTTGCTGCAGAAATGTGCTTTATCCTCCCACACGTGAACATAGGGAGTCTTCCATCTGGCCACAGATACCAACCTTGGGAGCAGAATTCAGCGGCATGGCAAGAATAAGGGCTCTTTTGTCCCAGAAAGAGGTGGCCTTGAGCTCGGCCCGTGAAACTTTTGTGCTTCACATTGCAAACACCCGTACAGAGGTTCAGGCTCTTTTGAATACTGATTTGCCTTTGCATTTCGGAGCGATGGTTCGAACTATCTTTAACGCATCCTCCACAAAAGGCCTTGCACATTTTTTTAAAGTTGTTAGCAGTGGTCTCGTGACTTCCTTTGAAAAGATTTTTGGAGTCATCCCTGCTTTCTTCCATTCTATTTTTTCATCCTTGTTTGGAGGGTTCCCGTTTTTACTTGCATTAGCAGCTGGCGCGCTAGTGGTTTTTTGTCTCTTTAAATATGGATGTCCATCCTGTGCAAGACCCCGCGCAACAGCTACTGACGCTGTTTCGCAACCGCATGCTTGAATATTATGGCACACTGCCGTTGGCGACATTGAGCACGGCATATGGATTATCTTTTCGATTCTCCTACTTCACCTGTGTCCAGCCTGTATTTCACTGCCTGACCTGTGATTTCCAGTGGGCCATTGATTTGTGTCTCTGCGGACCGGTTTCTCCTGACGTCGATTTTAATCAACTGATGAGTCCTATCATTGCTCACGAGTTGGTTTGTTCTGACGAGAGGATTATGGCCTTAGCAGTGGCGCATGGACTAATTGGTCCCTGGGATGTGTTGTCGGCAGCACGGAATTTCTTGGAACTGAGTTTTCTTGAAAACCCACCGAGCTGTCCTCTGATGGTTATAGAGGATCCGGTGCTGGAGGAACACGTATGTTCCTTTCATCTTTTAAATTGGATGGCTGAACTGTTTTCGGATGAGGACAGTGACTTCCTATTGGAGGCTGTTGCTACTTATTTTTCATATACAGTTTTGTCATAGACACTGCTTCGAATTGACTTGCTGATTTATAGCATTTCGTTGACTTATTTGTCATGAATTTTTAATTTTTCTTGCCTATTGGCTTGAGCCACATTATATTTTTGGGCTATTTTTTAGCATTACCTTTTTGATCTTTAGTTTTAATTCATGCTCGTTTACTGTTGAGTTCTGCTCTCATGAGATGGCACTTCTGTTATCATATTTAGTCCGTTCTCGGATCATGGGGGGGTGTCATATAGCTCCTGTATATCCTTATATCGTGTTAAGTTAGCATAGGTACATTTGAGGTTTAAACGCCATTTTTCTTTCTTGCAACTTCTGCACACGACACTTAATTGTTGACTTAGCTTTCAACCTAGTAGTTTGCCGTGGTGTATGTGAGAATAATATGTTATTGCTCTGATATCAGCTTTGCTTAATAAACTATGTCTGCACGAAGAGTGCTGAAGTTTCAGGAACAACACGATATGGAATTGTTATGAGGTCTGATCTCCACGCCTTCATAGTCATAACACAAGTGCAGCCTTTGCCAACTCTGGCTTCAGGCGGGATTGATATTGCTTTGCACGAGGCACATAGAACACACTTGATGCGGTGCACATGCAGAGAGAGCTGGTGTATGCTGATGTGATTCCTTCATGCTAGGACACTAAGGTATGGGCCCGCCCTGAAACAACCCAAAGAGACCTTCTTAGCTAATAATATAATATATGTGTAAGGGAGGGTGAGATATAAGTGTTGTTAACTCTTATTCATTACAGTATGTTAACATGCTGTCACCATTCGCTTTTTATGTCTTAGTAACTATGCTGATAATTTTGCTACTGATAATAAGTATACTTGTATTATCTAAGATACTGCGCCTGAGAAGACGGCATTAGTAAATAAACATTTCAAATGCACATGTGTCTTCTTTACTCCATGTTCTGGTTTGTAATGATAATATAACGAAAGAGTGTTCATGAGTCCCACGTACCCTGAGGTACTGTAAGTTCATGTTCTGGTTTGTCTAAACATTGGGAGTTTGATATGTCCAATGAGACACTGTAGCTAGCTCGGTAAGGGGTGAGTTGGTTGCTAAGGTGAGTTTTGGGACACCCTAATTTGCCGAGGTTCCACTCCTCTGTGCACAGTTCTGTGTGAGAACAGAAACCCTGCGACAGAGGTTGAAGGTAGGTGGGCTCAGATGGCGTCCATCACGTACTCGTCTGATAGACTGAAAATCCAGGTTTTTAATTGTTTCCTAAAATGGATTTCCTTGGTCAGGGACCGCAGGTGCTGAGGCATGGAATTCCAGGCTCTAGAAGATAGATGGGTGAGGGTTTTACCCCCTTTGGTTTTTAGGTTGAAGTTGGCTGGTTTTAGTAGGTTGTTGTTGGAGGATCTCAGAGTCCTCTGGGGATTGTAGTGGGGGTAGCGTCTAATTAGATATTTGGGGCCAATGCGGTTAAATGCCCGGAATGCAACGATTAGGATTTTGAAAAGAATCCTTTTGTGCAAAGGCAGCCAGTGAAGGGTACTCAGAGCAGTGGATGCTGAAGACCTCCTAGGGAGTTTGAGCACCAGTCTGGCGGCAGAATGTTGGACGCTCTGCAGTTTTTTGAGTGTGACTTTTTTCACACCTGCCATTAGACCGTTGCAGTAATCCAGGCGCGAGAGGATTAACGCCACGGCTACCGCCTTTCTGGCATCCGATAGCATTGATAAGTAATTTAACTAAAACCCAACGACCCTCTTCATCCTTCTCCTCAAGGAGTACTTTACATTTGAGACGTTTGTGAACTAGGATAGCAACACCATTCTTTTTATGAGAGGCAGGTGAAAAGAAAACATTGCCCACCCAAAGTCTTTTTAGTTTCAAAGATTCAGCATCAGAAAGATGGGTTTCTTGAATGAGGACAATATCAGGGTTGTAAGAGGAGAGGTGGGAAAGTACTCTCTGCCGCTTAATAGGATGATTAAATCCTTTCACATTCCATGAAATAACTTTAAATATGAAAACGCATAAAACTGTTCAAAAACAACAGGTGCAAAAATATACTGTACATGCAATAAGTCAAATCAGAGAGGGTAAGAACTATCACATCACAACTATTGGAGGAGTAGAATGAAAAATAGGTGGGAGCATGAGAGAAAGGGAGAAGGGGGGGAATAGAAGAAGGTAGAGAGAAGAGGTATAGCAAAGGGATGAAATGAAAGAAAAGTAAGAAAGTATAGAAGACAGTACAAATCCAGAAGGATGACTGTAAAAAACATACCTGGAAGGGGGATACACAAAGGGAAGTGGGGAGGTGGTGATGCGTAACAAGACGGGTAGACCAGGGCCAGAGGTACAACCGCACCGAGACCTCACAAAGGTACAGAGGGTGAAACATGATGATGAGGGAGACGATCAAAAACAAAGCTGCATAAGGGGAGAAAAGTTACGATTAATACATTGTGATTAAAGACATGGTAATATACATGACAAACACTACAAATAATAATGATAACAATAGTAAACAATCATAGCAGAAGGAGGGAGAAGATAAAAAGCCAAGGAGAACATGTTTCGAGAGAAGGATAAAGAAAGGGAAGAAGAATTTGCAACAGGGAGCCTGAAGTAAGCGAAGAAACATGAAAGGGAGAGAAGAAAAATGAGAAAAATGGAGAAAAACAGTACAAAACAGTAATAGGTGCAAGAACATCAGTACAACAAAACAAGAAAGAGACATCTAGAGATCATATGCATGAGTAACGCAACATTGGTTAGCCACTGTTAGAAGGGGAGGATTCCATTCCATCGTTGTTGTGCAGAAGAAGGAAATTACGAAGTTCGCCAGGATCTTGAAAGGACCAGGATTTGTTTTGATAAGTAACTCTGAAGGTGCAAGGGTGGAATAGACCATAACGAGCTCCCAGAGAATGGAGAGATGGTCGGAGAGCTAGAAATTCTTTACGTCTAGAAGCTGTGGCATTGGAAACATCTTGAGATAAGTAGACCCGTTGACCCTGCCAAGACAGTTGTCGCTTGGACCTAGCTGCAGATAGAATGGACAGTAAGTCTGTGAATTTCAAGAAAAGGATGATGACACCTCTAGGTTTCGTAGAGGTGGTTGAACGTGATCCCAGTCTATGTGCTCTCTGAATGCTGATAGATGTAGAAGGTGGCATATCCAAGAGTTTCGGCAAGAAGGAGGTGAAGAAGGTAACTGGGTCATCACCCTCAATAGTTTCGGCCAAACCATAAACACGAAGGTTGTTTCTCCTATTTCGATTTTCCAAATCCTCTGTGTGATGTTGTAAAGATAGGACAGTCTTTTCTAAAGCTTCAATGCGTTGTGTGTTGGAATGGACCTCCGGAATTTGCTGTTCTATAGAGGAAATATGAGTATCCATGACCTCCCACTTGTCTTTCAAAAGTTGCATATCTCTACTTGTTTCCTCAATGAATGGGCGCAAGGCGCGGATTTCTTCTAAAATTAAGTCCATAGAAGGCGATGGAGGAGGTGATTCCGATGAGAGAGAGTCTTGCTTTGGCCTCTTGTTAGATGACGCTGCAGCAGGAGGTGATTTAGTTGATGGTGGTGATTTATTTAATGGCAAGTGGCTCGATGAAGAGCGTTGAGAGGAGGAGGTCGCCATCTTGGGGGGTTGTGGTGAGGGACCCAAGTTAGAAGAGTTCACAGAAGAAGATGCAGAAGGACGAAACACAAACTTGGGTTTGCGTAGATTCACCATAAAAGAGACCAGGCCAGAGAAGTATAGATGACCAAAGTGCAAATGTAAAAGATATTGACCACTGAAGGCAAGAGAGCAACGGGCCACCTATATTACGTTGAAACACTCCCTCTAGAACGTTCTGCACAAGACCGGTAGTGAGACACTACCAGACAATAAAATTTTGAAATGCGGGACAATTTACACCAGCTTCGCCACAGCAAGCACCGGCCACTCAACTGTGCTTTATAGGAGAAACTACTGCGTTGAAGGAGACATGCGAGTGACTGTGAATAACTTCAAACAAGAAAATCACCCAGAAGTATCTTGAAAGGAACTGTAGCTCCGTTCTAATGAGTCATTTTGCCGGTAGAAAGGCTTCATTACCAGCATTGGACTGCATTCAGTTTGGAGGAGAGAGGAGGAGAAATAAAACATCATCTGCACATATTTGAATAAACCAGCCAGATGACTATGCAATTCCTGTCAGATGGTGACTACGACTTAATTCTGCCAGCATAAACGAGTGGAAAGCCTCAGGGGCATACACCGTAGTATTAAGCCTGGGACAATAAAGCACGTTGCAACAGCTCCGCTCCGAAAAACAATGAGGCAGAAGGCATTGAAAGTCACAAAGAAAGCATGAGAGACTTCTAAATTGCGAAAAACAAAAAGTCGTGATCTCCACAGCAGGCGCAGGAACTCGAAAATGGTGGCTGCATATCTCCAAATAGGCAACGCGTGAGCGCTTCAACAAGAGGCTGCAAGGCACCAATAACCTAAAAAAAAAACGGCCTCAAAGTGTGGTTCTGAAAAATATGGATCCGTAATAGTACCGGACTCGAGAATAAAAACTTCGTCGAAATAGGACGAATTTGGTATCAAAAGACCGAGAATGACGAGTACATCAAGTACATGTATTTTCGGCATATTCGAGTGACGATTTCACCTCGAAATCGCCATTTGCCTTCTAAACCCTTAGCTGCATGTTGCCCTCTACATAGGCCTTAATCCAGTCGAATTTGATTCCACAAGGACACATACTCCTTAATCGACTTCTTCCTGACCCCAGTACAAGTTAGAACCATTGCCCCAGGCCGAGCTCGTTAGGTCAGTTCCCTCCCAGTGGCCGAGCAAGATAGTATCTAGGCCCAACCGGCCATAAAGCCATTTCAGCACACACACCTGCCATATCTCGCTCACATCTTTCTCCACTCCTTTTCCTCACTTATTTTATGGTGGGGAGGTGACCATTTTTATTAGGGGTCCATCGATATCTGATGAAATGTTGGGCCTTGCCGGATGATTTGTTATGGGCAGCACGACGTGAAATATGTACATGTCATCATGACTCTGCTTTCTTTTGGTAATCAGTAACCATAAATGAAATACCACGAACCCAAGGAATGTTTTGCCAAAGGGTGAATATTGTGTATAAGAAGAGAAGCCTAACTCTGTGAAAGTGTGCAGTCTCCTGAATATACTTGTATCGTACTTCTAGGACCCTGTCACCTTGGTTGCAGCCAATAAACGAATCTTTGACTTCACCTGGAAGACTCTGAAGTTTCTGTAGGTCTGACTCAGGAGAACCCGAGGTCTCTGGTGTGTTGATCCCCTGGCACCGCTGGGTTACCGGTTCGGTACCGGTTCTTAAAAACCCAGTACCTCATTTGGCGCCCAGCGTTGGAGCGATTCCAGTGGTACCAATCAGCCTGAAGATCGTGAGGAGCTTCGTGTGAAAATTCCGGAGGAGGGCCCACCACCTCATCGACCCCTGCATGTCGACGTGGTCCGAAGGTCTTTACTACGAGGTTCCCCGCTTCTCGACGGCTACAAGGACTGCTGCCCTGGCTATCGCCCTGATGTTGGACCCTTGAAATTTTCGGGAGAGCGAAACGCTGAGACGAGTCTTCTGGTGAAGCCATCGATATTTTTCAGTTAAGTATAAGTGGAGCGTCTCCTAGTCCTTAGTTGGACTTACTTTGTGGTATCTTAGAGATACATAAAGGTTTTTATTGGTTCTTGCAAGCACCATAACCGAAGGACTCGTGTATTCACGAGCAATATCGTAAATCGATAACTCCTTTGAAGTTTTGGAACTAGACTAGAGAGAAAGGATGCCTAGTCTTAGACTCGGGAATCTGTTTTGTCTTGGTAGTAATAATAAGGACTCCCGATTGGAGGACTCATGTCCGGTTCCTCCAGTTGGAACTCCGACTTACGAGCTGTACGCTAAACATGGGGTAGGCCCCATCGTTTACAACGAGGTATGGATTAAATACACTAGGAAAGACGGTGTTTTAAAATGGCCCCAATATGGTAGCTTTGATTCTGAAATTTTAGACAACCTTGAAGTTAAGCTCTTCAAAAAGAAAGCCCGGCCGGCGATGTTTGACTCTTTCCGCATATGGCGCAAAGAAGCCAAACAAAAAGAAATTAAATTAGCTAAGAAAAATGGGAGAGAAGGAGGACTTTCAGTAATGCAAGCTGCCGTGCAGTTTAAAGATAATGAGGAAGAGCAGATAAATGAACAATTGCACAGGCAACGTAAAATGGCAATAGATAAGTGCTATCCAGTTTTGCCGTCTCTTCAGCAAGGGACAGCAAAAGAGCGTGAAAAAGACCAATTAATGTCGCAATTGTTAACTTCGCCACCCCCCTATGCGCAGAATGCTACAGCACCCCCGCAACCTTTAGTTGCACAAGCTGCGCCTCTGACTCTTCCACAGCACCCACCAGCTGTTCTTCAGCTGCCTCCTACTTCTTCGGTGCTGCCTCCTCCAGGCCCACCGACCACTTCTGCTTCATCTATGTCTTCTACGATTTTGCCTACTGTACTTTCTACAACTCCTAATGCCCCTTCTATGATTTTGCCTAGTACCACATCTATTATTCCTCATACCTCTTCTGCCATCTCTGCACCCGCCTTATCTCACCCCGTTCTTTCATCTGTTTGTTCTTCCGTTTCACCTTCCCTTCGGCAGAAAATGGCCAGCACTGTTACTAATCTTCTTTTACCGCTTTTCGGGTCGCCTGCTACGACCCCTAACATAGGAAGAAGACAGTTGCGAAGTCAACTGCCCGATTATCAGGAGAGAGATTCCCTGAATAGTTTAGCTCGGAAATGGGTCATGGACACTGCAAAATATGATTTACAGTCTGTCATGGAAGTTTTTCCTCAATGGGAAACAGCGACACAGAGATATGTGTTCGAACAGATGTGTGTTTTTCTTTGCGAGGATTTAGAAGACAATGATCAGGATTGCCTCCCACAAGAGATGTGTCGTATAAGGTTTAAGTTTAGTCTGGGTATGATTGTAGGTCCCGATGTGGAAGAAGCAGTTGAAATGCTATTATCATATCGAAGTAAGGGAAGTAGTTCTGGGTCACCATCGGAATCCAGTGCATCTAGTAGGAAAAAGGCACGACAATACCCTATGAGAGAAGTTCCCCCACAATGGAGAGAGGGTGACGCGACAGCTGTCCCACCTGTCCTGCCCCACTTTCACCGCGTATGGGTACATGTTCCATGGAAGCGAGCCGAAGTTTTAGCACTCAAACAAACACTACCAGATCCGCGTAAAAATCCTGCAGGGTACTATAAAGAATTGTCGCAAACTGCTGGATCATGTATAATGAATTTGGCCGATATCGATATGTTATTCGGGAACGTTGTTCCACAGCCTTTATGGGGAAAAATTCGTCATGTAGATCATGACCAGGAGTTAGGTGACACGTGGGCTAATATTACTGCTGCAGATGCACGACAAGTTGGTGGTGCCAAGCCTGAGCCTCTGATAGCGGAACTACCTGGTAGAATAGTAGATTACATGAAAACGATAATGCCTGCAATACGCGTAAATTGGGATAAGTTATCTGCATGCAAGCAAAAGAAAGAAGAAACTGTTTCAGATTTCTTCACCAGATTTGAAGAAACATTCATTGACCACAGCGGTCAAGATATGACCACAGAAGGTGGCCAGAGATTGTTTGTCGATAAATTTGTGCACAATCTACTTCCAGACTTGTGTAGGAAATTAAAAGATTCAGAAAGTTCTTGGGCAGTCTCATCTTCAGCCCAGATATTAGCTACCGCACAGTACTATGAGAATAGAGACAAGGATGAGAAAGATAAAGTAGAGAAGAAAACTAGAGAACTGAAAACGAAGGTTTTGCTACAGCAAGCCTATCCTCCACGTGGTGGTGGTAATAGAAATAATAATGGTCAGAATCACTACCGGAACACTTTTCAGCAGCCTCAGAGAAACTTGCAGAGATTCGATTACAATCAAAACCGCGTAGGTCCCAACCAGTGTTTATACTGCAAACAAGAGGGTCATTACAAATATGACTGTCCTGCTCTGCCGCAACGTACAAATGAATTTTCTGGCGTAAGAGGTCGTGGTAGTCAGCAAGCGCCTAGAGGTAGAGGGCGTGGAAACACCCCTCAGGACGCACGTCCCCTTCCACCACAAAACTCTATGAACAGGTTTGACCAGCAAAATAACGTATCTGACAGGACAGCTCAATACTACGTCGACGAGTATTACACAGAAAATGAGCAGTGGGAGAATAATGATTGCTAGGACAGCCTTAGACAAGGAGAGGGAGTTGTTTCAGTTCCAGTAGATCAGAGTGGACCTTACGTTGAGGTGATTACATCGGGTGTGTCAGAACCTTTTCTGTTGGATACTGGTGCTACAAAGAGTTCTATTATGCACTCCAAACTCCCTGGCGCACCTTTGTCTGGCGAAATGAACGTTTCCGTAGGTTTTTCTGGCGCCCCGGTTAGAAATCCGATTTCTGACCCTTTATCTCTTTCTGTTGGTCCTTGTGAATTCGAAGCACCCCTTATTTTGACAACAGGTTGTGGTGAAAATTTGCTAGGATTAGATTTGCTAAAAAGATTGTATGCGACTTTGTACTGTTCTCCCTCAGGAGTACAACTGACTTTAGGCAAGAAAGTGGTTTCTCCCATGTATTTGTCGAGAAATACGCTTCCAGCAGAATTGGCACCCCTTCCGGATATTCTTTGGGCAACTGGTCCGAATGATGTAGGTCTTTTAGAAATTCCACCATACGTTGTAACATTGAAGTCGAATGTCAAAATGCCACGAATTCCCCAATACAGAATATCCAATGAGGGCGAAAAAGCTTTGCTAGCGATTGTTTACGAGTTAATTGAGAAAGACGTAATTGAAGAAACACGAGGCAATGTTTGCAATAGTCCTGTTCTGCCTGTTTTAAAACGAACTGACCCTTCTCAGCCACCTGTGTATAGATTCGTGATTGATCTTAGGGAAGTAAATAAGATAGTGGTGCCACAATTCCCAGTTGTCCCCGATATTACAACATTATTGACTATGATTCCAGCCTCTGCATCCTGGTTTTCGGTGATTGACCTGAAGAATGCTTTCATCAGTATCCCGATTGCTGAGGAAAGCAGGGATATTTTTTCCTTTAGCTTAGGTGGTCGCAGTTTCCGCTTTAAACGCGCTCCTCAAGGCTACTGTGAAAGCCCCTCAATATACAGTCAAGCTCTGAAAAGTCAGCTCGACGCAATGGTTTTGCCCAAAGGTTCCACTCTCGTACAGTACGTGGACGATTTGCTCATAGCCGCGGATACTGAGAAAATATGTAAAATGGCCACGTTGACATTACTGCGTCATCTATGTGATCTGCATCACAAGGTGTCACTTTCCAAGCTCCAATATTGCCGCCAAGAAGTGACCTACTTAGGTCATCTCTTATCGAAGGAGGGAAGGAAACTGACCCCAGAAAGAATTCAGGCAATAGCGAAATTGAATGTGCCAAGAACGCAGAGAGAAGTACGCGCTTTCTTGGGCATTACATCGTACTGTAGACAGTGGATTCCAAATTTTTCGTTATTAGCCAAACCCATATTGGCACTAACGTGTACAAATACACCCAATCCCATTCCTTGGTCTGATGAGTGTCAGAAAAGTTTTCTCGAATTACGCACAGCATTATGTTCGGCCCCTGTGTTAGGTAACCCCAACTACAGTAAACCTTTCACATTATACGTCCACGAGAAGGAGGGCTGTGCATTGTCTGTGCTGACTCAGTTATACGGAGATAGACAACGGCCATGCGCCTATTTTTCGTCAACTTTGGATCCGGTAGCACGAGCATTGCCAGGTTGTCTAAGGGCCACAGCAGCAGCAGCTGTTTCTATTCGACAGTCTGCAGGTCTAGTAATGAATAATACACTAATCGTGATGGTCCCGCATGCAGTAGACACATTGTTAAATAGGACCAAGACACAGCACTTAACTAGTGCTCGACTGTCCAGTTATGAATTGACGCTACTAGCAAGCCATGTGCACATCAAAAGGTGCAGTACCCTGAACATAGCCACCTTGTTACCAATTGCTGAGGAATCGGATGCTTCAGAACAGCACGATTGTTTCCTCAGAACGGAGGAAGAGACGAAAGGGAGAGTTGACCTATTCGATACTCCTCTCGCCGAATGTGATGGTACATTATGGGTGGATGGTTCATGCTTTAAGCTCCCAAATGGTAACGTGACTACAGCATATGCTGTCACAACTTTGCACACAATCGTTGAAACTGCGCGAATACCACACGGTTCAGCTCAAGCCGCTGAACTCGTGGCGTTAACGAGAGCATGTGTGTTATCGAAAAGAATGAAAGTGACTGTCTATACCGACAGTCAGTATGCTTTTGGAGTGGCTCACAGTTTTGGACGATTGTGGAGAGAACGTGGGTTCCTGACTTCGCATGGAGCTAAGATTCAGCATGGTCAGTTGGTGAATGAGCTTCTTGAATCACTGACGTTGCCCCTGAAAGTAGCGATCGTAAAATGTAGTGCACACCAGAAAGTGATTGATGATGTTGGTCGTGGAAATGCATTTGCTGATGAAACTGCTAAGGATACGGCGAAGAATATGATGAGCCGAATGTATGTTGCGAGCCCAGAAAGATGGACTGGTGATGTTGGAATATGTGAAGACACGATAGAAAGTGTGAAGTCCATCCAAGCTGAGGCCACGGAGAAAGAGTTAAGCATGTGGAAAGAAAGTACCGGGAGAATGGATGCAAATGGTTGTTGGATTGAATCGACAGAGCAACAGAGATGGTTGTTACCCGATGCATATGTGCCTGCAGTGGTTACAATGGCTCATGGGATGGCCCATATCAGCGCGAAAGGGATTTGCGACTTGTTGGCCCCAGTGTGGAAGAATTCAGGGATTCCCAAGTGTGCAGAGAACGTGGTCAAGAATTGCATGGTATGTCTGAAGCACAATCCTGGTAGGGGAACCCCAACTCCAGCTGGTCATTTTGCACCTCCTACATATCCGTTCGAGGTTTTGCAGCTAGATTTCATACACATGGAGAGGTGCAACAACTTAAAATATGTGCTCGTGGTTGTTTGCGCCTTCTCAAGGTGGGTAGAAGCCTATCCCCTAAGGGACAATACTGCCTTGTCCACAGCGAAAGCCCTTGTGAAAGAGTTCTT
The DNA here is from genome assembly GCF_964261635.1 of Lissotriton helveticus. NCBI lineage: Eukaryota > Metazoa > Chordata > Amphibia > Caudata > Salamandridae > Lissotriton > Lissotriton helveticus. Next base: position 1,263,127,868 of record NC_136061.1, on the reverse strand, counting down.
CCCCAGATTCGGAATGCCTAGAATGGTCTGGTCGGACAACGGAAGTGAATTTGTGGGTTGTGTGATGAAACGAGTGTGTGAAGGGCTAGGCATTAGTCAGAAGTTCCACGCTGCAAATCACCCCCAATCAGCTGGATTAGTGGAATGTTACAATGGCACGCTTAAACTTAAATTGGCCAAAATCCAAGCGAGCACAGGTCTTAAATGGCCTGACGCTCTACCCTTAGCACTCCTATCCACCAGAATGACTGTGCATTCGCGAATGAAACTCAGCCCCTATGAAATAATCTTTGGTCGGCCAGCCAACATATGGGGAGTGCCTAGGCCCACGAAGTTTAGCGAGCTGCAACACCCCATTTTGCTCGACTATCTGTATGAATTGACGGCTAAATTGCGTGTTTTATATCAACAGGTCCACAACACCTTGCCTCCGATCTCTGAGACACCAGGTCACTCCATTGACCCTGGCTCCTGGGTGTTGGTCAAGAATTTCCAGAGGACAAGAAACGACCAGCCCAGATGGACCGGACCTCACCTCGTCCTCCTGTCTACAAGGTCGACCGTTAAAGTGGAGGGGAAGGCCAATTGGGTCCACGGGATCCATTGTAAGAAGATACCCTTCCCTCTGCCACATGACCAATGGGTCCGGACAGGAGGCACTGACTCAGAGCGCACAACTAATGAACGTGTAAAGGAAGCTAAACGTGATTGTGACAGTGAGAACATTTTTCAAGAAACTACGCCGCCATCAGAACAATTGAACTCTGTGGAACCTGAGTTACTATTTCCGGACCAGACAATAACCGGGAAAAGACGCTATAATTTGCGACCAAGAAAAACAGACTAAAAGTAAAAGTGATTTATTTTATGATCCGAGAGAAAAACCTGTGGACTAATAAAAAATAAGTTTTTTTCCCAAAATGCTATTTTTGAAAGTACAGATTCTCCCATCTAGGTAACTTGCTTATTTTTGTTTTTTCGAACCGCCATCCGGGTTCCGCTGCTAGGGTCGCGGTTGATTAAAGACTTTTGGGTGCAGCTGACAACAATAGGTTGCTGGTTCCAGTTGGTCGAAGGGAGCCACCCTAGACTGACGGAAGCATCCTTTAGCAGAAACAACCTACCGCCGCGGGCAGCACCTTAGAGAGGATGGAGTTTCCTGATGTGGAGAGAACTGCCAAACAAATGAACTTTAAGCAGAGACTTTTGAAAGCAATGAGAAAGAAATTTTTTATAAAAATGTGTATTTTTATGCTATTTAGCGTAATGGTGTTTTTAATAAGCTATGTTCTATTCTCTTTTCATGTGACATTCACGCCTACTACATCACCCATACCTCCCCCTACTGTTTCCTCTCATTCTTTCCACCCTTTGCCTAAACACGAATCTAATAGGAGATTAGAGTTCATTAATAACTCCTTCGTTCAGCTATTACACCAACACCAACTGGTAATGAACACAACCAACTGTTGGGTGTGTGGTCTCATGCCCCACACCACGGATAGAGGTATCCCCTATTTGGTCCTGCCATTTAGTCGCAATGGGTCAGTATGGGCATATAGGACAATGTTCATATATGCACGAGAAATCCAACCCCTACGTTCCGTAAAAGACAACCTCAAAACTAGCGCCCTAGTCAAGGGTATAGTTGACATGATCAAGGTAGTGACTTCTTACGAAGATACCCCGAATGATGAGATACTTGCATATGTAGGTTGGAATGTGACCGGATATGGCACTACATTAAGTGAGAAACAGCAAGCCAAGAGATCGTCCCCTATCTGGATCGTACCCCATCAAGGTCACCTGTGTCTGCAAGGTATTGGTAGGAATCCCAGAGCTCAGCTAGGGAAGAGTGTCTGTACAGAAACGTACGTTTTTGGATCTCAGACTTCCCCAGCCTTTTTAGCCGCAAAGGGTACTTATTTCATCTGCCACGATAGAGCCTATACATGGTTGCCCCCTGACTTCTCGGGCTCATGTTTTGTTTCATTCCTGTTACCTCCCACCTACACAGCAGCGGCGGATTACCATCGGACAAGGGTAGTTAGAGGTGTTTTGAGTAAAGAAGACACTGCGGGTCAAGAATTTGGTGACTTTGCAATTGGTGTTCTGCCGTTCTGGGGAGCCATGGTTAACAGCAGAAACATAAGGCAATTGACAAGGGTAGTTGAATCCACCGTGATTGAAACTGCTGCTGCCCTTAGTAACCTGACTGCTGAGCTCCAGTCGGATCGACTGATGACCCTTCAGAACCGGGTCGCTTTGGATGTAATACTTGCGGACCGGGGTGGGGTATGCAAATTGATCCAGTCCAGTTGTTGCATTTTCATTCCAGATAATGCTCCAACAGTGTACGGGGCCATCTCCAGACTACATAAGATTTCCGAATCTATTCATGTGGATAAAGGAGATTGGTCATTAATGGGATGGTTCTGGGGACTGATATCTGCCTGGGGATGGAAGATTCTGATGGTCATTGGGATGGTCTTAGCCATTCTTTTCCTGTTCTGTCTATGTATACAGTGTGCTCCTGCAATATGTGGCCTCTGTGCTACATCATGTGTAAGGAAGCCTGTGTCAAGACATGAACTCAGCACTAGAATGATGTTGCAGCAACATCTCAATGACTTTAGGAATATAGATCTGGACTCAGATTAACATGAGGATAGATTAATTGCCTATGTAAGGGCAAAAGGAGGGTCTGTGGTTCTGAAAAATATGGATCCGTAATAGTACCGGACTCGAGAATAAAAACTTCGTCGAAATAGGACGAATTTGGTATCAAAAGACCGAGAATGACGAGTACATCAAGTACATGTATTTTCGGCATATTCAAGTGACGATTTCACCTCGAAATCGCCATTTGCCTTCTAAACCCTTAGCTGCATGTTGCCCTCTACATAGGCCTTAATCCAGTCGAATTTGATTCCACAAGGACACATACTCCTTAATCGACTTCTTCCTGACCCCAGTACAAGTTAGAACCATTGCCCCAGGCCGAGCTCGTTAGGTCAGTTCCCTCCCAGTGGCCGAGCAAGATAGTATCTAGGCCCAACCGGCCATAAAGCCATTTCAGCACACACACCTGCCATATCTTGCTCACATCTTTCTCCACTCCTTTTCCTCACTTATTTTATGGTGGGGAGGTGACCATTTTTATTAGGGGTCCATCGATATCTGATGAAATGTTGGGCCTTGCCGGATGATTTGTTATGGGCAGCACGACGTGAAATATGTACATGTCATCATGACTCTGCTTTCTTTTGGTAATCAGTAACCATAAATGAAATACCACGAACCCAAGGAATGTTTTGCCAAAGGGTGAATATTGTGTATAAGAAGAGAAGCCTAACTCTGTGAAAGTGTGCAGTCTCCTGAATATACTTGTATCGTACTTCTAGGACCCTGTCACCTTGGTTGCAGCCAATAAACGAATCTTTGACTTCACCTGGAAGACTCTGAAGTTTCTGTAGGTCTGACTCAGGAGAACCCGAGGTCTCTGGTGTGTTGATCCCCTGGCACCGCTGGGTTACCGGTTCGGTACCGGTTCTTAAAAACCCAGTACCTCAAAAGGCTCACCTGCATGATGATGTGGCAGAAGACAGCGTTGGCGCGGTGAGCACTGTGGCAGGAATTGGGAGAGGCAAAGTTCGTCAAAGGAACCGCCAAAGCCGAGGCAGCAGACAAAATGGCGGTTCCGTGCGCCTCAGAACTTCAATCCGACAAAAAAGCGTCAGAACATGTCGGGAAAGGCTGCAGAAGGGCTCCGACTGTTCACGGCATGCTCCGGTTGTAGAAACTGCTGATATTCATCGAAGACGGTCGTCCTCACCGTCGGAAAATTACAGGGAGGTGCTGCGGTACGGAGGAGCTCTTCGCCTAGCCGTCCATCTTGCCGGCTTAATAGATATTAAGTAAGACAAAGAAGTGCAAGTAACTGTGCTGCCTTACTCTGCGTAAAGGAGGCGTTCCAAGGGCATTGCGGTGGGTGTTCCCATGCAACACGCATGGATTTTGATGCTGCCCCAGATTTATTTAATCGTGTAAACCTAGGCCAGCGCCAAAACTTTACGCCTCCCGAGAGCAGATGTAATGAGAATAAATCTATTTATTTTTCCTTATTTTTTCCTCTTTCTATGTGTGCTGCATTCTGAGGAAAACACCTCTCTGGATTGTTTTTGTACAGGACGGTGCCAGTTCCTGCACAAACACAATCCTGCCTGTAATGGAGGCACCCTTGCACCATGGTACAAGGGTGCCTATGTTGGAGCTAGGCAGCAAATTGTGCACCAGTGCAAGGGGAAAGGAATGCACCATGGGGCATATTTTCAATGCCCCTGCGGCATATTTACACCACCGGAGCATTTATTTTGGGATGGTCCGGAGGCTCTGCGTGCCGGACCATATTTATGTTACATGCAAAGAAAAGCCACCATGCATGGCTTTTCAGTACCTTGTAAATATGGAGTAACGCAATGCCTTATTCTGCGTGAAAGGGGCGTTCCATGGGTGTTGCGGTGGGTGTTCCCACACAGCACCCATGGATTCTGCTGCATTCCAAGATTTACAAGGATTTGTAAACCTGGGAATGTGTCAAAAGCCAATGCCACCACAGGGGAGGCGTAACAGTGGTTCAACAAGGAGAAATACCTTTATTTCTCCTCTTTCCATGTGTGCTGCATTCTGCGTCACACATAGGAGGAAAACGCTATCAATGATTGTTTTTGTGCAGGAGGGTGTCCCTTCCGGCACAAACACAATCATTCCTACAAGGCAGGCACCCTTGCACCATAGTGCAAGGGTGCCTGCAATGGCGCTAGGCAGCCACTTGTGCGTCAGCAATAAGGAAAGCCCAGGGATACGTCATATTTCTTTCAATGCAATGCATCCCTGCACTATCCTAAAGGCGCAGGTCGGCGCTGCAAGATGGCTTAGGCGCCATGCTGCATCATTATTTTGTAAACATGCCCGAGTATTTCATAAATAAGGTGCATTCCTGTTCTTTCACATTGGTGTAGTGCAGCGCAGCAAGAAGACTTACGGGTCTGCCCTAGTCAATTCCTCATAAATTAGGCCGTTAATGTCTTAGTTTATTGCCTTTAAACATAGATTTAATCTCATTATAATTGTTTTACTCAAATAGATAAGACATTTGTACATGTAGGTTGGTACTCATTGTAAAACTGCAAGCCAGAGAGTTCAGCTCCATGAGTTTGTGAACGGTTGTGTGTGTGTGTGTGTGTGTGTGTGTGACTCCATGAACTAAGACAGCATCCTCTCCACGCGTTGTATGGCACCTCACAGGAGAGCTGAATTTTAAGCTTCCGGAGGTATTTCGCAAATAAAAGTAGGGGTTCTAGCATGGGCAGCGACTAGCTGCCGCCTCCCCCCCAAACCGGCACCCAACACCCAGAAACGTGGACACGAGACTTCTTTACTTTTTGGAAGGCGGGCGCTAGTCGCCCGGCCGTATTTATTAAGATATGAAATTAAAAAGGTTTTAATTGCATGATCAACAATTTATACAAAAATCAGCAGGACATTATATACAAAATTTTTGTCAACAAGTTTGAGAGCCTGACCTTAACAAAACTCTAATACATGTTGTTTCCTAACCGAGTCTAACATCCTCATCTTGATTTTTGTACATTTCTGGCCATATGGCAAGGTCACTACCGGTGTCAGGTCCTACAAGCTGCGCCTCCCCTAGAGACGTGCGCATGCGCAGTGTTACCCCGGGAATTGCCCGGTCTACGCCCTGAACTCCATTTACCCACTAAAGGAGGGCCCTTACTCTGCGCCATCCGGTGACGTCATGAGTATACGCGCGCGGGGTGGCTACCAGCCTAAGGAAAGCGTGAACTACTCCTACCCGCGCTCCTTTGCAGCATCAATTACCTTGCCCCTGGAGTTCTAGGAGTGGCCCGCAGGCCCCTCCCCCTGGGCGGGAACCTCCATAGGATGATGCCCGCCCCCTCAGACCTCAAATATGTGCTCACCGATAATGACCTTACCGCATGCCCCATACCTAATAAATACGACGACCTATGGGAAAAAATTCTAAAGGACAGCTACACTGGCTAATAAATAACAGCAACACCGTACAGCTACAAAGGGAAAAAAGGCCTAAAAGACACTTGGCATCACAGAAAAGTACTTCACACACAGTTTGCTAAAAAGGGAAAAAATTCCTAAACAAAAGCATCATCAAAATATACCGACAGATCCATTTCTACTACCATGTAAGACATATGGACAGTACCTTCGCAAACTTACCATTAAACCAGACATAATGAATGCCACAAGACTTTTGTTCCAAGGGATGGTGGGTGGGAAAACAAAGAAGCCCCGAGCGCGGGGCACACCGTGCTGTGAGGGAGCGTCCAGGGACAAGGGGGTCTCCTGGGCGCTCCCCACCTCTTTATTCTCCAGGGGCCAGGCGGGGGGGGGCACGCCCCCCCGGCCCGCCCCTCCTGTAGCCCGCCCCCCCTGACCCGGACCTTCTACCTGGTATCCGGGTCAGGGAGGCCGCCGGCCAATCGGTGGTGGGTCGCGCCCCCCAGGGCCCACCCCCACCACCGAGCGACAACAATGGGGAAAGAGGGGGAGACGGTCGCCGCGCCGCCATGCGTGCGGGGGGGCCGAGGGCCCCCCCTTTTCACATGGTCAGCGACTAGCTGCCGCCTCCCCCCCAAACCGGCACCCAACACCCAGAAACGTGGACACGAGACTTCTTTACTTTTTGGAAGGCGGGCGCTAGTCGCCCGGCCGTATTTACTAAGATATGAAATTAAAAAGGTTTTAATTGCATGATCAACAATTTATACAAAAATCAGCAGGACATTAGATACAAAATTTTTGTCAACAAGTTTGAGAGCCTGACCTTAACAAAACTCTAATACATGTTGTTTCCTAACCGAGTCTAACATCCTCATCTTGATTTTTGTACATTTCTGGCCATATGGCAAGGTCACTACCGGTGTCAGGTCCTACAAGCTGCGCCTCCCCTAGAGACGTGCGCATGCGCAGTGTTACCCCGGGAATTGCCCGGTCTACGCCCTGAACTCCATTTACCCACTAAAGGAGGGCCCTTACTCTGCGCCATTCGGTGACGTCATGAGTATACGCGCGCGGGGTGGCTACCAGCCTAAGGAAAGCGTGAACTACTCCTACCCGCGCTCCTTTGCAGCATCAATTACCTTGCCCCTGGAGTTCTAGGAGTGGCCCGCAGGCCCCTCCCCCTGGGCGGGAACCTCCATAGGATGATGCCCGCCCCCTCAGACCTCAAATATGTGCTCACCGATAATGACCTTACCGCCACAGGCCAGCATTGTTAACCGACGATCTGGCCACCCCCCTCTAGCCCCTACCTAAGGAACGCTCCTACTTGCAAATCCCTCTAACCAAGCCCAGATATTGTCAGACCACAAGACATTCCCTTCTTCATTTAAGTGAACTCCATCCCTCAAGTAATACCTGTCGCCCCAGATACACCCATGAGGTATTGACTGTAACAGGGGGGCTCGAAACAACTTATCCAACCGTGTGTTGATCCTCTTTACCGAGTGATTCAACGCCCTGACCGAATCCCCCCCCCCCGCCACTGTAATCGGGGTATGAGTTGTGACCATACTAGCGTGCAACCCGGGCAGGTCCTGGCCATCCACCCCGCTGTAGAGATAATCTCCTCGATCAGAATGCGCCTCCCCAGTGTGGCCAAATCATTCTCCCCCAGATGAAGTATCACCACTGACGGGGGAGATTGCCGGCGCGCTAAAAGCCCCTGGAAGAAGCCCCTAAACTGGTTGAGACACAACCCCCCTCTCCCGAAGAACGTGATGTCCAACCCCAGTTGTGCAGCCCTTTTCCCCCTGTCACCTGACGTAAAGACACATTCTGCTCGTCTCACATAGGAGTGACCCACAATCCAAACACTTTTCTTCATTGTTTCCTGGCTGTAGCTCCGCGCTGATGTATGTTGTTGGTGCCCGACGACAAATTCCTCCCCTGCGTAACAGGTCTGAGAAACTGTAAGAGAGCGGAAACAAACCAAGCGTGAGTGCCATGTAATCACAACATGTCAATTCGCACATAACGTTTGTAGCATTCTGAGGACCATCTCCCAATTGTCTTCACTCTCTCCACTGGGAGGCCCCCCGCCACCGCCTCAGTTGCTGCCCCAATTCTAAAGGAATGAGAGCCAAACTCTTTAGGGTCAAGACCTGCTTTTCTGACCACCATCTCCAATACCCTCCTGAATTGATACCTGGTCAAGGGGTTACCATTGGCGTGACAGAGCAGTGCCCTGCCCGCTGTGCCCACCAGCAGCCCGTGCAATAATTCCACATGCCTCACTGGGCAGCAAGGGTTGGCGGGGGCCCGTTGGAGGATTATGGTGTGACCCCTTGCCTCCTGGTCGGTCTTTGACTTCTGAATAGTCACCCACATGGTGTCATCCCTTATCCTCACACTAGCCCTTTGTAAGCCGCCCAGTAGGTCTGACTTGGAACCTGCCACAAGTTCACTAATTCTCAGTGCCCCATAGAATGCCAAGGAGAATGCTGCCTTAAAAAGAAGCACCTCCCACTCCGAGCTACAAACCGTGTCCAGCGCGCCCAGTAAAGCTGTCAGCCGCGCTAATCCTATGGGCTTTCTCTTATCTTTATGATGGCCCTGAATACGGCGCCAACCCCTCAAAGCCTTACGCACCATAAAGGTATTAGTGGGATCACGCAAGCCCCTAGCTTGAGCGAAGAATGATACCGCTGCCCTATGCCTGTTTGCAGCTGCCACCGAGCGCCCCTCCCTATGCATCCATTCTAAATAGGCCGCAAAGCCATCCTCCTGCGCCCATAGCACCTCCCATTGCTGCCCCAAAAAAGTACAGTAAGACAAAAACGCCCCTTCATAAGCCGTCTTGGTCCTGGGGGCTAGGCTAGCGACCACGAGGTCCTGTAATCTGGGGCACCAATCTGCCAAAGTACTGCTGGGAAGTGCGCTGGCGAGGGGTCGGCTGTAGGAAGATGCTCCCTGAAAACCTGCATTTTGAAGCGAGAGAGGGAGTCAGCTGCATTGTTCAGAACACCAGGAACATGTTTGGCCTTAAAAACGACATTCCATTTAAGGCACTGCAAAACAATTTCTTTGATCAGACGAAGTATGAAAGGACATCGTGCTCCCTGCTGGTTTATACATTCCACTACTGTCATGTTGTCTCACCAAAACACCACTGATTGATTACATAGGTGTTCGGGCCAGACCATCAATGCCACCCATATTGGGAAGAGTTCCAGGAAGCCAATATTGGTGGTCAGACCCCATGTTCTCCATACCTCCGGCCACTGTTGAGCGACCCACCTGTTCCCTAGGATGGCGCCAAAGCCCACACTACCGGCGGCATCAGTCCACAGGCCTAACTCTGCTGATGTTGTGAGCGGGCCGGGCCAGACCACCCTGCCGTTAAAATCCTCCAGGAATGCCATCCATATAAGCATATCCTGGCGAATTTCAGACGATAGCCGAGTGCGGTGGTGTTTCTCCCTCAGCCCCTTCATTGCTTGGGCAATGGAGCGAGAGAAAGGGCGAGCCATGGGGATGATCCTCAGTGCGAAGTTCAACTGCCCTACCACCTCCTGTAATTGCTGCAGGGTGACCTTATCTTTCCGTAGGCATAAACGTAGCGCTGTTTTGAATTTGTCCACCTTGTCCCTAGGCAATCTAAAACATCCCTCCACTGAATCAATCTCAATGCCGAGGAATTCTAAGCAGGTGGTCGGGCCAACAGTCTTCCCGGGCGCAAGCGGGACACCAAAAGCCCGCATGAGCACGCAAAATTCCTGCAATGCTAGTGCACACTCCTGAGATCCCGCCGTACCCAGGAAGAGGAAATCATCCAAATAATGCATGACCTGCTGGTGGCCCGTCGCTTGTCTCATGGCCCATTCAAGAAAAGAGCTAAACATCTCAAAGTAAGCACAAGATATAGAACAACCCATGGGCATGCATTTATCCATGTAGAACAAATCCCCAAAGGTGAAGCCTAAGAGATGTTGATCCGCTGGGTGTACCGGGAGGAGGCGAAAGGCTGATTCTATGTCTGATTTCGCCATCATCTCCCCGGGCCCCGTGGCCTGTAATAAGTTAACAGCCTGGTCAAAAGAGGCGTACTTAACACTACAGATACCCTCGTCTATGGCATCATTCAGTGACGCCCCCCTAGGTGCTGACAGGTTGTGGATCAATCTGAATTGCCCTTTCTCTTTTTTGGGGACAACTCCTAATGGGGAACACACAAAATTGGGTACCGGCACTTCAGTGAAAGGGCCAGCTATCCTGCCTAAAGATAGCTCCTTGTCAATCTTGGCGGCCACCACAGCCGGATTATGCTTTACTGACAATTGGTTTTTACAGTGCGCGCTGCCTGTGTATCCTGCTGCAGGGATCCTAAAGCCTTTAGAAAAACCTTCTTGAAGTAGGGTGGCCGATGTGTGGTCCGGGTATCTGTTCAACCATGGAATCATTGCCACCACATCCACTGGCGTGGGGGGGCCTAACCGGTTTGTCTTAAAGTGGCTTTCCCCTACCCCTCTGTCCCGTGTTCCCATGCTTGGACCTACAGGCAGTTTCTGGATGTGAGGGGTGACCACAGGAGGAACATGCATGTCTAAACTTACACGCGCCCCTTGTGCAGGTGCGCCTATTAAAATCCCAGCACACCCCTTTTTTCTCTTCCCCACTGGCCCTAAACTTCCCAGGCACCTCACTCGTTTGGGGGGGGCGAAAGGGCTGTTGGGGTCTAGCGGAGAACACCTTGACCGAACCGGAGAACTGAGGGGGGGGTGCATTATCCGAGAACTGTTTATGCCATGACATGGAGTCCACCGTGTCTCATGCCAATGATCTATTAAATTCCAATGCTTTCCTGAAATTCAAATCATACCCTTTCCACGCATCCCCAGAATACTGTTCACTCCACCCCACAATCCTGCTCGAGTAGCATGCCAATGGCGCCTGTAAATCTGGAGGTCGTTCAGCCTTAATAGCAGTGAATACGGCCCAAGCCTTAATCCAGTTGATCAGTGTTTCCTCAACCCTAAATCTAGCACACTGCACCCTCCATTCACTTGGGTGCATCCACTCCTTTAGTGTTTTCGCATGCTCCATTTCCCTATTATCTAATAACAAAGAATAAATATATACATATTTATCTGCCCAAACCATCTCCTTCACAGCTAACGACACATGTTGAGCCAAATTCTCACTCCTGGAAGGTAAAACACCGTCCCCCAAGAGCGGCAATGCCACTTCCTTACCAAGTGCGGGCACCGGGGCCGGCTGCCCATTCGCTCCATCCGGCTGGGGAAGACTTGGACCTGCAAGGGGAGAGGATACTGGCAATGCAACACTGTCGGCGACCGCTGCCGATTTGATCTTTTCTACAAACCTCGCCGCCTCTGCTGCATGATCTGCAGAATTTGGGAAAGCTCCCCCTTTTTGGAGCCAGGGCATCAAGGCCGTGATCTGAGACAACAATTCAGGGGGCATTGAATCTAAATTCCCGCCTGGGACAACAGGTACCACTGGGGTTATGCCCAATGGTACTGGCGCAGTAGGCAAGGCGGGTGCCGGTTGTGGCAGGCCTGTAGCCGGGATTGCGGCCACCAATGGGGGAGCAGGCCCTGCGTCTCCTGGCGGCATGACAGGCACCGGCACCACAGGGGCTGGGGGTATAGGCATAGGTATAAGCGGGGGTGGGATGACCGCCAGCGGCACGGCAGGTACCGGCTCTACTGGCCCTGGGGCGGGTGCAGCATACCTGGGTCTCTTGGGCTTCGATTTCCTCGGTGGGGTAACAAAATCCCCCCTTGGCAATGGCGCCGCCCTCTGGCGGACAGGCCTACCCGATGGGCCAGGGGCATCACCATGCCTCTCATTCAACCGTGCTTCCAGCTCATCTACCTTCCCTAGCCGCTGTTTAATTTCACCCATCTCACGCATCATGGCACGCATCATAGCCTCCATGTTGGACCCACCTTTACCACCCCGCGGACCTGGCATGATAAAACCCCAACAACCAGCTGCCTACTCTCCTAATATCACGACAGGCCAACTTTGTGTACCTTTCAGATGGAGGGTCACCAGGGGGCTTTCAGCACCATGCAACGGCGACCGCAACACTAGCGGCTTGTCCGCTTATGTAAGGGGTGAGTAAACCTAGTGTAGACCCACCCGGCGGCCACCAGGAGCGATGAATGCCAGCCCCCCGTACCCCTCTTACCGACCAGTCCTGCGCACCAGGTTGGGTGTTGACCGTCCGTACGTCCTTACGCCAAGTCAAATGAGTGAATCTGCACAAAATAACGTCGTTAGGTGCCTGAAATGGAGAGATGTATTAACACCGTGCGATAACACAGGAGCAGGCTTATACAAGCCCAATTTACATACAATGGAGGCTTGAACCCCCCCCGTTAACTTTCTGGTGATGTGCACCACTAAACTTTTGATGTATCTGCAGACAATAACACAACACTCTCTCTAAGCCAGCAAAAGGGGCTTAAAGGCCGATTGAAGTAACTTCTTACCAACAATTGCCCCCCTTTGTTCAAAGTCACCTATATAAAACAGAATTTATAAGGCAATTATCGGGTAAGGCAATGCACAACACTCATTAAACAGTTATTGAATATTACTTTGCCTGTTTATTCACAACCTCCCTACAAAACAATTATCCCATGCCACCTAGCTTTATCCTTGCAATTGTAAGTTAACCTAGGGGTCTCCCATCCAGGTGCTGCCCTGGTCGACCCTGCTTCACTTCCCTGCACAGTCGCTCCCAAAAACTGCTCTGTGACCACCAGCGCGTGAGTAAGGCAATGCACACAAAAAACGTGCTAAATTAGCTTCACACCCAAATTAGGCTTATGTAATTCGTCCCCGCCGGCCTTATTTGCCGTTCAAGTGAGTGCGCTCACAACCGCTATTAAAGGACGCTTCCACTATTGTGAAGCACACAAATGCAATAGGAGTTTGTGCGCGGGTCTCTAACAGCCCACAGCAGCCTTCACACGGTGAGCTTCTCGAACACCTGGTCGTATTCCACAGCCGCTCCCGGCGTATCTGTACCCGCTACCGCAGCCCGCTACTACAGTCCCCTGCCCCACACGCTACCTTACCGGGCCTCAGGCGATCGTTAACCCCGCACTCCCTGACGCCTCCGCGCCCTTGTGCTCCCGACGGCTCTCCGCAACAAGCGAGGCGATGCTCCCGGGCAAAGGCGATGCAGCCGCTCCCCCGAAGCTGTTTCGGCAGTGTCCCACGTGGCCGCGGCTCCCTCAGCCTGTGAACACAAAAAACAGAGATCACGACGTTCCAGGCAATGTTCCTCGATCCAGCGGGGTCCTGCTGCTCCGCAACACCGACCGAACAGATACCTGAAAAAGAAAGCGAGATAATTATAAAACAAAGAAGCCCCGAGCGCGGGGCAAACCGTGCTGTGAGGGAGCGTCCAGGGACAAGGGGGTCTCCTGGGCGCTCCCCACCTCTTTATTCTCCAGGGGCCAGGCGGGGGGGGGCACGCCCCCCCCGGCCCGCCCCTCCTGTAGCCCGCCCCCCCCTGACCCGGACCTTCTACCTGGTATCCGGGTCAGGGAGGCCGCCGGCCAATCGGTGGTGGGTCGCGCCCCCCAGGGCCCGCCCCCACCACCGAGCGACAACAATGGGGAAAGAGGGGGAGACGGTCGCCGCGCCGCCATGCGTGCGGGGGGGCCGAGGGCCCCCCCTTTTCATTTTGTTAGGTATACCGCTTCTGCCGCAGGGAGCATTTAAAGCATCAAACAGACCACAACCAGCAGTGCTACCAAGCACATTAGTAAAGTTTGGGGTAGTGCTTTTTCTCCCAAGAACCGACAAAAGGTAACATCTCTTATCAGATTTGGGAGAACAGCAATGGAGCAGACTTTGATGAGAAAAAGGGTCCAGGCAGAGCAGAGAAATAAAAAGACTCTTGAAATTTGGTTTTTCACACAGGTCGTGGCCACAGGAGGTGCTGTGACTCTTTAACAGGCCCTGTAACACAAGTAGGGTGTACATATTTTCTTCTGGAACTGTTCACACCCACAGGCCACTTCCGTCGACAGCTCAGAAACTGGTTTGCTGATCATGGAGGCAGTACAAGGCTAACCATGGGCGCGTGCTCCGGCTGCGCATGCGCAGGACAGGTGTGGGCAAACCTTCCACTAATCCTCCACAGATTTGCCTGCATCTCTCGACTTCTTTTAGCAGATGACAGAAGCGATTTGTGTACAACAGTCTTAAAGGGATTTCAGAAAAAGAGTGAGCACAGCTGTTGACACCTCGGGTGGTGGTCAACACAGGGCATCATATCTTACTCACAGGTGTGTCATTCGAATCCAATAAGACCTTGTCTAAAAATAGACTCGTACTGCGTTAGTCATGGAGCTGTGTGTGTACGCTGTATGGAATGTTATGTTCGAGAACCTTTTTGTGTATTGGTTATAATGACAACAAAAATAAATGCTACAGGAAAGTCACCTGTCACATTGGGGAAGCAAATAATAGAGATACAAACGGACTGCTAAAATAAGTGACGGGTGGGTGAAGAGATGGTCACCCATGACGCGGAGAGGTATGAAAACTGTATCTTTATTGATGTCATTTTTCCTAGGGTTGCAGTGTAGCGACCACCGACACCTCGCCAGTCTAACCTCTACTCTGCGGAATCCCCCAAGACCCTAAATCCCACCCACTACTCTCAGAGTAGAATGTTAGCTCAGTCCCAACATATCTTCCCCCTTAATAATAACAAATATGAAATTAATTTAAAAAAACAAAAGGAAAAAGGAGTTGTTGCACCCAAGGTCACCTGGAAAGAAATTGATAAACATAGAAGGAAATAAGAACATTACATTAGAGTCATCTTTAACCTAAGATGAACACCTAGGCAAAATAGAAAAAATATAACGTAGGTAGAGGTAATAACGTGGGTATAGCAAGGTATGAATACAAAATTCAGATAATGAGATACATTGCTAAAAGAAATGCAGAATTATACACAAAAACTTTACCATGATGAGAAACAGATTACATAACATTCAACGTTAACCAATCACAATTTCTTTGTACTGCACAGGCACCTGCCTGGTGTTACCAGAACATGCACTAACAGGTGTGGAAGCAATATTATAAATCTCAGTGTCCCCTCGATAATACATATGGTGTGAAAACCAGCACTAACATTAGAGGCTCTATTACGATGCTGGTCGGACGAGCGTATGTTCAACAGTCTCAGAAATAGGACTGACGGACAGGGAGTCTGGGGTCCTGCTTCCATAATTATGATGCGACCGCTTTCATGGCTGTTGGAAAGTGCATATTTCCTATTGTGGCTTGAGCTGTGGGCCGTAAACCCTTACCCCATAGGTTAGGGAAGTGACCAGGAGTTTACCCCACCCCACCGACAAACTGGCACTGGGCATAAATGTGACACCGCCAGTCCTCTCTTCAGGACACTTCTGGACATCAAAAGAAGTACCACCCTTCTGTCTGAAGAATCTTAATGAAGGCTGGATGTGCTTGCTTAAAATCCAGGACCCCAGAAGTGATTCCACTGTTCAGTTGGCTGACCTCTTGTTTGAGCTACTCGGACACAACAAGCTACCAAAGGCATCTCTTCCTGCAACCCTCCAGCTGACCAGTTTCAGCTAGACCTCCCCTAGACCCTATTGGCCTGCAGATCATTGTTGCAGTGAGTCTTAACCCCCAAGAGGGGCGTTCCAGGTCCTGGACTCATGGCTAATGTTAAAGTCTACTTCTCCTGACTAAACTGCAAAAGCTGGGACTTAGAAATGTTTTGCCAACTTTTCTTCCAGAGAACCGTCAGGAGACCAGGACCACTGTTGAGCCAAAGCTTTCGACTTTGAATTAATGGTGAATTCAACATGCTAGATTGGCCACTTAAGGAGATATAACTTCCAGAAAAGTTAATAAGTCTTAACGTATGGGGTTTCATCGTGACTGACGCCGAGCAGCAACCCGTCAAAGTCAAGGCCTTCTTGGGCACAGCCTTTGATTTCCCCTGCTTGGTGCTTTCTCGTCTTTGTTGACAAACATGCCAGAATTGAATTGTTAGCATTCAGCCATTGTTGAGCCCTGCTTTGGATTCACTTGCATCTTGCTCTGCTGATGACTTGTCGACAACCGCTATTTCTCCAGAAAAATTTCTACGTCAAAAGGTAAACTTTCCACTGGAACACACCTGGTTCCTGCATCTGACATGCGCACCATTACGGTTGAGCTTAACTTTTGACTGTGACCTGGTCTGGTGCGACCACATAACTGCAGTTCCTGATTTGTGTTCTTGACACTATTTTGAATTCAAACTGTAAAAATTCATATCTCTCATTCAACTTACTGGATTTTTTCATTTTGATGTCATTATAATTATTAAAATATTCTCAATTGTTCTCAATTGCTTTGGGATTCTTCTTTTTTTTTTAAACAAATTTTTATTGGGTTTTGTTACACATAAAATACAGATTCAATTACGTTTTTTATGCTTCTCCAACATCCAATAGGGCCCCATAGTCACGTTCTCAGGCAGTAGAGCAGGATGATAGTCAGACCATGTATGTGAGCTCTCCTACATATACACCCTAGTGTGTCTTCGCCCAGTAAACTAACAAGATATCCCATTTTCCCTCCCCCTTCCCGAACCCTCATCATCGGTGGTTACGGTCAGTGTCCGTCAAAGCAGCGTGTGTGCACAGGAGCCACTGGGAAGTGCTCTATGTGATGTACCTGTCATGTCTTGGGGGAGTGCTCTGCTCAGAGTGCTAGACCGCCGCCTCATCATGTGTATCATAATCGCGCAATGCTTGTACTAATGCGTCCCAAGCCTGAGCTGTTTCCAATGCTTTGTCATTACGTTGTCTCCATGCAGTGTGAAATCTTAACATACTTTTGCCCTGAGCCCACTTAAGAAACCCGTTTCTCCATCTAGCGCCATTGGGTCCTACCGCTGCCTTCCAGTGTCGCGTAATTTCTCGCTTTGCTAATATGAGACCCATGTCTATAAACTTACTAGTGACCTTATTCTTGGGGGTATGAGGGAACCAGTGTAGGACACTCACAGCCATGTCAAATTCTAAGCCCCTTTCTGTGATTGTGTTCAAAGTGTCTCCCACCTCCCTCCAATACATCTCCAAGATCGGGCATGTCCACAACATATGGCCTAATTCTACGCCTAGTGTTGCACACTTAGGGCACGCTGCAGTGTCTGCGTAAAAATACTTTTTGATCTTTCCCGGCGTCAGGTATGCGCGGTGGAGGATGTAGAAGTGCACTAGCTGGAATCTTGTATTGCGTGTGCTCTTCCAGGCCCTCCGCACTATCTGTGCCCACACTGTCTCAGGGATGTCCTTACCTATATCGGTTTCCCACTTTCCCTTCAGTGACTCTAGGGGAGTGAGCCCTTCATTATTCAATCTGGAGTAGAGGCATGTGACCGCCTTGAAGGTTCCCGTGGCCATCATAGCATACTGGCAAGCCATTGTTGTTCTCGGCTCCGTCAGACCCTCTTTCCAATGCTTCTGTATTGCTTAGGCAGTGCCGCATGTAGCAGGAAGCCCCCCCTAGGTAGGTCGAATCGTTCCAGAGGTGTTGGATAGGGCAGTAGAACTCCCTCTTCATATAAGTCCCCTACTACTTGGATACCCGCTTCCTCACAATCCTGTAGTTGTGACCAATCGCCACCATGCGGTAGTGCCGTCAGCATCCCCAATGGAATTCCGGGGGCATATGGATGTAACACACCCGCCCTACGCTGTGAGCGATTCCAGCAGAGTCTGATCATTCTTTCTTCTTGTGTTAGGTCTCTAAGAACTAATTTCTGTTGTAGTGCTATAAAGGAAAGAACCTGGAGAGAAATACCTCGGCCCCTGGTATGTTCTGGGCCCCTGAATTCTCGAACTACCTCTTGCGTGTAGACCTACAGTTGAGCTGCCAAGTAATATAATTCGAAATCGGGGACCGTTAGCCCCCTCCGTCTTAGGTCGCAGCAGGGTCGTTAATGCCACTGTTCGGCGACCGGATTCCCAGAGGAAGGACACAATCATGGACCTCAGAAGTCGGAAGGCAGCAGCAGGTACCCATACAGGCAGCGTCCTGAAGTAATAAAGGAGTCGTGGAAGAGCCACCATCTTCAGTAGCGCTATACGGCCCGCCATAGTTGCTTTGGGATTCTTCTTGTGTTATGTGTTCACTTAATTACTATTTGAGAATTGCATAAATGATTTGCACATTGCCTCTAAATTAAGCCTGACTCCTTTGTGCCAAGCGACCAGAGGGTTAAGCACAGGTTTATTTAGTGACTTTTGTGGTTCACCCTGACAAATATTGCGATTATTATTTGAGGTGTGTTCTCCCTCACCGCAACTAATGCTCTAATTTCTCATAAGGGATTACTATGACAGCAATAATAGCTAGACCAGCTTCTGAACTCCAGGATTTTCAATGCATCATTTAGTATGTGTCAGGGAAAAATAATGTACATGCAGATTGCATGTCGGGGGCGAAGCCGAATGCCAATAGAGTTAGCAGCAAAAGAGCAGTGCTGTACTGGACGAAGCCCCATCCGGTGCGATCCTGACATCGAAAAATTACCCAGGGGGCACGGACCGCGTGCAGCACAGTCCCTGGGGCACACTTGCTTGATCTGTGTAGCAGCAGCAAAGAAAGATGCACATCCAGCTGTTGCAACTGATGTGCCGAAAAGGCAGTGTGGCTCAAAGATGGCGGCGGTGTAGCGCCGTATTGCTGGAAACGTGCCCTAGCCGAAACCTGGACCGCAGAGACCACCAGCCCCGGCTTAGCGAGCAAAGCTGGTACCAGACAGCCCCATGCACAGCAGAGAGTGGTTACACTGGGCTACACCTCCCCAAGCCACCCTGGTGAAAGTAAGTGGGTGGTGGGCCTGCTTTGGCGGCCCAAGCATGCTGGTCCTGGGGGAGGAAGTATACTGCTCACATGCCAGGGTACGGCAGAGCAAATACTCAGACCATAGAAACCCCAACATGCGACATCTCTGATGTGGTCACGTTGACAGAGGTGCCCATTCGGGGCATGGGTTTGGAGCAGCGGGCCCCAGACCGCGATCAGCGGCAGGACGTCCATAAAGGAAACAATGACCGCAGTCTGGCCAGTCTATGCCTTCAGCGTGGAGCCCAACCTCGCATTGCACCCTCCCAACTTATCCTGGAACTGGTGGACAGCTGAACCCATGCTGCAATCTTAGTATTGGCCCCAGCACGAGTATGGTGGTGCGCAGTACCGCATCACAGGATATAGCAGCCTACGAAGGGGGGCTCTCCCTGGTGAGGAGCGCTCAACGAGTTCCATTAAATGTGGTGTCCTCTCAATAGAATTTGGGTGGTGAGATTGACTGTGTGGTCCCCTCCCAGTTGGGATTGGTGACCACCCATGGGCAACCTAGCTGGCATTGGAGCCCATCCAGTGCAGAGGGCAGGATGAGGAGAGCCAGGTTGCACAAACCCAATAGACGCCTCCCCCTCTTGGAACTGGAGATATTGGTGAGGAGCTCCCGCATAAATGCCCCTTTGCCAACCCCAATGAACCCACATCATATTAGAGGCCATAGCAGTCTACACTGATGGGCCCTGCTTGGCGACGAGCAATCAACGAGAGCCACCACACACAGTAATTTAATAATCAGATTGGGGTGGGGAAAAAAAGGGTTGCAGCGGCCCCGGGACTCAGATTGGTGACTGAGGCCATCCCTAGCACAATCCCAAGGCAGAGTTGGTCCCTCACTATGGGAACCACATGGTTACGACTGTGTGGAGGCTGGAAGACAGCTGATCGGGGTCAAAAATGGAGAGCCCACTTGACTGGGCCCCTGTCAACAGTGCTATACAGAGAGAGCTGTGGGGGATACCATACCAAGGCGGGGCTCAGAAAACTAACCACTGACTCACATTCACCACAAGCCGTGTTACCTACCACTACTCTGGCATCATGCACAGAGAACAGCTGCAGCAGAATATGTGATGTGCCTGACAGTGCATCAAGACTGAAGTGTGCTGTGGCCACTTAGCAGAGCTCTGTACCTACATGGAGGGAATCACAATGGCTATTGATATCCCCCATGGTAGTGATGCCTGAGGCGAGCGTCTTTCTAAGCCAACGCCTGCAGAGATGGAACAGGGAATACCAAAGTAATGTACTGCCTGGAGCTCCATATATGATCCCCTCGGCAGACTGCTGGGCCTCTAGCATGAACTTGGTGACTTCCTTGGACCTTTGCAGCCCTCCTACTACCCACTGGTTACCATGGGTAAAGTCACTCTGAAGAGGGATCAAGAGCTGGGGACCCCGATGGTGGGAGACACCGTGGTGGCCTCAAAAGATAGTGGCACTTTAGCCCATCAGTCGGAATCAATGAGGCCCCACACTCCAAGACATTTTCCAAGCTGTAACGGACTCCAGAGAGGTACTGGAATCAAAGATCGATACTCTGAGAGGACCTGGATCTCCTGAGGGATGATTACCACTGCCTAGCACCACAGCAAGGTGAGACCTAGCTGAAGTTTCCCCAGTGCTTGCAACAACAAATGAGAGGCTTGTTGCAATGGAAGCCAACGTATGAATGCTTGAACTTAGAGCGGAGGACGCTGAAAATAGATCACAGCAAAATAACATAAACATACCATATTGTTTCGAAGGAAACAATATGGTGGCCTCTCTGGAGAAGTGGATCCGGGTAAAAGTTGGGGAGGAGGGCCTCTCATAATTTTTTGCTCTGTAGAGAGCCCATAGTGTACTAGCAAAACCGCCACTCCTGGGTGCCCCGCCGCACCCTGTCATGGCTCGTTTACTGTATTATCAAGACCGGAGCCATGTTTTGGCACAGGCAAGGCGGTAAGGGGAATTCTCAGTAGAGAACAACAGTGTGAAAAATTTCCCACATTTATCTCGGGAGGTGCAGCGACAACAATCCACTTTTCTAGAAGCCCCAAAAAAGTCAGACTACTATGAATCTCATACGCAATGCTATTACCGGCCTGGCGCCGAGTGGTAACACCTGGTGCTACTACATTTTTCCAGTCCCCACAAGAGACTTAGCACTGGATAGATCAACAGCCCCAGTCGGACCCCAGCTGGGACCACCGGAGCAGACGACTGCATAGAGTTTCTTCTGGACGCAGGAGAAGGAACCACAATGCAGCCACTCCATTCCAGGATGAAGTACACCAAGAAAGACAGAAAGTAGTGGCAGCCGTAGGTTCAATGAGTGGCAGTGGTACAAGACCCCTATCACCGGTAGATGATGGAAGTGCACGAGATTCTGACTCCGATCATAGCTTCAGCACCTCCAGTGGTTCAAGCCTGGTGGTGCCCAAGGTGACCCCAGGAACATCGGACAAAATCATTAAATGAGAACAATAAGTGCGTAACTCTCCAAGGAATTCAGCATGGGGGGATGTGACACTAGTATATTGGAGAGAAAAGGGTGTGCGCATTTCCTTTCCTTGGGTATAGGGATAACGCATCCATCGTAAATGCTGGGAGGGCGAACCCGATGGCAGCACTACCTGTTGGATGCATCCCCTCAGTTGTGTGGTACAAAGGTACTCCCACGAGTAGTTGAGTTCTAATTAGTTGTTCAGATGGGAGGGTCATGGCCTGCTTTTCCTGGGGAATGGAAGTTGGATTGATTGTTGTTTGTTTGGTTATTGTGGACCCATGAGTTACGACATCTGGAACCAATGCCCACGATCCTTAATGAGAAGCTGTTATGCGTTGGGTGGGTGGCAGACAGGAGCTAGAGGAACAGTGAGAGACACAAATCTCCTAAATGGCTGTCCCAATGACATACAGGTTTCTATCATGGAACATTAGAGGTATGCACACAATGTCGAAGCGTTACTAAGTGTTCTACTAGTTGAATAGAAGAGACATCCACCTTGCATTCGTGCAAGAAACATACCTAACTGATACAAAAGGGATAGCATTACAGTGCAGGTGGCAAGGCCTGGCATACAATATGACCTATTCAACTTACGCCAGGGTAGTAATGGTGTGGGTTGGGGTGGGGGGGGGTCCATTTCAACACGTGGGAGTCTTGATTGCCCCAGAAGGCAGATATGTGGTGGTGATGGTCCACATGGAGGGCAGAGCTGTAGCCCTCATGAACATATATGCCCCTAATGTAGAGGAGGTTGCCTTCCTGACCAGCCGGTCGGGCCCCTTAGCCCCATACCTAGTCCAATCGACCATAATGGGCGAGCACTTGAACTGCGTGGTAGACCCCCAACTAGATCGATCACACTCTCCACCGCGGGCCCTCAGACCAATAGTCTCAGACTGGCAGGCCAAATAGGGGTAACTGGACACCTGGAGATGGACGCACCCAATTGGCGGAATTGCTCCTTCTCCACTTCACATCAGCTACATATGTGCCTTGACAGCTTCCTGTGTACCCTGAATGTTCATGGCTTAGTTTATGATATTGAATATTTGGCCCGCACAATCTCGAACTACAATCCAGTTTTCTTGAAAATGCAGTGGGCACAGCCTAGACCTTGCATTCCTATGTGGCGATTGAAGCATGAATCCTTGGAAGATCATGTGTTACAGGAGGTAATCAGGGACAAGATAGGACAGTTTTTATTGGACATCAACGGAACAGCCTCCTCTCCCTTGGTGGAATGAGACACCTTCAAAGTGGTGATCAGAGACCACTGCGTAGATGAATCAATGAGAGTTAGGGGCATCCTGATGAGGGAAGTATTGGAGCTTTGATTTTAGAAAATATATGGAGCGCACTCATGCAAAGTGGGATCACACTGGGTCCTTGCTTGCATTGTTATCCAATCCACCAAA
This sequence comes from Lissotriton helveticus, assembly GCF_964261635.1. Lineage (NCBI taxonomy): Eukaryota > Metazoa > Chordata > Amphibia > Caudata > Salamandridae > Lissotriton > Lissotriton helveticus. The sequence goes on along the minus strand of NC_136061.1, from coordinate 1,263,104,948 downwards.
ATGTGGTTCAACGATTGCGGATATTGAGGCAGAAGCGGGAACTTGAATATATAGTCAAGAGGGGATCAATAAACATTTTCACCAGTATTATTCAGAGCTATAACGGAGCACCACAATATATAATCCAGGAGCAATATAGGCCTATCTGACACCGTTATCTCTCCTGCGCCTCACAGAGGAGGAAGTGGAGGAGCTAAGCCAAGATATCACTTTACAGGAGATACGTGCAGCGATTAAGGGCTTAGCACGTAATAAAACACCAGGGATAGTCGGGGTCCCAGTCAAGTTCTGCGCTGCCTATACCAAGGAGCTGGTCCCAAAACTAGTGGGACTATATGGCGCATCCAGGGCAGCTAGGTATTAGCTGGTCACTACCTGGAATGTGTTAATAATCCCCCTGCTAACACCTGGAAAGCCTGCCCATGATTGTAAAGCATATAGACCCCTATTGATGTTAAACATCGATTATAAGATTTCGAGCTGGTTATTAGCGACCAGCCTCCTCCCGTTTATTGCCAAACTCATACATCCCAATGAGGAGGCTTTTATACCCAGCCGTAACACGATGCTTAACATCAGGTACCTCCTGGCACTGATGGAGGCTGACAACTATCACTACGAAGGAGTGGTGGTGTTTGCTGTAGACATAGAGAAGGCCTTTGACAGCCTAGAATGAGGATATCTATATGAAGTAATGTCCCACATGCAGATGGGGAGAGGTTTACAGTCGTGGAGCAGGCTGCTATATGCCAATCCAGTGGCTCGAGTTCCCACAGGCCATACCACATCGGACAATTATAAAGTATGCCGTGGAATGAGACAAGGAAGTCCTATTACACCACAGAGCTTTGCACTGGCAATAGAGGCCCTAGCCAGCCATTCAAGACCAGGATATGACTCTGGCAGGGGTTGCGTGCTCATCGCCATACACATCACATATCCCTCTATGTGGATGATCTCCTCATCTTCCTCATAAATATGATCTAGACAGTGCTACATCCATGTTGGAGAGCTTTGGCTCATTATCGGGCTTGGAACTAAATTGGCAGAAGTATAGGCTATATCTGATGACAGCTGTTCGCAATCCTCCGGAGTGATTGGCATCCTTACAGGTATTTCCTATTTGGGAGTTAAGGTCTATCATGACCGAGCTGACCTGCTTGATGGAAATATAGGACGAGCTGTCAGGTCAGTACAGTTGAATATTGATTTCTGGAAAACACTGCTGTTATTTGTCATGGGGCAAGTTGCCCTACTGAAGACGGTGGCACTCCCGAGCGTACTATACTTCTTCGTGATGCTCCCAGTCTCGATCTCCTGGACTATGATCCGAAAGCTCGATACATTGATCACTGCCTTTATATGAGGTCCGATCCACAACGCAATGTCCAACGAGTATTGGGGGTATGGGAGTGCTTGATTTTGAGGCATAGTATATTGCAGACCAACTCAACTGGTTCATACAATGACTAGTGAGCAGGCAGAATCCAGAAAGTAACCCAGCGCCTTTTGTGCCAGAGTTCGATTGCCTGATCCGATTACTGTTGCGGATTGGGCACCCCTTAGCTGAAAATTCTCAAGAGTTCCAAGTACTATCTAAGTGCTGGATCAGAGGCTTACAGAAAACATGCAGGAGTACCCCATACTCTCCTGACTTACCTGCCACTATGTTAGTGGAACTCCCACATGGTGGATACTGGAGAGGATTGGAAAACTGGGTTGCGGCCAGGGGCAACAACAGTGGGAGACTTAGTCAGACTAGGAGAACTATTACCTTTCAAAGAGTTCCGCTTAGAATGTGAGCTCCTGCAAAGGCACTTCTTGCTCCATAGAGCAATGACAGCATCATTCTGCAAACACTGGAAAACTGGTACTTCTGAGCCACAGCTTCACCAGGGCACATGCTCCGGCTGCTGGGGACTCTGCTGGCACGCTGAGAGGAAGACATGGCCATTCTCCCTCCCAGATAGGGACTGGGACTGTATATTAGACGAAATTACCAAGATAACCCGGAATACCCGATTCAAATTGATGAACTATTATGGATTAGAGCGAGCATACTGTTGTAAAGGAAGATACACAGTCCAGCTGTATAGTTGATTTAATCCTTTATTGTAGCTTGGTTGTAGGATAGATGAGTAGGAGAAGATAGATGATACAAGTGCAGCCCCACCAGGAGCAGGCTCCTGCTGCTCAGCCTGATTTCCAACTGACATTCAAGACACACACTGGCACTCAGCAATTCTGTGATGTCATCATACATTCTAACCAAGCTTTGCAGTGGAAAGAGCTAAGAAGTAGTTTACTACACATCCTCCTTCCTTAGGGAACAAACAACAAGAAAGAAGTTAAAAACTGGAAACATCATAGTAAGCATCACAAGAAAAGAGGGAGAAGGAGCATTTCCAAAAAGTACAAAATGAATAGATACATTACATCAGGAAATAGAATTACATCAAAAATACAAGAAGCATTTCCAAATGTACAAGGATGAATAAATAGAATACATGAGTAATACGATTCAACAACAAAAAAAACAAATATCATTATTTCCCGGCCCATCCCCCTTCCTTAGTGGAAAATAAGGGAAATGTAAAAGAGAGTGGGGTAGATACACACCCACCACTTTCCCGAAACTGAACACCTGAAACTGTAAAACACTAGAGGGGGGCTTCACACTGCAAGTCCCACGAACATGAAACCTTGGCCATGAGTTCCATGCAGGTAGACTTCGACTGAAGCATAGTGTCAACACGAAAAGAAACACAAGAGGGTATTTAGAAGAAAGGGATAACGGGTTGCTGACCATCAGACTGCCAACTCATGGGTAGTAAACCTTGGGAACTTCCCCAAAGTAGGGAACACTACAGGGTACTCACTCTGGAAAAGAACACAACGTCCCCTAAATAGGGTAAGCCTAGAAGGGTACATCGCAGGGTACTGACCCTTGGAACTGAAATGGGCCTTGACTACCCACGAACAACACAACTTCCCCTGCATAGGGTAAACCTAGAGGGTACACCACAGGATACTCACCCTGGGAACTGATATGGGCCTTAACTGCCCACAAACAACACAACCTCCCCTACGTAGGCTAAACCTAGAGGGTACACCACAGGATATTCACCCTGGGAACTGATATGGGGCTTGACTATCCACAAACAACACAACCTAAAAGGTACACCGCAGGGTATTCACCCTGGGAACTGATATGGGCCTTGACTACCCACACACAACACAACCTAAAAGGTACACCGCAGGGTATTCACCCTGGGAACTGATATGGGCCTTGACTACCCACACACAACACAACCTAAAAGGTACACAGCAGGGTATTCACCCTGGGAAGTGATATGGGCCTTGAATACCCACAAACAACATAACCTCCCAATTAGGGTGCACATAAAATAAACAACACACTTGGGAACTAACTGTACGCTCAAGACACTATGTTATACACAGATACACAGAGCTCCCCCACAAAATGAAAGCATAGTGCTAAACAAGCGTTAAAATAACAAAGCACTTGTTAAGTACCGGTGAGCGGTTTCTCACCCGTGATCATCACACAAAGTTCCATGTGGCTGTTTCCGCATAGCGTCCCGTAAAGCCGGTGAAGGGTGACTCAAGATGTGCTATGGCATCCAGCACATCACACAACTGTAATGCGAAGTCCAATGTCCTCCGTGTGGTGAAAGGCTTGTTCTCGCAAGCCAAATATTGTAGACTGGCAGGGGAACAAAGTTCAACTGCAGGAATGTTGCACTTGAAAGGAGGGCGTATCCACATCCCTTGTCGAAAAGCTGCAGTCAAGGTGATGGCGATTTCAATTAAGTTTGTTGCAATCCTGCAAAACGTGGTTGGCCGTCTTGAACTTCACCAAGAACACTTTATGTGCTATTTCCAAGCACAAGATGGCGGCACGGTTCTAACACAGAGCTGGGTGGCTCAGGCACGTTGCTGTATGCGGGCATCACTAGGCAGCTGAATGGAATGATTGGAGAAGGAAGACATCCAGTAACAAGGAGGGAAAGACTTCACCAAGGATACGGCTTGCCTCCGCGCGGCACGAATGAATCAGTGAGGAACGCGTGTATGTTTTTTTTAATTTAAACGATGTGCTGCAGTTGCTGGTAAATACTTGAGCATTTAAACAAACAAAGTAAATTGCCCCCCACTCACCAGATATCACTCGGCCCAGTCTTGAATCCACATGACTTCACACTAACTGCCACTGGTTATCAAGGCTGGCTCTTTTGAAGGATCCGTCGAAAGACGGGTCCTGTTACTGCCTGGTCCACTCTGGGGCACAAAACGGCAAAAGCAAGGCACACTTACTCGAATGGAAAACATACAGTCTTTGCCTCGATGAGCATGTTCAAGAGCTCACTCAAGGTGCCGCTACTCGTGTAACAAAATGTTAGATTAGTTCCTCTAAACAAGTTTGTGACATTTGCCGCAGTTGTCACTGATTCCACACCACTATCCTCCTTAGACGTAGTTTGCCTAAGTAAATACTTCCAGTCTCTGCCAATAAAGTAGTTGGAACACTTCATACTTTGTTGAAGACGCTGTTAAAAGTACACAGGCAGACTCTGTTACATACCTATTCTAGCTCCAGATAAATCAGTATGTCACTAAAGAAGTAGACGAAACCTGCTATTAAATCACGAAGCTTCCCACACAGGTTGAGGTCAAAATAAAATAGGGAGACACAAGAGGAGGAAGGTTGTTGCTGGAGAGACTGTGGCAGAAGTCTTCCAGATGACAGCAGGATCTTTAGTAGGTGACAAACGCCCAGACTACAGGCTGTCCTGATGATATAGGACACTGGTGGGGCTGACCAGGGCGTACGCTTTAATTCTCATGTGTTCTTAAATAAGCATGAGCGCTAAATCCGCTCCGCTCGCGGATTTTGCTAATTTTTGGTAAATTCGCGATCCGCGAACTCTCGCGAATTTACCGAAAATTCGCAATCCGCGAGCGGCGGATTCCTAGGTCAAAAGTTCAACCCTTGCTGGCCAGTTGTTGTAACTATTTTACGATGGCGCCGGCAAGCTGCCAGCGCCATCGTAAAATAGTTACTAAATTAGCTTCAACAGGAAGCACTAATAGATAAAATCAAGCAGGCGCTCGTGCATCTGCTTGATTTTATCTATTCGCGCTTCCTGTTGAAGCTAATGTAGCAACTATTTTAGGATGGCGCTGGCAGCTTGCCGGCGCCATCGTAAAATAGTTTAAAGGCAAGGCAGCTGTGCCCTCTTCCCAAAACGGTGGCGTCTTGTTGAATAAATATGACGGGCAGGGTTCATTCTGGCACGATGGTCCTGGCACAAAATCAAACCTCAACCGGAAGCTTACTTATGTAAGCATGAGCCCTAGTTGAAGCTTAAATTCAGTGACTCATTTATCGGCCCCAAAAACAATCGTGAGCGATGTCAAGGCTGGGCAGCTGTCTATGATCGGTATCTGACCTTTTATACACACAAGAGGCATGTGCACTCGCATGGAAGCCCCGCCCCAAATCCGCAATTACGAAAATCCGCTGGTACGCGGATTTTGCGGATCCACGATCCGTGAATACGCAAATTCGTGAATCGTGGATCCGCAAAATCCGCCCATGCCTATTCTTAAAGTCTTTAGTTCCTTGTCTTTTAGTTCCTTGGTTCCTTAGTTGTTCTTACTCCTTACTCCACGCGTTGGTTCTTTAAGATTGTCGCCAAATTGTTGTAAAGGAAGATACACAGTCCAGCTGTATAGTTGATTTAATCCTTTATTGTAGCTTGGTTGTTTGATAGATGAGTAGGAGAAGATAGATGGTACAAGTGCAGCCCCACCAGGAGCAGGCTCCTGCTGCTCAGCCTGATTTCCAACTGACATTCAAGACACACACTGGCATCGAGGCATTCTGTGATGTCATCATACATTCTAACCAAGCTGTGCAGTGGAAAGAGCTAAGAAGTAGTTTACTACACATACCTCACATCTGGATGTATTAGCAGATACCTCCATGGGACCGATGCGGTGTGCACGAGATGCAGGGAGGTGGGGATGTACTCCTGCACATGTTGTGGTCCTTCCCCTCACGCCATAGTTTCGGGTAGGAGGTTACAGGAACAGTTGCCAGAATTATAGAGAAGGAAGTCCCCTACTCCCCAGGACATGATTTACTGAGTTGTTTCCATGCACCTCCAAAACCAAGGTCACAAGTAAATTGCAGGACCTTGCATTCATGCTAGCAAAGCGGGAAATCACGAGGAACTGGAAATCCCCAGGGGGGCCTGAGTGAACCCATGGTACAGGGAACAGGAAAGATGGCCGGAATATGAAGGTGATTTACTACTGAGGGAAGTAAGGAGAAGGATTGGAACCTTAGAAACAGCCTGAGCCTGGGAGGCATAAGTAATGGACCTTAAAGATCTGGAAAACGCTTTGCCAGAAGCATCACCCACGGGGTCACCTGTACATGCCATGCAATACGACTATGGGCTTTGATGACTATATAATGGGAGCTCCAAACGCCGCAGGAGGAAATAAGTTATGCTGTATGCACTATTTTCTCCCTGAGGATCCACTGGATATTGAATGGGGGAGGGAGGAGTTTGGAAGAATTGCAAGGGTTGTAAATGCAAGAGTATGGTAGGATCTAATGTGCTGTTGCAGTTGAGAGACAGCAGATATCACTGCTTTGTATGTATAAAACATCTGATATAAAACCCAATAAAATGTGTTTATAAAAAGCAGACTGTATGTCTAGGTTACCAACCAAAGTGGAAAATATGGATATTAGTGAGGGATCGGAGTGTGAAGTGGAGTTTACATTTTCTGATGTTAGCAAAATGAAGGGGAATAGTGATGGTTCAGAGGTGATAATAGAGGAAAAATTGTTTGAAGAAGCTGGCAATGACGAGTCTTTAGAAAACAGTACAGTAGTACATACGTGAAGGGTGGCCCGCTGACGGTTTTGCTTCAATGAACTCATGATCTTCTACAAAGCACATGATGAATTGGGCATTGAAAATTAAGTGGTACTAAGAATAGATAAAATAATTCCTCCTTTCAATCCAAGAAACAGATTTATTGGATGTGCCCATGAGGACCATGTTGACATATCTGGTAATAGGAGGCATTTACCCAAACAGTATTGAGGGCCTGGGTTGTATAATATGATGGATAAATGGGTAAAATCACACAAGTTATGTTCCTACAGTCATAAATCAGCCAAGGTGTTGATAACCAAATCCTTTTCCTATTTAACTGCCTGCAAGTCCATGAACAAAAGTTGCAAGGGCGATGGGCTGGTGGTGCTGTGCCCTGCTCCACATTTACAAGGCGGTGCTAAGCCACTTTGTGTGTCTTAATGCAGCTTTGTAAATATGGACCTCCTCAACGCAGCTTTCTGTGGCAAAGAGGAGTGCAATGGGTCTTGCTGTGGACATTCCCACACAACACCCTTGGCTTTTTGACACTCCTCCCAATTTACAAGGATCTATAAATCTGTGCAGCGCCAAACACTGAATGAAGATCTTTTCTTCTATAAGAGGTAGTGTAAGGGTGTTACAAGTTGAGCTTTGGCATGGGTGTTTTTAATGGATAGTTATAAAAAAATGCTTTTGCGAGGTACAGTCTGCTATTATTAAAATCTATGTTTTGAAAGCACTTTTTTTTACCTTAAACCTAAAGCTTTTTGTGCACTTGTGACACCCATTCTTATATACTGTGTGGAGCAGTGCTTTTACAATTGATTAGTTTACCTTGCATTTATTTCTCATTCAAGGTATGTGCTATCTTATATGCAGTTGCCTGAAGGGGAAAGACAACAAAATATTTAGAGAATATTGTGCTATTTTTAGCCACAACTTTGTCCCCACCTCCACACTCACTGCCCTTCCCCATATGCACTCAGGTCCACTGTTCCCATACTTTTTTGGTCTCAACTAGGCAGTGCATGCGTTGTCTCTTGAGACATGCTGTATCTACTGTATAGGCTTTCAGCACGCCCATCTGTTTCGATCAGTTCCTCCATGTGCCTTTTGAAATTCCTTTGTTTTCATTGGTGAATAGTTTACATTTGTCACGCCTTTTGATGTTTTGGTCATGCCCTGGAGACTGGCCCTGTTATATGGATCACTTCAAAATTAGCAATATAAGTCAGTTTTGGTGCACTACTTTTTCTTTGCATGGGCTTGTTTGGCTATCTAAAAATGCTTGGCCGAGGACTGCAAATCATGTCCTTATGTTGTTTTCCACTGTCTTTGGAACCACAAGCTCTTTTTCAGTCGGAGGCTATGTTGTTTTTCATCCTATAACATTTATGGTTTCATTAGCTGAAATGTTAAAACCTTAAATAACATACTTACTTATGGGAAATGTAGTTTAAGAAGATGGCTGACTGTAGGATCAACTTATTTACATTGTGCTTTTGGCAGCGTGATTATTGGGATACGATTACAGAGGTAAACATGCTGTTATTGCTCCGCTTTATGAAAATGGAAGCAGCTTTAAGTTGCGCCCTTTCAACTTTTGGTGCTTTCTTTTTGGTTTTAATCATTGGTGAAATGAAACCAATATCAAAGGATGCCTCCTCATGCTCTCCAAATGTGACATGTAATGTGAGGTTACTTAACAATATATCCTGCAAGTAGACAGTGCAACACCACCTCAGCACGACCACAACACCACCTCAGCATCAGTGCAGCACCACTTCAGCAACAGTCAGCGTTACTCAGCACCACTTCAGCACCACCACACCACCAGCACAGCACCACCTCAGCATCTCTCAGCCCCAGCGCAGCACCATCTCAGCCCCAGTGCAGTACCACCTCAGCACCAACGAAGCACTGCCTCAGCACCACCACAGCATCACCTCTGCACCAGTGCAGCACCACCTCACTACCAGCACAGACCTAAGCTTCAGTACAGCATCATCACCTCAGCACACACCAGCACAGCATCACTCAGCACCACCACAGCATCACTCAGCACCACCTGAGCACCAGCACAGAATCGCCTCAGCATCACTCAACACCACCACAGCACCACCTCAGCATCAGCACAGCACCACCTCCACATCAGTGCACCATCACAAGTGCAGCACCAACTCAGCACCAGCACAGCTCCACCAAGGCATCTCTGCAGCACAACCTCAACATCAGCACAGCACCATCTCAGCATCAGCACCACCTCTGCATCAGTGCACTACGACCAGCGCAGCTCCACCTTAGCAGAAACTCAGCACCAACACATCACCACCTCAGCACAGCACCGCCCCAGCACAGCACCAGCTCAGTATCATGCAGCACAACCTGAGCACCAGCTCATCACCACCTGAGCACCATCAATGCACCACCAACACAAAGCGACTCAACACCACCACAGTATCACTCAGAACCAGCACAGCATCTCTTCAGCATCACTCAACAACACCACAGCAACACCTCAGCATCAGTGCACCACCAGCAGCGCAGCCCTACTACAGCATCAGCACAGCCCCACCTTAGCACCACCTCAGTGCCACCACAAAACCACCTCAGCAGCAACTCAACACCAAAGCAGCACCACTTCAGCATTAGCACAGCACCACCTCAGCACCAGTGCAACATTACCTCAGCACCAACACAGCACCAACTCAGCATCACTTGTCACCACCTGAGCACCACCACAGCACCACCTGAGCACCACCAAAGCATCACTCAGCATCACTCAGTACCACCTCAGTATCACTCAGCACCACCTGAGCACCACCTCTGAACAAGGACACCACCACCTCAATACCAGTGCAGCACTACCTCAGCACCAGCACAGCATCAGTGCAGAACCACTTCAGCATCAGCGCAGCATCACCTCAGCACCACCTCACCATCAGTGCAGCACCACCACAGCCTCAGCACAGCACCACCTCCTCATTGGTGCACCACTACCAGTGCAGCACCAACTCAGCATCAGTGCACCCCCACCAGCAATTCAGCATCAACGCAGCATCACTTCAGCATTAGAGCAGCACCACCTCAGCATCAGTGCAGCATCACCTCAGCACAGCACCATTTCAGCGTCACTCAGCACCACCTGGGCACCAGGGCAGCACCACCTTAGCACCAGTTCCGCACCGCCTGAGCACGAGCGCAGCACCACCACCTCAGCATGACTCAGCACCACCTCAGCATCATTCACACCACCTCAGCATCACTCAGCATCACTCAGCAACACCTCAGTACCACTCAGCATAACCTGAGCACAACCACAGCACCCCCTCAGCATCAGCACTGCACCATCTGAGCATCAGCACAACACCGCCTCCTCATCAGTGCACCACCACAAGCGCAGCTCCACTTCAGCACCTGTATAGCCCAACCTCAGCAGCAATTTAGCACCAACAAAGCACCACTTTGGCATCAGTGCAGCACCACTTCAGCATCAGTACAGCATCACCTCAGCACAGCACCAAATAAGCACCACCACCTTAGCATGATTTAGCACCACAGCATCGCTCAGGACCACCTCAGCATCACTCAGCACCACCTCAGTATCACTCAGCATCATCTCCGCATGAGCACACCACCACCTAAGCATTACTCAGCACCACCTCAGTCTACCCTTAGAATCTGACAGCTGTTGATTCTCCCATGGTGTCTGTCCTCTGCTCTTGTTGTAATTCAGGTTCTATTTCCCAACCTCCAGCCTCCCGTTGTTTATGCCCACCCCATAACAAAAAAAAGCTATAACAATCAAGCATTAGAACAGGCAGGAAGAATTTGCCAGGATTGCAAGGACAAAAAAACTAGAAGACATTTCAGTTGTACATAATGTCTTTTTGGTTATATATAAGGTAACAAAAATGCTCATAACACTTTTCTCTTATAACTTTTCAATATAATGCATAGCAACCACAATGCTCTACAACATAGCTTAAAGACAATTGCAACGCCAATAGCTCAGGCTAAACCCTTATAGGGTCCCAAACGTGAGACCTATTGGCTATGCCAATGCTTGTTTATACAACTTTGACCGCTGCCCATAAAAGGGACTCTAATCAGTTCTTCACGCCTTGTGCCTCTGCAGATCAGCTGTTGGAACTTGAATATTGATGGAGACCATGAAAAGAAACTTGTGCTACTCAAAGCCCTCCAGCACACAGCAGCATGCATACTACTAATATATTAAACATCAATATGATTAGGTGTAGTGTAAATCAGCCTTGTGCTATACTTACCAATTACTTTTAATGGACACACGCCTTGCACTGGGTTCCCTTTAAAACCTCAAAGCTCCCTGCATTGCCACATAAGGTCTACCAGAATATGTCACTGTGTCTAGAGGAAACACCCCATATCACATTTTATGCCTGATATTCCAAGCAGGGTCAAAGCAGCTTTGTCTGATGTGCAACCAAACCCCACTGCTGCCCAGCTTCATGGAGCTCTGAATCTTCTGCAGCACAGGTGGGAGCTTGTAGGGTGATTTGTGGCAGATTTTACACATTTCCCTGTATGAGTGTAGTCAGGGTCCACGGGGATCATGCGATCAATGGCTCTGAGCACATATGGGCTCTGAGCACATATGGTGAACAACAGGTTGTCTATGGCAGCTGGTTGAAAGCCCCCTAGACACCTGGATGTGTGTATAAAGTATGTCAGCGTATTCCTCAGCCCTGACCAGCACTTGTTTCAGTGTTAAACTTGTAAAACGCACTAATGGCTACAAATGCAGCTGCGCTATAGAAAAATTACAAATAAATACATGTTTTGTGGCGCTATGTCTCTTTAAGCAGCCGATCTGAATACATTTGTATGCTTTTTGGGGGGGGGGGGGGAGGGGGGGAGACCTAATACATGTTATTTATACGATTCAAAGCATGTAATGTGCACAGTGAGATTAGTTGTCATACATGCAGTCCATGTAATGATCACTAGGCAATAGATATATGCATTTTCAATTTATCTTATACATGCAGTCGACGAATCTGTGTATTGTACATGCAAAAGCGATTGATCTTGATGTTTAGACAGTCACAAAATCTCAAGTCATGAATAAGGATAATCATTTCATCTCAATGTATGATCTCGACAGACCTGAATGTGTTGTATTTATTCATGTGCAGTTTGGGAATTTGCCAGAGCAGCAAACAAGATGTACTGCTATTATCCAGTTTCACGGTACCCAATTTATCGAAGGAGGATGAAAGGCTGAGTTGACACTGCTACTCGAATTCGAATTTTCGACCTGCACCTCACACACATTTGTCAGTTGTGAGCTCATAACCGTCTTAGCATACAAATGCACCATCGTTAGTTGATAGTAATGTATGCAATCGAATCGATGAAGCAAACTATAAATTCATTGAATGAGTTTAATGAATTAATATCAACATTTGCAAGCTGATTAATCTTACAAAGATATACCATCTGTAAAACGAACAGTTTCTCGTTATAGAGCTATCTCTGCCCCCCCTGCTTTGCTGAGGAAATAGAGACAACAGTTACCAATTAATGTACCACTCACGTAAGTAAATTGCTTCCACCATCAAGAGACCCAGGTGAGTAGTGAACACTGTGTTATCTTATGTAATACCAATTTGTACAGCTCACGGATACTCAGAGAGTGTCCCGGCGCTCAGGCACAAGACACCAACTTAGGGGTCCATTAGGATGGCGCTGGCCCGACGGGGGTGATCCGCTCGCCATCCACACAGCAAAGACCCCCCCGCCATATGATGATGGCTGGGGGATCTGCGACGGACGGAAAGACCATCCATCGCTTTTCCGCCTGGTTGACAAGTCGATCGGGCGCAAAAGAGTTTAATATGGTGGCGGTGTCTGCTAGACACCGCCAGCCATATTAGAATGGGGGCGGAAAGATGCATGCGGAGTTTACTTACGGGGGCCTGTTGCGGGCCCCCAGGGACTCTGGGGGATGGAGGGTGCACCTGGGGAGTACCTATGGTACCCCCCTGCTTTTCAATGTACAACGTGGCAGGCACCGCACAGTGCCTATCACGTTGTGCATTGAAAGGCACAACTTGCTTTTGTGGCATTCAGCACCGCCCACCGCAATGTTACAAATGCGCAATGAGCTCGCCAGTGTGGCAGGCATATCCTAATTGTGGGTGCTGGACCACCACAAGCAGTGCGGCGGTACCAATTCCCGGGGATATGGCGGGCAGACAAAGTCCGCCCGCCATACTAATGACTAATGCCATACTAATGACCCCCTAAGAACCTAGTCTGACTGCATGAAAAAACAGGTTTTCAGTTTTTTTAAAACAGCGAGCTCGCTGGTTTAGGGAACGTCTTGTGGAAGTTTATTGCAAGTGAGTGGTCCTAAATAAGAGAAGGATTTACCGCATATTCTAAGTTGATGTATCCGAGGCACTCTTGCCAAGTAAATGGAGGAAGATCACAATGTGCGAGCTGGAGTGTATTCATGAATGCTCTCTTTGAGATAACCAGCTCCAGAGTCGTGCAAGCCTTATGCACTAATACCATGACCCTAAAAATGCACCCTCTTTTTTAAAGGAAGCCAATGAAGGGCCTTCAGATGGGCGGACATGTGAGTCCTAGGTGGGAGTTTGAGTAAAAGTCTGGCTGCCGAGATCTGCACCACCTGAAGTCTGCTAAAAAGGTACTCAGGGAGTCCGAGGTAAAAGGCATTCCCATAATGCAGTCTCATTGTGTTCAGAGCCTGGATAACCTTTTGCTGGCTGACTCATACAGGAGTGGTAGGAATCTTTTCAGCATATGAAGAGTGCTGAAACACGAGCAAATTAGTGCTTGTATCTGCGGTTGGAAGGAGAAGGTGCTGTCAAATTTGATGCCTAGATTTCTTTCGGAATTCTGAAGAGGGCCTGGCTGTGGCACGCCCTTAGGCCAACAGGTTCTCAGAAAGTTAGGAGGGGCATCTCCGAAGATCACAATCTCCGTCTTATCCGGGTTGCATTTCAGTTGGTGCCGTGCGAACCACTGAAACACCTTAGCAAGACATTTTGAGATGAGCTCTCCATCCAGCTGCTCTCCCCACCACAGAAAAAGAGAAGCTGCATATCATCCGCGTATGACATTACTTTTGCGCCCATTGACTCTGCTAATGTTGCTAAAGGCTTAAGGTAAATATTGAACAGAGAGGGGCTTAAGGCAGATCCCTGGGGTACGCCCACATTCAAAGTTCTAGCTTGTGATGAACATGGGGGCAGCCATAATTCTTGGCTTCGATTGCTTAGAAAAGAGGTAAGCCATTTCAGGTCAGTGTTTCTGATCCCTACCGCCTGAAGGTGTTCGAGTAGTTTTAAATGGGAAACCTTGTAGAAAGATGTGGTTATATCCAACATGATCAGAATGGCCTTGCCTACCTTGTCAAGGGTACTTCTGGCATGCTCCACTAATTCCAGGAGCGCTGTTTTAGTGCTAAAGTGAGATCGATAGCCCAATTGACTGGGATGTAGTAATTTGTTTTCTTCCAAGTATTGGGAGAGTTGAAAATTGACTGCCTTCTCCAGAAGTTTGGAGAAGGCAGGGAGGAGGGAGATGGGTCTATAGTTTGCTTGTCGTTTTGGGTCAGCCGAAGGTTTTTTCAGCAAAGGGATCACTTTTGCCCTTTTCCAGTGTGCAGGGACCGTGCCAATCACCAGTAAGGTGTTTAGTATATTATTTAATATAGGATTGATAGTTTGAGCAGCTATTGTTAGCAGGTTAATAGGACATGGGTCAGAAGGAAAGCCCGACTTCAGGCATTTGATAGCTGTTAGTGACATTTTGAGTGGGAGTGGGTCTAAACTGGCCAGGATTGAGTTACAGGTAAGAGAGATGGGGTTACCCGGGAGGTATAAGGGCATATGGTCAGATTGTACATCATTAAAGATATAATTTAATTTAATTTAATTTGCGGGTTTGTAGAGCGCTTGAATAGACTCCCGAGGGAGTATTGGCCTGGATGGTAGCGATCTTTTAATTAAAACATGAATCTAACTCCTTACACCACTCAGATGTCGGTTTACGTTCTCTTGATATGACCTCGGTCTAAGAAAGGATTTGACAATTTAAAAAATCTCATTTGACTTGTTGCCTGCTTCCTCGATCTTTGTTTCAAAGAAGGCCTTTTTAGCTAGAGACACTTTCACGTGGTATCTTTTTAATGAGAGCTTATAAATCGCTTTATCTTCTGGCTTGAAATTACGTCTCCATACCCTTTCAAGGTGTTTACAATGTTTTCTGCAAGAGCTAAGGTCCTCATTGAACCATGGGCTGATGGTTTCGACCTTGCAAGAGTTAACTTGTCATAGGGGCTAACTCATAGATGGTCACTAGAATCCAACTATCCGATCTTGTGGCATCCTCTCCCATAAAGCCGGACAGAGCCGTCTGTTTATTGCCAAGGCTTGCCTCAAGTCATCTTGCTGTATTTTGTAGTAGGCTCGGTAAGAGGTCAGGGTATTTCCCTCAGGGGGTGACCTGGCACATGTTTGAGGCCACGTAAATGAAATAAGGTGGTGACCAGACAATGAGAGAAGGGAAGGTTGTGACAACGCCAGATTCACATTCAAAAACACCTGCTTTAATGTATGGCCAGCTTGGCGCTTGGTACCAAAATCGGTTGCTTAAGTGAGAAGGTGCTCATAGTTTCTAAGAGTGTTGAAGCATCTGACTCAAAGTGATTATCCAGATGGACATTAAAATCTCCGAGTGCTATAAAGTGGGCATACCTCATAGCCCATGGGGTTAAGGCATGTCCTAGCGAGTTCAAGCAGGTGCCAGCCTGGTTGAGGATGGTAGAAAAGGGCCCTTGCCAGCGACTGGTGGGGGGTTAAGGACAGGCAGAAGCCCGGTGCCTCTGCTTTCTCAAGACCCTCAAGAGGAAAGGATGTGCATTTGTATTCTCTCTTATAAACTAATGCTATCCCCCCTGCCTATTTCACAGTCCTTCCTCATGACTGTGTAGTTGGGAGGGATTGCTGGGGCTGATATGGGATTGGCAGTATCTGAGAGCCAAGTTTCTGTGAGGAAACGGGCATCTCATTTCCAGTAGTGGTCGGTGGTGGGAGTAGCTGCCGGGCGGTGACGTGGGGAGGGGGAGGGGCAGGGTGGGGGCTAGTAATCTATGGATTACGGAGGAATACAGGTAAGTAAACATATAAATAAATAAAATGAATTTCGTTGCGTGCGCGCCACGAAATTTGTTGTATTTATTTATATGTTTACCTACCTGCAATCCTCCATAATCCATAGATTACTACCCCCCACTCTGCCCCTCCCCCTCCCCACGTCACTGCCCGGCAGCTACTCCTACCACCGACGCTACTGCCCATTTCTCATTGTTAAGTAGGCCAAAGACTTGAAGTTCATGTTTCTGAAGGGACAGCACATTAATTAGGGCTGCCGAGAACTGCTTTGATGGCCTACTGAACGTATCAGTAGTATAGGATGCTCTGTTATTTCCTATCTTGATGGGGGTCCATGCACAGCTAGGGCAGACAAACTCTATGGTTAGCTTACCCGGAAGGTAATGCAGAGAGCATTTCCTTTAGGGGCTATACTGAGCAAGTTTGCCCTATTATATGAGATGGAGAGCTTGTCTTCTGGGGGAGAACCGGCATAGTGGCTGGTGCAGGGAGCTTCTGGGACACTGACGGGCACAGATGGGCTTGCATTTGGTGCACCTTTGGTGCGCCAGCATCGTGTCGACGCCTCTCTTTATCGGCATATGGGCCGGACGACTAGAGTGCGCACTAACTAAAATGGCACCCCTGGAACATCCAGGCCTTGAAGAGGAAAGTTGAAGATTTCTGTTGTGCCGTGGGGAATGGCACTAGGACCCTGGGGCACAGGGTGGGGACAAGAGATACCGGACACCACATCCGGTCAGGGGAGGGGACCAGGGGTCACTTAGGATCAGGACCTCGGAGCAAGAGGTCGGGGGGCAACGAAGGACAGCAAGCATATATCTAATGACCTAATAAAGATTGCATTGGAAAGCCCTTCCGTCTCCTGTGTGTTCCTGGGTCGGGGAACACGACATCTGGCGACGAAGACGGGATTCGGGACCTACCGACGAGTAAAGATCGCAATTTTAAACCAGGAGCCCACCCTGGATCGCATCGTGACGAGAAGAAGAAGGAAGTGCCGTACAGAGACGTGCAGCGATGTGGGAGCCCACCCCAAGCGCTGCAGAGAGAAGACCAAGCAAACCGGTAAGCGCCGAGAAAAAGAGCGAAGACTAGAAGGAATCGCGAGAGTCTCGGCGGCCATCTTAGAAACAGGCGCGAGAGCCAATAGGAACAGAGAATAGACGGGCGGCCATTTTTAAGTCAGGCAGCGTCCTGATTGGACAGGAAACAACGCGAGAACAACGGTGGCCATCTTAGAAACAGGCGCGAGAGCCAATAGAAAGCGAGAAACAGCGCAGCGGCCATTTTGAGGCCAGGCAAAGCACGAGGAAGCACGAAAAGGTGCAAAACAGTGACAGAAAAGAGGATTAAAGGCACAAATAAGTCACAGAAGTGACATGAAAGGGCAGAAGAGGTGGAAATGAAAGGATAAAGGGCAAATAAAAGGTGATAAAGGAAAAGTGAAAGGAAAGAACGAAATAACTTAAAGGGGACACAAAGAATAAAGAATAAATAAAGAAAAGAATGGCAGACCCAAAACCAAGTGCACAATACAGAAGACCACTACCATTCAGCCTTTCTGAACCACAAACAGGAATTAGATGGGAAAAGTGGATCAGACGATTCGAAAACTACGCGGAAGCTACGGATGTAACAAAAGCAAAGATGAGAGGCCTGTTTGTAAACCTAGTAGGAGATGAAGTGGAGGACCTAATGGTAACTCTGCCGAAAAAAGAGATGGCCACCTATGACCAACTAAAGAAGTGCTCAACGGATAAATTTGATGCGCAGAGAAACGTTGATTTTGAACGATACACCTTCATGATTGCCTTCCAACAAGTGGAAGAGTCTCTGGATGATTTCGCAACCAGATTGCGGAAGCTGGTGACTCATTGCGCCTTCGACAAATTTGACAATGAACAGGCAATAAGATTGCGCATCATCGAAGGCTGTCGTGACATCGAATTTCGCACAAGGATCCTAAAGGAGCCGATCTCATTGGAAAACATTCTGGCACTAGGGAGGGCTGAAGCCAGGGCGACAGAACATGCAAACGAAATGGAACGAGGCAAAGGACGAGGCACAGAACGGATTCAGCGAATGACGAATAACCGCTCAGGAGGCTGGAGAAAAGAAAAAAATTACCAGACGGCGAGAAAACAGACGGAAGGAACTTGCTACAGATGCGGACTAGAGTTCCCGCACAGAGGCCCATGCCCGGCTTTCGGCCAGACCTGCAGAAAATGCAATGGAAGAGATCACTATGCCAGTGTGTGCCAAGGGAGGCAATTCAGAAATGACCGAGAAAGACCGGGAAGAGCACGAATGCCAACAAACAGACACATCAGACATGTCGAGACAGGGGCAAGAAGCTCATCAGGAGAATCTGAAGAAGAGGAAGCAGAAGAAAAAACGGAACGACTATACCTCATGACCGCAGAGTCAGAAACAGACGAGGAAGGTGACGATGAAAGAATATGCCTGATAGACAAGAAGTAAATAAAGAAAACAGAGTCAGTGAACATCAAGGTCGGCCACATGAAGCAGAATTTGTCTTGGACAGTGGTGCAACGTGCAACATTATGTGCGTCTCTGAATATGACAAGATGGAGAAAAAAGCCGATTTTAAAACCATCTCGAGTCAGAGTATTCACGTGGGGGGCCAAAAGACCAGTGACAAACATGGGAAAATTCAAAGAAGAGCTGACATACAAAGATCAAAAAACAACTGAAGAGATACACGTACTGAAAGGAGACATCCCGGCACCATGCCTACTGAGCAACGTCACGGCTCAAGTGATGGATCTCATGGCAATGACATACAACATGTCAGAAAAGAAAAGCATTCTGAAGGAATACCCCAAGTTACTAAGAGGGCTAGGAAAGCTGAAGGACCGACAAATAACCCTGCACATGACGAGACAATGAGGCCAGTCGCCCAGCACCACAGAAGAGTGCCAATACATCTGCAGCCACAGGTAGCGGGAGAGCTAGAAACACTACTAAAACAAGACATAATAGAACCAGCAGAAGGACCGACACCCTGGGTATAGCCAATCGTGGCTGTTCCAAAGAAAGACACCTCAAAGATAAGAATATGTGTAGACATGAGGATACCGAACAAGGCCTTTGAACGTGAACGACATCCTGGACCACACTTAGACAACATGATCAGCTGTCTCACAGGCACAAGGCGCTTTTCCAAACTGGACCTGTGTAAAGGGTATCACCAACTAGAACTGGATCCTCAGTCTCGGTATATCACAACGTTCTCCACCCACCTAGGTCTGTTTAGGTACAAACGTTTGAGCTTTGGAATCTCGTCAGCGGCAGAGATATTTCAAGAAACGATAAGACAGATAATAAGGCCAATAAAGAACAGTTTAAATTACAGCGATGACATTTTAGTGTTCGGCAAATCAGATGAAGAGCATAACAAAGCTCTAAGAGAAGTGTGCTCACACCTGGAGCAATCTGGCTTAACGCTAAATGAAGACAAGTGCGAACTAGGGCGGAATAAACTGGTTTTTTTCGGCCACATCTTCTCCAGGAAAGGAATGCGGCCGGACTACAGCAAGGTGGAAACACTGGAAAAAGCAAAACAATCAACAGATGTAGCGGAAGTAAGGTCATTTCTTGGCCTAGCAAGTTACTGCGCAAGATACATAAGAGACTTTGCCACTGTAAGCGCACCACTAAGAGAACTGACAAAACAAGGACAAAGTTTCCTGTGGACTGACAAATGCAGCAAAGCATTCGAGGAAATAAGACAAGCTGTCACAGCAGTGGATCATCTGGCCTATTTTGACCCGAGACTATGCACCGAGCTAACGGTAGACGCCAGCCCAGTGGGACTAGGAGCAATACTGGCGCAGCATCAACAAGGAAGGGACTCCCCAAGGCAAATAGTGGCATACGGAAGCAAGAGCTTGTCAGAAGTTGAAAGAGGATACTCGCAACCAGAAAAAGAGAGCCTGGCAGTGGTATGGGCCTGCGAACACTACCACATGTTCATCTATGGGAAGCCATTTACAATCATAACAGACCACCAGGCGCTCACGACAATTTATGGAAACCCAAATGCAAAAATACCGCCCAGGATAGAACGATGGGGGATCCGGTCATGGATTACAATTTCAAGATTATTCACAAGCCAGGAAAAGAGCACAACCCGGCTGACTATGTGTCGCGGCACCCTCTGCCACAGGCATCTCAAGCAACCACGATGGCAGAAGAATACCTCAACTTCGCACTGAAACTGAGCACCCCAACAACAATCACATTGGAAGAACTGCAAGAGGAGACAAAACGAGACCGCACCATGCAGGAATTATTGAAGATCACCAAACAACAAAGACGGAGACATGTGAACAGCAACAGTCATCTGGAAAAAGGGGTAGAAAAAGAAGAACTGTTAGCATTCAAAAGAGTAAGTGAAGAACTATCGGAATGCGGAAATGGAATAATAATGAGAGGCACACGGATAGTGATGCCCAGGACACTGAGAAAAAGGACCGTGGAGCTGGCACATGAATCACACAGAGGAATTGTAGCAACAAAGAATATGCTGCAGGAAAAAGTATGGTTTCCGGGACTAGACAACATGGTGGAAGAAACGGTGATGCGCTGCCACATCTGTCAAATAACAGGGCCGCCATCAAAGCCCGAACCACTACAAATGTCTCCACTACCAAAAGCAGTGTGGACAGTGCTTGCAGCAGACTTCTATTGGCCCCTAGAAACAGGAAGTTACCTGCTGGTGATCATAGATGAGTACTCAAGATTCCCAATAGTGAGACCAGTAGCATCAACGTCAGCAAATGCGACCCTGCCTGTGCTAGATGATGTATTCGCAGCGTGGGGCTCACCCCACTCACTAAAGACAGACAAGGGCCCGCCATTCTCTGGCGAGGAATTCAAGAAGTTCATGGCGTACCTGGGAATAAATCACCAAAGAATAACGCCGCTGTGGCCACAGGCAAACGGCATGGCAGAACGGTTCATGGGAACAATCAAGAAAGCGATACAGAGAGCAAAGCTGATGCAAATATCAAATGGACAGGCCCTCTGCCAGGTGCTAAGGGACTATCGCAACACACCCCACAGCTCCACGGGAAAATGCCCTGCCGAACTGGTACTAGGGCGCTCAAGCAGAACAAGATTGCCACAGCTAAAGGAGGCAGAGCAACCGGAACAAAAGGACATCGCGACAAGAGACAAGGAACAGAAAGCGAAAATGAAGGCGTATGCTGACCAGAGAAGACACGCAAATGGCACAACAATTAAAGAAGGAGACACTGTGCTAGTGAGACAGAGACAAGTGAAAAAGTCAGACAGCGCATTCGCAAAGGAACCTCTGAAAGTGACTGAAGTCAAAGGGCCCATGATCACGGCATCAGCGGGCAAATATCACATCACGCGGAACAGCTCCCACTTCAGGGAACTAAAAATAAAGGAAGAAGAGGCACCAAAGCAAGAGCAGAGTGAATACACTGCACCAACAGAATCACCAACCGACGTCAGAGAACAACGACCAAGAAGAGAGTGCAAGAAGACAAAGAGACTGATTGCGGAGATGTAAAGAGAGACAATAGGTGGACAAGCACATGTAGGAAGGATGGAACTCTGTTGGCATATATCCATCTATCTCTCTCTCTCCCTCTCTCTCTCTCTCTCTCTCTCTCTCTCTCTCTCTCTCTCTCTCTCTTTCTTTCTTTCCTTTGTTCACAACAAGGGGGGAGATGTCGTGCCGTGGGGAATGGCACTAGGACCCTGGGGCACAGGGTGGGGACAAGAGATACCGGACACCACATCCGGTCAGGGGAGGGGACCAGGGGTCACTTAGGATCAGGACCTCGGAGCAAGAGGTCGGGGGGCAACGAAGGACAGCAAGCATATATCTAATGACCTAATAAAGATTGCATTGGAAAGCCCTACCGTCTCCTGTGTGTTCCTGGGTCGGGGAACACGACAATTTCTTTCACTTCCCTCGTAAAATGTTCAGACCCCCTTTCAAGTAAAAATGCCTGAGAGGTTTAAAAGTTAAAAGACAAAAGTTAAAGAATCCATTGTAGCCCGTAAGTAAAGTGCAGAGTGCCTCAACAAGTTCTGAGGAAATTCATACAAATTCATACAATACAATTGGCAAGAGAGGTGCCGAAAACCACTATGTAAATGCTATTAAAAAACACTCTGTACCCACGGTCAGATTTACCAAACTTTGACACAGCACAACACAGCAAGACAACTTGCTATGCTGTGTCAAATGGAAAGTTCAGGAATGCGCCATCTTTATCATGATATGGCACATTCCTGCTCTCTCCTAGTACTGACACACTAGTGGCTGCCTAGTGCTAAGACAGGCCCCCTTGAGCCATGGTGCTAGGTTGTCTGCTTTTCAGGCAGTATTGTCTTTGCGCAGGAAGAAAAACCTTCCTGCACAAATACTATCCTTAGAGGTGTTTCCCCCTGTTTTAGGGTCCGATTACGATCTCGCTAGGAAAGCCCTCCGTACAACTCTGATCCAGAGGGTTTTCGTAGCGAATCACACTGTACGAGTCTGACTGAACGAGTATGATGCAGCCATATGCTGACAGACTTGGTTTGCTTGGACTCCCATTGAACTCTATTGGAGCCTGTGTACCGATGCGTACACAGGCTCCCATTGAAAAAAAGGGGTGGGGAAAAAACATACACCCTGTGGCTGGCACCCCATGTTGCCCGCCACACTGTGCATTCTTTGATCGGGGAACCCATGAGCACCCCCTCGTGACTGATTCGGAGGGCCACGGGTGAAGGGGGGCCTGCTACAGCCCCCCGAAGTCCGAATCCGACAGCCGTTTTGTATCACTGAGACCGAGTCGCTACAGCTGTCCGAATCGTACTCGCTCATTCGGAACCCGCCTCCAATGCGTGGTACAATTCAGCTCTGAATGAGTCGGACGGAAAGAATCTGGTTTGGAAAAGATTTGGTTGATGCAGATGCGATCTTCGCATCGTACTTGGTCCTTCGGAACAGGGGCCAACCCGTTGGAAACATAGGCTCCAAATCGGACTTGCTCATTCTGGAACCCGTCTAGAGGCCTTCCTAGTTAGACCGTAATCAGTACCTAAGTGTCCTGCTGAATGCAGCACACTTAGAAAGATGAAACAACATGGAGAAATAAACATATTTCTCCTCGTTGTGCCTCTATCAGGCAGGCATCCAATTTTAACGCATTCCAAGGTTTACCAGTCTTGGTAAATCTGGGAATGCGCCAAAATGCATGGGTGGATGCATGGGTAAAACACACTCCACCCATGTAACACCTTCTAGACACAGAGTAACACAAGGCAGCAACTTGTCCTGCCTTGCATTACTACAGATTTACAAAGCAACACAGGGATACACAAGGTGGCCTTGCGTGGTTTGGTAAATCGGATTTAAGGATTACATTGCTCCTGAAGCACTCTCTAGTGACGCAAGGGCAATGAAATCCTTTAATAAATCTGGCCTCCAGCATCTAGCTCCTTAAAGCAAGTTCAGTACTTGCTGCAACAAAGCTCACTTGCCTAAAAGCCCCACAAAAATAATTGAGACCATCATTTTAGACCCTTTAAGCCAATAATACCTACTATTTAACCTATCTGGATTCCTTCTCTTTACCAACACTACCAACTACTGAGCTTCAAAATCTAGTTATTATTTGGTTCAACTATGATCCCATTACAAGTGAGACTGTAGATTACCTCGAATTACAACTTAAATTTGAATGCACAATTCAATGTTTTGGCACAGATTTGCCTAATCATTTCTCCATTTTCATCCAGACTTTAATTTGAGCATTATGATTGCTTCTAGGAGGCAAAAAGAACAGGTAAAAACACCAGACCCACAGTGTTGCCACACAAGGTGTGATTTCCAATGGAACATGAGTTACTGGCCCCATTAGGATTGCCAGCCGCTTATAATGAGGCTCCAAAGGAATCCTGGTACCATAAATGCTTTTGATCATCTACATCTTCTCCAAAGGATAGTTCCTCATCTACTATTTCCCGGCAAAATTGTCTGAATTCTAGTCGTGGTATCATCCTGCTGCAGTTATTTTAATAGGTTTTACACAGCTGTCCCTGTGACGTCACTTGAAAAAGTTAAAAGGATCCCAAACTATTCTGCCTGGCTCATATGTAAGCTATAATGACTTTACAATATCACAACCCACTGTTAAGGCACCGCACTGACTTTCGGGCAAGTAGAGATCGCAATTCGAGACTCGATATATACTCGTATATAATTTGCTCCAAGACTTTGCCAATCTCACAAAAGATTTTCACCTATACCAAACTGCCAGACGCCTAAGAATTGTTCTTAAGTATTATTTTTTTTGGTTCCTGTACAGCGCACTGCTACTCAGAAGAGTGTCCCGGTGCTTAGGTCTGATGGTCACAGGTCAGATATACTGATTATTTAAAGGCCAGATTGAATAGCCAGGTTTTCAGGCTCCGTTTGACGGCACTCTCATCTTTGGTGACTCATAGATAGAGAGGGAGGGTGTTCCAGCTGGAGGCAACAAGTGCTGAAAAGGAAGAGTCCCCCCATTTCTTCCTCCTGGTGCATGGTACAACAGCCAGTGTGGCATCAGAGGAGCGCAGAGTTCTTGTTGGTAGGACGTGAGTGAATCTATTTATTTATTTATTTTATTTATTTTATTTAATGCGATTTTATATAGCGCGAACATTACTCGAAGGTGTCAGAGCGCTTTACAAAAGAACCAGTTGCGATACATAAGGACTTAGGAATACATGAGTTACATAATAGATACAAACAAAAAAATTGCAAATGTACAGGTTGTAAAGTCACACAAGGAAGAGATACAAACAGAAAAAATTGCAAATGTACAAGCTGTAAAGTCACACAAGGAAGAGATACAAACGGATAAACTCTAAGAATAACATAGGAATGGTAGTGAGTACAAAGGTCTACTACATATACTAGTGGTTAGAGTTACCGTACAGCCTTCAGTAGCAAAGAGTTCAAAATTACTAAGTCTCTTCACTGCAAAACTGAGTACGCCATTTACATCCTAGAGTGTACATGTCCCTTACGGTATGTGGGTAGTACCAAGTTACCTGCTAATGTCAGGATATTACAGCACATCAGGGCTATCACTAACTCTGATCCCACCTACCCTGTTGCAAGACATTTTCGCGAGGTCCACAACAACAATCTAGTGGATCTCAAATATTATGTTATTGACACCATTCCGAAAACAAAGCAAGGAGGTGACCGTGAACATCGCATGCGTAAATTGGAGACGAGGTATATTTTGAACTTTAACAGTAAGAGCCCGGGTGGGCTAAATAATACTGAAGACTTACACACATGCCTATAAGTACAAGAATTGTCAGTAAACCCCCACAAATGATCATTTGCATTCATTTTTTTGTATGTAACTGAACTTCTGGTTATTTTGACCTCTTTGTTCCAGTCCCAATCTGTAGAATGAAAACTGTCCCCTGTGTCCTTCTCCTTTTTGTTTTCATTGTAACCTATTGTTTTATCGACTAAATCCTGAAACTTTTTTAGTCGTATCGTCATTTCAAGTGGTTCAACAACATGTTTTTTGTAAACCACACATAGGGTTTTTTTGGACTCTGTCCCTGTTGGCTGCTCTTCTTCTCTCTGTCTATTCACAAAATCCTCATACCGAGGTTTTTTAATCATTATGCACACAATCACTTTATGCACTTAGTGACGGTTCTTTTTTTTTTTTTTTTTTTTTGGATACTATCCTTCCAGTAACATCATTTAGGAGTTCTGAATCAAATCTCCACCAAAGGGGGAAAAGGGAGGCCTTTTCTTTGCAATTACGGGTACACTCAGACAGAGTATCATTTAAGCATTATGCTCGAAATCATGTTATGACCAACTTAATATTACCTTGGGCGACATATTTGTATATTTGTGTATGTATATGAAATGATAGAGGTCTTTTTATTTTTTATACGGAACTATTTTTTGTATGATATATAAAAAAAGTCTTTTCTTAAAACAACATCGTTGTATTTTTAAACATATCAACTCATATTTACAAGCACTTTGCACTTTTTCTCAAATACAACAATTATTAACATTGCACACAAATGTGATGTGCGCTCCTGTTTTAATCTAAGTTGCCCATGTACAAATTTACTAATAACCATGTTGGTCACCAGCAGCGATCAATTATATATAAACTGTGGTGCTGAGTCACTTACCGAAAAAATTGGGGAAAAATATGTATATGTATTTGACAGCAAATGTACTTCACCTTCCCATTATTACCCTTGGATTTTTGTGAATTTAGATATAAATTTTATATACTTACTTTTGATTCGAAGGAGAACTTTCAAATGTATTTCACGTTTTTCTTTTATGTTTATTACAATCACAGTCACGTGCTTTGGGTGCTAGCTGTCTTAATGGTCCGTTCAAGGTTTGAACGTTGTCATGTGATCAAGCCACGTTTGTGGTGAAACGCGTTATGGCTGACTAGCGAGGAATAAACGCTACTTTGCACTTACTCTGGGTTCGTGTCTGCTTTCGTGGTATGCTGAGGAAGAACTATTGGCATCCGAGTTTTCTAAGCGGCGCTTGGGTTATATATATGTATATACATATATATACATACAAATAGTAGATTTTCTCAGGATTACATTTTACCATTGATTAGGCTTGGACAAATATATATTACATATTTACAGAGTGAACGGAGAGATAAAAAATCAAAAGGGGTAGAGAGCGGTAGGTGGGGGAGAAGAGTCGGAGGCTGAGATTGGTGAGAGGAGAGAGGGGGACCTGAGGGGGAGAAAGAGATAAGGCGGTCCAGCAAAAGGAAATGTCTGAAGGTCGGCAGGATGGAATCCAATGGACCAAAGAAAAGGACAAGAATCAACAAAATGGCGGGCCCGGGTCGTGGGCATCGATGGAAACCACCTCAAAATAACAAGATGCACCCAGGTCAAGACCCAATAAACCAGGAGAGCAGAGTTCCATTAAGTGGGTTCGGAGGGAGGATACAGTCACAGCACCAAGGGAGGGTAGAGGGCAGTAGAATGTATGCTGTTTGCGTGCACAGGCACAGCACCACAAGGGCATCAGGCTGACGACCAGCGCATCAAGGAGAGCAGAGAACTGGAGAGAGCCTCTGAATAGGTAGGGACCACAGAGACCGAAATAGAAGAGTGTCCCGCACGTTTCCTGCCCCGCTGGGAACAGTGACGAATTCAGGCCAAAATCCAGGAACGAGAACGGCAGCCGGAGCCACCGTTAAACAGCAAGCGCTGCCGAGGAGCACTCCGCCATTTTGTGCTCAGCAAGCGCGCATCTGACCCAGAGAGTTTAAAGCAGGTGGGGGGACAGGTTATCGGAGCCCCCCACCATCAATACTAGAACATCTAGGGGAACCCAGGGTGATCAGCAGTGCCCCCGCTCACCATCTACCAGCCCGCGGTGCGTGACAGAAGACAGTGGAGACCTCATGCATCCAGCACTGCGCTCTCCCCTCAAGAAGCACATCAACAGCCACCAACTCCGCTCCAATCTCCCGCACCGCGAGTGGCTAGGCGAGGCTCGCTGTAGTGCTGGGGGTCTCGGAGAGCACCCGCGCTCACTGTGTGTAGTGTGGGGAGGTGCCGGCAGCCATGGACAGTGGATCAGCCTCACCAGCAGTGATGGCGCAGCTCCGCCAATGCCATCTGCTGCTCCTCTTCATCACCGGCGGGGACGGCAGCCAGGTGGCACTGGAGAATCGCGGTGCAGCAGCCAACCGATCCCTGGGTGTGTTGGAGTTGAGATGGGCCACTTTCAGGGATATTTCACCAAAAAGGCGATCCCTAGCCCGGGAGCACCCGGCAGGAGCTCCCTACTCATCGGCCATCTTGGATGATCTATTGACCAGAACAGCCTTATAGAAAGCTGTGTGAGCCAATACCAGCCCCTTGAAGTGAACTCTTCGATGGACTGACAGTGGAAGTAAATCTTTAAGGTGCAGACGGACATGATCATGTTTCAAGAGATTAAGGAGAAATCGGGCAGTGGCATGCACCAACTGGAGTCTTTTGAGTAGGTATGCTGGGAGGGCTCAGCACAGCACATTGTTGTAATCCAGTCGTGAGGTTATAAGTAAATGGGTAACCATTGTTTGGCAGTCAGAGAGATGCAAAAATTGAAACTTTTTTATAGATCTTAGGTGATCGAAATATGCACCTACCACACTGTCCACTGGGACAGTAAATTATCAGTTTTTACACCCAGGCCTCTTCAAATATACAGTTGTAATGTCAAGCTCAGCTGATATATCTTTCATGTAAAGGCTTGGTTGTCTGTCAGAATATTGATAGTAATAATATCATCTGACATGAATATCACAGATTAAACAGAGCTTACAAAAATATTGCTCCATTGGATGTAGATATTGAATTATCAATTCACCTGGAGCAATATTTTTGTAAACAATAATTAGGACGTAATATTTTTGTCGAATGTATGATGGTATTTCGCATGCGTTTAGCACACATTCCTTCTAAACGCCTTCATTAGAACAAAAGCGTAATTAGCACGCATTCGTTTAGCACACAAGTCATTATAACGACTTGCCTTAGGGGGCGCTGGATTTTGGACTAGTTTAATTTGCTATTCCAACTCCAGTCTGCACAACAGAAGGGAAGATGTTGGACTTTAAATCCAAAACAGTTCCACCAATGCCCCCCTCGAAAGCAAGTCGTTGTAACGACTGCGTGCTGAGGAACGCGTGCTAAAGACACGTCTGTTATATTGCTGGCTCTGTAAAGGCACAGCGTGATTCTGACTTTGTCGTAAAGGACATTTTCCACTTGTGTCATTCAAAAAGGACTCTATTCTTGAAAGCAAGGATAGGGGTTAATGCATTGGTTAATGGTTATTGTTGCTTTTAGGGATTAGTCTTGTGCTCTCGAGGATAGAATTCTATGCATGTATTCCAGTGTCATTGTGGTAGATTAAAGCAGTTAGGTGTAATCATTAGTGGCAGGGGATGTGAGTTCATACAAATGGCTGGTGGGATGACTAGATAGGCTAGAGGAGAGTAAGTATTGTTAGGTTGTATGGATATGGTTTGAAAGAAGGAGGGGCAGTGACCTATGAAATGAAGTTGGTCAATTTGCAGAGATATAACGATGCAGAACAAGGCAGACAGGCATGCTGCATAGAGATGGGTATACTCATAGAGAGGAGGCATGCAGAAGATGGAAGATAAGGAGAGAGCCATTCAATAGAAAGAAAGGCGAGGAAATAATTGGAAGATTTAAGTCAAGGTCAATTTTGCATACAGTGTTTTAAGAATATATGGAAGAAAGCTTTATGAAATAGCATGCAAACTGAGGGTACAGAATAGGAGAGAGAAACAACATTTTTTTCATGTCAGAAGATGCATTGCATTGTAGCATTTCTATAGGAATTACTATCCCTGTGCACAAGTGGAAGCGTTTATCATCATGGATAGTATGCTCCAGCTTCACCTTATTTACAAGGCAGCGTTAAGCTACTTAACATGGCGTAATGCTGCCTTGTAAATAAGGCACCCTTTCACACTTTACTCAGCGTGAAAGGGGAGGGCAATGGGTGTTGTAGTGGGCTTTCCACCGCAACACCTATTGATTTTGACACTGTCCCCTATTTACAAGGGTGAGGTAAATAGGATGCAGCGTCAAAATTAAGACCAGGGATAACCTGGTCTTTACCTGGCGAAGCGAGGAGAAATATTTTATTTCTCCTCATTTTTGCTTTTTCCACGTTTGCTGCATTGTGCACCACACACACAAACAACGATAGGCCATTGATTGTTTATGTGCAGGAAGGTGTCGCTTCCTGCACATAAGCAATCAATAAAAAAAATGACAATTTGCAACTTCTATGAGTGCTGCATTAAGCAGCACACATAGCAGTTACAAAACACCATTTAAATATTGTTTATGTGCAAGAAGTGAGACCTTCCTGCAGATAAACAATCTTCCCCTCAACGTAGACGCCCTTGCACTATGGTGCAAGGGTGCCTGCGTTGGCACTATGTTGCTAAATTTAGCGACAGTGCAGGGGGAAACGCAGGGATGCACCATATTGTTGTAAATATGGTGCAGCCCTGTGTTTCAGAAGTGGCAGAGCGCAGTTTTAAGCCAATGAGGCTAACGCCACTCTCTGCCACTTCATTGTGAATATGCCCCATAGTCCACTACCCTGTTATTCTTGGTACTGCAGAGGCGACGAGGAATCCCACCAAATCTCTGCTCTTCAAGAACGTACCCCACAAAATGTTTCTTGGATGCTGATGTTGCCAAAAAGGGGTTGGGGTTGGGACAAGAAAGAGAACCACTGTTAGTGCTCAGGCAACTGTTATTGCGCTGGGTGTCTTCTGAACTGGCCCTCCTCGAAAGTGTTCCTTCTGATGTGGTGCTCATCCAAGGCCCACAAAGCCACCTGCTGCAAAATGACACAGAGTAAACACAGCTCCCTTTGTTTTTGTCTTTTCAAATATTGACAATTTTCAATAATAGTATAATCATAATCACTTTCTCATGTCTGCTATCATTTATACATTGTGCCCAGTGAAGCTTTGAGTTTGTTCCACTGTTTGTGATAACCTCTGTCAGTGCTGTTTTATAAGCGGATTGCTTTTTTCTGCTGCGAAAAAAAGTTACTCTGTTAGGTTTGTTGCAATTTCTGTACCTTATGAGTTTAACATCCACATCAATCAATCAATCAATCAATCAATCAATCAATCAATCAATCAATCAGTTTTTTATAAAGCATGACTACCAACCTGTAAGGGTCTCAAGGTGCTCAGTGGGTTGGGGGGTGGATCTGCAGTTCAGTCAAAGAGCCAGGTCTTGAGGGCCATCCTGAATTGCGCCAGCAATGGTGATTGCCTGAGGTGCAGTGGCAAGGAGTTCCAGGCAGGTCTTTGCAGTGAGGTAGGAGAAGGATCTTCCTCCAGCAGTGGTCTTGTGGATCTGTGGGCTGGTGGCCACGGCCAGTTGGGTGGAGCAGAGATGACTGGTGGGAATGAAGAAGGAGAAGCGGTATTGGAGCAACGCCTCTCAGCAGCAGATGAAGAGGTGGATGGAATTCTTATTACACCTAAATTCAGACGTACTATCACCCTGAAATTACTAGAACATGGTTTGTCAGCAAGGGGTGGCTTAGTAGCCTTTGTGATTGAGGCACACAAATCAAACAAAACAGAGGTATTCTATTTGTGGGTTACATTCCCAGCAGCAGATGCTAGAACACACACATTTCACTCTTACACAGAAGGAGATGCACCAGGGGAATATGGTCCTTGCGAGGACATAGAAGTTCCACTCACTTACCAGGAAACCTTTTACTAGTTTAAAGGCGCCCTACCCCACTTAAGAAACAGAGTAAGATTAGGCCTGCTCAGAGGAGACAGGTAAACATGGCCCATTTTAGCAGGCTACACACCACATCCTGATATTGATACAATTGCACAACCAGAATTACTCATACAACACAAAGATTTAATTAGAATCTACAGAAACCTGACGCAATACGTCATGAAGACTTTTACAATCCAGTCAACAACAGTTGCAACAAATGGTACTCAATCCCAGAGTACAGCAACTAAAATAACTCCACAAACATTACACGCGGTAATGGGCAAGATGCCCATGAAACGTGAACAAATGCCATTCTGGGTAGCTCCGAAAATAACTCAGCTTGAGGCTGGATTTCCAAATACTACCACATTTGAAAAACATTGAATGTTAATAATCTGCTTGCCCATGGGGATAACACCACAGTTAGAGGATTATACCACTTGGGGTACAGTCTATGCTGCCATATATACCAGAACTCATGGTATTCTTTCAGTAGCGGTGATACCAGATGTATTGAGACAAATACAAAACGAGTACGGAGAAGAGCCTGCTCTGAATTTAGGAATTAAGTTATTAAATAACAATCACCAGGTATCAGTCATGATACTAACTAATATTAAAGGGGAAGCAGCGTCAGTGGCAATCCCCCAACGCCGAAGGGAGTTCGATCCATTAGATCAACAACACAAACGACCCAAAATAATTGAAAACTGCATACACAGAATTAAGCAGAGACAGTTTGGGTGGGAAAGCTTTAAAACCACAACTGATGGGCAGTCCTGAAATGGACACTACTAAGCAGACACCTACTTCTTCTACAAAGAAGTGGGATAATAAAAAACAATCAAACTATACAGAAAAAAGATCTCAATCCCGAGGTAGATCTCCTCCACAGGAGCCCTCTGACAAGAGGTATAATCGCAGGAATAGGGATAATATTAGGAAACCTGACAGGTATCAGGATACTGATACACGTTCCTCTAGTTCCTTTCAGGGCTCGACGAAAACTTCAGAGAGAGAAGGATGGTTAGAACACAAGGAAGAGCGTACAAAGTCCAGAGACAAGCAGCACACTCAAGACTATACTTCCAAAAAAGAAGACAAGACAAAATCAAAATCTCAATTTAAGAAAAAGAAAGTTGCAGGCCTGCAGATAAAACATGCCCAGAATTCTGAGGATGCAGCTTCTGCATGGGGAATGGGCTCTGACAATGCTATACAGTGCGGCAGAAGTAACAATAGCTCGCCGGAACCTGATGGAATTTCTGGTGACAGGGAACTTGAATGATTACATAACGGTGGAAACACCAGACAAAAGGGTGAGATTCCCACATAAGTTACACAAGATAACACTCCAAATAGAGGGGGACAAGCCCAGGAAAGTTAAGGGTCTCTTTTGGGAAAATCTGTCACCTGGGTATGACATCCTATTAGCAAAACAAGATTGGCTGCCAGCATTTATTATGGAGTGCCCTATGGGGGAAAACGTAATTTTTCCAGCATTCTCTGACCTTGTTCCCATGCATCTGAAACATGCATATGCATGGGAGTGGGCAGTAGCCCTAACTCCAGCATTATATAAAAATCATGGAGGGTGGAATGAGGAGTCAACCCAACATGTAATCCCATTGAAAGTTTCACCAAATGCTCAGAGGCAATACCCTATAAAGCAAGAAGCTAAAACACAGGTCAGGGAGCTCTTAGATCACTTGAATACCAATCGGTGATCGAAAATTGCACCTCACCAATGAACAATCCTTTGTTTCCCGTATCAAAACCAGATAATTTATATAGTCTAGTTTTAGATTACAGACACTGAAACACTTGCACAAAGGCAATCAGCGTCCAAAACGCACAGTACCGCATTGAGGAATAACATTGCGGTGAAAAAATACAAAACAACACTTGATATCTCAAATGGATTTTTCTGTCAAAATATAGCACCTGGAAGCAGGTATTTGACTGCATTCTCAGCGTTAGGGTCCCAGAGACAATTTTGTTGTCTCACCCAGGGGTATAAGAACAGCCTGTGGTTATTCTCAGCAAAAGTAACTGAGTTACCCCAAAACTTTGATGAGGAAGCATTGTCCTATGTGGATGAAATGTATCTAACGGACGATGACTTAATGAGGCACCTGATGAGAGTGAGCCCCATTATTATGGGATTTGCCTCTGAGGGTGTGAGAAGTTGGCCTGGTATATGATGGTAGAAACAAAAGGGTATGTGGGGGGTCAAGGGGAATGTTTTATGACCTGTCTGCTCGCTCCCCTGCATCAACATACATAACACACAATTGAGCAGATCAAGTCAAGGAAAGGTGTGTGCCTACAACAGTACCCGTGCGGTACTGGTGGTGGATGCGTGAAACAAGGCCGCCAAAGGTATAGGCTATTGGTGACGGGAGGCTGAAACAATTCCCATCAGACCACCCATGTGGTGGAGTTTACGTCACGTGGGAACTGTTGATCATGCCAACCCAAGTCCGCCCAAATAGTGCCGGTGCGGGAGTGGTGATCATAATCTACATCTACAAATGATGTGAATGAAAAAAGTGCAGTGCTCAAATAATAATAATAAAATTGGCTACCAGGACTACAGAAGACGTTTAAACAGAAGTCCTGGTGTCAAAGATTAAAAACACGCTGGGTAGTGAGACTACCCTCGAGCGCTGTGCAGTTTGGTCGACATGTTTCAGCCATGGGGGCATCTGACCCGGCTTTCTTCAGGACCGATTGAAAAAAATAGCTACTGCAACTACATATAAAGTGTATTGGTGAAGAATTCAAACATGTACTAAAGAAGTTACATATATACCAGGAGAATTCAAGCATGTACTAAAAAAGTCACATATATACCGGGACTTTAAATACTTAAATGTCCACTGGAAGGAAAGGAATGATTCTTCTTCCTAACAAAAAAGCAAAAAGACAGTATGTCAGACAAAGCCGAGTTCCACATTTGGTATATGATGTCCACAGTTCTGTGGGCACCTTGTATCAGTCCAAACAATCCCTTATGGTGATGGTTGTAAGTCAACCTTATAGACAAGCTATCCTAGGGGTAGCATGGACTAAGCAGCCTTAAAGGCTTAACGCAAGAGGGCATGTGAAGCCAGCTGTTTTACCATATGCAATCCTGTAATATCAAATGAAAGGACACCACACAAGTTATATATTATAAAAATATATGTGTTTATTCTCAGAAAAATCCCCACTACTCTTTATGAGCAATGAAGCACAAACGTTTAAACAAAAGCACAATATAACATATACAAGTTGCACGTTTTTGGATGAGGCCGGTGGCCACTCAAACCATATATCAAAAAAGTGGTATAACAATCACTAATCGATCAGTGGTAAGGCCTAGGGCCTTGGGAATCGCTTGGACTATACTGGACTAACCACAGTTAGGACGGGAGTAGCCCGCGGGATTCGGGTGCAGTGCCTAAAGCACAAGCTTGCACCAATGTAAAGTCAAAGATGCGTAAAAGTTATCGAGTTACAGTTTTAAGAGTCTTCCGACTGGACTAGAAGGACAAAACTTTAGACTTAAACACTAGAGGTGTAAACCTCTACAGGAGCATCGGCGTTCAAGAGTTACCTCACCCACAGGAAGCGGGTGCACAGGTGCAAAGATGTGTCAGGTTTCGTCACGCAGTTCTAGGGTGCCTGAAGATGAAGATGCTGCAGGCGTCCAGAAGAGAAGTGTCCGGTGCGATCCAAGGGTGGATCGAAGTTGAAGAGTACCTGAAAGCAGAGGGGACAGAGTCTGGGTCACTAGCCAGTGACCCGGAAGGAACCAGGCAATGTTGGGCGCAATCAGGTCGATGTTGTGAAGCTTGTCTCCGCTGCCACGTGGACTCTGGGACACCGAGGATGTCCAGGAGTAGATCACGAGCTGTCCCACAAAGGCTCTCACTGTCGGCGGTGTCGGCTTCCAGATCGGAGTCAACAAACCTTGGCAAAGGCAACCCACGCAGGATTCAAAGAAAGCTTAATACTCGGACCAGCAAGGTCAGAGCGGGTGCTCCTTTTCAAGGGAGCGAGTGCCAGTCTGGAGCAACCAGACCAGCTGTGTAAATTCAAAGGTTCGTCGGTTCTGGGGCCACTAGCCAACGGGCAAGCGACCAAACCAGCGCGTCAAGCAGGAAAATGCAGCACTCGTCAAGTGTGGAGGGGTAAGCTTCGGTGCAAAAGCTGCTCGGGGCTGGAGCTTCTCAAACTCCAATGCACAGCTTCGAGGGAGCCTCGGGTGCTGCACGGTCAGCGCTTCGTGGTTTTTCCAAGATGGCCGCTCCCACGCTTCAGGTTGCCTCCACGGGTCCCAGCTCTGCATAGACTGTGGATCAGGCTGTTAGAAGTCAGAATCGCTGGCTCTTGTTGATCTCTGTTGCTCGAGTTCCGGAGGGAACTGCAACAAAGCAAATGTCAAGGTGCTGGATGGTACCTGTTTGCACAGGGTGGTCACTCCTTGACCACAAGGGAGATTCTTCAGTCTTCCATGTCGAGTGGGATGTCGAAGTTTCATTTCATAAGTTTCAGTCAGGATAATCTGATGTGCATTGGCACTGCTCCCACCTATATTCCAAATCTGGGGGCTGGATTACCTGCTAGGTCCCTCCTATGGGTGGGACCCAGGAAGGGGGTGGTTACACCCCTTTTCCTTTGTCCAGCTTCCCGCCAGGACTGGGGCTGGAGTGCCAGAACCGGTTTGGCTGGCATTTGCTTGAGGACACCTTGTGTGCCCCAGGCAGTGTCTAGTTTCTTTCAACCCTCCCTGCTACAATCCACTATCTCCTGTCTGGGGTGGTGTAACACCTCCCTGTGACAGGAGATCCTTTGATCAAGCCTCCTCTGTCGAGTTTCGGTCAGCAGCAGGGGGCCAGACTCGTGTCTGTGGCAGCAGCATCCATTTTGTGATGCTGGGGCTCTGGTTAGGATTAACCAAATTTGCAGTAAGTAACATGTCTTCCCCTCCTAGAGGGGTGGGATGCTGCCCCCGTCGTCAGAATCGTCGAGGGGGTAGCATTCCACGTTGTATGACACCAAACACGACATGTTTTGATAAAGCCAAACCGGAGTTGCAATAACCATAAGGATTATAATTAGGGCTCCCGGTTTTCCGTTTTTACGGATTTTTACATATAAATACAGACTGAAATCAAGTTTTCCTTTGTCTGTATTTATATTTAAAAACGGGAAAATACTAGTGTACAAAGTGGTGTCAGCCCGGGCTGAGACAGCTTCAGGGGCACACACAGAGCTGCCAGCTGCACCCGAGTACTTCACAGGTCTATAAAAGACCATTTACTTGTTGATGAGTCCTTGTTGTTCTTTCACACCTTCTAAGAGGCCCTGCCAGAGACAGATTAGCAGCCTCTATTCACACCACTGTTGTGAGACTGAACAAACACAGCTCGCTCCGGCGAGTGTCTTGGAGGGAGGGCGTTAAACCCTGGTGCACCATAAACACCCTGCTTGGTGCGAGGAGGAAAGCCTGAGTCCACTATGTTGGAGGATAAAGGCTGCGGGATGTCGGCGGGGGGGGGGGGGCGAGTAGGATTACATTGTAATAATGTCCTAAAAATATTTTCTATTTAGGTACCCTTTCCTTACACTCTCCCTGTGTCCCATTAGTTTTTTTCTGATCTATCTCCTCTGAGGTTGCACGACGCAGCCTGTTAAAAAGCTCTAGTCTGCACTTCACTCCCGTGGCTGGAAGCAGAGGTGTCATTAAACGGGGAAGGGGGCAGCAGAGGTGTGATTATTAGCTCCCATCTCCTCCTCAGAGCCTTGTCACAGCACCGCCAGCGCCTCCCCACCCTGCTCCGCCCTCCTCTTCCATCTCTCAGTATCTTTCGTAGAAAGCCGAGTGACCACATAGAGAGGGGGCAGGGGGCGAGTGGGCGGAGGAGGGGGGATCTCTCTGGAATGAGAGCAGTCTCCTCCTACCGCTGTTAAGAGATGCCAGGCAGAGAAGAGCAACAGTCGCTCTGGACAGTAGATCACACCAGGAGGAGTCAGAGACAACAGCAACCCATGGCAGTCTGGAAACAAGATCACACCTGGCGCGCCCAATTTTACGCAGCTACGATTTACAGAAGGCAGGACGATTGCAACGGGGCAAGCCCCCTTCAAGCTGGCCACACATTTTATCCGGGGAACAAGGCAAACCCTGGTGATGTAACCTCCAACCAGGCTACACATGGCAGTCACACAACAAGATCACACATGGCATGTGCCATACAATGCAGCACCTGGTCCACAGGCAATAAGACCAACCTCCAGCTGGGGCAGCAGATAGCATAACAGTCAGGCATATGCACTGTAATAGATGCTTTGTTGTTAAACTCAATGGCTTGTATCGACCTCACACGGATGAAAGGCTGAGTGGACCAGCCAGGATAGGAACCCGTAATAGCAGTGTGAGCATAGGTTTCAGCAGATTTCAGCAGCTGGCGCTTAACCAAAATGAGCTATTTCAGCAGCAAGGACGTCAGGGAATCAGAGCGTATTTGAAGAATGTATTATCCTTGGCCGCAGATATCTGCATGGCAGCCGAAGAATGCAGCCATTTTTCACCACAACATTCTCAATCCCCAGAACGGGCTGGGCAGGATAGAAAGTGAACAAGATCACACCTGGCTAGGTCCTACTGACTGCATCTGTCACCCACAGTTTAAAACCACACCTGGCCAGACTACGATTCTGTCACTTCACTTGCAGTCCAGCTATTTACTGCAACATATAACGTTGAAGGAAAACAAACACCGGCAAAGTCAATAGCTTTGACTCTGGCAAACTGGTGCAACAGATGTATTTTTTAACACAAATATATGCCACAAAAAAAAAAAATTAAGATGAATATATAGTTTTGACCAATAACAACCGAGGTCATTTGTGCAGTGTCATTTTAAATAAATGTGGAAAAATACTAGCTGTAGCGTCGTATTTTGCTTGTGGCAAAAATAAATGTGGGTAAATACAGAAAAAATGTCCCAAAAATAAATATGGGTAAATACAGACGGAAATGGCAAAAAAATAAATACCATAAAACCGGGAGCCCTAATTATAATGCACTTAAGAGTATATGGTATGGCAGTATCACTGGAACAGCTATAAGGAAATGGTTCCGAAAGCTGCAGACAGGCTCAGCTCATGCTAGAGCACCATCTCACATAAAACCAAGCACTCTGCCTCCAGGATGGTTAAGGCCTGCTATAGGAGTGACTGATAGGCATATATGTGTCCAGATATAGGTTTAGATATAGGTATACTATATCTAAGCAAGGGGTGATTACACCACCTTGCCCCAGCTGAGGGATCAGCCAGTTGTGTCGATTTAACCACTTGGATGCTAAGGCTATTTTAGATCTTCCATGTAATTTCCATTGAAATCAATGGAAACTCCATGACGAGTTACCCTTGTCATTAGCACTGAAGGGGTTAAGGACCAGCCAGGGGTGGCAAAAGATATGCTGCAGCCCCTGGTAGGCCTTGGATGCACCTATACCCTGGGCACCTATAGTGCACTGTATAGGGTCCGATAAGGTGTCCAGTACCAATTTGGTTATGCACCTAGGGTGCATGGAGTCCATTTTAAGAGAGAGCAGATAGCCTGGGGCCCTGATTAGCAGGATCCCAGGCCAACTAAGTCGAAAACCAGCTAAACACTAGGCAAAAAGTCTGGGGTAATCATAGTCAGGCATCCACCCTCCTACATAACCCCCCCCAAACGAAAGGAGATAAGGCTATCCTTGACCAGGTTAGCCTATATTACCTGAGTGGCCATATAAGGAGGAACCTGCACTGGCATGGTTACCCCCTGTGTCATGGTCCACCAAGTAATCCCTCACCCTAGGGGTATCAGAGGGTCTCCAACATGGGGAATTACTACCTGTGGTGTGTTTTGGCAAGGTAAAAGGCTGGTGTTGAGATGGAGTACTGAAGTGAGGCTCCACTAATGTAGGGCTCAGCTTCCTCCACTCACCTTCCACCATGTGTGCCTTTCTTTCCTTGACTGAGTTGCACTGTGCTCTTAGGGTCAACCTCTGGCTACCTAAAGCTGGAGGCTGGGTCCCTTTGGTTGGCTTACTGAAGGGACAGGTCAGGTTTGGGGCCTTGGGGTCCCAGGTTTGGCTGTGCCCAACAGTGTCCATTTTGGGGAGGTCCCTAACTAGTGGTAAGGGGGATCCCTCAGAAGTTTTTAAAGTTTTCACCTGGCTAGGGCTGCTAGCTTTGGTGCCCCTAATCTGCTGATGGGGGGGCTTTATTTGACAGGGGGCCCTTTGGGGCTCCCTGACCTCCTTGACCTCTGTAGCCCTGGGCTGACTTGTTGAAAATGGCAATGTATATGCACATAAGCGGCGTTTATTTGTGTTCACTGTACCCCTTGTTGTAAGCAGAACGGATATCGCGAATCACTGACTGTGTTATCCCGCCAGCATAGACCCATGCACACACGTACACGACAGCCATTTTAGGCACCATGGCCTCTCTGCCCGTTTGTTAAACCCCCGGCACCCCTCCCCGCGCGCACTGCTCATGCATCGGCCATAAAACCCTCTCCCTCTGCGTGACCCTGCTCTAGAAGTAACACTCCTGCTCGACCCACACCCCCCCCCCCCATTTCCTCCCAAGAACACCCTTCCCCTCTGCTGACGAACCCCCCCCCCCCAGCTGCACTTGGCCTTTCGACCCGGTCCCAAGTCCTAAGACCAAGCCTCGTGGATGTACCCCCCCCCCCCTTTTTCCTGCCCAGCATAACAAAACCGTGATACACCAACCGAAGTGCCCGATCTTATCGCCTGCCCAACCTTTGATCTGATCATCCCCTCCTGCCCTCGTGTCGTGTAGGAATGTCCGGCTGAGAGATCATAATCTCTTGTTACATTCAGGAGGGGAGGATGACATCTGAGCGACTGGTATGGGAATAGGCCTGAAGCTGGGATTCCAAGCATGTTTTTTCCTACTTCAAAGCGTCTTTACTGCAATAAGGAATGTTTGTGCATCATAAACATGTGTATAAAAGACGAAGCCTCAGAGAAACTTGTTAGAGCACCTCCTGAAGACACTATGCGAGTGTCCGAAATGACAGGCTCTCCTCATGAGAAATAAAACTCTGTTCTTGTTGTCCTGCTTCCAGCGCCCGTCTCTTTATTTGGTAATTGTTCAAGATGGGAACTAAGAGGCGTCCTGCGCCAGCAGCCTGGGCATCAGGTGCGTTATGGGCTGACTTTTCCACAATTGGCGTCCCAACGCGGGGTCCATCAGCGACATAAGGTCCGGTAAGAGAGGTCCAGACGATGGTGTGAACATCTAAACGATTGGAGTATACCTGCCTTGAGAGGGCCCTCGTCCGGCTGCCGATTGAATGAACTTCACCGATTCCGAACGGACCTCTCTCAGGTGACCTACTGTCCTGACTGGAATCCCACAGGAATGCTGCAGTAAAAACATGGAGAAAGAGAACGATCGGGCGCTGGAAAAGGGAAGGCGAAGAATTGCCCACACGGTCCGGTCCGGGTAAGGTTAAGTAGGACGTCTTTACGTCCGATTGGTAGGATGGCTTTATCCATCTGATTGATTGATTGATTGTACTTGAAGTATTGGTTCTCTTTGAGACATTTTCTATTTGCAAACAGCGATGAATAGGAACGTTCCTCTCTCTTTGCAAATAGTGAAGGATAGGTAATGCAGACTTTTGTCCCCCATTGTAATCCGTCATGCCTATCTTTCTCCCCACTGATTGTTTGTTATCGATTTTTATCGATTATTGCTCTTTGAGATATTCCCTGTCTACAAACAGGGAAGAATAGAAACATTCTGCCCCCCTTTGCAGATAGTGAAGGATAGGTAATGCAGATTTTTGTCCCCTATTGTAATCCGTCATGCCCATTTTTCTCCCCACTGATTGGTTGATTACTTGGACATTTTATTGTTCAAGGAATAGTTTGTTCGAGGCATTCCCTGTTTGCAAATAACGTAGAAAAGAAATATTCCGTCTAATCTTTGCAAGTAGTGAAGGGTAGGTAATGTGGACCTTTGTCCCCCGTTGTAATCTCTCGTGCCTATCTACTCCCCACTGATTGGTAAACTAGTTCCACCCGGACCCTTTATTAGAGGTAGGTCATCTGGCTCGACCGGAGGGCACCCCTAATAAAAAGGACATATGCAACAATAACGAAGTATTCACCGTATCCTGTTAACAGAAACTTTAGCATGAAACACGCTAGAAAGGAAAGAAAAAAAAAAACAAAGAAAGAAATAAGAAAGCAAAATCAGTAGGCCACTGATGAGTTTTTGATCTCGCTACAAATAGGAAAACGTTAGAAATAGCTCACGATAAAATACATGATTTCGCTAAAAATAAGAAACGTTAGAAATAAGCCCGTAATAAGAAACATGAAAATGGTGAGAGAAGCCAAGCTTGACATCGCGACGGCCACGAGGCAACTAGGCTTCGCCACCCCTCACTGCTCCAAACATGTCTGTCCCACCGCCTGCCACGCCCCAATAACGGTAACATGAGATAGATACAAGTCAGCAGATACCTACTCCCATTCTGGAAACTCCCGAAGTGCAACAGGTTCGCGGCTACGCCCATCCGGAAGACGAGATCTTCGGCACGAGTAGGGCAGGTCCTGCTGCCAGCCGTCGGCCGGGGAGGTCGTCGCATAAGGTGGGCCAGAAGAGGAGCCGAGGCCGACGGGATCCGGGCGTCCCCTCCTCTTCTTTCTTCAATAATGGCTGCGACAACACGGGGGGGATGTCTTGCTCATGCCATCGACCCCCCCCCTCGTATCTCCTGGTC
This sequence comes from Lissotriton helveticus, assembly GCF_964261635.1. NCBI lineage: Eukaryota > Metazoa > Chordata > Amphibia > Caudata > Salamandridae > Lissotriton > Lissotriton helveticus. The sequence goes on along the minus strand of NC_136061.1, from coordinate 1,263,062,652 downwards.
CAGCCCCGGCTTGGTATGAGCTCCCCGTTCGGCCCTGAAGCGGCGCCTTGCAGGCCACCGGGGGGGGGATGTCTTGCCTATGCCTCTGACCCCCCCCCCTCTCATCGCCTGGTCTGGCCATCATGAATGTCAACGCCGAGAAAAACGGCATGGGGTGCGCTGGGAGGGAGAGGCGGCGCGGACGAGCCTCTCCCACCTCCCCAGGTGGAGGCCCCCAGTGGCACCCCCAACGCTCCACTCACCCGACAAGGGTTCGTCCACTTTTGTGATGCAGTAACTGCTGGAACTCGTAAAATGGCGGTCGACCCTGCAGGAGCGGGCCTGGCGTGAAGGGATGGCCCGGTTGCTTGTTAATTAAGAAATGAGTCCCACAAGCAGAAGTGTTCTCCTCGACTTTGAAGATTCTATAAGAGCCAAGGGGGCCCCCGACCCCCGCAGACACCCCCGATGGGAAATGACTGCCATGATTGCCCGCGGAACGATGAAAATGTAGCCGCGAGACGTCGGCGCTCCCATGCTGGCGCCAGCCTCAGTTTGAATGACTAAAATCCTGCAGACTACAGTTCGGATCAGTTCCGGTGAAAACCCAGTATGACCCGGTAGAAAAAAATTGTTGCCTCCCTCCCCCTTTGACTGATGGTTCATACCGCCGATCCTTTCTGTTACCCTTTAACGGAACTTTTGGACTACCGAAAGAGGCTCTGGGCCAACCACGAGTTGGTGGAGATTTTGACTATGCCTGGATCTGCCTGGCTGCACCCAAAATGGCACCGGTACAAATGAAACTTTCAACTCCTTGTTGTACCCCGATTGCTCAGCCTTGGTGTCATGAGATATGTATGCAGTTTTTTTTAAACACATGGATTGATATAGGATGTGTACTGATTATATGTTCGGACAATGAATTGATATGGGATGTGTACTGTCAGTTCGGACAATGAATTGATATGGGATGGGTACTGATTATGTGTTCGGACAATGAATTGACATGAGATGGGTACTGATTGAACATTCAGACAATGAATTTTTCTTAAGTTTTGGCGCATCATGATTATTGAAAGTTCGAATTTCAACACTTATGATACTCGCTCACACTGAAGTTTCGATATGATTTTATTGCACTTGTCGCACTTTTTATTATGAAATCAACGACCACCGACTCCATTAGGTTTTCCACTAATAAGTATCCCCACATGTACAGTTCCAGCCTGCTCCGTGGCCGGCCCACGGGGTTGTAGGCCCGTATTTGTGCACCGACATTCTTATTAAAGATTTTTGGAAAAAGCAAACGTAGTTGTCACGCGTAGATTGGTAAGTTTCGAATAAATGACCACTATTTCCGATATAACTAAAATACAGGTGAAATGGCTCAGCTCGATTAGTTAAGGGTTAAAAAGTATAGTACGCAGAAATATTGCAAATATGAACGGTCCAGGGTTTTTTGTTGTATGTGTTTTTCATTTTTGTACAGCCTAAAGCAACCGCTAAAGATCCTGGTATTTAGCCTATACTTTATATGCTACCTGTATCAGGAAAGTTGTTTTAAAATGCCCCTAAGTCGCCCCGAAGGAGTGCCACCTGACCCCCCTAGTACGAAAGACAACGACCCCGTACCACTGTAGGTTATCTCTCTTCCTCAAAGGAGAGCACGAGCTCGCCCCCCCACTTTACACCGACTGCCCTTTGTTCTGACCCCCCCCTGCACACGATCCGTAATACCAAACTTGGGCGACCTATGCTATCCACAGGCTTCCGATAATCATCTCTCCCACACTAAACGGTCCACCTGGGCTTAAACGCCAAGTTGGCAGGGACTGCATCCCGTAGAGATAGGCCGAGTATGTGGTAAGTAAAAGCCTTTTCGGGTTTATGCGCGTTAATGTGTTTTTAAATGCTGCCCCCGCCCCCCTTCTTTTTCCCTCTTTCTGCAGGTCACATCGGAACGTCGATTAAAGTACGAAAAAAAATGGTGATCTAGCGGACGAAGAGATGGGAAAAAGGGGTTTGATTATGGTGCCTACACACGACGAGCAAACAATGACTATTTCTCTCCCTGAACTTAGCGCTTGGGAGGACAGCCTGAAGCGGAAACTACAAAATATGACTTCGCTTGGCACCCCGAATAATACAACCAAGAATGACGTGCACTAATGAATAAATTCCTACGTTTAACTAAATAGGGAAAGTTTGAGGAATATTCCGAGGTGAGGTTTACCCAAGTACCCTCCGCCTGGAGGACTAGGAATGTTGCCAATGTTTAAAATCTACTACCTCCTTTTCGCACCCTCATAGACATGAAACTCAAAGCTGCCCCATTGTTCTCCCAACTGACACCCACTGTTGCCTCAGCCTGGAAACACATTTGCTAAAAAAAAAGATTCGAAAATCCCACCGTGAGCATTAGCCCGACCAGGTTAGTTCTTGACCAATTGACAAAGGTGTAAGTGTGTGCAACCAAAGCCACCAGTGAAGGCAGCCGACGATAAAAGAGAAGAAAAAGGTAAAAAGAGCTTAGGATGCTAAGGATGCGCAGCATACAGGAAGAGATCATTTTGGCCAATAACTGTTCTATGTTTTGTCTTGGATTTTTGTATATAATACCAATAACTGTTCTATGTTTTGTCTTGGATTTTTGTATATAATACCTGTACTGTCTCCCCCGCCTGAGTTTGTGTGTACGTAATGTATGGATCTACGTCGTCCCTCTGCCTGTGTTTCCGTATTACTTGACCCATGCTGTTCTGTGTTGTGTGCGCACTAAATAGCCTATTATTGTACACGTTTCTTTCTCTCTCTCTCTCTCTCTCTCTCTCTCTCCATGTCATACGTGTACCGAATGGTTCGTTTAGAGTGCGGACGACTCTCTCTCTCTGAGGGTCCCCCTGTTCCCTCCTCCCTTGTGTGGTAACGTTGTGCCCCACCGGCACAAACCTAATTGGGTCTCTTCGAATACAAAGGTGTTCGGCAAAATTGACAGGAACTAAAACGATTGTAACTTGCCATATTACTACCTCTCCTTTCTGCAAAATGATAGAACCCGAGTTGGTAATGAAAGAAAGGACAGGTAAGACGACTGATGTCCCCTAATCTGGCCTTTTTATAGGGGGACTATAACGTCAATGGTCTTCTGTTTTTCAGTTCGTTAGAAATGCTATCCCCAATGCCCAGATTGCCCCACCCCTCTGCACTTAAGTGCGGATGTCCAAAGCGTCCTCGCTTCTCCCGATTGACCCCAGCTCCCTGTCCAAAGCGTCCTCGCTTCTCCCGATTGACCCCAGCTCCATATCAGCTATCCCCGAAGCGTAATTGATGACCTTGATTAACCGTCGCTCCCCAAGAAAAGCATGTTTAGCCTCTGCCCCCCTCACATGATGATAACCCCCAGCTTGCAAGAGTTAGCCGACCCCGAAGGGAAATGTAAGATTGTCAGTACTTGGGTTAAAAAAAAAAAGGTGAGTCTCTACCTAAGGACTCGATTTCGAGTTTGATAGAATACACTGTCGATGGGAGTCCGATTTCTCTCCACGTACGTCACGAATGAATGCCAAATAGGCTTACGAATTCAGTGGAAATGCCCTCCTACATACTCCATAAGTGATGACTTCTGACTGTGACCGATGAACCTATCCCCCACCTACTTAGGATTGGGGACGGAATTGAGATGTATAAATGTCTTCTCCTGCCAGTTTTTCTAAAACTTGTTTTGTACCCATTCAAAGATACAATCACCGGAGGAGAGGAGCTGGACGTGACGCCCAGCCTGGCCACAGATCATGAAGCACGTGTGACCTCAACCAAAGGTGGAGTCGCAGAGCAACGAGACGCGGGACGAGGCACCACTCTCACACTCGGCAGATGAAGGAATGAAGGGCTGCCTTGAAGCCCTCGATTTGCTGACCCACTCGTGCCTGAAGTCCCCGTCCCTTTTGAGCCCGACTGATGGGCCTGCCTGCTCGTCGTCCTTTGCTCCCTTGGTCCCTTGGTGTGTTCAAAGATCTGATCCCGCTCCGCCCTCTCTTCCCTCGATTATTCAACAACATCACCCTTTTCGCATAACTTTTGACTCAGAAAAGAAGAGCAGCATTTAGATAGAATAAGGTTTTGCCACGGAAGAAGAAAGACACGCAGGTGCCCAGCATGAGGCACTCCTAAGAAGATCAGTTAGGAAACAGGACTGTGATCTAACAGCAGAGGACTGATCGCACCCTGCAACGCGTAAGGATGGATCCGAGCTGGACCTATAGCTCCACCGCCGGTGCTCAACAGCGCCAACGAAAGAAGACGGACTACCAGAGCCTACCAGTGATGGCTCGCTGTTAAAAAGACATTGTGACGAAGACCCCCCTTCCTGAACTTTCTACCCACCCCTTGACTAATTGCTTGTATCGAACTGAATTCCTCCCTCAACCACTTTTGTATTGCTTTAAAAAAAAAATGTTACATCGGTCACTCATGTATTTAGTTTTCCAAAAGTCTCATATAGCACTGACAAGACCCGAAGGTATCAGAGCACTTTTTACTGTATGTTGATGTTACCGGAGAGAAAGTCAGAACCTGATTCTATAATGTGTCGGAACGTTTTTCTTGATTGACCCCGACTAAGTATTATGCCGATCTCTAGACTTGTATGAATAACCCAACAAATGTAAATTCATATGTACCGCATTCCGCCAATCGTATCGACTGCATATGGTCACACGCAATCTGCTAGTATTGACAAACGCTATTTCATTGGCCACACATGGCTATATGTACACTCCGTCAGTTGGGGTAAACACCGAAATGAACTAGCTTATGTTAAAAAGCGGCGACTGTTGAAAATGGCAATGTATATGCACATAAGCGGCGTTCATTTGTGTTCACTGTACCCCTTGTTGTAAGCAGAACGGATATCGCGAATCACTGACTGTGTTATCCCGCCAGCATAGACCCATGCACACACGTACACAACAGCCATTTTAGGCACCATGGCCTCTCTGCCCGTTTGTTAAACCCCCGGCACCCCTCCCCGCGCGCACTGCTCATGCATCGGCCATAAAACCCTCTCCCTCTGCGTGACCCTGCTCTAGAAGTAACACTCCTGCTTGACCCACACCCCCCCCATTTCCTCCCAAGAACACCCTTCCCCTCTGCTGATGAGCCCCCCCCCAGCTGCACTTGGCCTTTCGACCCGGTCCCAAGTCCTAAGACCAAGCCTCGTGGATGTACCCCCCCCCCCTTTTTCCTGCCCAGCATAGCAAAACCGTGATACACCAACCGAAGTGCCCGATCTTATCGCCTGCCCAACCTTTGATCTGATCATCCCCTCCTGCCCTCGTGTCCTGTAGGAATGTCCGGCTGAGAGATCACAATCTCTTGTTACATTCAGGAGGGGAGGATGACATCTGAGCGACTGGTATGGGAATAGGCCTGAAGCTGGGATTCCAAGCATGTTTTTTCCTACTTCAAAGCGTCTTTACTGCAATAAGGAATGTTTGTGCATCATAAACATGTGTATAAAAGACGAAGCCTCAGAGAAACTTGTTAGAGCACCTCCTGAAGACACTATGCGAGTGTCCGAAATGACAGGCTCTCCTCATGAGAAATAAAACTCTGTTCTTGTTGTCCTGCTTCCAGCGCCCGTCTCTTTATTTGGTAATTGTTCAAGATGGGAACTAAGAGGCGTCCTGCGCCAGCAGCCTGGGCATCAGGTGCGTTATGGGCTGACTTTTCCACAGACTGAGGCAGGGTAGAGAGGGGCAGGTTACCTGCTCCAGACTGGGTCCCACCTTGGAAGGGTCCACTGACATCAGGGGTTCTGCCAGGCTAGGCCTGACTACCTCTGGGGCAGTTCATTCACAAGGGGTAAGATCAGTTCCCTGAGGAGGCTGATCCTTTCCTAATGTCTGAAAGGAGGGAGATTTCTCTTCCTCCTCAATGCTCTCTGTTTGTGTGGAGTGATCCATAGTTTCAGGCTTCACAACACATGAATCAGTTTGAGTTTGGGCTGTGGCCATCACAGCCCCACCAACCTTTTCAGGAAGGGACTCAGTTTGGGTATGGGCTGTTACCATAATAGCTTTGCTAACCTTTTCAGGAAGGGATTCTGATGAAGATGGGGCTGAGTCTTGCACAGCCCTACCGACCTTTTCAGGAAGGACATCTTGGATTGGGGCTGTGGCCATCACAGCCCCACTAACCTTTCCATGGAGATTTACCATTTTAGAATGGGTTTCTTGTTCCACCTCAGCCCAGGCTGAGATTTCTAAATCATTCCCAAGTAGACAATCTACAGGCAAGTTTGATGACACTGCCACTCTCTTTGGGCCAGTGACACCTCCCCAGCTAAGATTTACTACTGCCATGGGGTGATTTTTCTGCACTCCATCAATGTTTGTCACCTGGTATGTGGCACCAGGTAAAAGTTGCCTTGAGGGGACTAGATTCTCAGTCACCATAGTGATGCTAGCCCCTGTGTCTCTGTAGGCCTTAACCTTTTGACCATTGATGATGGGCTCCTGTCTATACTTGCTCAAAGTGTTTGGGCAATCAGTGAAGTTGGCAAACCCCATGCCATTTTCATAGACAAGAGTATCTGGGTTAGGGGACCTGGTTAGGCCAGAGTCCACCTGGGTTCCAAAAGTAAATCCACCCAAATTCTTGGGGGTGCTCCCACCACCTGGGGGATTACTGCTGACAGTAACAGGAGGTGTTGGAGCTCTACTTGGAGGTATATTTTCTTTATTACTGTTCTTTGGACAACAGCTGTCTGTTTTCCAGTGGCCAGGCTTTTTACAAACATGGCAATAGGGTTTCTTCTGGTCAGAGGAAGTGTTCTGGGACCCACTCCCATCCTTGGAGTTTTGGGGCCCTGTGGGAGACTCAATCAATCAATCAATCAATCAAACACTTGTATAGCGCGCTACTCAACCGGGAGGGTCTCAAGGCGCTTGGGGGAAGGGGGGCCGCTACTGCTCGAACAGCCAGGTCTTGAGTTGTCTCCTGAAGGCGAGGTGGTCCTGGGTCAGCCGAAGGTGGATGGGGAGAGAGTTCCATGTCTTGGCCGCCAGGTAGGAGAAGGATCTGCCTCCGGCGGTGGCTCTTCGGATGCGTGGTACGGCAGTGAGGGCGAGGCTGGCGGACCGTAGCTGGCGGGTGGGCGTGTGGAAGGTCAGGCGGTCGTTGAGGTACTTGGGTCCTAGGTTGTGGAGAGACTTGTGTGCTTGGGTGAGGAGCCTGAAGGTGATCCTCTTGTTGACCGTGAGCCAGTGCAGGTTCCTCAGGTGGCTGGAGATGTGGCTGCGTCGAGGGATGTCCAGGATGAGTCGGGCTGAGGCGTTCTGGATGCGTTGTAGTCTTTTCTGTAACTTGGCTGTGGTTCCGGCGTAGAGGGTGTTTCCGTAGTCTAGCCGGCTGGTTACGAGGGCCTGGGTGACCGTCTTCCTGGTTTCGATCGGGATCCATCGGAAGATCTTGCGGAGCATGCGGAGGGTGAGAAAGCAAGAAGAGGAGACGGCGTTGACTTGTCCGGTCATCTTGAGGGAGGAGTCCAGGATGAAGCCCAGGTTGCGTGCGTGGTCTGTCGGCTTGGGGGCGGTGCCCAGGGCTGGGTGCCACCAGGAGTCGTCCCAGGCGGAGGGTGATGGTCCAAGGATGAGGACTTCCGTCTTGTCTGAGTTGAGTTTTAAGCGGCTGTTCTTCATCCACACGGCGACGTCTTTCATCCCTTCGTGGAGGCTGGTTCTGACGGTGTCGGGGTCTCTGGGGAGGGAGAGGATCAGCTGGGTGTCGTCGGCGTAGGAGATGATGTTGAGGTTGTGTTGGCGTGCGATGGCTGCGAGAGGTCTCATGTAGGCGTTGAAGAGGGTGGGGATGAGTGATGATCCTTGCGGGACGCCGCAGATGACTTCGGTGGCCTCGGAGCGAAACGGGGGGAGGCGGACTCTCTGTGTCCTTCCAGCGAGGAACGAGGTGATCAACTTCAGTGCCTTTTCTTGGATGCCGGTGTTGCTGAGGCGTTGGACTAGGGTGCGGTGACAGACCGTGTCGAACGCGGCGGAGAGGTCCAAGAGGATGAGTGCCGCTGTTTCCCCGTTGTCGAGAAGGGCTCGGATGTCGTCGGTGACTGCGATGAGGGCGGTCTCGGTGCTGTGGTTGGCTTTAGATTTATCCCCACCCTTCTCTTGAGCCTTGGAAGTATCCTTCTTCTGGTCATTACCCTGATTCTTAGGCCTAATCCTGGTTCTGACCCATTTGTCTGCCCTCTTACCCAATTCTTGTGGAGAGGTCAGAACTGAGTCCACCAGGTGCTGGTGTAAAAGCTGGTTCTGACAATTACTTAGGATCTGCTCCCTCATAATCTAATTATACAATCCTGTATAGTTATGTACTTTGCTGCCATGTAGCCAAATTTCCAGAGCCTTAGTAAGACAATCTACAAAATCAGTCCAGTCCTGAGTCTGAGCTTTTTGGGTGTCTCTGAACAACAACCTGTATTGTTCAGTGGTTAATCCAACCCCATCAATAAGAGCACTCTTCAGGACAGTGTAATTTTTATCATCCTCAGCTCTAACAGTGAGGAGCTTATCTCTTCCTTTCTCAGAAAAGGAGAGCCACAAGATTGCTGCCCACTGATCTGAAGGGACCTGCTGTACCATGCAGGCCCTCTCCAGAGCAGTTATCCATTTGTGGATGTCATCCCCATCTCTGTAGGGGGCACAATCTTACTCAGGTTTCTAGTATCATAGGACCTGTCTTTATCCTTTGGGATATTGCTGCCACCAGTGGGTATCTCACCACTCAATTTCTGCTCTCTTGCCAAGGCAAGTCTAGCTTGGGCTAGGGCTACTCCCTCCCTCTCTATTTGGAGTTTAACAGCTCTCATCCTGGCCTCATGCTCCAATTTCTGGGCAGGAGTCATTCCCCTTTGAGATTCTCTAGAGGCACTAGAAATGTGAGAGTCTCCAGAATGAGATCTCTCCCTTCTATTGCCTGGGAGAACTCTGTTATGTACTCTGGGAAGGGGCTGGCCCTCTCCATTTCCATGTAGGTCCAAGTTGGCCCGGCTAAGCCTTCCAACTGGTACCTGGTTAACCACCTGATCTCCATCTGAATCATCTCCATTTGAATCTGGGTTCACCTCCTCATCTTCTACTTCTGGGGTGGTGTTCTCAGTATCTGGGGGGTCTATTCCTTCTCCTGATCCTGAGGGAACTACTTTAGCTTTCTCAAAGTCATCCTTCTCCAGGATGGCTATCATGATAGGAATGGTAGGGTTGTGACCCTTTCTCAGCTTCCTTGCAGTGCACAAGGCACTCAAGTCTCTGTGGCTGAATTTGTCATAGTTGGAGGTTGCCTGTGGAGGGTCAACCGTCACAGGTAGAAAGCCTGTAGCTTCACCTGTGCCAGACGTGACTCTAGTGTGGTGTAAGTGATGCACCTACCTACATTAAGTGTTTTCCTACTGTACCTTACTAGTGAGTTGTAGTCAGGGTGTGCTAAGCCCTTTTATCTACAACTACTAAGTTCAGTAGAACTTAAATATGCTAAGCTTTGTTTATATGTACGTAGGTACTTAATGTGATCTTTCAATTTGATATAAAGATTGTAATGGTAATAACAACAGCAAGCTCAAATCGCACCGCTGCTCACCAAAGTGAGAAGTTGGCCTGGTATATGATGTCCACAGTTCTGTGGGCACCTTGTATCAGTCCAAACAATCCCTTATGGTGATGGTTGTAAGTCAACCTTATAGACAAGCTATCCTAGGGGTAGCATGGACTAAGCAGCCTTAAAGGCTTAACTCAAGAGGGCATGTGAAGGCAGCTGTTTTACCATATGCAATCCTGTAATATCAAATGAAAGGACACCACACAAGTTATATATTATAAAAAAATATGTATTTATTCTCAGAATAATCCACACTACTCTTTATGAGCAATGAAGCACAAGCGTTTAAACAAAAGCACAATATAACATATACAAGTTGCACGTTTTTGGATGAGGCCGGTGGCCACTCAAACCATATATCAAAAAAGTGGTATAACAATCACTAATCGATCATTGGTAAGGCCTAGGGCCTTGGGAATCGCTTGGACTATACTGGACTAACCACAGTTAGGACGGGAGTAGCCCGCGGGATTCGGGTGCAGTGCCTAAAGCACAAGCTTGCACCAATGTAAAGTCAATGGTGCGTAAAAGTTATCGAGTTACAGTTTTAAGAGTCTTCCGACTGGACTAGAAGGACAAAACTTTAGACTTAAACACTAGAGGTGTAAACCTCTACAGGAGCATCGGCGTTCAAGAGTTACCTCACCCACAGGAAGCGGATGCACAGGTGCAAAGATGTGTCGGGTTTCGTCACGCAGTTCTAGGGTGCCTGAAGATGAAGATGCTGCAGGCGTCCAGAAGAGAAGTGTCCGGTGCGATCCAAGGGTGGATCGAAGTTGAAGAGTACCTGAAAACAGAGGGGACAGAGTCTGGGTCACTAGCCAGTGACCAGGAAGGAACCAGGAAGGAACCAGGCAATGTCGGGCGCAATCAGGTCGATGTCGTGAAGCTTGTCTCCACTGCCACGTTGGCTCTGGGGCACCGAGGATGTCCAGGAGTGGATCAAGAGCTGTCCCACAAAGGCTCTCGCTGTCGGCGGTTTTGGCTTCCGGATCGGAGTCAACAAACTTTGGCAAAGGCAACCCACGCAGGATTCGAAGAAAGCTCAATACTCGGACCAGCAAGGTCAGAGCGGGTGCTCCTTTTCAGGGGAGCGAGTGCTAGTCTGGAGCAACCAGACCAGCTGTATAAATTCAAAGGTTCGTCGGTTCTGGGGCACTAGCCAACGGGCAAGAGACCAGACCAACGCGTCAAGCAGGAAAATGCAAAAGGGCCCCACGCAGCACTCGTCGAGTGTGGAGGGGTGAGCTTCGGTGCAAAAGCTGCTCGGGGCTGGAGCTTCTCAAACTTCAATGCACAGCTTCAAGGGAGCCTCAGGTGCTGCACGGTCAGCGCTTCGTGGTTTTTCCAAGATGGCCGCTCCCACGCTTCATGTCGCCTCCACGGGTCCCAGCTCTGCATAGACTGTGGATCGGGCTGTTAGAAGTCAAGATCGCTGGCTCTTGTCGATCTCTGTTGCTCGAGTTCCGGCGGGAACTGCAAGAAAGCAAACGTCGAGGTGCTGGATGGTACCTGTTTGCACAGGGTGGTCACTCCTTGACCACAAGGGAGATTGTTCAGTCTTCCACGTCGAGTGGGATGTCGAAGGGTCCAGAGTTTCGTTTCATAATTTTCAGTCAGGATAATCTGATGTGCAATGGCACTGCTCCCACCTATATTCCAAATCTGGGGGCTGGATTACCTGCTAGGTCCCTCCTATGGGTGGGACCCAGGAAGGGGGTGGTTACACCCCTTTTCCTTTGTCCAGCTTCCCGCCAGGACTGGGGCTGGAGTGCCAGAACCGGTTTGGCTGGCATTTGCTTGGGGACACCTTGTGCGCCCCGGGCAGTGTCTAGTTTCTTTCAACCCTCCCTGCTACAATCCACTATCTCCTGTCTGGGGTGGTGTAACACCTCCCTGTGACAGGAGATCCTTTGATCAAGCCTACTCTGTCGAGTTTCAGTCAGCAGCAGGGGGCCAGACTCATGTCTGTGGCAGCAGCATCCATTTTGTGATGCTGGGGCTCTGGTTAGGATTAACCGCATTTGCAGTAAATAACATGTCTTCCCCTCCTAGAGGGGTGAGATGCTGCCCCCGTCGTCAGAATCGTCGAGGGGGTAGCATTTCACTTTGTATGACACCAAACACGACATGTTTTGATAAAGCCAAACCGGAGTTGCAATAACCGGAAGGATTATAATGCACTTAAGAGTATATGGTATGGCAGTATCACTGGAACAGCTATAAGGAAATGGTTCCGAAAGCTGCAGACAGGCTCAGCTCATGCTAGAGCACCATCTCACATAAAACCAAGCACTCTGCCTCCAGGATGGTTAATGCCTGCTATAGGAGTGACTGATAGGCATATATGTGTCCAGATATAGGTTTAGATATAGGTATACTATATCTAAGCAAGGGGTGATTACACCACCTTGCCCCAGCTGAGGGATCAGCCAGTTGTGTCGATTTAAGGACCAGCCAGGGGTGGCAAAAACTATGCTGCAGCCCCTGGTAGGCCTTGGATGCATCTATGCCCTGGGCACCTATAGTGCACTGTACAGGGTCTGATAAGGTGTCCAGTACCAATTTGGTTATGCACCTAGGGTGCATGGAGTCCATTTTAAGAGAGAGCAGATAGCCTGGGGCCCTGATTAGCAGGATCCCAGGCCAACTAAGTCGAAAACCAGCTAAACACTAGGCAAAAAGTCTGGGGTAACCATAGTCAGGCATCCACCCTCCTACAGAGGGCTAGAAATTTTACTTAAAAAAAATCAAAAATAGCCCATGTCAGTGTCATGTTTCTAGGATACGAGCGTTCAAGTGAAGGAAAAAGCCTGGCAGCTAACTTTTTAGAAAAGTGTGCGCTGCTCCAACCTCCCAAAACATTTTAAAAATTACAATTGATATTGGGATTCCTAAATTTTGGCAGAACATACATTTTGGATTACGCAGAAAGAGTAAAACCTTTCTACGACTTAATATAACCTGACATTTCAGTCAAACACAGGAACATTCCAATATCCTACGTTCATTACAAGAAGACATGATTGCTTCCAAACACTTACAGACATGCGTAAATGTACGCAACTTGGTGATCCGTATAATAGCGCGTCAATGCCTACCTGCCTAACCTTCAATAAAGGCGAAACGGTACCAGTCGCATACAAATCACACCCTTTAAACGAACGCAGAAATGCGTTGCACTCAATAGAAAAAATACTAACAGCAGTTCAGACCGCTGTAGCAAGAGAAAGAGCACCGGCTCAGGGAAAACGCATAATCGTTGTAACTCCGGTCCCGGCTTTAGAAGCTGTTACGAAGGCTAGCATCCCAAATGCAAAAGCCTTACACCCGCAATAGATACAAAGGGCTAATTCTCTTACTGCAACATATGTTGAATACATATTTGATCCAAGTCTAAAAACACAAGCATTCCTGCAATATGAACAAGAATATCCTCTACCAAATGAACTCTTGCCTCTAGATCAGAATGAATATATTATTTACACTGACACATCTGCTCAACCGGCCATAGGAAGTAAGCAACTTTACAGCGTGGCATGTGCTATCATTATAGGTCGCATGCAGGATGGAGAGTTCTATCCAAGTTGCACCAAAAAGCAATCTCTAAGAGACTGCACGGCTCAGTTGGTGCAACTAAAAGTACTGATACTGGCACTTATAAATATGGATCCCGAATTCCCCACACTAATTGTGTTTGATTCCTTTTACTGTGTACAGTCGTACAATGAGTACTTACCTCATTGGGAACTAAACAGGTTTAAAGATGCTGTTTTGCCTCTGACCATGCCATCTCCACCGCCTGCCAGGAAGTCACACCAGAGGAGGCAGAACTTGTTCTGGCTGGGCACAGACACTCTCTGCCTAAGAGATCAAAGGATTTTGGGATATAAATATTGGGGCCCAGACCCCTGAACTTTAGAACTCTTTTGGATCAAGAAGTCTGCCAAGAAGAAGAGGTGGAGAAGCTGTGAGGAGGAACTACCACTTTGCTGTGTGCTTTACTTCATACATGCCAACATTTTAGAAAAGGGACGTGGGAGATTTAAAATAAAAATCGGGAGAATGAAATTCCCCATTGACTTCTATTGTAGAAAATGCAATTTCAGGTAGGAAACAGCTAAAATAGAGCCATTTTTGGCTTGAAAAATCTGTAGTCTCCCACCTGAATCGGGTCTATTGACATGTATGTTTGTTGTGTTAGCCTGCAGTGGCTGCTTCTGTCTTGGGTAGTGAAAGGACTGGACTGAACTTTCTGCAATCTACTTTTGTGAGTTTCTCCAAGGGCTTGAGGTAGAGCTTGCCCCTGTTCAAGAAGTCTCAGGAAGAGCAAAGACTTCAAGCTCTTCTGCCCTCAGCACTGGGGACTGTGTGTTTTGTGCTGCAACAGAGGAAAAAGCAACCCGACGCTGTCTATGATGCCTCTGCCGACTCCATGTCCTGAAGGCACTGCAGAGGGCACCGTCGCATCGTGACCCTCCCCACCTGGTGATGCCGCCACCGAGCCACTGCTCGCACTGCAACCTGTGGGCACCGCCTCACTATACAACGACGCCTTGGCCCCCCTGACGACGACGCTCCACGCTGAATCGACACCACTGCTTGCACAGTGGTTCGAGCGCATCGTCCTCATCCTGCACCGCACCCTTGGCCTACCGATGCCAGCGCTCCAGCAACAACGACACCACTGCTTTCACCGCTACCTGCCAGCACTGCGACGAGCACCGCATTCCCTTTGCACCACGACCGTGGTCTCACCGACGATGCCATCTTATGCCGCCATGGAGCCGCTGCATGCACAGCGCCCTGAGGGCACTGCACACCGCACCTCGCCTCGCAGCATCCGATGCCTGCCGACGCCAGCACTCCTGACTTCAACAGAGAAGGTGTTCGATCTACAACGCGTGTAACTTCGAGGGTCCCGACGACTCCTGCACCGACCTCCGGAACAGACGCCTGCGGACGCTGTGCTTTCGGAAGCTCAACAAGAGGTCGCCGATGTCTTGCATTTCTAAAAGGTACTGTTCGAGAGTGTTCCCGACACCGTAGATGGCCCGCAACGCCGTGGTCAGCCAGAACTGTTTGGATTTGTTTGTTCACGAGGCCATGATAGCCCCAGACAGAACTATCAACTTCAAGGAACTGTTTTTTGAGGTTATTTTGATTGATAACTTAATGTTTCTGAGTACCCTATTGTGGATTGTTATCATTTTTGGTCTTGTCTTAAGTATATAAAAATATTGGATATTTTTCTAAACTGGTGTGGTGTCCTTTTGTAGTGCTTATACTGTATTCCTGTTGGTTATGTGCAAATGCTTTACACACTGCCTCTAAGATAAGCCTGACTGCTCGTGCCAAGCTACCAAGGGGTAGAGCAGGGGTTATTTTAGGAGTGTAACTCCCTTATCCTGACGAGAGTGGTGGTTTCTACCTGGCTTTAGCACATGCCCTAGCCTACCAGAAATCCCAATTCTAACAGTATGGCACAGCATCTAGGCACACCTTGCCTAAGGGAACTAAGTGCCTCTTGGTTCCTATCGTTTAGACCAGTCTGGATGAACTGCATCTTACCTGTTCTTCGATGCCTGTTTTGCGGTGAAGAATGCATGTTGGACCTCTGTCTGACACTCGCAAAGGACATGCCTGCGGACTTTAATACCAGGCTGGAACCCTTGAGGTCTCATGCTCGGCAATGTCCCGAGCATATTCCTATACTGACGACCGCATTCCTTGAGAATCCGCAGGTACCTTTTAAAACTGGAGTGAGCTTTAGGTCCACCACTAGCACCACTTGCACCCAGGTATCGACAACAGCACTGGCTGCCTCCACACCAGTTGTTGGCAGTACTAAATATCATCTGTGCTCCATTGACGTACTCTGTGAGGTGCTACAAGGACCGTCCCTTGCAGCAGCAAGCAACAATGATGTTGTGTCTCCCAGCCAGGACATTTAATGTATAATTGCCTCATCGTGTGCTGGGGAAGAATTCGGATTTTCATTTTCATTTTAAAATTAACTAAATTTGGAACATTTCCTACAATTGACACTTTTTACGGAACAATTTAAAAGGAGTGATTTTTTAGAGAACATTTATCCTTTTTTTTAAAAAAAAGTTTAAAAACGTTTTTAAGAAAGGAAATTAAGAAAAAATGGCTCATTGATAATTGTATGCGCTGATACCTAGTAAAATGAGTGGTTCGCTAGCATATTATTATTGTTGACTATTCGGAAGAGGAGTGAGTGTTATGTTTCATATAGGTACCCTAATATAGGCCCAGCTAATGTCATACCCTTTCCCCTACATCACCTCCCCTACATTAAATAGTAACAAGCCTTTTAAGGGTTGAACGCCTTTTATAGACTGAACCTTTTACCTAGTTCTAGACCTGGGTGCAGCAGGAGGGTTTCCCTGAACAATAGTGTTCTGTGACTTCATCTTTAGATTGACACAGCATGAATGAATATTTATAAGTTACTTGGAAACCAGGCAGGGGCTATACACCACCTTCCTAATGTCTACGCACAAGGTTCATCACATACGTCATCCTCATACACAACAAAGGCTAACACAAGAACAAAGGACTATGGGGCATATTACCAACAACTAGCGATATTTATCGCTAAATGGGCTTAGCAAGGTTTTTTTTCCAAGCATCGCTGGATATTATCACAGAGATAACGTGCCATTAGCAACGTTTATCTCTAAAGCGATAAAGTATCCGGCGATAGCGGCGAAATGCGTGAATATCGCTGAGAATACAGCGATATTCACGCATTAACGCCAATAGGGTCTTAGCCATAATATCCACCTCCCATTGGATATAAGGGCTAAGAACTGGTCTGAGCAGGCGTTAGCTTTTGGAGATATTCACGCTGAGCGTGAATATTTCCATTGCTACGCCTGCTTTGATAATAGGCTATAGCGATGTTAGCGACTGTTTTCAGTCGCTAACAGGTTGGGTACGCCCACTTTGCATGTCATTAGCGATAAATATCGATGACATGCAAAGGGGGCCCCAAACCGCTCGCTATCGCCTCAAAGCTGTCGCTAACATCAGTTAGCGAGAGCTTGCTAATAGGGCAATATAATTATCGCCACTTAGCGGGTGAAAACGGCCACTAAAGCGGCGATAATCTAATATCGCCATGGCTTAGTAATATGCCCCTATATACTTTTCTGTATAATTACAGCACCAGTCGTACAATGTGTACTTACATCATTGGGAACTAAACAGGTTTAAAGATGCTGTTTTGCCTCTTACCATGCCATCTCCACCTCCTGCCAGGAAGTCACACCAGAGAAGGCAGAACTTGTTCTGGCTGGGCACAGACACTCTCTGCCTAAGAGATCAAAGGATTTTGGGATATAAATATTGGGGCCCAGACCCCTGCACTTTAGAACTCTTTTGGATCAAGAAGACTGCCAAGAAGAAGAGGTGGAGAAGCTGTGAGAAGGAACTTCCACTTTGCTGTGTGCTTTGCTGCATACATGCCAACATTTTAGAACATCGCTACGCCTGCTTTGATAATAGGCGATAGTGATGTTAGCGACTGTTTTCAGTCACTAACAGGTTGGGTACGCCCACTTTACATGTCATTAGCGATAAATATCGCTGACATGCAAAGCGGGCCCCAAACCGCTCGCTATCGCCTCAAAGCTGTCGCTAACATCAGTTAGCGAGAGCTTGCTAATAGGGCGATATAATTATCGCCACTTAGCGGGTGAAAACGGCCGCTAAAGCGGCGATAATCTAATATCGACAGGCTTGGTAATATGCCCCTATATACATTTCTGTATAATTACAGCACCACTTGCTAGAGGAAGTTAGAGGAAACCAACACTTCCAGGTTTACACACTGACCAGAGACGCTGAGGCTCCTGCATGCAGGCGCTCCAGCTGACAGTGGTCTGAACATCCCTTGCAGGGTGTCCAATTAGAGACCAAGAAGGGCTCCGACATTCTCACAGTTCAGGTAATGGGGTTAGACTAAATCCTAGAGGGATTGTTGGCTTCACACCTACTCACATGCTAGGTACATTTAGGTACAACTAGATAGGGATTGTAGGAGGATGCGTACTTGTATCATTCAGTTTATATTCATGTATTTATTCATGCTTATTGCACAATGAGTACATAAATAACATAAAATATACGAACAAAAAACTCTAAACCCACATAAGAATGGTAGTAAGTACACCTGTCGACTACAGATACTAGGGGTTAGAATTACATATATACAAGTTGCAAATTCACACAAGTTATATTTTAAGAAGAGTTGGAGCGATTAGGGTTGGACAAATATCTATCACATATTTACACCTTGTGATCTTCTCACCAATGCTGAGGTTATAGGGATAGAATGGGGCTTGTTTGCTTTGTTTGCCCTTCATCTCCTTGTGTTTGCTTTGTTTGCCGTAAATTGGCATCATCTCCTTGTGTTTGCCCTAAATTGGCAGGGTATGCCCGGACGTGGGTCCCTTACTCACTTTGCCACTGGATTCAAGCTAGCCTGGCTGACGAGGGCTGTTAGCCCGAAACCGATCTCTGATTGGGGGTGAGTGTCTGAAAAGTTTCTGTGCTTTATCCATCATCTCCTTGTGTTTGGCAAATCCTGCTGCCAGAAACATTTAGAGAAAGGTTCTTTTATTAAAACCTCTTATGGTGGAGTGCCCTTAAGAGAATCACTTAGATGCGGTTCCATAGCTAAGGTTCTTGCCTTACGGCTTCTGTTGTTATCCTTACTGGCTGGATGGGCTGTTCCATATGTTGTACCCCACCAATATTACACGTAATGATACTTATGGGTTTCGAAATGTAAAATGTAATAAAAACTTAATGCTGAAAAAACAGATGATGGCTTGTTTTAAGATGGGGACCAGTAAGGCGTTCTTCCAAATAGCTGAAACAACAGCACAGAACATGGACAAATTACATAGCGAAGTGAGAACTAATGTCACTTCGATGGATACCAGATATAAAATATGAGGAGTACAAGGATAAAATGGGAAGTCAGATATCTGGCCTGATTTAAAGCTTGGCGGACAGGTTACTCTGTCACAAACTTAAGACAAGTGCCATAGGACATAATGCACTTGTAATAAGGTGGATAGGCCATTCGCCACATTTGTGAGAGTAACCCACCCACCAAACTCTAAATCAGGCCCGCAGGCAGAAGAAAGATTTGTTCATCCTGTCTATACATAAAGGTTCAAACTGAGTGAAAGTATAAGAATTGTTTGCTATTTCTGGCTGAGAAAAGGTGTTGACTAATAGGTGACGTGGGGAAGCTCACAGATCTTTTGTTTGAAAAAACAATTAAAGCTAGTCTCAAAGAGACTGCGAGGGATCCATAGGAGTAGTATGATGACTTGAGCTGCAGAGATTATTACCAACTGAAAACAGTTCATAAGAGGAACTTTTTTGAGGCCGTAATCTGATTGGAAAAGAAGAAACTGTGGGGTAGATTTACAAACTTGTCACGCAGTGTAGTACAGCAGGTCACTTTGATGCGCTGAATGACAGGGATAGGGTAGGAATGTGCTGTATTTAAGTCAATACTGTTCTTGCCTTCCTTTTTCCCTGAGCTAGTGCCCTGTTGGCAGTATTGGCACCACCATGATGCAAGGGTGCCTCCGTTGAATGTAAGACTGTTTTTGTGGCGGAAGGGGCACCTTCCTGAGCAAAAACAATTCTGAGAGGCATATTCCTTTATGTGTGCTGAAGAATGCAGCACACATGGAAAGAGGCAGCGACGAGAAGAAATAATATTCTGCTTGTTATGCCTCTCCTGCGAAGGCGTATCTTTTTGGCACATTCCCTGGTTTTTTACTAATTCTGGGAATGCGTCAAAATCCATGGGAGTTGCATGGGAACACCCGTGCAACACCCATTGAACGCCTTGATAGGGCATAGTAAGGCAACTCAACGATTTGTGCTGCATTACTTTACTCCAGATTTATGAAGCCAGAACTGATGGAAAGGAACGTTTTAGACTGGACATTTCTAAATGGTGTGATGGAATTAAGAGCAGAGGTAATAAATAAATCATATTCTTCTGCACCTGCTTCGATGTTAATAATAGTATTCCGCGATTTTTAAAAAATGAGGGGGGGGGACAGAAGCTACAGTTTCCACATAAATGCTTGACCAGCATTGAGACAGCTCAGGCAACTACTTAGGGGCATTAAACGAAGAGCAGAGGAGGTAATGAAATAGAAAACGGACTGGAATGATGGTCTAATCAACCTACGGTAACCAATAGGCCTGGGAGTCACTGGCTGGGAGGGCTACAGCTAGGCCATATTTGAATTCCCAATACACATCAACCAGCTGGAGCCCTACTAGGTTTGGAAGGGGCAGGGGGAAATACGGGTGAAGTTGATTCAAATCTGTATCAAATGATTGAAAGCGGTTTTTAAACACAATGCAACCAATACAGTAAGCCATTCAGATGCCAATGAATGGTTGTCACCATCTGGACCCTTATTCAGGCGTGTACATCTGGGGACTGCAATCCATGCAATGGACTTCTCAATGCATCCCACATGACTTGTGTCCTTATATCAGGATACTTTTTCTGGGTCATCAGAACATTTCACCCTTCCCCTGTTTTGCACGTTGGCTTCCCTTTTCTTCTGCACCTAGCACTTTTAAGCTGATTTCCTGCGTTATGTAGCGCTTTACAATAAAACTCATTAAGCATTAAGATAGCTAAATGTATGACAGATTCTTCAACAATTAAACTTAATGAACTAAGGGCTCTAAAGGTGAAATTGATGTGGCGGTAATTTTGTTAGAAATACAACAAATAAATCTCCCTCACATAGCCTGGATAATTACGGCATGACACACAGGGTAGTAATAAGCGCTATAGCGGACTAATACCAGTCAGTCGTTGCATCAATAGGGGTCCCTTTGAAAGTCTGACAAAACCAACACACAATCTGGGCACACGTTACAAGAGGGCACGAATGTGATCCGTGACTTTGGGTGTGAGCTGAGACCAGCGGTGTATGTTGAGAAGAGGAGGTGCACAAGACCAGCGGTGTGCCACTGAGACCAGGAGCATTCACCATGACCAGTAGTGTGCACTTAACTGTGCACACATGCCAGAAATATTCAAATCTGTAGCAAACGATTAACGACTACCTTTAAGCACAATGCAATCAAAGCAGCCTTTTTTTAAAATTCATGTAAACCTCATATTGTTTAAGACGGAAGCCCTAAAAGTAAATAAGTCACCTGGGTGTGCACTGAAACCAGGATGTGCATTGAG
Organism: Lissotriton helveticus; assembly: GCF_964261635.1. Taxonomy (NCBI): domain Eukaryota; kingdom Metazoa; phylum Chordata; class Amphibia; order Caudata; family Salamandridae; genus Lissotriton; species Lissotriton helveticus. The sequence goes on along the minus strand of NC_136061.1, from coordinate 1,263,041,726 downwards.
GCCAGGGATGCACACTGTAGAGCGCTGAAACCAGTTCTATGGACCGAGCCTAGAGGTGCACAGTAGTGTGCATTGAGACCAGCTGCCAGGGGTGTGCACTGCATCCTGAGGCGAGCATGGGTGTGCGCGGAGACTTGAGGGAGTTCACTTAGAGCAAGTGTGTGCCTTGAGTCCAGGGGTATGCCCTAGGACTAGGAGGTATGGTTTGAGACCAGAGTTAGCCCACAGAGTCTGGAGGTATCCACTGATGTGCACGGGTGTGCATTGAGGCCCTAATGTATGCCCTGGGTCCTGGCAGTGCACACAAAGACCAGGAGTGCACACTGAGGACAAGGGTGTGTGCACTGAAACAAGGGAGTGTGCACTGGTATTCACCGAGAACAGGAAGCTGCACGGAGCCCCTCGTAGGTGGATGTGCACTGAGTCTAGGGGTGTACACTGCAACCTGAGATGTGTATGAGACGTGCACGAAGACTTGAGGGAGTTCACTTACAACAGGCCTGTGCCCTGAATCCAGTGGTATGCACTATCACAGGGAGGTACAGTTTGACACCAGGCGTGCTCACTGGTGTGCATTGAGGCCCTAATGTATGCCCTGGGTCCTGGCAGTGCACACAAAGACCAGGAGTGCACACTGAGGACAAGGGTGTGGACACTGAAACAAGGGAGTGTGCACTGGTATTCACCGAGAACAGGAAGCTGCACGGAGCCCCTCGTAGGTGGATGTGCACTGAGTCTAGGGGTGTACACTTGGGTAGTGAAAGGACTGGACTGAACTTTCTGCAATCTACTTTTGTGAGTTTCTCCAAGGGCTTGAGGTAGAGCTTGCCCCTGTTCAAGAAGTCTCAGGAAGAGCAAAGACTTCAAGCTCTTCTGCCCTCAGCACTGGGGACTGTGTGTTTTGTGCTGCAACAGAGGAAAAAGCAACCCGACGCTGTCTATGATGCCTCTGCCGACTCCATGTCCTGAAGGCACTGCAGAGGGCACCGTCGCATCGTGACCCTCCCCACCTGGTGATGCCGCCACCGAGCCACTGCTCGCACTGCAACCTGTGGGCACCGCCTCACTATACAACGACGCCTTGGCCTCCCTGACGACGACGCTCCACGCTGAATCGACACCACTGCTTGCACAGTGGTTCGAGCGCATCGTCCTCATCCTGCACCGCACCCTTGGCCTACCGATGCCAGCGCTCCAGCAACAACGACACCACTGCTTTCACCGCTACCTGCCAGCACTGCGACGAGCACCGCATTCCCTTTGCACCACGACCCTGGTCTCACCGACGATGCCATCTTATGCCGCCATGGAGCCGCTGCATGCACAGCGCCCTGAGGGCACTGCACACCGCACCTCGCCTCGCAGCATCCGATGCCTGCCGACGCCAGCACTCCTGACTTCAACAGAGAAGGTGTTCGATCTACAACGCGTGTAACTTCGAGGGTCCCGACGACTCCTGCACCGACCTCCGGAACAGACGCCTGCGGACGCTGTGCTTTCGGAAGCTCAACAAGAGGTCGCCGATGTCTTGCATTTCTAAAAGGTACTGTTCGAGAGTGTTCCCGACACCGTAGATGGCCCGCAACGCCGTGGTCAGCCAGAACTGTTTGGATTTGTTTGTTCACGAGGCCATGATAGCCCCAGACAGAACTATCAACTTCAAGGAACTGTTTTTTGATGTTATTTTGATTGATAACTTAATGTTTCTGAGTACCCTATTGTGGATTTTTATCATTTTTGGTCTTGTCTTAAGTATATAAAAATATTGGATATTTTTCTAAACTGGTGTGGTGTCCTTTTGTAGTGCTTATACTGTATTCCTGTTGGTTATGTGCAAATGCTTTACACACTGCCTCTAAGATAAGCCTGACTGCTCGTGCCAAGCTACCAAGGGGTAGAGCAGGGGTTATTTTAGGAGTGTAACTCCCTTATCCTGACGAGAGTGGTGGTTTCTACCTGGCTTTAGCACATGCCCTAGCCTACCAGAAATCCCAATTCTAACAGTATGGCACAGCATCTAGGCACACCTTGCCTAAGGGAACTAAGTGCCTCTTGGTTCCTATCGTTTAGACCAGTCTGGATGAACTGCATCTTACCTGTTCTTCGATGCCTGTTTTGCGGTGAAGAATGCATGTTGGACCTCTGTCTGACACTCGCAAAGGACATGCCTGCGGACTTTAATACCAGGCTGGAACCCTTGAGGTCTCATGCTCGGCAATGTCCCGAGCATATTCCTATACTGACGACCGCATTCCTTGAGAATCCGCAGGTACCTTTTAAAACTGGAGTGAGCTTTAGGTCCACCACTAGCACCACTTGCACCCAGGTATCGACAACAGCACTGGCTGCCTCCACACCAGTTGTTGGCAGTACTAAATATCATCTGTGCTCCATTGACGTACTCTGTGAGGTGCTACAAGGACCGTCCCTTGCAGCAGCAAGCAACAATGATGTTGTGTCTCCCAGCCAGGACATTTAATGTATAATTGCCTCATCGTGTGCTGGGGAAGAATTCGGATTTTCATTTTCATTTTAAAATTAACTAAATTTGGAACATTTCCTACAATTGACACTTTTTACGGAACAATTTAAAAGGAGTGATTTTTTAGAGAACATTTATCCTTTTTTTTAAAAAAAAGTTTAAAATCGTTTTTAAGAAAGGAAATTAAGAAAAAATGGCTCATTGATAATTGTATGCGCTGATACCTAGTAAAATGAGTGGTTCGCTAGCATATTATTATTGTTGACTATTCGGAAGAGGAGTGAGTGTTATGTTTCATATAGGTACCCTAATATAGGCCCAGCTAATGTCATACCCTTTCCCCTACATCACCTCCCCTACATTAAATAGTAACAAGCCTTTTAAGGGTTGAACGCCTTTTATAGACTGAACCTTTTACCTAGTTCTAGACCTGGGTGCAGCAGGAGGGTTTCCCTGAACAATAGTGTTCTGTGACTTCATCTTTAGATTGACACAGCATGAATGAATATTTATAAGTTACTTGGAAACCAGGCAGGGGCTATACACCACCTTCCTAATGTCTACGCACAAGGTTCATCACATACGTCATCCTCATACACAACAAAGGCTAACACAAGAACAAAGGACTATGGGGCATATTACCAACAACTAGCGATATTTATCGCTAAATGGGCTTAGCAAGGTTTTTTTTCCAAGCATCGCTGGATATTATCACAGAGATAACGTGCCATTAGCAACGTTTATCTCTAAAGCGATAAAGTATCCGGCGATAGCGGCGAAATGCGTGAATATCACTGAGAATACAGCGATATTCACGCATTAACGCCAATAGGGTCTTAGCCATAATATCCACCTCCCATTGGATATAAGGGCTAAGAACTGGTCTGAGCAGGCGTTAGCTTTTGGAGATATTCACGCTGAGCGTGAATATTTCCATTGCTACGCCTGCTTTGATAATAGGCTATAGCGATGTTAGCGACTGTTTTCAGTCGCTAACAGGTTGGGTACGCCCACTTTGCATGTCATTAGCGATAAATATCGATGACATGCAAAGGGGGCCCCAAACCGCTCGCTATCGCCTCAAAGCTGTCGCTAACATCAGTTAGCGAGAGCTTGCTAATAGGGCGATATAATTATCGCCACTTAGCGGGTGAAAACGGCCACTAAAGCGGCGATAATCTAATATCGCCATGGCTTAGTAATATGCCCCTATATACTTTTCTGTATAATTACAGCACCAGTCGTACAATGTGTACTTACATCATTGGGAACTAAACAGGTTTAAAGATGCTGTTTTGCCTCTTACCATGCCATCTCCACCTCCTGCCAGGAAGTCACACCAGAGAAGGCAGAACTTGTTCTGGCTGGGCACAGACACTCTCTGCCTAAGAGATCAAAGGATTTTGGGATATAAATATTGGGGCCCAGACCCCTGCACTTTAGAACTCTTTTGGATCAAGAAGACTGCCAAGAAGAAGAGGTGGAGAAGCTGTGAGAAGGAACTTCCACTTTGCTGTGTGCTTTGCTGCATACATGCCAACATTTTAGAACATCGCTACGCCTGCTTTGATAATAGGCGATAGTGATGTTAGCGACTGTTTTCAGTCACTAACAGGTTGGGTACGCCCACTTTACATGTCATTAGCGATAAATATCGCTGACATGCAAAGCGGGCCCCAAACCGCTCGCTATCGCCTCAAAGCTGTCGCTAACATCAGTTAGCGAGAGCTTGCTAATAGGGCGATATAATTATCGCCACTTAGCGGGTGAAAACGGCCGCTAAAGCGGCGATAATCTAATATCGACAGGCTTGGTAATATGCCCCTATATACATTTCTGTATAATTACAGCACCACTTGCTAGAGGAAGTTAGAGGAAACCAACACTTCCAGGTTTACACACTGACCAGAGACGCTGAGGCTCCTGCATGCAGGCGCTCCAGCTGACAGTGGTCTGAACATCCCTTGCAGGGTGTCCAATTAGAGACCAAGAAGGGCTCCGACATTCTCACAGTTCAGGTAATGGGGTTAGACTAAATCCTAGAGGGATTGTTGGCTTCACACCTACTCACATGCTAGGTACATTTAGGTACAACTAGATAGGGATTGTAGGAGGATGCGTACTTGTATCATTCAGTTTATATTCATGTATTTATTCATGCTTATTGCACAATGAGTACATAAATAACATAAAATATACGAACAAAAAACTCTAAACCCACATAAGAATGGTAGTAAGTACACCTGTCGACTACAGATACTAGGGGTTAGAATTACATATATACAAGTTGCAAATTCACACAAGTTATATTTTAAGAAGAGTTGGAGCGATTAGGGTTGGACAAATATCTATCACATATTTACACCTTGTGATCTTCTCACCAATGCTGAGGTTATAGGGATAGAATGGGGCTTGTTTGCTTTGTTTGCCCTTCATCTCCTTGTGTTTGCTTTGTTTGCCGTAAATTGGCATCATCTCCTTGTGTTTGCCCTAAATTGGCAGGGTATGCCCGGACGTGGGTCCCTTACTCACTTTGCCACTGGATTCAAGCTAGCCTGGCTGACGAGGGCTGTTAGCCCGAAACCGATCTCTGATTGGGGGTGAGTGTCTGAAAAGTTTCTGTGCTTTATCCATCATCTCCTTGTGTTTGGCAAATCCTGCTGCCAGAAACATTTAGAGAAAGGTTCTTTTATTAAAACCTCTTATGGTGGAGTGCCCTTAAGAGAATCACTTAGATGCGGTTCCATAGCTAAGGTTCTTGCCTTACGGCTTCTGTTGTTATCCTTACTGGCTGGATGGGCTGTTCCATATGTTGAACCCCACCAATATTACACGTAATGATACTTATGGGTTTCGAAATGTAAAATGTAATAAAAACTTAATGCTGAAAAAACAGATGATGGCTTGTTTTAAGATGGGGACCAGTAAGGCGTTCTTCCAAATAGCTGAAACAACAGCACAGAACATGGACAAATTACATAGCGAAGTGAGAACTAATGTCACTTCGATGGATACCAGATATAAAATATGAGGAGTACAAGGATAAAATGGGAAGTCAGATATCTGGCCTGATTTAAAGCTTGGCGGACAGGTTACTCTGTCACAAACTTAAGACAAGTGCCATAGGACATAATGCACTTGTAATAAGGTGGATAGGCCATTCGCCACATTTGTGAGAGTAACCCACCCACCAAACTCTAAATCAGGCCCGCAGGCAGAAGAAAGATTTGTTCATCCTGTCTATACATAAAGGTTCAAACTGAGTGAAAGTATAAGAATTGTTTGCTATTTCTGGCTGAGAAAAGGTGTTGACTAATAGGTGACGTGGGGAAGCTCACAGATCTTTTGTTTGAAAAAACAATTAAAGCTAGTCTCAAAGAGACTGCGAGGGATCCATAGGAGTAGTATGATGACTTGAGCTGCAGAGATTATTACCAACTGAAAACAGTTCATAAGAGGAACTTTTTTGAGGCCGTAATCTGATTGGAAAAGAAGAAACTGTGGGGTAGATTTACAAACTTGTCACGCAGTGTAGTACAGCAGGTCACTTTGATGCGCTGAATGACAGGGATAGGGTAGGAATGTGCTGTATTTAAGTCAATACTGTTCTTGCCTTCCTTTTTCCCTGAGCTAGTGCCCTGTTGGCAGTATTGGCACCACCATGATGCAAGGGTGCCTCCGTTGAATGTAAGACTGTTTTTGTGGCGGAAGGGGCACCTTCCTGAGCAAAAACAATTCTGAGAGGCATATTCCTTTATGTGTGCTGAAGAATGCAGCACACATGGAAAGAGGCAGCGACGAGAAGAAATAATATTCTGCTTGTTATGCCTCTCCTGCGAAGGCGTATCTTTTTGGCACATTCCCTGGTTTTTTACTAATTCTGGGAATGCGTCAAAATCCATGGGAGTTGCATGGGAACACCCGTGCAACACCCATTGAACGCCTTGATAGGGCATAGTAAGGCAACTCAACGATTTGTGCTGCATTACTTTACTCCAGATTTATGAAGCCAGAACTGATGGAAAGGAACGTTTTAGACTGGACATTTCTAAATGGTGTGATGGAATTAAGAGCAGAGGTAATAAATAAATCATATTCTTCTGCACCTGCTTCGATGTTAATAATAGTATTCCGCGATTTTTAAAAAATGAGGGGGGGGGACAGAAGCTACAGTTTCCACATAAATGCTTGACCAGCATTGAGACAGCTCAGGCAACTACTTAGGGGCATTAAACGAAGAGCAGAGGAGGTAATGAAATAGAAAACGGACTGGAATGATGGTCTAATCAACCTACGGTAACCAATAGGCCTGGGAGTCACTGGCTGGGAGGGCTACAGCTAGGCCATATTTGAATTCCCAATACACATCAACCAGCTGGAGCCCTACTAGGTTTGGAAGGGGCAGGGGGAAATACGGGTGAAGTTGATTCAAATCTGTATCAAATGATTGAAAGCGGTTTTTAAACACAATGCAACCAATACAGTAAGCCATTCAGATGCCAATGAATGGTTGTCACCATCTGGACCCTTATTCAGGCGTGTACATCTGGGGACTGCAATCCATGCAATGGACTTCTCAATGCATCCCACATGACTTGTGTCCTTATATCAGGATACTTTTTCTGGGTCATCAGAACATTTCACCCTTCCCCTGTTTTGCACGTTGGCTTCCCTTTTCTTCTGCACCTAGCACTTTTAAGCTGATTTCCTGCGTTATGTAGCGCTTTACAATAAAACTCATTAAGCATTAAGATAGCTAAATGTATGACAGATTCTTCAACAATTAAACTTAATGAACTAAGGGCTCTAAAGGTGAAATTGATGTGGCGGTAATTTTGTTAGAAATACAACAAATAAATCTCCCTCACATAGCCTGGATAATTACGGCATGACACACAGGGTAGTAATAAGCGCTATAGCGGACTAATACCAGTCAGTCGTTGCATCAATAGGGGTCCCTTTGAAAGTCTGACAAAACCAACACACAATCTGGGCACACGTTACAAGAGGGCACGAATGTGATCCGTGACTTTGGGTGTGAGCTGAGACCAGCGGTGTATGTTGAGAAGAGGAGGTGCACAAGACCAGCGGTGTGCCACTGAGACCAGGAGCATTCACCATGACCAGTAGTGTGCACTTAACTGTGCACACATGCCAGAAATATTCAAATCTGTAGCAAACGATTAACGACTACCTTTAAGCACAATGCAATCAAAGCAGCCTTTTTTTAAAATTCATGTAAACCTCATATTGTTTAAGACGGAAGCCCTAAAAGTAAATAAGTCACCTGGGTGTGCACTGAAACCAGGATGTGCATTGAGGCCAGGGATGCACACTGTAGAGCGCTGAAACCAGTTCTATGGACCGAGCCTAGAGGTGCACAGTAGTGTGCATTGAGACCAGCTGCCAGGGGTGTGCACTGCATCCTGAGGCGAGCATGGGTGTGCGCGGAGACTTGAGGGAGTTCACTTAGAGCAAGTGTGTGCCTTGAGTCCAGGGGTATGCCCTAGGACTAGGAGGTATGGTTTGAGACCAGAGTTAGCCCACAGAGTCTGGAGGTATCCACTGATGTGCACGGGTGTGCATTGAGGCCCTAATGTATGCCCTGGGTCCTGGCAGTGCACACAAAGACCAGGAGTGCACACTGAGGACAAGGGTGTGTGCACTGAAACAAGGGAGTGTGCACTGGTATTCACCGAGAACAGGAAGCTGCACGGAGCCCCTCGTAGGTGGATGTGCACTGAGTCTAGGGGTGTACACTGCAACCTGAGATGTGTATGAGACGTGCACGAAGACTTGAGGGAGTTCACTTACAACAGGCCTGTGCCCTGAATCCAGTGGTATGCACTATCACAGGGAGGTACAGTTTGACACCAGGCGTGCTCACTGGTGTGCATTGAGGCCCTAATGTATGCCCTGGGTCCTGGCAGTGCACACAAAGACCAGGAGTGCACACTGAGGACAAGGGTGTGGACACTGAAACAAGGGAGTGTGCACTGGTATTCACCGAGAACAGGAAGCTGCACGGAGCCCCTCGTAGGTGGATGTGCACTGAGTCTAGGGGTGTACACTGCAACCTGAGATGTGTATGAGACGTGCACGAAGACTTGAGGGAGTTCACTTACAGCAGGCCTGTGCCCTGAATACAGGGGTATGCACTATCACAAGGAGGTACAGCTTTACACCAGCCGAGCTCACTGGTGTGCATTGAGGACATAATGTATGCCCAGGGTCCAGGGGGTGGGACAGTGACCCAGAGTGCACTCTGAGGACAAGGTGTGCACCGAGACCCGGGGTGTGCACTAGAGGTTACCGAGCCCCGGAAGCTGCACGGAGAGCGTCGCTGTGCACTGAGACCAGGGATGCGAGGCGCCTAGACCACTGTGCCTCGCGCCGAGGGAGGGCACGTCCGCCCGTTGAGCTGTTGTTTTGCTCTCGCGCGCTGTGCGTGTGGACGGAGGAGACAGAGAGAGGAGCAGGCGTCATCCCGGGCCCGTGAGTAAGCCGGCTTGAATGTCTGGTATTTGTAGTAATTATCCCCCGCCTTCCTCCGGGGTGGAGTTGAGGGATTCTCAGACCAGACTGCCTATCACAGGCTGCTAGGGATCACCGCATGCCTTGCTCACGTGTGCGCCCTGTGCGGAGACCTAGCTTTACCCCCGGCCAGGGGCGGAATGACAACACCACTAACCCGACGAGAATTGTCCAGATTTGCATGGTTAGCAGGAAGCACAGCTCAGTAGGTGAACAACCTCCCTGTTCCTCTCAGCCATTTACCCACCCGAAACGAATGAAATACAAGCAACGTTTGGAATCAACAAATTATGGTTGTGTGGCGACATAGTTGCATTTGATGTCACGTGGCCCGAAATGTCATCCCATATTACCCACTTCACAAATGGTGTGATCCTGGACAGATCCCTTCATTACTCTGCTCCCTTGTCTGACAAACGTTGGCAATGCTTAGAAATATGCTGAGCTTTTGGGTGCTTTATATACCATTGGGCGCTTTCTATGCAGTAGAAATCGAAATAGTACTCCTTAAAGCCATGGACCTGAAAGAATACCGGGTTTTAGGCAAAAACGGTTTCCATTTCATCGGTGTAATGTCTCCACTCCTGAGTTTTTATGCTACGTATTCCTGCAACTTGGACCTATATGCAGGGCCACTGGAATTATGCGGCAGGGAATGGCCAAATTATGCGGCAGGGGTGAGTAAATTATGTGTCAAGAAAAGGCAAATTATGCGACATAATGCAGAACATTTTGTAATTGTATTACTTCATTATTTTGTTATTTTTAGGGACGAGTCTGTGAGAACATTCGCTAGAGCATGCGTCTCGCTTGCGAGACACTTTTGTACCCAAAAAGAGCTTGGAGCCTGCCTGTTTCTTGCCATTTGTTGGCTTGCGTGGCACTCTTCTTTACAGCCTTGTTATTTGTCAACAGTGGAAGCTGGCACTTGAGGGCCGGCCAAGCAGTCATGCGCACTTGGAGTGACACCAGCCCCTCCACCCCGCCCTTACCCAGCCCATAGTGGAAAATAAATAATAACCAGGTTATTATCAGTTTATTTTTTCGCTGCACTACTCTTAAAGCAGTGGAGCGACGGTCCTCGACCTTAGCAGAGGAGCCGCCACTGTTCGTCAAGACAGGCCTAACATCATTTAGGTTCCTCCCTGTGGAGCAGGGACCAAACACTGATTGATTCAACTTAATCAGTGCCCGTCCGCTGCTTCCCGACGTGATTGAGGTAATATTTTGTTCTGTTTAACTTTTAGTGCCCTGCAAACAGAAGGCATGAGTTTGGCAAAAACTTGACCAGCAGGGCAAACAACATTGCAAAGATTTCTTTTTTTTCTTTTATTAGCCATTGGTATGACAGAATACAAAAACATAAAACAATATCAATACAATGCTGAGACGGGAGACAGATATAAAAATAATAAGGAAGAAAGAGGAGAAAAGAAAAACGAGAGGTGAAATTTACTTAAATCGTAATGCTCTTTTTACACATAATGCTTAGTTAATACACATTTGCCTGGCATTATAATACCATTCCATTCCAACAAACTTTATTTCGGTCGAAATAGACCATAAAAAGTAGGTGATACAAACAGTAACAGAAAAAACACATAACAAGACCAATGCTTAAAAATAAAGTCCCAACAAAGCTTGATTATAGACAACATTAACATTCATCACAGGGTAGAGGCTTCGAAAAATACAAAGCTTCTTCTCGACTCCCGGCAACGATCACTGCAAATACCCTGGATAAGGCCACAATCATCATAAAAGAAATAACCACATGTCATTTTGGTACGATCGAATTTCATTTCATCAATGCTTTTAGTTTTTGGAATGTAAAAAAGGTTAAAAATGAGTTAGAAGTTGAAAATGATATAATGTAACAGGATGAACACTGTGGGAATTTTATACTTGCGGTGGTGAGTTTAACAGCACCCTACGAATATGCCACATGGAGTTCAAAAATCGGGACATGGCAAAAACAATGGGCGGGTGAGTATCAGTTCTCAATATTCTAAATGCCTCCACACACTGCCTACACCCCAAATTTCTGCAAAGTGGGACGAGCCATCGCCGTCTGGCTGTTTTATACTTATAGCCGGGACAAAAAACAGAAGACATGAATATCCGTCTAATCCACACAGTTGCAAGCGGGGCACCCAAGTAGGGAGGCTTTTGATCATTTGTTGGTGAAGGCACGAAGCGGCAAGGTCTCTATTCTAAACTGAATGTATAACTTCCTTGACATGGTAGGTTGGATGTCATCCAGAAATGGCTCAATGTGATACTCAGCTTTAATATTTAAAAAAAAATCAGCTGTTAGGTGGCCAAGTTTAGTGTTCCTCTGGATATCAGCTAGTTTGAGCGATCTGTAGGCTCTCACTAGTTCTAAGCATGAGTTTGTCGGGCACGCTACCTCCGGGTTGCTCCATACGTTTGGAATACCTGCCTATAGCATACATCCCTTATATGTGAGAACCATGGTAATTTGCCCACACTCAGGAGACCCAGAATCTCCTTTAGTTCTGACTGGTAGACTGCTAGTTCTGGGGTAACCCACAGTCTACGCCAAAAGGTTAGTGGTCTGAGTCCTGTTTCCTCTGTCATAGGTCTAAATCCTAGATGCAGGGCGTAGGGGTATGAGAGGACTACTTGGTGGAAGGCCCAACAACTGTCTCATAAAGTTGTTCTCAGTTTTATACAGTCCACCAGGGGGACAATGGCCCCATAGTTCAGCCCCATACATTGCAGCGCTCCTGGCTTACACTTTGTAAATCTCAGCCACTGGACCAGCCGGTTTATGGAAGGAATTCCTATATATTTTTGTGATTCCCCCTACTGTCTGGGCTAGCTTGAGGCTTGCTTTGGCTAGTTGCGGGCCCCACTCAAACGTTTTGGACAGTGTCACCCAGATAGTCAAAGACAGACACCCTCTCTAGTAAGGTACCGTTTAAAGAGGGGTTTGGGCGGGATGTTTTGTCTTGGTTAAGGCCCATAAATGTGGTCTTTAATGTATTAATCTCCAGCCCCCTGTTTTTGCAGAATATTGCAAAACTGTCAAGAATGCTCTGGATGCCCATAGGCAGCTTAGATAACAGCAAAGTGTCATCCGCAAGCATCAATGCTGGCATCTTACTATGCACCAGCTTTGGCGCATCGTTGTCCTCTACCTCATTTAATTGGCCAACCAGAGCATTGATGAAAAGACAAAACAGGGTAGGGGCAAGCACACACCCCAGCCCTACTCCTCTGTTAACTGGAAAGCGAGGGGTTAATTCCCAAAATTTCCCATACCGTACTTGGGCAAAGTTGCCCACATGCAGTCTCATGATCAATGTCAAGAGGTAGGGGGGATTTTCAATTGCTTAAGAACCTCCCACAGTTTGCCTCTGGGGACCCAGTTAAAGGTCGATTACAGATCGACGAATATCAAATAGAGGCTGCCACCCTCTATTGACACCATCTTCCAATATAGTAATTGGAACCTAAAAATGTGGTCAATGGTGGAGATGTTTTTTCTAAAACCAGCTTGATAGGCACTCAGAATTTCACACTCCTCCATCCACACATAAAGGCGACCGAGGAGGATCCTTGCAAACAATTTCTGGGTGACATCAATCAAACTGATCGGCCTATAGTTAGTCGGCAGGAGAGGTGAGCCCTATTTAAAGACTGAAAAGATTTCAGCCCCTAGCTAGGTGTCCGGGATCGCCATACCTCTCAGGATAGCATTAAATATTGCCCAGAGGTAGGGGCCCCATATTTTTGGTTCACTCCGAAATAGGTCCCCTGGGATCTTGTCTAGTCCCGGGGCTTTACCAAGGGGAAGCTTCCTGATTGTGTTTAAGATTTCTGTTAAAGTGAACCCTTTGGCCTCTTCAAAATCAATCCTGGGAATTGTTAGTGATGTTTCTTCTTCTGAGTCTGTAACTTCCTCAACGGAATATAGAGCTTAGAAGTGAGATTTCCATGCTGCTGCAGCAATGTTGGGCTCTAAGGCTGGCTTCCCTTTGCTACTATCTGTACACACTGGTGACCAGAACACATTCATATCCCTATTAGATAGAGCTGTTCTAATGGCATCCCATCTATCTGACTCCTAGTTCTCCTTTGCTTGCTTGGTACTGTCTCGATAGAGGGCCCTCATTTGTTTAGTTAAGATTCTGTCCTTACTTTTGATGGCATGTATGAGGGCTCTCCTGGCCTTACGGCAAGTGTCATTGAACCAGGTCTGTTTGGCACCCTTTTTCACCTTAGAGTGTGTCAAAGGATTGAATATGTTAGTCAAGCTGATTGTCAGTTCTACGTGCAGTGCCGGGATTCTAACGATGGTTTGAGCAGAGTCCAGTACCATGAAAACCTCCCCCAGTTCTATTAAGGCCAAAATAGTTAGAGAAAATAATGTGGCTACCTAGTCTGAAGACTGCTTGGATTTGGATTTTGGATTTGGATTGGATTTATAGAGCGCGTAGCTACCCTGAGGCGTCCCAGCGCTAACAGTCGACCTATGTTTCCAGGGGGGAATGATATTATGGGAAGAGCCATGTCTTTAGTTGTCTTCGGAAGGCCAGAAGGTTGTGTTCTCTTCGGATGGAAATGGGGAGGGAATTCCACAGTTTTGGGGCATTGTAGGAGAACAAGCGCCCCCCAGAACGGGCCTTTTGTATTCTGGGGACGCTGGCCAGTGAGAGTGAATCCGATCTGAGCTGCCTGTTCGACTGATGGGGTTTGATCAGGGAACTCAAGATCGGCGGGCCTTTCCCATGCATTATTTTGTGTGAGATGCATAGAGTCTTGAAATTGATCCTCTCTTTGACCGGTAGCCAATGTAGGCTTTTGAGCGCTGGTTTGGCTGAACATCTGGGTTTGGTCCCTGTTAAGAGTCTTGCCGCTGCATTTTGTGCACATTGAAGTCTGTGGATGACCGAGGCGGGTGCCCCTAAATATAGGGCGTTTCCATAGTCCAGTCTGGCGTTCACCAAACCCTGCATGAGCAGTTTCCTGGATTGGAAAGGGACTAAATGGAGGACCTTCCGTGCTGTCTTGATGAGGCCTAGGCAGGTGCCGGTGGTTTTTCTTGCCTGAGTTTTGAAGTTAAGCTCTCGGTCTAACCAGATGCCGAGGCTCTTGACTTCTGCTTTGGGGGTGGGGGGTGGGCCCATACAGCTAGGCCAATTAAGGGACGGGGGGAGTTTGCGAGGATTTCCCAGGAGAAGGATTTCAGACTTCTCGCCATTCAATTTAAGCCGTGATTCACTCATCCATTTGCAGATGTTCTCGAGACAGGCTGCCAAGTCGTCTAGGTTTTTCTTTGATTGGCTGATGGACACCACCAGTTGTGTATCGTCGGCATACATAACTGTTTTTATGCCGAACGGGGATGTAATGTCTTCCAGGGGGGACATATAGACGTTAAACAGTGTGGGGCTCAGGGAAGAGCCCTGGGGGACCCCACACTGTAACGGGAGAGCTTTGGACGTGCTCGGGCCATCGGACACCTGGAAGGTTCTCCCTTCCAAGAAGGATTCAATCCAGGACAGGGCAGTACCCGATATTCCTGCCACGCTAAGCCGATGGATGAGGATAGCGTGGTCTACCGTGTCGAAGGCGGCACTTAGATCAAGGAGGATCACTGCCACTGATCCTCCTGTATCTATGATGGATCTTGCCTCCTCGACAACGGCAAGCAATGCAGTATCTGTGCCCTGTCCTGGTCTGAACCCGGTCTGGGATTGGCGCAGAAGTTTATTCGATTCCAGGAAGGGCGAAAGTTGATGGTTAACTATTCGCTCTGCCACTTTGCTAATTGCTGGGAGGAGGGAGATAGGTCGAAAGTTGGCTAAATCCGTGGGGTCGAGGTGGGGTTTTTTGATGAGTGCCCGGACTGTGGCCTTTTTCCAGTTTGTTGGGACGGTGCCCATTGTCAAGGACGCGTTGATGAGGTTGGTGAAGGGGGAAGCCAACGTGGTGGCGACCAGTTGTAATTTGCTCATCGGCGCTGGGTCCGATGGAGCCCCGCTCTTCACTGATTGTAGAGTGGTAAGGAAAAGATCCGTGGTCACCAGAGAGTAAGTTTGAAGGCATGGAGCTTCCGTGCAGGTTGGAATGATGACTGAGGGAGGTGGGGTGATCGGGGGAGGGAGGGCATTGAGGATGTTGTGGATTTTGGATGAAAAAAACTCCGCTAGCTGGTTGCATCTGTTGCCGGATGGGTCTGGTGAGGGCAGGGGCTCAGGGGCTTTGGTGAGGAGCCGTATAATACGGTATGTTTCTTTAGCTGAATTGGCTGCGGCTTGAATTTTTTGTTCGTAAAAGATTGCCTGGGTGTTTTTTATGCAAGTTTTGTATTGCTTTAGGGCGGCCCTGTATTGGTTTTATCTTCTATGGCCCAGTCCTTTCTCCACAAGCGTTCGAGCTTTTTGCATTTTTTCCTCAGTTCCCGTAGTTCCTGCGTGTACCAGGGAGACTTGAGGGTTCTCTTTTTGCTTGCGAGGGGAATGGCTGGGAGGATGGCGTCAAGGGATTGATCAATCCAGCCATGAAGTTGCGTGTCAGCTCTGGAGGGGTCTGGATCGAGCACCGGTGTGGAGGCGGCGAGGGTTTGAGCCCATAAGGCTGTGTTCAGTTTCTGCCACGGGCGTGAAGGTGCTTGAGGGAGGACTCTCACCGGGGTTTCAGACAACAGTTGGAGTTTAAAAGGGATACGAAAATGGTCTGTCCAAGGGAGGGGAAGGGGGTTGCTCACTACTAGGTTAGTGAGGTTTGTAAAGATGGGGTCCAGTAGGTGGCCCTTTGAATGGGTGGGTTTGTTGCCTTTCAAGTGGAGGTTAAGGGAGGCTAGGTCTTTTTTTAGGTCTTCGGCGGTATTGTTAGTGAGGTCGTCGAAATGGAGATTTAGATCTCCTAAGACCGTGAAGTTAGGGGACAAGCAGGAAAGGGAGGAGGTGGATTCCACAAGAGAGTTGCAGAAAGATCGCTGCTGCCCTGGGGGACGGTACACTAGTATCCCTGAGAGAGTAGTGGCTGGGGGTAGGTGGATGGAGAACAGGACATTTTCACAGTCCTGAATAGGGCTGTCCTTGAGGTGACATACCAGGTAATCTCTATATATGATTGCTATTCCGCCTCCCGTCCCAGAGGGTCTATCCTGATGCTTAATAAGAAAGCCCGGTGGGAGAGTTTGGACTATATCCGGGTCTGAGTAGGAATTTATCCATGTTTCTGTTAGGAAGAGGATCTCAATCACCGAATCTTGTAGAAGAGTATTGATTTCAACATGATGTTTCGGGAGGGATCTGCAATCAAGCAGCGCCATCCCGATTGATCGTGGTTTCTGGGGGAGACGAGGTGTTAGTCTGAATGGGCAGTTTGAGCAACAGGGAGGTCCGTCTGTTAAAGAGATGATGCAGTGACAGGGAGTGGGGTGAGCGTTCCTGAGGTTAAGGAGGGTTTCCTGAGTATATCTAATAGGTAAAGAGGTGGATGGGGTAGGGGTCCTGGGCCTCGGGCTCGGTCTGGCGCGGACGAGCGCAGACGGGCTTCCCTTAGGCGCGCCTTCGGCGCGCAAACGGCGCTCCCGCTGCGCTCGTCCGCTGCGCTTCCGGCCGAGGCACATGATTTAAGGTGGGGAGGGGGGCGTGGCCTAAAAAGGGGGCGTGGCCTCTGGCCTCGCCGGTAATGGCGTCAGAGGGTGTGTTGGGCGGCTTCGCGGCAGCGCTAAGATCCGCTGTGCGGGCTGGTGATCGTCTCACAAGCTGGTGAGTTTTAAAAACACAAGTTATTTAGTGACAGTAAATAGTTTTAAAAAATACACAGATACACTCCCGGCTTTCCGCCTCAGGAGATAGGTAAGACTGAACGCGGCGCTTCTAACTCAGCGTCTTTATACCTGGTGACGGTGGGCGTGGCCTAAAAAGGGGGCGTGGCCTCTGGCCTCACCGGTAATGGCGTCAGAGGGTGTGTTGGGCGGCTTCGCGGCAGCGCTAAGATCCGCTGTGCGGGCCGGTGATCGTCTCACAAGCTGGTGAGTTTTAAAAACACACGTTATTTAGTGACAGTAAATAGTTTTTAAAAATACACAGATACACTCCCGGCTTTCCGCCTCAGGAGATAGGTAAGACTGAACGCGGCGCTTCTAACTCAGCGTCTTTATACCTGGCGACGGTGGGCGTGGCCTAAAAAGGGGGCGTGGCCTCTGGCCTCACCGGTAATGGCGTCAGAGGGTGTGTTGGGCGGCTTCGCGGCAGCGCTAAGATCCGCTGTGCGGGCCGGTGATCGTCTCACAAGCTGGTGAGTTTTAAAAACACAAGTTATTTAGTGACAGTAAATAGATTTAAAAAATACACAGATACACTCCCGGCTTTCTTGAATCAGGAGATAGGTAAGACTGAACGCGGTGCTTCTAACTAAGCGTCTTTATACCTGGCAACGGTGGGCGTGGCCTAAAAAGGGGGCGTGGCCTCTGGCCTCGCCGGTAATGGCGTCAGAGGGTGTGTTGGGCGGCTTCGCGGCAGCGCTAAGATCCGCTGTGCGGGCCGCTGATCGTCTCACAAGCTGGTGAGTTTTAAAAACACACGTTATTTAGTGACAGTAAATAGTTTTAAAAAATACAGAGTTACACTCCCGGCTTTCCGCCTCAGGAGATAGGTAAGACTGAACGCGGCGCTTCTAACTCAGCGTCTTTATACCTGGCGACAGTGGGCATGGCCTAAAAAGGGGGCGTGGCCTCTGGCCTCGCCGGTAATGGCGTCAGAGGGTGTGTTGGGCGGCTTCGCGGCAGCGCTAAGATCCGCTGTGCGGGCCGGTGATCGTCTCACAAGCTGGTGAGTTTTAAAAACACAAGTTATTTAGTGACAGTAAATAGTTTTAAAAAATACACAGATACACTCCCGGCTTTCCGCCTCAGGAGATAGGTAAGACTGAACGCGGCGCTTCTAACTCAGCGTCTTTATACCTGGCGACGGTGGCCGTGGCCTAAAAAGGGGGCGTGGCCTCTGGCCTCGCCGGTAATGGCATCAGAGGGTGTGTTGGGCGGCTTCGCGGCAGCGCTAAGATCCGCTGTGCGGGCCGGTGATCGTCTCACAAGCTGGTGAGTTTTAAAAACACAAGTTATTTAGTGACAGTAAATAGTTTTAAAAAATACACAGATACACTCCCGGCTTTCCGCCTCAGGAGATAGGTAAGACTGCTTGACTGTGCCCCATCTAATTCTCCTTCTATTATTGGCGAGTATTAGGTTACTATCTACAGGGGTGCCGCTGGCCGCAGGATTAAGAAGGTCTGGGAGCTCCAACTCCAAAGTCAGGGCATTATGGTCACTGTCCTTTCTCGGCAGGACTGCAAAGTCAGCGACCCACTCCCATAGTCTTGTTTCTACTAAAATATAATCCAGAAGGGAGGCTTGTCTGATCCTATTAAAAGTTGGCTTCCCTGGTCTATCTGACTTGGTGTGCCCGTTGCACGCTCTCAGGGAATCGGTTAGTGTTACTGCATTAATCTGGAATGCCAACTGGGTCCATGCCTTTATCGGTTGGATTTGGGGATCAGGGATTAGCCTATGTCGATCCTCGTCATTATAGAAAGCATCAGTGGGGGCAGCAAGGAGCTAAAATTGACAATTCAAATCTCGCCCTATGACAAGCCTTATATTCAGGGGACAGTATCGTTAAAAGGGTTGAATTGATCGATGGTTGGTGATTCATGGCAAATGCTTACAGGACGGGAGTAGATGTTGATGAAGGCAATTTTAAGGCTAGATGAGAAGCTGAGTACAGTACACTGAATATCATTGGACATAGTATTCAACTTCTCCACTGTACAGTCCAGGTGCGTGGCAAACCAAGTACATAATCCCCCTGAGGGTTTACCTCTCCCTCCAAAATAGCCAACACATTGAAAGCTGCATATCCCATTTGCACAATGTCGTCCCTAGCCCATGTTTCCTGAAACATACACACATCATATTTGTCTACAAATAGCCCCCATTCTGGGCAATGCAGTTTACTTTTTTTCCGGCGATGTTCCAGGATAGGACTCTCAACTTATGTCTAGGGTTAGAGTTGTCACCTAGGGCATTATGGCGGTATACAACGGTAACCACGCATTTTTTACAACACGGTACCGTTACCACGCTACTTTTACCACGCAAGTCGAGACAACGACTTGCGCTGGGGGGCGCTCCAGGATAGTAAATAGATTAATTTACTATCCAACTCCTTTCCTAGAGTCCACGGGGACTGGAGTTGGAATAGTAAATTAAAAAATTTACTATCCAGCGCCCCTCCACGCAAGTCGTTGTAACGACTTGCGTGGTAAAAGTAGCGTTGTAACGGTACGTGTTGTAAAAGTACGCGTGGTACCGTCATATATCCCATTATGGCTGTTAAAGTTGGGACTTGGGGTGCCCTCTGGCTGGACCATGGGGCTACTTCTACAACTTCCAAGGGGGACACTCTTATGTGGACTAAAGGTTAAGAGGTCGGGAGATGTAAGGACTGAGTTGCTAAACGAGCTACACAGGCCCCGTATTTATCAAAGGGTCCTCGTTGGATTTCGGTTTGTAGAACCCCTGGTTCATCCCCATTACCACTGGGAGTGTTCTGGCTCGGCTGATCACTGCTGGGTACCCCTAAATACCTACCATACCCCCGGGACCCATATCTAGGAATGGGGCCACCTTTCAACGCAAGTCAATCCAGCTCCTCTAAGGCCCCAAACCTGTTCACTATTGGGATGTTAAATAAGAGAGGTCTGGGGGTTGGGCCCACCGTTGGTTGCTCTAGAGACAGGCTAGCTGGGGCACTGAAGTTAGGGGTCCTGATTTCGCTACGGCTATGGGAGTAAAAATAGTACAGTGTGTGAACCCTAACTCCTGTATATGGTACATAGGGACAAGAAAACTGACCAGCTATGGTGTGAACTGTCAGGGGATTACTGAAATTAATAACTATACAGCCCCCCTGAGTTGACTTTGGCCTCTTGCCCACCCAGCCGACTCTACGTACCATTAAAATCTCTCCTGCCTTGTCGTAGGAAAACTGTCTGTGCCTAGCCAGCCAAAAAAGGCATTTGTTCCTTAGGTCCAGCTGCGTTTCCCTCTGGCCATCTTTAATCTCGGGTACTCCTGTCAGTATAATAACATAGGGAAGTAAGGCTGGGGGTAGATTTATTGTCGGTAGATTCACTACTCAGGACACAGGTTTTTTTCTCCCTTTCACGTTAATAAGGCTCCTGGTCCTCGGGTCTTGGGCCTGCTGGGTGCTTACCCTTTCTATGTGTGACAGAGTGGTTTCAGCTGTCTCGGTACTATAATCCTCAACCCTACGGACACCCATTGGCAATTTATGGAGTACGACCCTTGGAGGACCATGCTTGCCTGGGGAGCATTGGCCAAAGCTATCTGTCTGGGAACTACAGTCTTTCCTCTTCCCTGGGGCTTGGCTAATACTAAGAAGTGTTGGTGTGCCTATTGAATCCCATTATATGTACTGTGTCTATATGGTTGAGTAGATGAGCAAGCTCTTCCTTAACAATAGCTTTCAACTGGGTCTCTAGATCCGCTATCAGGTTCCTCACCCAAGATGGACAATCAGGATCTGTCCGAGGGTTGATGGAGTTGTCTGTCGCTCCCCCAGTGCTGGTTATTTCATCTCCACTAGATGTTAGCTCAGTGTTTTTCTTTCTCTTAGCTCCTACCCCATTTCCAGTTTTGCGCTTCCCGTTCTTAGATAAACTAGAGGTGGTTCCACCTTTACGAGTTGCTGGCTTCGCTGTTAGTTCTTGTGGCGAATGTGGAAGGGACTCAATTCTCCTGGGTATAGTCTCTGCTAACCTAGATGCAGATCCAGGGGTTACGGCTTGGGAGGGAGATGGCTCGGGCTCCTGGCAGAAAATTTCTGGAGTTAAAGACAGGCGCCTCTCAGTCAACTCTAATTCGGTTGTTACCACGCCTACAGCCCTCTGGAGCATTCTGTCAATTGAGGTTTGGGGCTTAGGAGAAGGATTGGACTCTTGGAGATGTTTTGCTCCACAAGCGCGCTTACCCATTTCCAGGTCAAACAAAGCTAAAATAGTGCCTCGCACCTAGAGTAAACCAAATAGGACTGAGAAGGACTAATACTAAAATTGCAACTGGGGAACAAGATACAATCAAGTTGGTCGGATTAGAAAGGACACAATTAAATAATTAAAGGAGGAAGTTAAGGAGTCAATAGTCACAGTGGAAATATCTCAGGTACTACCCATGCTGTTACAATACATAGGTAACTTGCACGATTGTTCAAATAGGTCACTGAGTTACTGTTTTCCTGGTTCCACCACCTGCTCCTGCTTATAAGTCTGGGAGAATTATTGACAAAAGTCTGGTACAGTAAGAAAATACTGGATGTTTAAAGAGTTAATTCAATGGTCCAGAAAAGTCTTACCAGCGTGGGAATGCTTAAGAATCAACACCAAAGGGAATGGCCCTGCCCTGCCTCTACCTGTCAATGATGGGCAAGGACGGGACCGCCCTTAGCCCAGGCGCAGCCCGGGTGCGTCCCCCGCTACTGTAAATATTGGCGCTTTTTAAAGCGCAAAGGTAGAGAGCTCCACCCTCCTGGGAGCGCAAGGTACTCTGGGGCTTGGAGTCCCACAACCTGATGGCGGCAGTGGAAGTGTGGTGCAGCGTCCTGCACTGTTGTAAACATTGGCGCTTTTTAAAGCGTGAAGGCAGAGAGCTCCTCCCTTCTGGCAGAGTGAGGTACTCTGGGGCTTGGAGTCCCTCAAACTGATGGCAGCAGTGGCAGTGCAGTGCAGCGTCCCATTCCTTTATGAGGGCAACCACATTTAAATACTAACACCTGTCCTGAGGAGAAGGCATTCTCACTGTCCCCACCAATATCAGTGGAATCTCATGTACTGAAAGGAAATCTCACTACAGAGTGGATGCTCGTGCCATGAGCTCACTGCAGATTTTTTAACGGGAAACGGCCACTACAACGCGGCCGTTTCCACGAATACCTTAACCACGCATGCATTACAACGCATGCGTGGTTACTACGGAAGCCTTTACCACGCACACCTTTACTACGAGGTACGTAGTAAAGGCATGTGTGGTAAAGGGTTAAAAAAAAGGGGGGCTTGGGGGGTCTCCCCCCAATAAAAAAACTCACCAGAACAAACGTCGAGATGTGCAGGAAAACGGCGTCGTTTAAGAGGAAACGGAAAGGAACTTCCGCTTCCTCTTAACGGCGTCCGACGTCACCACGGAAGAAATCGAGGAAAAGGTTATGCGTAAAAAAAAATTCAGTTGTAACGCATGCGTGGTAAAGGCATGCGTTGCAACGAAATGCGTTCTAAGAACATACAACCCAAACAAGCCAAGTCGCCGGGAAAAGCTTGTGGCAGAATGTCCGGAGACTTCCGCCTCAGAGGTGGCTGCACACAAGCCCATGGGGAACGCTGCGGGCCACTTGTTTCAAGGAAAGCCTCTCAAACCTGCCACAGTTGTTTGTGTTGGGGCTGGGAGCAGCCGCCCGGGGGATGAAGGCACAGGAGGTTGTGCAAGCTCTGGGTGAGGAGGATGGTGGAGGCCCAGGCCGCTCCCTCCCGCCTCTCAGCTGCTCTTCAAGCAGAGCTCGGCCAGTTAGATACAGTACAGATATAATACAGTTCATACGATAATGGAAAAAATCAAATGATGGAACTAGAGCTGCAAAGTGGAGCAAGATAGTACAGGATGAAATCCATTGAAGACTACCCCAGATTCCTTTAAATCGAAGCCAGGAGCGAGGACTTCTAACCCCGGCCAGCGCTAGTTCAAGCTCTAACACTTCTCTAAGGAGTATCCAGACCCCCGCAGCATCAGGGCTGTTAGTATCTATCCAGGCTCTTGCAATACATAGGCGAGCGCATATGTGGATAATAGAGTTTAAGGACCTCTCCCCACTGCCAGCCCCATATTTAAGTACCAGGAGAATTTCCTTCTCCATGAGCTGAAATTCACGACCAAGATGCCGTATAAACATTAAAGATACTTTGTTCCAGAATATGCTCGGCAAAGGGCAGGCTACAAACATATGTTTTAAGTCCGCTGCAAACAAGTTGCATTTTGAACCATGCGAATTCGCTGTAAATTGAGTAGTTACCCACTTGTGAATGAGTTCAGGAGTATAATAAAGCATAAATATTGTCCTGTGTTGCTAGAATTTCAAATTGACAGAGGTAAATGATTGATCTAGAGTAACCATAGCCTCCTGTATTTCTTCTACAGATATGTGACTTTTCAGAAGGCGACTAAGTTTAGTAGAAATCAGCAAATTATTGTCAGATACATTTAAAATAAATTTCTGATAGATTGCACTGATAGCGCCTTTACCGGATTCAGATACACCCCTGTCAGTATGTCCGATGTATGTGGTATCTCTCGTATATTATGTTCATATAAAAGATAATCCCTTATTTGTAAATATTTAAAGAACGAGCTTTGCGGAAGCCGGAACTCCTCTTTTAATGCAGCGAACGAGCGAAACCCCTGACCATCATACAAAGATTAATGCTGTTATGCTGCCAAACTCTGACAGCATTATCCCCGAATATTTTGGGGTATTTCGTTTTGCCTCATAAGGGAGTATATTGATGTATAGTCGGCAGAGAGTACTGCTTAAAGATTTTTTGCCAAATTTTAGCGACAGCCTTGATTACATTGAATCTTTCTTGTTTGTAATAGTTGGGATCGGAGGTCTTATACAGAGTAAATCCAATAGATGGTCCACAGGCTAACTGATATGCTACTGAGGCCAGACCAGCTTCGAGCCCATTTAAGAAAGCCTAAATCCGCCCCATAAATGCTGCCCAATAATACAACTTAAAGTCTCGGAGTTTGAACCCTCCTTGCTTATAAGATAATTTAATGGAAGTTAAGGCCCTCCTAGCTTGCCTATACCCCCAGATAATGCCAATTTTCTGTGCTCCAGTTCGCCCTACTCCAATCCAAAACAATCTGCCTCACTCTAATCCAAAATAATCTGCCCCACTCCAATCTGCCCCCCTCCAGTCGAAAACATTGCACTGCTCTGCATTCAGCCCCATTCCAATCCAAAACAATATGCCCCACTCCAATCCAAAATAATGTGCCGCACTCCAATCCATCCATCCATAAGGTATTTGTAAAGTGCAAACTGATCACCCCCAAAGGGTCTCAAGGCGCTGGCTGGAGGCCATCAGGCGATTAAGTGAGCTATTGAGACACATGGTACTGAGCTGAGTGGACTCTGCTGCTGGGGAGTCAGCCTCCCTGGCCGCTGTGCCACACCAATCCAAAACAATCCACCCCACTCTAGTACACCCCACCCCACTCCAATCCATTTTACGTCACCGCAATCCAATCCACCCCGCTCCAGTCCAATTCCCCCACCCCAATCCAGTCAAATCCAATCTACCCCACTCTAATCTACTCCTTCCCACCCCACTTCAATCCACCCCACCCCAATCCAATACACCTCAATTCAATCCAATCCAGTTCACCCAACCCGAATCCAAACCACTACAATCCAATCTACCCCACTCAATCCATTCCACCTCACTCCTACCCAATCCATCTCACAGCAATGCAGTCTACTCCACTCCAATTCACCCACCCCATGTCATCTAATTCGCCCCACTCCAATTCACCTCACTCTATACCACACCACTCCATACCACCCCACTACATTCCGTCCCACTCCATTCCACCCCAACCCAATCAACCCCATTTTACCCCATTTCAATAAACCGCACTCCAATCTAATCCACCCCATCCAGTCCACCCAACTCCAATCCACCCCTCTCCACTCCAGTCCACACAACCTCACTCTGTCCCAATCCAATCCAACCCATCCCAGTTCAATCCACCCCACTCAATCCAATCCATCCATCCCACCACACTCCAATCCACCCCACCCCAGCTCTCTCCAATCAAATCCTTCCACTCAATTCCATTCCATTCCACCCACTCCAATCCAATCTACACCACTCCAATTCAATCTACACCACTCCAATCCACCCCCTCCAGTCCAGTCCAACCCACCCCTCCACTCTACTTTGTCCACTCCAAACCACCCTTCTCTAAACCAGTCCACCCCACCTTAATCCAATCACCCCACCCCAAACCAGTCTAATCCACCCCACTCCAATTGACCCAGATCCAATCCACCTGACCCCATTTCAATCCAACCTACTCCAATCCAATCTAGCGCATTCATGCAACTCACTCCAATCCACCCCACTCCACTCAATCCAACCCATTCTACCCGAATCTAATCCACCACAATCCACTCCACTCTATTCCACCCCACTCCACTTTAAACCACTCCACTCTATGGCACTGGACTCTGACACTGTGCTCTACGACTCTCTCTGCCACTGAACCACTGTACTCTATTCCCCTCTACCGAACTCTACAACACTCTACTCCCTCTACTCCATTCTATGAAACTCTACTCGAACAAATCCAGACTACGACACTCTACTCCTACCACTACACTGTAGGACACTCCACGGCACTAACATTTAGTCATTCTGAACAGCAGCCGCACTGGTGTACAACATGTCAAAAACACATTGCCAAAGCCAATATCTGTTGTATAGGTGAGACCTGTTTAACCGCAGGCGCCCGCGCATGCGCATTTGTGAGGAAGAAGTCGGCAATAAAGCAGGAAGAGGGAGCCCCGGGACACCGCAGGTCAGGTAAGTCATTTTATTTACTTTAGAAACACTTTTAAAGATTGTAAGGGCATTTAAAAGAGGGCAGGAGGGAGGCGGGCGGTGTGCAGTGGGGCTATGCGGAGTGTGCGTAGATTTGCCCCCACCCCGTGATGCTCCGTGTAGCCCCACTACGCCCAGGGTTAGACCTGTTGGCTTTGCAAATGCTTGTAATACTTGTTAACGCTGTCTGGGCATTGGTTGCACCTCATTAGTACCATTTTAACACCCCTATATTTGTTTACTTATTTAGCAAGTTTATATAGCAATAAGCAACAGAAAGGTGTCAAGTGAACCTTCCCAAAGGGCCTTCCACTATGTGGAAAGCTACGTTTTTAGTAACTGTTGAACTGTTTGAGCTAGAAACATTGGGCCTCATTTATGAGAAATGACGCATCGCTGCGTGAAAGCAGCGATGCGTCACTTCTCAGTGCGCACTCCTTGCGACATGATTGATGCGTCATATTTACAGTATGACGCATCATGTCGCAAGGAGTTACAGATACGTCAGTATTTCTGACGTATCTGTAAGCGCAAAAGTCACACATTGCTGGGGTGTGTCACAAAAGTGACGCAACTCCAGCAATGCGTCCTTTCACATGGGGAAAGCCCCATGTGAAAGGG
Source organism: Lissotriton helveticus (assembly GCF_964261635.1). Taxonomy (NCBI): domain Eukaryota; kingdom Metazoa; phylum Chordata; class Amphibia; order Caudata; family Salamandridae; genus Lissotriton; species Lissotriton helveticus. The sequence goes on along the minus strand of NC_136061.1, from coordinate 1,263,015,373 downwards.
CTTGCGTCAGTCTTACGCCTGCTGTGAGGCAGGCGCAAGATTTTGACGCAACAGCATCCTAAAAGTGACGCAGTGAAATCTCATAGATGTCACTGCGTCACTATTACGAAGCTTTTTGCGGGGGAACGCCCCCTCTGCATACATTATACCTGACGCAGGCATAATGTAGCGCAGGGGTTTACAAAGTGACGCATCTGCTTAGATGCGTCACTTTGTAAATAGTGCGCAACAGGACGCATGTTTTACGCCGCCGATGCGTCACAAAAAGTGACGCATCGGAAGCGCAAAACTGACGCAAAGCCTTATAAATGAGGCCCCGTATTTTTACGATCTGCAGATTATGCAGCAGATGAATTATGTGGCAAATGTAGCAACTCTATGATTATGTGAAAAATCTCCTCACAATCGCATAATTCCAGTGGCAGTGTCTATATGTTATGTATAGTGTCTGAGATGTGGAGCACTCTTAAATGGGTGCCCAGGGTGCCAACCTGGTCATTCTGCCCTATTACAGTTAATGCATTGCCCTCAGGGCACCAAAAACTCGCATTTGAGCATCAACAAACGGTGGACGAGATGTTTGAAGCAGCTGGTCTGTTTTTCTTTACAGGTGGCAATGCAGCTTTCCTTACAAAAGTGGCAGAGATCCTTCCCGCGAGGAGGTGCAGTGAGCGATTGAACCAGAGGCGCAACTAGAGCCAAATTTCCGGGGGGACTACTAAAAATTTAGTTGGGGAGGGGCTAATTCTTCCAGCAAAAGGCAGAGTGTAGATGAAGGGGTGAAAAAACAACAAAGCTTCGTAAACAAGTAAATGGTCTTTTAAGGACCTGTGAAGTACTCGGGGTGGCTGCGAGAAGCTCAACAACTGTCTGTGTGTGTGCCCGGGAAGCTGTCTCAGCCCGGTCTGACACACATGACAGGCTGAAGGCCTTTGAGCCCTATGGGCGTTGCGCGCCTGGATTGCACCCACCTGCAATGGGGTATGTAAGAGGCTACGGTGGATGTGTAGACGAGGAGGCTGGGTTTGTTTAGCAATGATGTCTTTTATTTCAATCTCGATGTACAGAAAACAAATGATATGGATATTTCTTCTCCAGGGGATGATAGTGATTAACGTTCTTGTCTTTCTCATTGCAGGTCTTCTGTGCGAGGGGGGATATGGAATTTTGGAGAAAGAAAACAGCGGTAAATATATATTCTGGGCAGGGATAATAGCGATTTATATTGAGCAGAGGCCACAGCGAGTGGTTTAAGGGCATTTCTGACCACGGGGAGTCTGTATTGAGCATTTTCAGTCAATAATGTGTTTGTTAGCACATACCTCCTCACAGAAGACACACTAAACATTTGACACTGTGCCTTCTGACGGGGAGAGTCCATACTGGGCATTAACCACATGCGCGCTGCGCGTTTTCCCGCTGTGCGCTGAGAATCGCGGAATCCCGCGGTTCATGACGAGCTCAGCTCTTCATGAGCGTACGAGAGGTGTACCTCATGACGAGCTGAGCTCGTCATCAGCGTGGAAGGGGTTAAGGCTAAATCTAGCAATGGGAAGCCTGCACTTAAGATCAGTGCATGGAGAGTGTGCACTAGGCATTAAATGCTAAAACGTGTTCACAGCGGGGGGGGTTGCTGGGCATTTGAACCTAAAGCTGTGTAGTTTGGCGTCACATATGATTGTAAATGAGATGACTGAAGCTACAGTTTTGCCCCTATAGTTATGTTGGCTGTACTTGGGCAAGTGAGGCTGTGCTTAGGTAAATGAGGCACTACCTGTGGACGGGCATGAGCATCCAGAACATTCTGGGCCTCATTTATGGGCACTTTTGCGACTCTAGAATGTCACTTTTTTGACGTTTCGGTGGCGCAATGTGACCCGGCATATTTACGAGGCCACATAAAGCCACTTTAAGTGGCTTTTAATAGCTTTGAAAATATTTTTCCCTTTCATGCAGAACACTGCGTGAAAGGGGTGTTCCATAGGTGTTGCTGTGGGTGTTCCCACGCAACACCCATGGAATCTGAAGCATTCCCAGATTTACGGGAAATCGCAAACCAGGGAATGCATCAGAATCTAACGCCACCCCATGGGTGGCGTTATGGAGGCACATCGAGGAGAAATGTTTTAATTTCTTCTTATTTTTTTTTCTATGTGTGCTGCATCCTGCTGCATATATAGAAACCAGAAATCCCCTGTATTGATTGAATTTGTGCAGGAAGGTATCCCTTCCTACACAAAATCTATCAGCCCTGCAACGCAGGCACCCTTGCACCATGGTGCAAGGATGCCTGCGTTGCGGCATAGTAGGCCATTGCGCACCAGCGCAGGGGAAAAGGAGAGGAACGCACTGCATCTCATAGTTACAGTGCATTCCTGCCCTTTTGTTTTGACGTAGGGCAACACAGCAAGATTCCTTGTGGTACTGCCCTATGTCAAAACCTAATAAAGGAGGCCCTCTGAGCTCTCTCTGGGTCTTTGAAGCACTACCTGAGCATTCAGGGTTCTCATTAGGCCCTCAGAGCTCTAACTTTGTATTTAAAACTCTAACACAGAATTTGGGTCTGTATGTGGAATGTGTTACTTTACCTTGATATGTGAGGTTGTCATTTGCCAATAAGACATTTTACATACACGTGTGGGGGCATGTTTATTATGAAATCATGCAGCATAGCTCATCGCAGCAAGTCACCTTCCTGCGCTGCATGGAGAAAGGGCAGGAATGCACTTGACTTAACATGAAATGGCGTATTCTTGTAATTTCCCAGCACTGGTGCACAATGTACCGTCCAGCCCCCACGGAGGCATCCCTGCTCCATGATGGAAGGGTGCCTGCGCTGTAAGCAGGATTGTATTGGTGCAGGAAGGGAGACCTTCCTGCAAAAAAGCAATCAATACAGGTGATTTCCTCTTTCTATGTGTGCTGCAGAAAAGGAAAGAATGAGGAGAAAATAAAACATTTCTCCTCGTAGTGCCTCCTGTGGGAGGCATAGCATTTTGACGCATCCCCAAGTTTACCATTGTTGATAAATCTGGGAATTTATTTATTTATTTATATTCTTATAGCGCGCATGAATCAGCCCCGAAGGGGTATCTCCGCGCGTAGCTTCTGAGTGAGTCGAGAGAACTTATTGAGGGGATGGCAATAGGGAGCAGATGAAAATTCATCTTGGGTGAATAGGTGTGTTTTTAGTTTTTTCCTAAAAGAAAAAAGATTAGATACTTGTCTCAACTGTGGAGGGAGGGAGTTCCAAAGCAAAGGGCCTTTGAGAGAGGGTGCTCGGCCACCCTGTCTCGCTCTGGTGACTTTGGGTACATGCATCAACATGGTGTTGCTGGAGCGCAAAGCACTTCCAGGAGAGTAGGGGACAAAAATGTCTTTTAAATATTTGGGACCGGACCCATAAATGCACTTATGCATTATGCAGCAAAGTTTAAAATTGACCCGTTGTGGCACTGGGAGCCAGTGAAGGTGGGAAAGGAGAGGGCGTGACGGGGTACAGGGGGGGCATTCAAGATGAGTCTTGCTGCGGTGTTCTGCACCACCTGCAGTCTGCGTAGTTGTTCATGATTGGCAGAAATGAGTAGACCATTGCAATAGTCTACCCGCCCGAGAACTAGTGCCTGTACCAGCGTTTTCCTGTGGATGTCTGGCAGGAAGGGGAAAATGCGCCGTAGAAGACCAATTATTCGGAAGCACGTTCCCGTGACTTGACTGACATGATCTTTTAGAATCAGTGTTTGGTCCAGGCGTACTCCCAGGTTTTTGATGGTCTGTTTGGGCGCAGGAACAGGTCCTAGCTCAAGTGGCCACCAATCCGGAGACCAGAGCAGGGAGGCCCCTCCAAACAACATGACTTCGGTTTTGGTCACATTGCATTGGAGGAAGTTCTGGGCCATCCATCCTGCCACAGCTCTCATACCATTTTGGAAGGATTGCATGACTGCAGGTGTGATAGTTTGGAAGGGAAACAACAGCTGGGTGTCATCAGCGTAGGAGATTGGGGAGAACCCGTAAGATCTTATAGTCTCCGCCAAGGGGGCCACATATACGTTGAATAACGTGGGGCTCAGGCATGAGCCCTGTGGCACACCCTTGGTGAGCTTCCTACAGATAGATTTATGGGAGCCTAGTTTGACACCTTGTTGTCTGTCTGCAAGAAAGCTTTCGAGCCACGCAAGGGCGGTCCCTTTTACTCCCACTCCCTTCAAGCGGTCGAGAAGGATTTTGTGCGACACCGTGTCGAAGGCAGCGGACAAATCCAATAGCACCAGAATCACTGAGCTCCCCCTGTCAAGTGACATTCTGATGTTATCTGTCACTGACAAGAGGGCTGATTCGGTGCTATGGTTGGGCCTAAAACCAGATTGTGAGTGGTCTAGGCCGCCCGCTGCCTCGATATATTTAGACAGGTGTGCGTTGACATGTTTCTCGGCCAGCTTGCTGAAATACGGTAGGAGGGAGATGGGCCGGAGGTTGGAAAGCTCCGTCCAGGGGAGAACCGCGTTCTTACGGATGGGGTTCACCACCGCTCTTTTCCATTCGATTGGTACATATCCCTTCTTCAGAGACTGATTAATTACATCTTGGATGTGGGGACCTAACAAGGTGCTGAGGGAGGTTAGGGTTTTAACAGGGATAAGGTCATCCGGAGACCCGGATTTTACATGGGTCATTAGTGCGAACAGCTCTTCATTGTTGATAGGAGGGAATGTAGTCAACGTGAGGTTGGTATTTTCAGTGGGGGGGAGAACAGTCAGAGTATCATTGTCTGTTTGAGATGCTAGAATTTTGTCATAGATGGATTCTATTTTATTTTCGAAGTATAAGGAGACTTCTTCGCATAGACTTTGTGAGAAGTCATCTGGACTTACACAAGCCGTAGGCTTAACAAATGTTTCAAGGATCCTATAAAGTTCCTTAGGGGAATTACCGGCTTCCATGAGCTGTTGGGCAATGTTGTTTTTGCGGGCACCTTTAATATGTTTATAGTAGTTTGTTTGGGCTGCACGGTGTGCCTTCTTGTTATCTTCTGAGTGGGATTTTCTCCATCTCTTCTCTATCCTCCTACATTCTTGCTTCTCTTTTCTAAGAGCCTCGGTGTACCATTTTTCCTGTTTAGCCACAGGAAATTGTTTAAATGTTTTCAAAGGGGCAATTTTATCAATGGCTACGGTGAGTGATTGCTGAAACATAGTTAGACTATGTTCTACTTCCTCATTGTCTTTAATTTCGGGTTTTTCCCATACCTTTTGTAGTGCCTCCAATGTAAGTTTGTGCCACTGTCTGCGTATAATAGGGGGTGATGATTTCTTATAGGAGCCTTTGTTGACTTTAAAAATAGTGAATTGTAATGCAAAAAAATCCATGGATGGATGCTTGGGAACACCCACGCTCCACCCGTGGAACGCCTTCCTGGTGCAGAGTAACTCAACGCAGCAGTTTATCAAGCCACTCAAGGCTGCACAAATTGGGCCAGCGTGGCTTGGTAAATCAAACTTACGGTTTGTGTCACCCTTGTGCCATCTTGTGTGGTGCAAGGGGTGACACAAATCCTACATAAATATGCTCCTTGATGACTGTAGTTGGGAAATGAGAACTTTACATAGGTAAGTGTCGGCTTCCCTCAGAAAATAGCATAGCTACATTACTGGCATGACACGGCAACACCCTAGTTAATTTATGGGCTTAGCTCAACTACATTTATATCTTCTTTAATAACTTTCTTTTATTGAAGTAGCCATGTCCTTATTCTAGGGTTAAAAGCCACCTGTCACATCTTGCATTACTGTTAGGGAGGTCAAAGCTCATGTATTGTCCTTGGCAGTCAGAAGGCACATGATGACACTCGCTATCCCTGACATTTTGGTGAATTGCCTTTGGGAAGTAGAGGAGGCCCATAAAAAGAGTCTAAGTCAGACTCCATCAGCCTTCGCAAATGCTGGGGACGTTCCCAGAATTGGAAGCATCCCCACTCCACAGGTCCAATAAGTGCGTCACTCAAGCTGTTCACCAAATGATTTCCTTGACCTGGTGGCCCAGCCCAGGAGGGGGTTTAGAGGTTCCTGGTAGAATACGTTCCACTTTTAGTCCCAGAAATATTGCTTGGGATTTTTTTTTTTGCCTTATGAAGTCCTCTTTATAGGATAGACTCTAGGGGCCTCATTTACAAGGAATTAACTCAGCGCTGTGCCGCAAGCCATTTAGCTGCGCCACGCTGCATTAATTCTGAAGTACAGGGATACGTCATATCTACAATGATATGACTTATACCTTTGCTCTCCCCTGTGCTGGCGCACAATTTTCTGCCGTGCACCAACGCAGGCACCCATGCACTGCGTTGGTGCATGGGTGCCCTTCCTGCACATAAAAAATCTGAAATGGCATTTTTAAACTTCTATGTCTGCTGCTAATACAGCAGACATAGATGTTAAAAAACTGCATTTTTTTCAATGATTAATTATGTGCTGGAAGGGACACCATTGTGCATATAAGCAATCACAAGAGGTAATTTCCTAGTTCTATGTGTGCTGCAGAATGCAGCACACATACAAAGAGGAACAAAACGAGGAGAAATAAAAACATTTCTCTTAGTTGCATCGTAGTAATCTGACGCAGTTCCAGGTTTACAATTTCTAGTAAATCTGGAAATGTGGCAGAAGCCAAGGGTGTTACGTGGGAACACCCATGGCAACACCCATGGCACGCCCCTTTCACGCAAAGTGTTGCATGTAAAGGGGCCATATTTACAAGGACACAAAAAGTGATGCACCAGCGGCATAAAGGGTTTGTAAATAAGCCGCTTGGTATAGTGATTCCATTGAGGTGATACCCAGATCTGAAGTGTCTCCTGCTACTGTGAAAAAGACATGTGCAGGTAATAAACAAAATAGAGAATGACACCACATTATCTTCCTTCTCGGATATGGGGAGGGGGGTTTTGAGATAAGCATATTTCATGATCCTATTTCTAGTAGCCAGAGGAAGGAATGACATGGACTGCTATGTGTTCAGCTATGAGGTCCTGCATCTAAAGGTTACCTTTGAGAAGGGTTGCTACTTAGACATCATGCATTGCCTGTTCCAGCAGGGCACACTCAAATGTAGCCCACTTCAGTGGGCATTAACGTAACATCCTTACGTTTTTGTGCATCCTTAACTCATGAATTTCGCATTTAAGATGGATATCAATTTATGCATAAAATGTGTCACAATAGCATAAAACTTACACTTCCCATTTCACCAATTGATCACCCATTTTGACAAGGCCAAAAGATCCCCTACTCATCCCGCAGCAGCGCGCCAGGTGGCGCATTTAAGCCAGGCTCCATACCCGCGTCGCGGGAGCGCCGGGCTAAGCCCGGGCAAAGGGCGGGCCCTCTACGGCCCTCAGAGGCCAGAAGGGGCTGGGCTGGCCCATCCCCCTAACTCCTCTCCTGCACCGTACAAGGTATTTATATAACTTTACAAACATCTTGTACCCTGAGTCCCCCTTGCTGATATTGAGTGGTATATCTCCAGCAACATCGAAGAAAAGATATTTGTCAAGCACTAACAATACAAAGTATAGACCTGAGCAGTATGAGGAAGGTAACTAAAACCACCAGGATGCCCACCTTAAGATCCAATACTAAACAGAATGCGGACACCCCTCAACCAGTACCCACACTTACAGCGATAGACATAATGTTAAAACAGACCATAGGGGCAGTATCCACTGCAATAGCAAACACAGAAAGGAGGATGTCCTTACCACCGATGATAATTACCCAAGATGCACAAGATGTAGTAGACGAACTTTCAGTAGTCACTATAGATGCAACAGACGATCTAGACATAAGTCTTGGTGTTACCTCCTCCTTCGCTGAGCTCTCGTGTGCTCAGGCCCCCATTGAGACCACTGGGGACACAGAGAATACTCAGTCCAATCTAAGCACTGCACGGGGTATAGAGAAAGCGAACTCAAGTAACACAGAGACAAAAAGAGCCAGTGAAGCTCGTGTACACAAGAAAAAAAAGGGACAAAATAATACATTAAACCATAACTTAGTGGCTCCAATTATCAATTCTACACCAGGAATACCTTGCTGGGTGGCAAACATGGTAGCCGACCTCAAGGCAGACCTTGAAGACACGATCATTGCCCACATCAAACCGCTTATGTCAAAAATCGACAAATTAACATCCCTAATAAATAACAAAGGGGTGGGTTCCACTAGGCAAGTGGGAAATGACGGCACATCAACTAAAGTGGGGCCAAAAGGAGGAATTGTTAACAATACACCAAAACACAAGGCAGCACCAGTTAATGTACCCACAGCAAATAGACCAAAGAAAGTTACTCAAAGTAATACCCCGATTGTGAAGAAAGCCCCTATATCCCTGAATCCCAGTGCATCCAGTACCATCCCACAGGTCCAATCGAAGCAAGGAAATGGAACCCTTTTTGTCTCAAACGATAAAACGGGCATAAAACCTAAAGAAAGTACAAGCACAAACACCCCTCTACAAAAAAAAAATCTACCTGAAAAAGCAAGATCGTCTCGCTTCCAGACAATTAACCTTCCGCCGGAAGCTTAGCCCTTCGTGGTTGTACTGACAGGAGTGCCACCCCTTAAAGAGGGAAAAAAGGAAACACACTTTGAGCTAAAAAATAAATGTGTGCAATGGCTAAAGTTAAATAGACCCCTACCTCCAAATATCTCTGGGGAAATACTCACGGTCAGAAGAGGGGAATGGATAGGGAGAGGTATAAAAACAATAGCAGGGGACATCATAACAATCAATTTCAGAGATACGGCTGCAGTGAACTATATATGCAATGCACCCCCCAGTGGATCTAACACACAAATCCATCCTTTACATCTATCATATTTCTACCAGATCATACCCCAAAGACCAATGCAGACAAATAGGACATCGATGAGTAGGGTTCACCAGTTAGTACCCCAGCACAGATTTCACCAATGGCAAACGCCCTGGCAAGACACTCCAGATTATGACCCTTTTCTATCCCAGTACGTGCACTGGAACAGGTTCTGTGCACTGGATGAGGTGGACTGCCTCGCACCTGAGGAACCCAGCATCCCACAATCCGACAAGATGTCAGATGAGGAAGGGCTTACAGCGACAGGAATTTACATACCAATTGCCCCAGAAGATAGCGGGGGCAGGAGGGCTAGTACAAGTACAAGGAATTCTAAAAAACAAAAAGGGGGAATTAAAATGTTAGATCGAATAGTTCAAATGGCAATTGTAGATCAAATTAGGTGGAATACGAAAACTATTCATGCACCCCACACTAAGACAATAACAGTAGGGGAAGACAAGGAAACGTATCCATTAAGGGTACTGAAAGGGCCCACTATGGGGGACAACCAGGATAGCCTCCGAATTATATCCTGGAACATCGCAGGATTGGCAACCAAATATGATTCCCAGGAATGGCGGAAGTATATAAACAATTTCCAAATCATATGCCTGCAAGAGACCTGGGCGGTCGACCCCAACCAGTATAGCATTGAGGGGTACAAATGCTTTTCTGTCCCGGCCGTAAAATCATCATCTGGGAGAGGGACCGGAGGACTAGCAATATATGTAGACCTCCTCATTCATGGGACTTGGTCTAATTATAAGTGGGATTCGCGAAATATACAAGCGATAGGGTACCGTTCCAAAAGGCTCAATCTTCTTTTATTAAACTGGTATAATGCGGTAGGCACGATGTGAAAAGGGAATGTCACAAAAGAACTGGACTCTCGATTAGACAGGCAGATTTTATTAAACAAGACACCAAATTGCCCCAGTATAATACTTATGGGGGATTTTAACTGTCACCTTTGCGAGAATTTAAGACCACTGAATAAGGACTGGTCGCGATGCACTATATTAAAAGGCCCACATTTTGCACACACTACAGAGGGATGGGATTTAGAGAAGCTAGCAAAAAGGCACAACCTGGTCCACACCATGGATCTGATAGAGCTAGGCAGCAATGGAGACCCCAATCCCACATTTAAGGGCAGAGGCTGCCCCTCGTATATTGATTTCATTATGGTTTCACCTATAATAAAAAGAAGTACCAGCAGTATGACTATTGACTTAAGCATATTTAGCGATCACAACCCACTGGTCTTGGTATTAAAAGGTATTAACTTCAAGAAACCTTTACATAGAATAGACATTATAGAAAAGGTGGTGGACCAGGGGAGGAGGATCAAGTGGGCCAGGACAGATGGAGACAAATTTTATAGAAGACTAATATCAGAAGGGCAAAACGCTATAGATATATGGCTTGATCCCAGCATGGGGGGAGCAACGGTGGTCAGTGCATTTGAAGAAATTGCACGTCACGTAGATGACCTACTCAAGTCCTCCAAAGGCAGTAAAACAGCCCTCACACCCCGTTGGTTTGATCAAGACTGAATTAAGGCGCACAAAAATCTTAAACTTAGCCTCAAATCGTGCCCCAGGGATAATCTTAAAATAGTACACTATAGATCAGAATACAAAAAGGCCCTGAAATCCTGTAAAAAAAAGCTTACAAATACAAGCATGGGAGGACCTAAGGGAGGTGGCAGAAAGGGGAGACATGTCGGGGTTCTGGAAAGTCATTAATACACCATGTTTCCAGGATCCAGGCGTGCCTAAAATAATAAATACCATTTTACCAGAGCAATGGTATACTCATTTCCAGAGCCTTTATAACCACACAGGACAACTAATACAGGATGAAGGATCAAGGTTAAATCCAACTACTCGATTAGATTTTTCCCTGGCAGAAGTAGAACTGGAAATAGCAGGATTAAGCAAAAACAAAGCACCCGGCCTTGACGGTATACCCCCTGACCTCTACCTGAGCAATAAAGAGCTGTGGGCTCCACTACTCACGAGGGTTCTGAACGAGGCAGTGGTGGCAGGGCTACCTCGTTCCCGGTCAACGGCAACTATTGTCCCAATCTACAAAAAAGGGAATTGTGATGACCCACAATGTTACCGTCCTATATCCCTCATAGATGTGACGGCTAAGGTGCTGGGCCGTGTCATTCTATATCGTTTACAGGAATGGCCGGAGGAGAACCAGGTCCTCACAGACATACAATACGGGTTCAGGGAGGGCAGATCTACCACCGACCAATGCTTGAATCTTTACCTCCTGACAGCCAAATACACCATCGCCGCTAAGGGGGCTATATACATGGGGTTCATGGACCTCTCCGCGGCTTTCGACCGTGTAAACAGAGAAAAACTATGGGCCCTATTGCTAAACTTAGGAGTGGAACAAAAACTAGTAGACCTCCTAAAAGCCTTACATTGGAACACTTCTGCATCAGTTCGATATAACCAAGAGGGAAGCAGGACTGAGCAGTTTGTATGTACGAGCGGAGTGAGGCAGGGTTGTATTTTAGCGCCTTTTTTATTTTCCATATATATCAACCGCCTGGACAAAGAACTACTTAAACTGTGTGTGGATTCACCCCAAATAGGACATCGTGCAGGGCCCGTATTACTTTACGCGGACGATGCGGTGTTGTTAGCCAGAACACCGCTGGGGCTCCAGAAGTTGATTGATGGATTTGTTAACTTTATGGCTAAACTTGACCTATCTGCCAACCTGGAAAAATCCTATGTCATGTCAGCGGGAGGCAGGGAAAAAAGGAACTTCACCTACAAAATCGGGCCCCACAAGATAGGCCAGGTCAAGTCTTTCTCGTATTTAGGCGTATTGTTTGATGAACACTTAAATTTGAAACCCTTGATGGACAAACACGCAGCGAAACTGGTGGCGTCATCAGAGGCCATAATGCGCTACGGGAGAAGACTTGGCAGATGGTCCCCGGAGCAAATCCTAAACTTGTACAGATCAGTTTGCTGTGCTAAAGTAGTTTACGGAGCAGAAGTATGGGGTTTTACAAATAAACAACTGCAGCAGATCCAGGTGGAAGAAAACAAGTTCTTTAAAAGAATCTTGAAATTGCCCCAGAGTACTTCAGCCTATATCATCCATAAGGAATTAGGGGAGCCCTACATCGAAGATCGAATTAAAATTAGACCACTCCTCGCATGGATTAAAATCTGGATTAATCCCGAAACGGACCTCACCAGACAAATCCTTAAAGACTGTCTGAAACGCGACAGAGGGGACCGCATTCCATGGTTGAAATATGTAAAGGACTCTTTTGAGGCAATTGGTTGCAAAAACTTCTACATTGCACCTGAATCTTTAAACAGTCAGAATAAAACAATGGTAAAAAAACTTTTTACAGAATGGACACTCACGAATAGGGCTGAAGTGGAAAAGTGTAAACCTACTGTTTTATCCTACTGTTTACTGACAAAGAAACAAGGAATGGAACCATACCTCACTGTGATGCATAATGCCCAGGACAGATTTTATATGACTCGGTTCAGACTCAACATGTTACACCATCTACTCTCTGTCCCCCCTGGATTTACTTTAACACTGGAGGCGAAGGGTACCTGCGGCTGCGACGGTAGGTCTCCGCAGGATACCCTTCACTTTGTTTTGCTATGTCCCTTTTATTCTGTGCCCAGACGCAAATTTTTTGTAGGGATCCTGAAAGAAACTAAATTTAGACAAGCAAAAGCAGCCCTAAAGTTTCTGCAGGAAGCCTCTGACGCTCACACATTGTTTTGCACAGTAAGCTTTATTAGGGTGGCAATGAGGTTAAGGAACACAAGAGAAATAACCGATTGCATTACCCCATAAACAGAGACTTCCATGGAAATTCCCCTTCCTTCTTTGCACATATAATGAATTTTAGCTTGTTTTTAACTTATTTTAAATCATCTTTATATAAAAATGTAATTGTCTATGTACTTTTATGGTGTCTTTTTAAGTGCCGAATAAAGATTTGAAATGTGAAAAATGAGAAGGGTTGCTACTTAGACATCAAGCATTGTCTGTTCCAGCAGGGCACACTCAAATGTAGCCCACTTCAGTGGGCATTAACGTAACATCCTTACGTTTTTGTGCATCCTTAACTCATGAATTTCGCATTTAAGATGGATATCAATTTATGCATAAAATGTGTCACAATAGCATAAAACTTGCACTTCCCATTTCACCAATTGATCACCCATTTTAACAAGGCCAAAAGATCCCCTACTCAAAAATATATCATTTTGTTCATTTTAATGGAGCAGTATATGTTAAAATTCGAAAAGCAACAACATTGATAATGAATGCCTCAACATGAAAACGAGGCTTGTACCCTCTCTAGTCTGTCTTGGTGCTCAATATCATATAGTTGGTAACAGGCTTGGATTTAACGGTTTTATGACAGAGGTACACATGGCTAAACCAAGTGCACCTGTACAACGCAGTCCGAACAATGAATGCGTCTTATCAACGCATTCCTTAGCACGCATGCCTTTACCATGCAATTTCGGGGTAAAGGCATGATTAGTAGAGGGATGTGTGGTAAAGTTCACACCCCAGCCCCTCCATCCTGAGTTCTAAAACCTTGCCCCTGCCCTATAATTAACCCGACCCCCTCGAGCCCAAAAAACTACCCCTTCCCTAAAGCCTTAAACTACCCCAAACCCCCCTGCCCTGAGTCCTAAAAACTGCCCCCACCCTGAAAACTGCCCCATCCCTCCCTGCCCTGAGCCCTAAAACTCGGCCCCCTACCTTAAAGCCGACCCCTTTCCCCGCTGCCCTGAGCCCTAAAACTCTGCCCTTACCCTAAAACCTACACCGACCCCAGCTCACAGGCCTGAGCCCTAAAACTGGCCCCCTCCCTTAAAATGTACCCCTCAGGCCCGACCCCAGCGGCCCAGCCCCAGCCCAACTTAGCTCGGCAAGTGCCGGTCCTTCCTTCAGGTTCCTCTCCACTCCCGCTTAGAGAGCAGGGGCCTTATTTATGAAGGCCTTGCGCCGCCGGTGCGTCACTTTTAAAATGGGAAAAAGTGACGCACCGGTGGCGCAAGGCCTTCATAAATGAGACCCCTTGAACGCAAGCGTTGTTCAGCTTGCGGGGAAACGGCACTCGTGCTTGAGGCCGCGTTGTAATGGCCGTTTCCCGGATGTAACCACATCTACTTGAAAGTCTATTCTGCATCTCCATGGGTAGATGAGCAACTTTGACACCCAGGTTCGAATCGCAACAGCAGAGAAATAACCACTGGAAGAACAAAGGCGCGCACACAGGATGAACATAGTAGACTGTGAGTTGCTAAATATTTTAAGTGGTTTTGTCTGTAGGCATTACGAGCCCACCCGGATAAAGTAAAAAGGAAACATTGGAGGCAGACATTAAAAATAAGGCCATAAAATAGGCGAGTCTCCCTTCTGTACTCATGGGAACTCTCACAACCATCTTCTCTGCTGCTCATCACTTTCACAGTCAAGTCACTAATCTTTCCCCTTTGACACCAGCACGCACTTGATCCACGTCTGATGTTCATATCAAAACACCTACAATGAACTCTGACCTCCACGCCCCTGACAGCACAACTTCTCATTTAATGAACAACCACACTGGCTCCTTGCATGGAACATGGAGGCGCCTTCCTTAAAGCACTACCATGTCCCTTCAGTTATTAGTGCCAGACACTTCTCCCCTTCATTTCAGCCTCCTAACCGCAGTCAATTAGTATATTGAAAAGTTTCCTCCTACCACTGCCTCCTCCGGAGGTCTTTTCCACCACCAGATTCTTTCAAGCCCGCCTTCCGGCGGAAGGTGTCGCTGTGGCCGGATGGCACTAGAGTTTTAGGGACACTCTTCGGATAATGTGTTGGAGCAGACTTAAGGCCGGCTCCACCCCTTTTCCTGCCCTCTGTAACCCATCCATGATGCTCTGGAACCTTAAAAACCATACAGAGACGGCATTCTGGCCATCAAGTTATGTCAAAGATAATAGATCCGAAGGAGAATCGCAGTGTCCATTCAGAAACATTATCAATGGATCATCACTTTCATTTCTTCAACATGTTAATAATAGGATGGAATTGCTCACTGCTTTAATTGGCAGATCTTTTGAACCCTGGGTAAAGCTTTTCCTGTGATTATTTATTTACTTATTTATTTATTGATGATGTATTAAGCCCTTCTTGCAGGAGGCGTCTGTGTGCATAGAAACGATAAAGGAGATGGTGTTTGAGATGAAGAAAGTTGAAGATAGCAAGATGAAGACAGCAAACATTCACTGTGCCCGTTCACAGTGCCTAGACGTTTACATTCTGGTTCATAGTAACCATAGTAACAACAACAAAAACAAACTTTTTATATGGCACTATATACTAAACCTCTGCTTTTTGTAAGTTGTGTAAAAACAAGGGCTCCTATTATCCATTATAATGACTCTCAGGGACATATTCACAAAGAGCTAGCATCGCTGCAGCCTCATTTTTTGTATGCAGTGGTGGCGCAATCAGTGCTGCACACTGCACAATATTTACAAACGGACACATTGTGCCCAATGCATCAGTTTGTAGTGGCCTGAATCACATTATACCTGCACTAGTTATAATGTATGCAGTGTAGGCGTTCCCACGTATGAAATTTACAACTTTTTCACTGCGTCACTCTATGCCTTGACTGCGTCAAAAATCCCTATCCCTTCTTAAACCAGGTGTAAGGATTGACGCAGGGCTTTTAACATGGGACTCGCCTCGGAGTTCTGGCGCATTGCTGGACTTGCGGCAGTCTACGGTGAACTCAAGCAATGCGTTACTATAGCACCAAAAGATTAATCAGAATTTCTGATGCATCCGTGAATCCTTGCACCATGAAGCGCTTTATTATAAATACAGCACATCGATGATGTTGTTAGGACATTTGTGGCAGGCACAGGAAATCTGTCCCATCAATGCTGATGCGTCAGTTGTTGTAAATATGCCCCTCAATTCACAAACCTCAGAAGGATGGAAGGCTGAAATATCCTTTCTTGGATTCAAACTTATGACTTGCTGATCAGTGTGGCTCAATGGTTAGAGCGGCAGACCCTGATGCAGAGGTCTAGCCCGGGACCAGGGTTCAATTCCCCGCCTCGGTGAGTCTTGGGCTCAAAATTCCACGGACCTGATAATTCTCGCCTCGGTGCCTATTCCAATCATGGAGTCCCACTCTGCAACTCTGGGCAATAGCTTGCTTAATCTCCACAACGGCCGGCACAACGCTAAGGATGCCTGGCCTCCACCTTGGGGGTGCCCAGGAGTGGACACCTCACAGGGAAAGCCAGGATGGGTTCCACAGCGGTATTCGTACAAGCGCCTTGAGACCCTTGCGGATGAGTAGTGCACTATACAAGTATCAATTTACATTTACATTTTTTACCCCATGTTAGAGGACGAAGCTTTCAACTCACTCATCCTGGTGGCCTCTGTGCATTTTCATCCAGAACCTGAATGCTACTCCTCTTCCTATTAATATGACCACAGTTTGTGTAAAACTTGGATTCAGAGGGCCTCAATTATGGCATTTTGATGTAGGGCAGCGCAGCAAGGCACCATTCTGCGCTGCCCTACCCCAAAGTGAAAGGGAAGGATTGCACCATATTTAAGCAATACAGTGCATTCTTGTCCTTTCTGCCTGCACTGGTGCCATTTCGGCAGCCTAGAGCCAACGTAGGCATCCTTCTACCATGGCGCAAGGGTGCTTCTGCTGCAGGCAGGATTGTTTTTGTGCATTAAAGACCATCGTGTGGTGAAGGTTTTGCAGCACCGTTTTCGCACAAATCACAATGCCACCCCAGTTTAGACCTGGCCATATGCAAATCAGCCTTGACCAGTGCCTCAAGGGGAACAGTCCATCCCAAACTGCCAAGCTAGGTACTCCCTGGACCGGAAACAAGCATCCTAGGACCGGTTTTGGGGTTTCACCCTTTATCAGCCAGGTTAGCTTGATTCCAGTGGCACAGTGAGCCCGGGACCCACGTCTGGACATACCCGGCGAACTAAAGGCGAGCAAGCAAAAGACACACAATTTAAGGATGGAATGCAGACCAAATCAAAACATTCACCCCCGGTAAAGAGATCTGTGTTAAATCCATAATTCTTTTGCTCACCATGCCACCCCAGTTTAGACTTCGCCATATGCAAATCGACCTGGACACTGTGCCTCATGGGAACAGTCCAGCCTGAACTGCAAAGCTAGGTCCTCCCTGGAGCGGAAACAAGCATCCTAGGACCAGTTTCGTGATTTCACCCCTCATCAGCCAGGATAGCTTGATTCCAGTGGCACAGTGAGCCCGGGGCCCATGTCTGGGCATACCCGGCACACTTAGGGCGAGAAAGCAAAAGACACACAATTGGGGTGCTGCTCTACCCCAGATGGGCCTGAGAAGCTCACCACCATCTCCTGCAGATATTTTGAAATGTAAAACCTTTAGCAAATCCTCCTCTTTTTCTTCTGCTGTTTCTAAATTTTCACCAGTGATGTGGGGAAACATATATAAGTATCTAACAATGCTGTCAAGGTACAAGGCCTAACCTTGTTCCTCAAGTGACTAATTTGGTATTTCAGTTTATCGTGGGTGTCTTTCAATCAAAAGAGTTCAGATTCTAGCCTGCTCTTGGTGTCTTCCTCGAAAAAATATTGTGGATTTGATTTATACTTAGGATTCTTCAGTCGTTTCTTAAGGTTATTCAAGCGTTCAATATCAAAGGTACCTTCTCCTGGAAATGCTTTTTCTCCTGGCTGCCAGCGCACATAACCTAATGTTCAATATACCTACATGTGCCTTTTCCATATAGGTGGTACATCACTTTGGTAAGAGTCCCTTTTGCTGGAGTATTTTCGACCATGACATTTTCTACCCAATTTCATTATTACACACTCATTCACAACATGGTACACTGTTATGTGTCTGCAGGCCTCGTGCCACAGCTCATCCCATGGAAGAATGAACGGAGAAAGATAAGAAGGTAAAGGTAAAGGTAGGTCTAGGAGCTCTTCCTATCTGCCTTCATGCAGTGAGGTAGAAGGATTATTTCAGGCCAGCACACTGACTCATTGCGTTTGAAGTTCCCTAGTCACAGCCCTTTGGGACTCGCAGCATTTCCAGGGCAACTAGATCAGTGCACCCATTTCACTCATATGCTAGTGTCTGTGCTACCGGTTCTAGGCACTTTTGACTTCTTTATCTCCGCAGCCCTCTAGAGCTTCCTCCTCTAGATTCTATAGGTGTGTGATATATACACCTACTTCTAACTCTTCATATTCCAGGACTCCCTCAGACCTACCCAAACTAGTTTATCCCATTGTCACCTACCAAGACAGTAAGTTGAATTTCAGTGCAAATTTCTTTACAACTGCTAAACACAGCCAGACTTCACATAACACACATTTCAAAGTACGCTAGTGCTGTCTGACCTGGTCGGTGAGTTAAGCACTGGACCAACCACCACCCAAGCTCCCTACCCAGAGAATCCTTCGTCTTACCAATATGAAGCCTGTGGTTGACTTGTAGCTCCTGTTAGGAATTACAGGAAACAGAACTGCATGAGAATCAATGGAGATACACATCTTGCATTCCTGATTTAGTAAAGGTTTTCCATGAATCCTTTTAAGTCAGAAGAGGTCAGGAATGGAGATTGTAGACCAAGGGTAGTTGGAAGTTAGCCCATCAGGCTGAGATAGACTTGCAGAGAATTGCTTCTGAGTTCAAAGACAGGACTGGAATCTGCAATGTAAAGACTCCTCTGCACTAGCTCAGTTGTCTAACTGCATTACTTGTTGATTCAGCTACTTCACTAACATGAATGGAGACAAAGATCATCACTTTGTATCCACTGTGAGAAAAGGATATGTTTATCACTGAATAAAAAATGTCACAATCTGGTTTATTTTAATATGGATATACCAATTATTTCATTTTGTGTTCTCATCAAAGGGTACCAAGCAATGGGTCTGTGAAAGTCCTGAGCCGATATCCAGTGTCTGTCTTTAACCTGTGTCTACAGTTTATCTCCCTTCCCCAATTTAACCTTGGTTTCTAATTGAGATAATTGATGATTTTAGTTTGAATGGATGGATGAATGATTTTCTCAGCGGGCCCCTTTTGTTTCAATTGAATCTTCTTTCTAAAGTTAGGTTTGCCAGGCCCAATAAATTCTTCCAAAATGGATCCCATTGAAAATCATTGGAAAACCGTGACCCAGGCTAATAAAATTCAAGCCAATTTAAACACAGGCCACCAAGAAAGGACATATTATTTTACAGAACTAACTAGTTATTTCCCCTTGGACAAGATGTACAACATACACAGTTGTGACTGGGAGGCAATCCCCCTATTATTGTTTTACTGATGCCCAGAGTCCATGTTAATGTGCCTAATAGTTAGGCTCCAACGGGTAAGTTAATGAGAAATGATTTGTTATATTCCTCCTTGTTCGCCTAGTGCCACCTACATTTATTGTAGAGACCATTGCATTTTCCAAGTGACACGAGTAAAGTGCCCTTCTTTTCTTATTTAACAAAGGATGCTTTGGCATGTGCTGCATGAAAACAGACCATGGTTAGTCTAATAATTAGTTCCCCTTATCCAATTCAAAGCTATGTTTTGGAAAAAGACTGACCACACAGACAGAAGATAATGTCTGCTCACATTAATGCATGCAGTTAGGAATGTGTTTTCTATGTTAGCCATTTACAGCAAAGTGTAAGAACCGTGTGGTCAGAGAAACCTGCGGCCACTGCGTTGTTCCAAAGAATAAGAGAAAAATTCAAGACAGCTTCTTCAAACACTTTATCAGAGATTTCTCTACCATCGAGCACCCTATCACCAAATTAACCAGAATTAACCAGGAAGGATCAACTTGGTCAGTGGTTAGAAGAACAAGAAAAGGTATTCAAGTTGTTAATACTGCTTTCACCTCTGCCCCATCATAATTGCTTTACCTTAGATCCATGAAGTATTTTAAAGCCTGTGAGAAATTGGGTTGTTGGCTGACTGGGGTCTGAGCCCTGGACGAGCTACAGCCACAATCCTTTGCAGGGTGGACAACAAAAAGCTACTAAATTAACCTATGCTTAACCCTGGGAAGCTGGACACAAAAAAGTAGCCAGGCTTAGCTTAGAAGCAATGTGCAAAATATTGTATAAAATAGTTATGTAGCACACAAACAGTAATAAGGTGAAAACACAATACAAGAAAAATTCCCAAACCAATTTAGAAAAACAGAGTACATTTTAATAAATTAATAGACACCACAATAACAAAAATCTAATCCTTAGAACTGGAGTTGCAGATTTGTTAGAAAATAAACCGCAATATAGCCCTAGAAGCATAAAGCACCAACTATGGCTATCTAATTGCACTGGACCGGGTCAAAGTCAAAAGTTCAAGCTGACCGCAATGGGGTGTGGGGCAGATAGAGTATCAGATTGGTCCAGCTGAAATTTCACGTTTTCAAGTTTTTTGTTAAGAATTCCGTTTGCGTTGGAAAAGGGCACAAGGAGCAAGGAGCGAGTCGCGGGCGGTGGTTAGAGTGGCACAAAGAGCAGGACGGGAGTCATAGATAAGCAAGCTGCACCTTTTCGTTAGCAGTTCCCACAGGTTGTCAATGCTTCTGTGCGAAGAGACGGGCTAGTGGTGGCTTGCGCGGATTTTCAGTGCAAGCAGCGTGGTTCCAGTGCAAATGGGCTTGTTTGCAGTGACGAAGAGCCCAAAAGTTTGAGTTCAGGAGCTCGAGAACCAGACCGAGTGCCCAGGACCTGAAAGGCACCACTTGGGGGATAAGGAAGTCGCTGAGGATCTGTTGGGGAGCATTTATGTCCCTGAGGCTCATATCAGGAGGCCAGCAGCCTAGCCCTTTAAATCACTCTGAGGCCCTCAGTTCAAGATAGAGTTGCAGGTCAAGTTCTTCTTCCCAGGCAAGATGTAAATGTTTTTTTCACAACAAATTTTATTGATAGGTCAGGTAAAAGCATACATGTGGCCCCCCACAATCAGGAGATCACCACCAAGTATCATGACACGTTTCAGTATTATTGCATAGCCCAATCAATGAAAAGAGGAAAATACGAACCACCCCCCCACCTCCACCCCTTTACCCCAACCACCCAACGTCCCGTCTACCCGCCCCTTACCCCTCCCTAACCCCATGCACGTGATCACAGTAAGCCTCCAGCACTTGGTCGTATTGTGCCCGGTACAGCGCAACCCCCTAGGCCCGAGGGTCCACCTCCACCTGTAGTCCATCCTCCTGTTCTGCCGGGGGGTCCAGAAGCAACCCTCTATACTCCGCCCATCGTTTCCAGATTTTATAGTGCTTACGGGGGCATCCTCTGGCCTCAAACACTGGGCGCTCCAGCCCCATAAAGTAGTCCAAACCTGCCTTCCATGCACACAGTGGGGGGGCTCGCACTCCCTTCCATGCCCTTGCCAGGTCCCTCTTGGCGACGACCAAACCCAGGAACAACAGGTGGCGCTTGTATATATTCCCTCCTACACCTTCTAGTACATGGAGGAGCCCCAAGCGGGGGGTGCGGGGAAGATCCCACCCCAATACCTCCGACAGACAACTCCATACACCACTCCAGAATCTGGTCAAGCCAGCACAAGACCACACAGTGTGCAGCAGCGTACCCCTCTCAACTCCACAGCGCAGGCACTCCGGTGACGCAATCAGGCCCGCCTTCCACAATCGTTCCAGGGTGTATTTGAACTGAATAAGCCTAAGTCTAATCGCTATGGCCGTCCCTCTCGGGGACTCTAGTGCCTCCCTCCAATCATCTTCGTCTAAGGGCCAAACATCTTTCTCCCAGGCATCTTTAAGTGGAAGTAGGGAGGAAGAGCAGTGCGTGACTAGCGTCTGGTAGATTCGGGATACCTTCTTATCGCCACGGTCACCCATGAAGACCTTCGCCTCCACTGGGCTGAATTCCGGCAGTGACTCCAACCCCGCAATGCTGGGCTCAAGTGCATGGCGAAACTGCAGATAGCGAAAGAATTGGGTCTTGGGCTTTTGGAACTCAGTACTGAGCTCCTGGAAAGATTTGAGGGTTACCCCGGTCAGTACGTGTCCTAGTGACGAGATCCCGACCGCGTCCCATCCGCCGAACCCCGTCAACGAGGCCAGCCCGGGGAGCCTCCCGTTCTTCCACAACGGAGTCTCTGCCGTTAATCTGCCCCACCAGCCCATGCGGCACAGTGCCTGCTGCCAAATAACAAACACCACTCGCGTGGTACACGGCAGCTCACGCCGTAGCTTGGCCGAGTATAGGATCGTGTGCAACGTATTATCACCCATCCGCGAGCGCTCCAGAGCGTACGCTGGGTCTCCTCTGTCCCCATACCACCATTCGTTAAGTACCAGCAGGTGGGAGGCCTATTAGTAGGACAATAGGTCCGAATAGCTAGGCCACTACAATACGTGGACAGGAAGCACGTCCGCAGCGCCACCCTAGCTGCCCCTCCGGCCCACAGGAAACGGCTCAGGACAGAGTTAACCTGTCGAAACCATTGGGGAGCAATAAGGTGGGGGTGGTTCTGCAGCTGGTATAAGAGGCACGGGAGTGCGACCATCTTGAAGATCGCAGATCTACCAAAGATGGCTAGAGGCATTCGAGACCACGTTTTGACATCTGTCTGGACCTTGTCCCACACTGGTACTACGTTGCGTTCCCACGCAATGTCCGCGGACTCGGAGAGGAACACTCCTAGGTACTTCAATCCCCCGGCCGCCACCTGCAATTTCGATGCCCATGGGTCCGCCACTACTCCGCCACCCAACACCCACAGAGTGGACTTGCGCGGGTTCAGACAAAGGCCCGACACCTCCCCGAAAATGCGCATTATCTCCGGGACTCGGGGGCCCGATCTGCCTAAATCCGTAAGGAAGAAGAGAACATCATCTGCATATAGTGCAATTCTATCAGTGAGGTGTCCGCCCCACTCAAAGCCCCGCATCTGCGCGTCGATACGTACCCAAGAGGCCAGAGGCTCCATAGCTAGTGCAAATAAATACGGGGAGAGCGGGCACCCCTGTCGGGTCCCTCGGCCGATAGAAAACTTCTCGGAGACCGCCCCGGAGACATGCACAGATGCCGTGATATCGGTATAAAGCAGTTTGACGTAAGAGATGAACACCGGGCCCAGGTTGAGACGGGGCAGGAGCGCGAACAGATACGTCCAACTGACCGAATCAAATGCCCTATCTATATCCGCTAGTAGTAGGGCCGCCCGTACTTCTATGGCCCCAATAGCATCAACTGCTGCCTGCGCCCGCCTGATATTGTGCCGCGTCGCCCTATTGGGCATAAAACCAGCCTGATCCGGATGGACCAGGTCAGTCACGTACGGAAGAAGGCGGTTCGCCAAGGCCTTAGCCAGCAGCTTAGCTTCGATATTAAGTAAGGAGATTGGGCGATAGGAGTCCGGTTCGTCTGGGGGTCTGCCAGGTTTTTGAAAGACCACAACTTCGGCGTGCCGCCAGTCAGCTGGCAGTCTACCCTGCGACCGCGCCGCCTCCAGTGCGGTCCGGTAATGGGACCCCAATTGGAGTTAGAATGTCTTATAAAATTCACACGGGAAGCCACTTGGCCCAGGCGCCTTCCCCGTGTTGAGCTGTCCCAACGCGTCTCCCAGTTCCTCCGCCGTCAGGGGAAGATCTAGTGCTGTCCTGGTTTCATCCGAAACCGCTTTCGGAGGCAAGTCTTCAATGAATTTATCAATCGCATCCGCTGATAGGCAATCCCGCGGAGCATATTGCTCCATATAATAGTGAGCGAAGCGCGCCGCCAGTTCAGCCGGGTCCATGATTGCCATACCATCCCTATCAGTGAGACCCGGTACTATTAGTGGCTGGAGGGTACGTTGACATAGCCTATGGAGCATGGTACAGGACTTATCTCCCCACTGATAGACTCTGCTCCGCGTGGCCAGCCACGCTTGTCGAGCCTCGTCTAGTAACACAGACGCATATGACTGCTGCGCCTGCAGGAGCAACCTCACCGCCACCGCGTCTCCCCCTCCCCGGCACTGCTGTTCCAGAGTTTCTACCTGCGCTGCCGCTTCAGTGATGGCCTCAGGACATTGTCGACGTGCCGCCGCGCACCATGCATGTCCACCCCTCTTATGGTGGGCTTCATGGCTTCCCAGACCACGACTGAATCTATACCTTCCACCAGATTCTCCTGCCAGTAATGTGCAATCGCACCCCGCAGGTGCTGAACGTAATCGGCTTGTTGAAGGTGCCACGAGGACATTCTCCACCGAAACGGCTGACGTGCCTTATGTAGTCCAACCCTAACGGCCACCGGGGAGTGGTCAGATAACCCTCTTGGTAAGATCCCCGCCTCCCACACCCTGTTCAGGAACGCATTGGGCACAAATATATAGTCCAGACGCGAGAATGAACCATGCACTGCCGATACATACGTGTAGTCTCGCACTTTGGGATGCATATGTCGCCACAAATCCACCCAGCCCATCCCCTCCACCATCGCATTCAACCGGGTAGGGGTAGCCGCTGTCAACATCCCCTGCAATCTCCGACGGTCCATACACACATCCATTACTTCGTTCCAATCACCTCCCAGCACTGCCAAGGACTCCGGGATGTCCGCCCACACCGCAAAAAACTTCTCAGACAAGGACCATTGCAATGGAGGAGGGGCATAAATACTTCCAAAAACCACAGGTTCAGTGCCTACCATCCCCTGATAAAAATGTATCGACCCTGTGGGTCAGACCACTGTCTCTCATGGACGTAGGCCAGCTTGCGATGTACCAAAACAGCGACCCCTCTGGACCCCCTCGAAAACTCGGCATGATAGACTTGCTGATAACCAAACCTCTGCAGGCTAAGCACTTTCGTCCCCATCATGTGGGTTTCTTGCAACAAAAGTACATCTGCTGCCTCCCTCTTCCCCCACCGTAAGATCGCCCCCGTTTGATCTTGTCGAGCATGCCCCTTACATTCCAGGTTATCACACGCATGGACTCCCTGGGGAGCCCTGGAAGCGGTGCGTCAACCATAATCGTATGGAACGAATCCCTCGGGCCCCCGGTGCCACGCCCAAGCACACCTCACAGTCATTAGCAAAGCCTTAGAAATAACGTGCATTCCCCCCATCTACCCCTGAGCCCCTTAACAACAACAATCTCCCCACCCACTTCGTCTCTAACCAGACCCCCCCAACCCCACTCCCCCAACTCCCCTCGCCCCCCACCCCTATACCCCATAGAACTCTGAAGTATCTGTCGCGGCATGGGCAGCCTCGGGCCCAAAACAGAGCGCCCAAGGCCAACCATACCAATGGATCCCAACTACCCCTGCAAACAATAGGAAACCCCCCCCTCCCTAGACAACTCCCACTAACGTAGGAGGCAGTAGCCCCTATACAGGAGCACCCCGAACCCCCCCCCCCACCACCTCACACAAAGACAGATAAACAAATCAGCCGCGGCTGGAGGCGCAGCAGTCAATCATCAATGCAGTAGGATACAGTGGTACAGCTCCTCTCCGCCGGAGCTCACGGCATCAGTAGTAGGGCATACAGCCCCACAGTTTCTCATCAGCCCTTTCCAGTTTGATCGGCGTCGGTCGGCGCAGCAGTGGGAGACCCACTTCGAGAAGCAGAGCGTTTCCTAGATCGAGACCTTCTATTCCTTTTGGATCTGGCAGCCTGGTCCTCTCGGTCCTGCGAGGGAGTTCTCGAGTGTCCCGGGTTTAAGCAAGGTTGAGCGTGGGGCCTGACGCTCACCGGTTCATCAGTCCATTTGAAAACGTCCTCCGGTGTGTCAAAGAAGTGGGTACGTGATTGAAAGACCACCCGAAGGCGAGCGGGGTAGAGCAAGGAGTATTGAATTTTGAGGCCACGGAGCTTCGCCTTGGAGGCAATGAAGGAGTGCCGCTGTTGTTGCACAAGCCTGGTATAGTCGGGGAAGATCATGATCTTCTGATTTTCAAAGAGAAGGGAGTCCTTGGCCCTTGCTTCTCGCAATATAGTGTCCCTGTCGTGAAAGTTCAGGATTCTAGCGATCACCGGTCTGGGCCTCTCTCCCGCCGGCGGCTTTTGTGTCAGGGCCCTATGTGCACGTTCAATCACGAAGCAGCGGGATGGGACATCCGGGGGGAGCCAACTCTCCAACCACTGGGATAGAAACTGTTCCATGTTGTCCTTCTCGCAACCCCCCGGAAATCCCACAAAGCGAAGGTTGTTTCTGCGTGCCCGCCCTTCGGCATCTTCCACACGGAGTGCCAGGCCCCTTTGAATGTTTTCCATTGCCGCCATTTTCCGCTTCAGGGTCCCAACATCATCCTCCACAACCGAGATCCTAGACTCTGTCTCTGTGCTACGTGCTACTGCGTTGCGCAGGTCCTGGCGCAATAGGGTCACGTCCGCCCCAACCGCCCCAATCTTGGCATCCAACATGTCTCTGGGCTGGGTAATAGCCGCCATGAGCGCTGCATTGTCCGGTCCCGACCCCTGGCCACCAGACGCTCCGGAGCGTCCACTTGGTCCTGTAAATTTGTCGATGGGTCCCTGCTTGGCAGGCCCACCCCCCCCTCTGGTCATGATCGGGCTCACTCCCGGTCCCTTGCTCTCGTAGCAGTCTCTTCTTGCAAACCGCTTCAGTCCACCGGGGGGGGGGGGGGGGGGGGGGAGGGCACATGCAGGATTCTTCGGGGCAAGCCCCTGCGAAATCAGGGTCGCCGTCCCTTGTGGGCTCCTCTGCCCCAGGGTGTATGGGTCCACGACACAGTCGTCTAATCCAGTCCGGTTGAGGACTGACAAGAACGCCGTGACACCAGTCTAGCTACACCTCCCGGTGCATGTGGCTCTAATCCCGACCGTCCACTGCCAGGTATTCGCCGCAGATTGTTGGGGGCCCCCTACACCTACAGCCGTCACTCCAGGGCGGTTAATCGGGCACTCCGCGGGCTCCAGCCCCACCGCCTCCTCGCCAGTCACTCGGGGCCCCAGATGTACACCATGTGGACTCCTCGCCACAGCCACCAGCATCCGCTTGCCCACTGGATTGCAGGCACTACCTCCGGGGGGATCAAACACTGGGGGGGCCCCGAGACCAGGCAAGCGCAGCTGCTCCCGGGCCGGAGAGCGAGCTGGGTCTCACCCCAGGGGGCCAGCACCACTATCAGTCCCGCTGCTGCCCAGCCTCTGCCACACTCGTGCTGTACCTTCGGCAACCGGGGGGTCGCCCAAAATCGAGGCCCCGGCCTCCGGGTCTCACTGCAGGCCGCAGTCCCCTATCGGTGTTCCTGAGGCGCCTGTACACACGCCTCTGTTGTGGGGCACTGTCGCACCTTCTCTCGCTGCTCCGCTGATGGCCCTGTCCCGGGAGCGTGGGCCCCACCGCTGCTACAGCCAGCCGACTCTGTGAGCTCCCGGCCGGGGATCGCCAAAATCGAGGCCCCGGCTGTCCACGATGTGTGTAGGCCCCGGGGCGCCGCCGCCGCTATCTCTGCCACCGAAGGTCTGAGGACCTAGATTTTTACACCGGAGAGCACCCTTTGCTAACTACCACCTCTGCCACAAGTGGGAGGTGGGATG
This sequence comes from Lissotriton helveticus, assembly GCF_964261635.1. NCBI lineage: Eukaryota > Metazoa > Chordata > Amphibia > Caudata > Salamandridae > Lissotriton > Lissotriton helveticus. The sequence continues at coordinate 1,262,987,885 of NC_136061.1, read as the reverse complement.
CGGGTCCGGAGGCCAGGATAAATAGACGGATTGATAGCGGGCTGGTGGGAGCTCTAGCAAGCCACGTCCACCATCTTCGCCCTCGTAGCCACGCCCCCAAGATGTAAATGTTTGGTGGAGAGCCAGAAGGTGCTGGTGTGAAATGCTGTCAGTCTGATTCTTCTAGTCTGCCTTGGCTTTTAAGAGATGCTGCATTGCTGACTGTCTAACGGTCCCTACTGTTTAATAAATGTGAGACAGAGGGCTCTATAGAGGAGTAAGTGATATAAAGGAAGGTATACAGATGTGTATCAAAGGTACAGTAGAAAGGCGAGGTGCCCACTGCCCACAGGAGATTGAAGAGAGTTTTTGCAAGTGAACTCGACCAAGGAGACCCACTTGTTCCACTCTGTCTGTTGATCCATCAAATAACATTGTCTATAATGATGGTTGCCGATTCAGTTGATGAGAGTAGCCCTTTTAGAGGAATAAAGTGATCCAATGTTATGACGTAATCGATTGCCACCTGTATTGTGTCATTAACAGGGCTCGAGTCGGGGTACCACGTGGGTGGACGGCGTCCCCCCCACCTATTTTACCGGGAGCTCGATAACACTACTACGTTCTGGGTGTTGTAGTCTTGTTTTGCTTCATTGAACTAAATACAGTAACACACCTGGAAATAATTATCTGGGGGTGAAAGGGTCAGACCTGGAGACAGCGTCTGTAATGACCTGGAGGGATGCCTCATCACCAAACCTTCCCCAGGGCTAGAAAATACATTCATTAAATGCCCTTTACAGGGTATCAAACATGAATACAGGTCCTGCACCCAATTGTGACAATATCAAAAAGTTCTGATTTGTAAAATAGACGAACTCCAGTGCGAAAACCAATAAAGACATTTCCATCGAGTACCAACAAATACCCTATACATGTATATATTCAAGTTTATAAAGACACAATTGCATGTTTCACACAAGGTATACTAACGACTTATATATCACTTTTTGCAATATTAAAAACTATTTATAGCAAATAATCAAGCAGTGTTCAGAATTATTGTTTGTCAATAACATGAATAGCTCAAATTCAGTGGCAGTCATGAAAACACATTTTTATCGCTTTTCGAAAAAGAAAATGTTGCAAGACAAAAATTGAGAATTACACTGTTGGAAAAGCTCGGCCTCATCTTTCTTTCTGATAACCCTCGGCTGCATCATAAGGTTCTTGTGATAGTCGATAGTTTGCACTTAATATTGTTGCAGGGTGATATTTTAGCACTCAAAGTTGTGACAAATATTCTCGAGATACTTGAAGTGCTTGATTTTTTTTTACAACAGTTCATGCTCGTTTTTGTGAGTATCTCCTTTTTTTGTGTGAAATGCTTTTATTATACCCACACTGAGTTTGCTCTGGTGATCAAAAATATTTCTAAAAACTATAAAAGACATACAAGGCATACCAAAAGAAAACCATCCTAAAGTTAGCATATTGGAGTTTAGATGACTCATCACAAAACCTGTTATATATATCCCTGGGTCTCATAGAAAGTTACAATAGGCCTACCAATTTCTTAAAGATGCATGCTGGTTGAAAGAGAACATGCCAATGTGAAGAACAAAGTGGCTTTTTCAGTAAAATAGAATGAAAACTTGAAAAGATTGTAAATCTATTTTACAAACCGAAAAACAGTTTCTTTAAATGTTTATGACTAACCTATAACAGGATATGGAATGCTTTTTGAACATTTGCTACTGCTGTAATTGGCAGTATCCCAGCCAACTACTGTTCTCAGACATAAATTCAGGCAGCTCCATAGATAGGAGTAGGCCTGCAAAGCAGTTTTCCCAGCTGCATGCTGCACAGTGCTTGCACATTCTGTTGGGGTGCGATAGCAACTAACTTTTTCATTAGAAATATGTCATTTGAGCCTACAGTTCAAACCAATTTGAGCTAACAAGTACTCATGTCTCTAAAAGCTGCTAAAATCAAGACACAAATCAGTCAAACAAATTGAATTGATGTGCCTAATATTTTGATCCTTAAAACTGATTCCAGCCCCACAATGTAGATATGTTCTAATCCGATTTAAGAGACCCTGCTCAGACAAGTTCATTGTAGGTATATGGCTCCCTAGAATTGAGGTTCAAGATATATTTTTTTTTAATCATTTTATTGATGACTATGTAAACATAATGCAAATCTGATCATATTTCTTTAAACAGAGCATACATTGATTAAGACGCATATCATATTTCCAACCCACCTCCATCTAACCCATTTCTGGCAAAAGGTCTTGAGATGTTTTGCTCAATCCGAAACAGGGGGGTGTATGGCGGGTCATTTGAGGTGGTTCACAGATGTTTCCCCTGTATTCGTTCCATTTGCCCCATATTTGTGTCCACTTCTTTGGACAGCCCCTTGATTTATATACTGTTCCCTCAATCAACATGCACCAGTCTAGGTCTTTCTTCCATGCTGTGAGTGCTGGCGCCTCTTGTGTGCCCAATAGCCTGGCTATGTTACGTTTTGTGACTGTCATTCTAATGTCACCCAATTCTTTTCTGTACTGCTTAGGCCAGTGGGTTCCCAAATATTCAGGAGGCACAACCCTGTCTTATTCGCATTCTGGGTTCCCAGAACCTCTCCCATACACCGTGTCACTGCCAACCAATAGCGTTGGATGTGTATTCATTCCCAAATGAAGTGAATAAATGTACCCTCCCATCCACATTCTCTTACACTGCCAGGATCCTTTCTATCTCCCATTTTTAGAAGCGCCAGACCCGATAAATACACTCTGTTCAGAATCTTGAGTTACACAAGTCTAAGTCTTGATGAAATCACCACTTCCCGGGGGAATGCCAGGGCATCCTGCCAATCCTTGTACTCCATGCCCTCTACATCCATGTCCAAGTGTTCCCGCAATCGCAGGAGGGGGTCAGACATATTGTTAACTAATTTCTGGTAAGTCAATGAAATGGCTTTCCTGGGCATGTTTCCGTCGAGGATTCTATCTTCCAACGCAGTGGACTCTGCTATGGATTCCCCCTTTGGGAGGACTGCTTGTAGTGCGTGTCGTATTTGTAAGTACATGAGGTATTCTGTATGTGCAAGTTAAAACTCTTTCTGCAGCGGTGCAAAGGGGACAACTTCCCCCTTTTGCCACAGGTCTCCCACCCTTGAGATTCCAACCATATCCCATTTGTCAAAGCCCTTGGTATTTCTCAGAGTGCCGAATCTATCTAAATCCCACAGCAGGGTCATCTGTGTAGTTGTCCCTGTTCTTCCCCAGCTCTTGATTGCGGTATGCCATATTCAGACAGCATGATCGGCGGGGCCTGTCAATTGTAACTTTGTTGAGTTGGTATATATCGCTTTCACATAATTGCCATCAGGGAGAAGACATCGGTCCATGTTGTACCGAGGGTCATCATGGAGACTGTCTATACCTTGATTTATGGCTGCTAGGTGTGCTGCCCAATAATATATACGCACATCGAGCAGTCCTATACCACCGCGTACCATCCCTTTAGTAGCTTATGTGTCACTATATGGGGCGGCTTCCCCTCCCACAGGAGCTCTCTCTGTTCCCTCTCAATGGCTTTGAAATAATCGGAGTGAATCGGGTTCGGCGAGTTTTGCAATATATACAGGAAATGCGGCAGGGACATAATTTTAAATAACGCGACACAGCCCAGTAGGGACAGAGGGAGAGATTTCCAATGTTTAATATCACTTTTAAGTTCAAGATATTTTTGATATTACTATTTCCCATGATTGGTTAATGCACTATTAGCATATGTGATAATATCACATTGATTTCCTGCGACAAATCCTGCAAACGTGTTCGATCCGTGGACTGCAGCTTGCCTGCATGGTTTCTTTTCTTGCAGACCTTATTCAGGCTATTAAGGTTCCCCATTTCTGCTTAGATTTGAAAGCTCATCCACGTTGAGTGTCACTGTGCTCCTTCTTCAGTACAACTTTCTTCAATACCTATGCTACACTGCTCTCCCATCGTATGCGCTTGTACAACCTTCTTACGTAGCCTAGGTAGATGACACTTGTCTCATTCTCATTCAACTAAGTCCTGTTTGTCCACAGTACAAGGCAATGTTCATGCCTGTCGATCTACTATTGCAATTTGGATGAAGAGCAGGGTTTTTACTTTCAACACAAACACAATTGAAATATTGATCAAGGATTCCAACCCTCTACATGAAATTGTCCATTGTGGCTCTCCGAGCTAGGCCCCCTTCCACCCACCTCCAATTCAGACAGAATTCTTGGCTTCTAGTTTGATTACATGTCATCCCTTTGTAAAATAGTTCCTTTGTACTCAAGGAGTACAAGTTCCTCTGTACCAGTTGTGCTTTCTCCACTCCCTACATACATAATGGGTCTACTTCTGAAGCTGATTGTCTCCTCCCTAGGTGTCTTCCCCGCCTTCTACTACTACAATGGGCAGGAATATTTTAACCCGGAGATGCTAAGAGAAAAACAAGTGATTGTCCATGGAGCCAGCTCTGGCATTGCGGAGCAGATGGCCTACCACTTGGCGCATATGGGGGCCCATGTTGTCATCACAGCATGGACAAAGGAAAAGTTGAAGAACATGGTTTCGGAATCCATATTTCACAACCTAGTTCGCCTTTGATGGGTTTTTCAGATCCCTGAGTCAAGAGTTTCGCTTGCAGAAGACAAATGTCTCCATCACGCTCGGTGTCCTGAGTTACACTGACACAGATTCAGCAAAAAATACAGTTGCTGATGCCCTCAATCAGCCAGCTGCCTCAAAAGAAGAGTGTGCCCTTGTCCTCATCAAAGGAAGAGCCCTGTGCCAACGTGAAGCATTCTACCAATACCAAGCCACCAAACTTCCTCTCTTGTTGAGAGACTGGGCGCCAGAGTTCTTAGACTACCTTCTTTGTAAAAATTAAAATGTGGAGAAAATTGGCAAACAGTAGCTTCTGATATTTCTACCACCTGAGTCAAATACATTTTATAATCATCTAATCAAGTGTACTATGCCACTAGATACATGATCTGTGTGTATCACACAACTTGGGTAGGTAGCACAAAATTAGACTGCAACAGTTTTACATTCTAACATTGATTAAAGCCCGAACTTCTGTGCAAATGGACAGATTTTATCAATGAGCAGTTTTTTCTTGAACTGTTATTTTGATATATAAAGTCTCAAATCATACCTGCTGTTTTCACCCAGGAGAAGGATCCACAAAAGAAGTATATGAATATTTTGGGTCCCAGCATGATAAAATTATGCATTCATTTGTTCATCCATGTACAAGCCTACACCTGAAGGAATTCATGACATTCGCACAGCTAGAATAGTCTAAAGGCTAAAGCGGTTGACCTCGAAGTTGGGGAGCCAGGTTGAAGTCTCGACAGGGGCGCTTGACGTCCTATCATCCTGGGCAAATCAAAATCTCCCACGCTTAACCAAATGAATGCCTCTGTCTATAACACAAGTGGTGCTCATGTAAAGCACTCTGATACCTTCGGGTCTAGTTCACGCTATATAAAACACTGGAAAAAGAAGAAGGGTATTGTTAGTCCAAATCAATAACCCTCCTTGTCTAGATTATTGTAACACCCAACCTTTGGATGCCCACAGTACCTGATGACTAGGCTACAATTGATCCAGAATTCAGCTGCTCATAGGGGTTTGGTCCTTTCCAGATGATCTCCTATGTCTTAACATCTATGCAACATGCATTGGCTTCCATACATAAAGGTACATTTAAAACCCTTGCAGCAGTTCCTGAAAAGGTGGCTGATATTTTAAAGATCATCCTAATTCCTATACATGTTTACTGCAAACAATTCGGTAATTCCTATGGTTCATAGAATTCATTTAGGGAGCCACGTTTTTCCTCAGCCTGTTCCAAAACTTTATATTCAACTTTTTACCTGCCTCAGAGGTGAACTTCATTTACACTCATTTTCCAAGCAGCTTAAGACATGGCTCTTTCGTATTGCCAAAATTCGACCATGCAATTTATTTTTCTTTACACCTGTGAATCCTAATCCATTTTCAGGACACCATTTTGTAGGGTAATTGTTCATTTCCATTAGAAGAGGCGGTTTATCGTCGTCATCATCAGATCAAACCAGGAGGACTTTGTCTCTGAAAAAAGTCCAGGAACGACTAGGTCACATGCAGAGAATGGCGTATGATGTGAGTTATTCCTCACACTTTTCACCCTTTTCATTTTCAATGTATTCTTTATGTTTGTAACATTTATTCTCACTCAATTGCAAGATTCTTTGCTTGCTTCAATAAAATTGTGAGCCTCAATCACTTGTGTGACTCTGAGTACGCACACTCACAAGTTCCTCCACGATTTATATAATTTATGAGACCAATTACATGTTTCTTTTGACTTTTTTTTGTATCATTTGAAACAACAGGTATGGTTCGGATTTTTGGGATAGAACTCCATTCACTTGAATATTTCTACCTCAATTTAATGAATACTCAAGTTTTACATTTGTCTTGCTTTATTCCATGAGCAGCTCCCTCATTCTTGCTTGTGTCCTAATAATGACTCATTAAAATGAACTGCGTTGAAACGACGTCAACAGTCATTCGGCAGAAAAGGCAAATATTGATGGATTCTATCTGGAGAGGGCTGTTTTCCACCATTTAAAGTACTGTGCTCATTAGAAACACTGCTCTCTTTTCAAAAAGAAATTATATTTAAACTTCTCACTGTCTCTTTGATTGTGATCACCTTTTGCGACGTTTTCTCACTTTTGAGCACACATGATATCCTGATACACTGAGCACTTATTGTATTTTATATTTTTATACTTGTTTTTGTATGCTGCCTAATATAATTGAGATAAAGAAAGAATTGTTATTAAAATTATTTTTGGTTATATCCTTCCTTTGCAAATTGACTGCATATAAAAATACACTGCACAGTGTTGTATCACCTAATATGCATTGTTTATTATAATCATACCTACATGTGCTCTGTAACTTTAAAAACGTCTTGTACCCGGGGTGTGGCTTAGGCGCCGAGCGGGATGGCCGCCTAGAGTGGAAGCTCCGCCGCATCGGGACGTTTCCCGCACTTGGGGACTGTTTCTCGCCTGACTTTTCTCCCGCAGTCTGCAGCACCATGAACCGGAGCCCACACAGCACCTGGTGAGGTCCCTCCAGTGCTTTAGCGCATTGCGCTTTCTACTTTATAACCTCTTTTTGCCTCCGCTCCGTACTTTCGGTAGCAGCCGACATTTTGAAAATGCGCACCATCTTCTCGAGGTTTTAACATCCTCGCAGAGTGCTCTCCACAGATTCTCTTGTTTTCATTTGGCCACAACAAGATCTACGTTTGGAAACATGTCCATTTCTTGCTGCAGGATGCTCCTTCCTTACTTCATTCAGCTATGTACTGTTCTGTTCTGTTCTGGTGGTCATAATCATCTCCTCAATCAGTCCGCCATTTTAGGCGCCACTCTCCTCATGTACCTCATAGAATAACAAGCTCTACATCCATAATGCTCTTATTTCGACATGGCTTGGAATACAATGTCACTATTATTTGCTTTTCCTGTGAGACTTTAACCATATAAACACTCGCTGTGAATTACTCTTCATATATACAGCTCCTGCTTGTTTTACGCTGACCACCTGTAGCTGGACAATTTCTATTTGTCAAATTCTGCCTTGTCTCACGATTGTTTGCCTCTGGATATTGCACATTAAATAACCCTTTCAGTGACTTTTTTACAACAACGCATTTGTTTTCTCTAAACAAACTTTGTTGGATATTGTAATATCTTATTGCGCATTCTACGCTCCGAGATTGCTCTCTATGGGCGAATTGTGCAACCCAAAGTTTGTTTTTGTTTCCTCCAAAACTATTTCTTCAGCTACGCCTTCATTGTCTTCAGCATCAGGCTTCGCTTACACAGATCATATGGCGAGTGGTGCCTCTAATCGCTCATCCTCGACCCCATCCACTTCAAGTAAAGCATCTCCACCTACTACGTCTTCTGAATGCTTAAAACAGTATCCTCCATCTCCTGATAAACCATCGCCGCCTATATCTATGGCACTCATTTTAAAAGAGATACGGGCTTTGTGCCCATTTGTGGAAGAAACCAATCGTAGGATGCAATTTCTTGAGGAGAAATGGTCTACTATGGATACTAGAGTGTCTTCTATGGAACAGCAAGTTTCAGACATACAAGTTAATTCACAGCGCATCACTTCTCTGGAAAAGTCGATTCTTGCTCTCCAACAACATACTGAAGATTTGGAAAACAGGAATAGGAGGAACAATCTTCGTATTTATGGATTACCGGAGTCTCTGGAAGGTGATGACCCTGTGACGTTCTTTACTTCCTTTATTCCAAAACTCCTAGACATTCCAGCAACTACTTCTCTTAGCATCCAGAGAGCTCATAGACTTGGTCCTCGAGCGTCTGCTTCTGCTTCATCTAAACCACGAGGTGTCATCATTCTCTTCCTGAAATTTACGGATCTTCTTTCAGTTCTATCCGCAGCCAGATCTAAACGGCAAATTTCATGGCTAGGTCAGAGGGTATTTTTATCTCAAAATGTCTCCAATGCCGCCGCGACCAGACAAAAGGAATTTTTGAATCTGCGTTCCCCTCTGCGGACTCTGGGTGCTAGATCTGGCCTATTCCATCCATGTATCTTCAAGGTCACCTACCAAAATCAAACATGGACCTTTCAAGATCCTGCAGAACTCATGAACTTTATTTATATTCAAACTAATAATCGCATGGATACGTCTACTTCTGCTACTGGTTGATTATTTAGTCTTCCTAATTCCCACAGGACTCTTACTGTTGCTTTGCATCTGCTTATTCTTAATGCAATTTTGCTATTGAGACATCTTAGTTAGTTATGTTATGCTTTTCTTGATGTTATACTTTTGCATGACCTTTGACATTGATATTGTTAATCTTTGTTTTCTCCATGTTTCCACGCAGATTGTCAACTTGTTATATGTGACCTGGGGGCCGATTCCGATCCGGTACAATTCTCGTCCGTACGATTCACATCCGGAGCCGTCTCCGTACGACTCGTACACACACCGTATGACCCGACGAGTACGATCCGGACCGGGGTATCATGAAGCGATTTGTACGGTCCACTTCAGGTAAGGGCGATTCGTACGGAAAAGCGCACATTCCCATACACACCGTACGGTGCATACCCCCCCATGATCGCAGGGGTACACACCGTACCTCTGCGATCATGGGGGGTACGCACCGTACACCCAGCGGACATGGGGTACCCACCATACACCCAGCGTACATGGGGTACGGTGCGTACACCCCAAGATCGTGGGGTACGGTGCGTACACCCCATAATCGCAGAGGTACGCACCGTACCCCTACGATCATGGGGTGTACGCACCGTACCCGGGGGTGGTGGGGCGTTCCGTACCTGTTTAGGGGCGAACTCTGCTTTCACGGCTGTTCTCAGCTCCCGTAGAAAAAGGGTCGTACGGTGCGTACCCAGCATGAATCGTACTTGCCGGTTCGGAAAAAGCAGCCGCGAACCGTACAGATGTCGTGTACAGCGGGTTCCGAGGGAGATTCGTACGGGGATTTGATTCGTACGGTCCCTGTACGATTCGTATGGAGTCCAGCTCCTGGTACGGATCGTACTTCGTCGTACGTACGGGGGACGTTGCAGGGTACGATTCGTATGGGAAAAACGCAATTCGGAGCGCTTTTTACCAGATCGGAATTGACCCCCTAATGTTCTTCCCTGTTGTTAATCATGTCTTATACTTATTTATATAGATTCTTTGTTGTGTCTCCCCTTAGATCATATGGTCCCTTTCCTTCATTTTCCGTCCTGATGCGGTTTGGACTTGTTGAGTGTCACCATCTCCATATTGTTTTCTCTTATCTACCCCTCAGGTATGTTATTCTCAGTCATCCTTTTTGGATATGTACTGTCTCTTCTTGTACTTTCTCCTTTTCTCCCTTCCCTTCTCTCCCTTCTTTTTCCTTCTTATCCGCTGATTTTACTCATACTCCCTTTGCTTTTATCCTTCTTTTATGCCTGCTTTTGTACAATTTTTTTTCCTCTGTTCTATTTTATTCCAACACCTTTTCTGAGGCTTTCTATTTTTCTCATTTCTTCTTTCTCTTATTTTTCTGACAATGTTTTACTTTTATGCGATATTGTGTTTTTTTTAATTCTATTGCATTTATACTGTTTGAAAATTCTGTTATTTCCTGGAATGTAAAAGGTTTTGTTAGCCCCATTAAAAGGCAGAGAGTCCTTTCCTATCTAGCCTCTTATAACCCTGATATAGATCTTTTACAAGAGACACATCTTACAAAAGCTGAATCCCTTAAATTAAAAAGGAGTTGGGTGGGTACAGTTTTGTTTTCACCTTCTACTAATAAAAAGAATGGAGTTATCATTTTATGTCACAAAAAACTAAAATGTAAGGTTTTATCACAAGAAAATTATTCTGATGGTAGGTGGATATTAGCTAAGTTATTAATTAATTCGATACCTTTAACTGTTTTTAATGTTTTTGGTCCCACACAACCTGATTGTTCTTTCTGGCCTTTGATTACGAAAAAATATATTCAGCATAAGGATGATTTGTTTATTTTAGGAGGAGACTGTAACCAGATTGTTGATCCGTTTCTTGATCGTAAATCCACCGTCCGATTTATACCTCACAAAACTCACAAACAATTTTTCGACACTATCTCGCAATCATGTCTCATTGACTCCTGGCGACTCTCTCATCCTGATACTCTGTATTATTCCTTTTTGTCTCCTCCTTTTCTCGTCTCGATTACATTTTTCTCTCTTACTCTCTGTATCAACACTTAGGGGTCGATTCCGATCCGGTAAAAAGCGCTCCGAATTGCCGTTCGGAGCGTTTTTCCCGTACAAATCGTACCCTGCAACATCCACCGTACGAACGACGAAGTACAATCCGTACCAGGAGCCGTACTCCGTACGAATCGTACAGGGACCGTACGAATGAAATCCCCGTACGACTCTCCCTCGGAACTCGCTGTACGCGACATCTGTACGGTTCGCAGCCGATTTCTCCGACCCGGCGACTACGATTCGTGTTGGGTACGCACCGTACGACCCTTTTCCTACGGGAGCTGAAAACAGTCGTAAAAGCGGTGTTCGCCCCGAAACTGTTACGGAACGCCCCCCCGGGTATGGCGCGTACACCCCATGATCGCAGGGGTACGCGCCATACCCCTGCGATCATGGGGGGTACTTGCCGTACACCCAGCGTACATGGGGTACTACGCCATGTACTCTGGGTGTACGGTGCATACCCCATGTACGCTGGGTGCACGTACCCCCCATGATCGCAGGGGTCCGGCGCGTACCCCTGCGATCATGGGGTGTACGTGCCGTATGGTGTGTATGTGAATGTGCGCTTTTCCGTACAGATCGCCCTTACCTGACGTGGACCGTACGACTCGCGTCCTGGTACACCGGTCGGGATTGTACTCGTCGGGTCGTACGGCGTCTGTACGAGTCGTACGGAAACGGCTCCGGATGCGAGTCGTACGGCGGATTTTTTTACCGGATCGGAATCGACCCCTTATTGTTTTCCTCCATTGAACCCATAGTAATCTCGGACCATGCTCCCATTGTAACAGACCTTGATTTACTTTCGCCACATCCCAAATCTTCTCGCTGGCGCTGCAATAGTTCCCTTTTACTGATCCTAATTTCTCTTCCTCCTTTCGTTCCTTTACCAATGAGTTCTTCTTGCTTAATAGCAACCCTGATACTCCTCCTCATATCCACTGGGATTTCTTTAAAGCCACTGTGAGAGGTTCCGTTATAGATTTTGTATCTAAGAAGAAGAAGCAATATCTTCAGAAGCGGAAAGACTCATTGGCTCATATAAAATCTTTGGAACATAAATTTTATACTTCCTCAGATAAATCTATATCCCCAGAACTTTTACGAGCAAAATTGGAATTCAATAAATCGACTCCGGATAATGCATCTTCGATTCTTCTTTGTAGTAGTGCCTGTTATTATGGCAGTCGTAATAAATCAGGAAAACTTCCAGCTAATTATCTCAAATCACGTAAAGAAGGTATCCTTATAGAATCTATTTACTCTTCTGACAATACCCTTCTTCATAAAGACAAAGACATACTTAATCAATTCCAGTTATTTTACCAATAACTTTATACTCCAGGATCTCCTCCTACTCCTTCTCTTATTCAATCCTACTTTGAGAGGCTACCTAAACCCTCTTCTCCTCCACTTAATTTTCTGGACCTTGATCTTGATATCTCGCTACATGAGCTTTCGATAGCCTTATCATCCCTCACTAAAGGTAAAATGAATCACTGTCAAAATATCGACCTACAAAATATCGACCTACAGGAATATCGATGCAGAAATATCGAAGGCAAGAATATCGACATCCTATCTACAACATGGTAAGTACAAAAATATCGAGAAAAAAATATAGATGTTAAAAATATTGATGTTAAAAATATCGTTTTTTCTGTAAAAATATAAATGTAAAATCAAGTAAATAACACTTATAAATAAAATAAACATTATTAAAAACATCTAATAATGTTTAAAATTAATAAATAATACATATATAATAATACTACATTAATTAAACATATACATAAAATATATAATATATACATACTTAATAAGTTGTAATAATTATTTTAATAATTTATAAATTAATAATAAATAATATAAATTACAAAAACATTTACAAACATAAAACAAAAACATAAATAAAAAGTAAAGAATTACGTTTGATTAATTAAAAAAATTAAATATACCTTTAATATTTTTAAAATGAATGATATACTACATTATCTAAATTTATACAAAACAAATTAAATAACTAAATAAATAAAAATACTATTCAAAATCCATTAGTAAAAAAAATACAGTAATAAAAATGTTGGATAGCATAGAACTTAAAATTACCATCCCCACTCCAGAGAGCGCAACAGTAGAGAAACCGTTGTATAGCGTAGAGGTAAAATTTACTATTCCAACTCCAGAGAGTGCAACAGTAGGAAAAACATTGGATAGCGTAGGGGTAAAAATTACTATTCCAACTCCAGAGAGTTCAACAGTAGGGAAAGCGTTGGATAGCGTAGGGGTAAAATTACTATTCCAACTCCAGAGAGTGCAACAGTAGGGAAAACATTGGATAGCGTAGGGGTAAAAATTACTATTCCAACTCCAGAGAGCGCAACAGTAGGGAAAGCGTTGGATAGCGTAGGGGTAAAAATTACTATTCCTACTCCAGAGAGTGCAACAGTAGGGAAAATATTGGATAGCGTAGGGGTAAAAATTACTATTCCAACTCCAGAGAGTGCAACAGTAGGGAAAACGTTGGAAAGCGAAGGGGTAAAAATTACTATTCCAACTCCAGAGAGTGCAACAGTATGGAAAGCGTTGGATAGCGTAGGTGTAAAAATTACTATTCCCACTCCAGAGATTGCAACAGTAGGGAAAACATTGGATAGCGTAGGGGTAAAATTTACTATTCCAACTCCAGAGAGTGCAACAGTAGGGAAAGCGTTGGATATGGTAGGGGTAAAAATTACTATTCCAACTCCAGAGAGTGCAACAGTAGGGAAAACATTGGATAGCGTAGGGGTAAAAATTACTATTCCAACTTCAGAGAGTGCAACAGTAGGGAAAGCGTTGGATAGCGTAGGGGTAAAAATTACTATTCCCACTCTAGAGAGTGCAACAGTAGGGAAAACATTGGATAGCGTAGGGGTAAAAATTACTATTCCAACTCCAGAGAGTGCAACAGTAGGTAAAGCGTTGGATAGCGAAGGGGTAAAAATTACTACTCCAACTCCAGAGAGTGCAACAGTAGGGAAAGCGTTGGATAGCGTAGGGGTAAAAATTACTAGTCCCACTCCAGAGAGTGCAACAGTAGGGAAAGCGTTGGATAGCGTAGGGGTAAAAATTACTATTCCCACTCCAGAGAGTGCAACAGTAGGGAAAACATTGGATAACGTAGGGGTAAAAATTACTATTCCCACTCCAGAGAGTGCAGCAGTAGGGAAAGCATTGGATAGCGTAGAAGTTAAATATAACATACTTATAAATAATTGTTGTAAATAAAATATTTAAAAATTTAATTTTTAAATAACTCTACATCATTTGCAAATACCCATTTATAATTACTAAAAACATATTTAAAATTGAATAATTATTTAACACTAAATTAACATTAAATACCAATAAATATGAATTAATAAATATAAATTACCAAATAATAAATATTGAACACTAAAATATTTTTCAAAACAAAAAACATATTGATAATAAAAAAATTATTAACAATTAAAAAATGGTAAACAATAAATGTATTTTTAAATAAAAAACACATTTTTTATGAAAAATTATTTACCAATTAATAACATAAATTTCCAAATAATAAAAAGTAATTAACAATTAAAAATATCAAATACCAATTGTAAAAAATTCATTACCAATTAAAAAAATCAATTGCCAATTAAAAAATGTAATTTCCAATTAAAAACCTTAATTACCAATTAAAAAAATGTATTGCCAATTACAAAATGTAATTACCAATTACCAATTAAAAACCTTAATTACCAATTAAAAAAATCAATTAGCTATTAAAATAATTATTTACCAATTATTAATTAATTAGAAAAAAAATTATCAATACCAATAAAAAATAAATAATTACTTAATTACAATTAAATTACTTCCCACCCAATTCCCCTATAAACCCACAACCTGCTACAGAACTTAAACGCAAAAATTAATTAAAATTAAATTACAATTACTAAAAATGTATAATTAATTTACTATAATTAAATTACTTCCCACCCTATTCCCCTATAAACCCACAACCCGCTCCAATACTAAAACATAAAATTAAATAAAAAATAACATTTTTAATATACAAAAAAATAGTACACATATAATTTAAAACAAATAAAATACTTTAAAAAACATATAACACATACATATAAAATACATATTAAAATACATAACAACATACATAACAACAAATATCAATATTAGTAACATCGAAATTAGTAACATCGATATAATTGATATCGATATTACTAACTTCGATATTACTTACATCGATATAAAAAAATCGATATTACTTACCTTACTGTCGATATTCTGTCCAACGATATTCTTGACCTCGATATTCTTCACCTTCGATATTTTAAACTCGATATTAATGTAAGTCGATAATTAGGAATCGATATTTTGACTGTGCACCGGTAAAACACCTGGTCCTGATGGATTCTCAGTAGAGTTTTATTTACACTTATCTGAGCTCTTACTCCCTAGACTTTTAGCGCTTTTTCAATTATTTTGCTCCATTGGTAAAGCGGAGGGTACTTTTCAAGATGCTATCATCTGTCTCATTCCGAAAGATGGTCGTGATCCCCAATTCTGTAAAAATTATCGCACAATCTCTTTAGTTAATGTGGACTATAAATTATGCGCCAAAATACTTGCTATGCGCCTAGACTCTTTCATGCCCTTTCTCATTAGTTACGAGCAATGCAGCTTTGTTAAAGGCAGGCTCACATCTGATAATTCTAGACTTTTTCTTAATGTGTTGAATAAACCCTCATCTCAATTTCGTTAGCCGCTATCTCTGTTGATGCAGAAAAAGCCTTTGATCGAGTTGATTGGTCTTTCTTGTTCGCCTCATTACATTGGCATGGCTTTGGTCCCAAATTCATATCCCTTATTTCCCTTTTATACTCGGCGCCCAAAGCTTCGGTACTTGTGAATGGTCAGGTTCCTCACCTTTTACTCTTCAACGAGGTATGCGTCAAGGTTGTCCCTCATCTCCACTCCTTTTTGTTTTAGCGATTGAACCCTTCTTGTCTTCCATCCGTAATAACCACTCTCTTTCTGGTTTTCCATATGGGACTAATCAACTGAAACTGTCTGCATATGCAGATGATATTCTCTTATTTATTTCCAACCAGAAGTATCTGTCCCCCCTTTATTATCCAAATTTGATTTATTTTCACAGGTCTCCGGATATAAGATTAATGTTGATAAGACAGAAATTCTCCCTTTGACCAAAATTTGTCTTCCCCATCTTTTCTCTTCTACTGGCTTTGCTTGGAATAGTTCCAAGATCAAATACCTAGGTATTTGGTTTTCTAACTCTATTCCCTCCTCAATTAATTTAAATATGTCCGCAATTTTGTCCCGTATCGATATATCATTCTCTGCCTGGAATCCTCTGTTACTTTCCTGGTGGAGTCGATTAGATTAAATTAAGGTGATGATAGCTCCTCTTCTAATATACATTTTCTCTATGTTACCTGTTCATATTCCTGCAATCCATTTTAACCGAATTGACTCATCTCTTTCGAAGTTTCTTTGGAAGAACAAAAAAGCTAGAATCTCTCTTGCGGCACTTCGTAAACTCAAATCTAATGGTGGAGTTAATTTTCCAGATTTCCGTCTTTATCATAATTCTTTTTCCTTGCGCCAAGCTTCGAGATGGCTCTCATCAGAACCTTCCCCTCTTGCCTCCCTTTGGCTTCTTATTGAGAAAACACTATTTCTGCCCTTTTCCTTTAATGAAGTTATACGTTTCTCTGCCAAATCTCCTCATACCTCATTTCCCTTATTCAAACACACATCTTCTATTTTAAAACCCCTGGTTTCTCCTACCACTGTTACACGTGAATCCTTTTTAAATTCCCCCATTTGGTATAACTCATTGATACTTTTATATAACAGACCCATTTTTTGGAAAGCTTGGAGAATAAAGGGCGTCATGTCGGTTAATCAACTTTTTGATGGAGTTTTACCTTGTTCCTTTCCCCAATTCCAACTCTTATTTCATTGTCCACGATCCTTTTTACAGAAATTCACCACTCTCATGGCAGTCATTCTTGACCTCTATTATTCTCGTCCATCCTGCTTATCGCCTATATCTAGTTCTTCTCTTCTTAAAATCCTCACTACACTTCCTAAAGCGTCTCTTATTTATAAAGGTTTCACCTCTCCTAATCCGGAGCGTAATAAAAGTAAACTGGAACTTTCCTGGGAAATGGACTTTGTTTGTACTTGGTCTGTTGCTCTCTGGGATAAGCTATGGTCCAGATCATTAAAAATCTCTCGTTCTGCTTCCCTTACTTAATCTTTATTTTACCTATATCGTCAACTTTATTTTTCTCCTCTTTCTCTGTCACACTTTTCAGCCTCTTCTAACTCGAAATGTTGGACATGTGGTTCCCCTAATGCTGATCTTCCTCATCTCTTCTTCCTTTGTCCTGCTGTATCTAGATTCTGGAAAAAGATTTGGTCATATCTTACACAAATTTTTACAATTACTGTTCCTTATTCTATGACTCTTCTTGGGCAGTCTCTCTGACTCCTTGGACCTTCTTCCACAAATTACTATTCCAACTCCAGAGAGCGCAACAGTAGGGAAAGCGTTGGATAGCGTAGGGGTAAAAATTACTATTCCTACTCCAGAGAGTGCAACAGTAGGGAAAATATTGGATAGCGTAGGGGTAAAAATTACTATTCCAACTCCAGAGAGTGCAACAGTAGGGAAAACGTTGGAAAGCGAAGGGGTAAAAATTACTATTCCAACTCCAGAGAGTGCAACAGTATGGAAAGCGTTGGATAGCGTAGGTGTAAAAATTACTATTCCCACTCCAGAGATTGCAACAGTAGGGAAAACATTGGATAGCGTAGGGGTAAAATTTACTATTCCAACTCCAGAGAGTGCAACAGTAGGGAAAGCGTTGTATAGCGTAGGGGTAAAAATTACTATTCCAACTCCAGAGAGTGCAACAGTAGGGAAAACATTGGATAGCGTAGGGGTAAAAATTACTATTCCAACTTCAGAGAGTGCAACAGTAGGGAAAGCGTTGGATAGCGTAGGGGTAAAAATTACTATTCCCACTCTAGAGAGTGCAACAGTAGGGAAAACATTGGATAGCGTAGGGGTAAAAATTACTATTCCAACTCCAGAGAGTGCAACAGTAGGTAAAGCGTTGGATAGCGAAGGGGTAAAAATTACTACTCCAACTCCAGAGAGTTCAACAGTAGGGAAAGCGTTGGATAGCGTAGGGGTAAAAATTACTATTCCCACTCCAGAGAGTGCAACAGTAGCGAAAGCGTTGGATAGCGTAGGGGTAAAAATTACTATTCCCACTCCAGAGAGTGCAACAGTAGGGAAAACATTGGATAGCGTAGGGGTAAAAATTACTATTCCCACTCCAGAGAGTGCAGCAGTAGGGAAAGCATTGGATAGCGTAGAAGTTAAATATAACATACTTATAAATAATTGTTGTAAATAAAATATTTAAAAATTTAATTTTTAAATAACTCTACATCATTTGCAAATACCCATTTATAATTACTAAAAACATATTTAAAATTTAATAATTATTTAACACTAAATTAACATTAAATACCAATAAATATGAATTAATAAATATAAATTACCAAATAATAAATATTGAACACTAAAATATTTTTCAAAACAAAAAACATATTGATAATAAAAAAGTTATTAACAATTAAAAAATGGTAAACAATAAATGTATTTTTAAATAAAAAACACATTTTTTATGAAAAATTATTTACCAATTAATAACATAAATTTCCAAATAATAAAAAGTAATTAACAATTAAAAATATCAAATACCAATTGTAAAAAATTCATTACCAATTTAAAAAATCAATTGCCAATTAAAAAATGTAATTTCCAATTAAAAACCTTAATTACCAATTAAAAAAATGTATTGCCAATTACAAAATGTAATTACCAATTACCAATTAAAAACCTTAATTACCAATTAAAAAAATCAATTAGCTATTAAAATAATTATTTACCAATTATTAATTAATTAGAAAAAAAATTATCAATACCAATAAAAAATAAATAATTACTTAATTACAATTAAATTACTTCCCACCCAATTCCCCTATAAACCCACAACCTGCTACAGAACTTAAACGCAAAAATTAATTAAAATTAAATTACAATTACTAAATTTATAATTAATTTACTATAATTAAATTACTTCCCACCCTATTCCCCTATAAACCCACAACCCGCTCCAATACTAAAACATAAAATTAAATAAAAAATAACATTTTTAATATACAAAAAAATAGTACACATATAATTTAAAACAAATAAAATACTTTAAAAAACATATAACACATACATATAAAATACATATTAAAATACATAACAACATACATAACAACAAATATCAATATTAGTAACATCGAAATTAGTAACATCGATATAATTGATATTGATATTACTAACTTCGATATTACTTACATCGATATAAAAAAATCGATATTACTTACCTTGGGGTCGATATTCTGTCCAACGATATTCTTGACCTCGATATTCTTCACCTTCGATATATTAAACTCGATATTAATGTAAGTCGATAATTAGGAATCGATATTTTGACTGTGCACCGGTAAAACACCTGGTCCTGATGGATTCTCAGTAGAGTTTTATTTACACTTATCTGAGCTCTTACTCCCTAGACTTTTAGCGCTTTTTCAATTATTTTGCTCCATTGGTAAAGCGGAGGGTACTTTTCAAGATGCTATCATCTGTCTCATTCCTAAAGATGGTCGTGATCCCCAATTCTGTAAAAATTATCGCACAATCTCTTTAGTTAATGTGGACTATAAATTATGCGCCAAAATACTTGCTATGCGCCTAGACTCTTTCATGCCCTTTCTCATTAGTTACGAGCAATGCAGCTTTGTTAAAGGCAGGCTCACATCTGATAATTCTCGACTTTTTCTTAATGTGTTGAATAAACCCTCATCTCAATTTCGTTAGCCGCTATCTCTGTTGATGCAGAAAAAGCCTTTGATCGAGTTGATTGGTCTTTCTTGTTCGCCTCATTACATTGGCATGGCTTTGGTCCCAAATTCATATCCCTTATTTCCCTTTTATACTCGGCGCCCAAAGCTTCGGTACTTGTGAATGGTCAGGTTCCTCACCTTTTACTCTTCAACGAGGTATGCGTCAAGGTTGTCCCTCATCTCCACTCCTTTTTGTTTTAGCGATTGAACCCTTCTTGTCCTCCATCCGTAATAACCACTCTCTTTCTGGTTTTCCATATGGGACTAATCAACTGAAACTGTCTGCATATGCAGATGATATTCTCTTATTTATTTCCAACCAGAAGTATCTGTCCCCCCTTTATTATCCAAATTTGATTTATTTTCACAGGTCTCCGGATATAAGATTAATGTTGATAAGACAGAAATTCTCCCTTTGACCAAAATTTGTCTTCCCCATCTTTTCTCTTCTACTGGCTTTGCTTGGAATAGTTCCAAGATCAAATACCTAGGTATTTGGTTTTCTAACTCTATTCCCTCCTCAATTAATTTAAATATGTCCGCAATTTTGTCCCGTATCGATATATCATTCTCTGCCTGGAATCCTCTGTTACTTTCCTGGTGGAGTCGATTAGATTAAATTAAGGTGATGATAGCTCCTCTTCTAATATACATTTTCTCTATGTTACCTGTTCATATTCCTGCAATCCATTTTAACCGAATTGACTCATCTCTTTCGAAGTTTCTTTGGAAGAACAAAAAAGCTAGAATCTCTCTTGCGGCACTTCGTAAACTCAAATCTAATGGTGGAGTTAATTTTCCAGATTTCCGTCTTTATCATAATTCTTTTTCCTTGCGCCAAGCTTCGAGATGGCTCTCATCAGAACCTTCCCCTCTTGCCTCCCTTTGGCTTCTTATTGAGAAAACACTATTTCTGCCCTTTTCCTTTAATGAAGTTATACGTTTCTCTGCCAAATCTCCTCATACCTCATTTCCCTTATTCAAACACACATCTTCTATTTTAAAACCCCTGGTTTCTCCTACCACTGTTACACGTGAATCCTTTTTAAATTCCCCCATTTGGTATAACTCATTGATACTTTTATATAACAGACCCATTTTTTGGAAAGCTTGGAGAATAAAGGGCGTCATGTCGGTTAATCAACTTTTTGATGGAGTTTTACCTTGTTCCTTTCCCCAATTCCAACTCTTATTTCATTGTCCACGATCCTTTTTACAGAAATTCACCACTCTCATGGCAGTCATTCTTGACCTCTATTATTCTCGTCCATCCTGCTTATCGCCTATATCTAGTTCTTCTCTTCTTAAAATCCTCACTACACTTCCTAAAGCGTCTCTTATTTATAAAGGTTTCACCTCTCCTAATCCGGAGCGTAATAAAAGTAAACTGGAACTTTCCTGGGAAATGGACTTTGTTTGTACTTGGTCTGTTGCTCTCTGGGATAAGCTATGGTCCAGATCATTAAAAATCTCTCGTTCTGCTTCCCTTACTTAATCTTTATTTTACCTATATCGTCAACTTTATTTTTCTCCTCTTTCTCTGTCACACTTTTCAGCCTCTTCTAACTCGAAATGTTGGACATGTGGTTCCCCTAATGCTGATCTTCCTCATCTCTTCTTCCTTTGTCCTGCTGTATCTAGATTCTGGAAAAAGATTTGGTCATATCTTACACAAATTTTTACAATTACTGTTCCTTATTCTATGACTCTTCTTGGGCAGTCTCTCTGACTCCTTGGACCTTCTTCCACATTCACATGGCCTTTTTGACCTCATGCTTGCTCTTGCATTTCAACATATCTCATCTAATTGGTAGTCCCTCACAAACATTTCCATACAAACTTGGTGGAACACTCTATGTAATTTCCACATACTAGATGTTGCCTTTGCCTCTTCCTGTACACCAATCCGTAACACTGATCCCTTCTGGTTACCTTTTACCTCCTATTTGGACCATTTGGCCTCGGAGAAATCTCTGCGTATCAACTCAGAAAATGTTAAACCTCCTTGAAGAATTTGACTCTCTACCTTCTTGTTATCTTTTACAGGCTTCTTTTATTACACTATATTAATGTTGAACTGTGGAAAAGTAAATTTTGCCATGTCATATGTGCCTACGTGTTCCCCATCTTATGTTATATGTGCATGATCGATATGCATGTATTCCCCTCTGATCGATTAAAGACGCAATTACAGTTGTGTCCATCTCTAGTATGCCAGTTTCCAGTTTTCGTAAATATAACGAATATCAGGCCTATGTAAAGCTACGTTGCCACGTTTTACAGTGTGCACGTTAATTCATTGAATTGTCCCCGTTTCTAGGCCTCAAAAGGGCCCGGACTCAGATTCAGCTCCTGTTTCCTGAACTCTCCGAGGAGCGATACAGCCCCCACCTGTATCCCTGACCCTTCACTTACTTTCATGCCTCGCAGTGCCCGGCTAGGCCTGGCTCTGCCTCCCAGTCTGCCAAGAGTATGTTATGTCTCTAGTTATCAGTCCAGCCCTCCTTCTCTGCATTCCTAAGCTACTGAATCGCATCAATAGTTTCCGTCATGGTCTAGCCTTTATGTCTCCATGTAAGAGAAATACTGTATAAAATTCATAAAATATTCCTTGCACACGTAATACATGTAGAATAATGTATGCACCAGCCTTAGTGTCAAGTAGCCTTTGCCCTGATAACTTTTGGATTCTATCAACATGTTCTCTAAACATCAGATACTAGATATGGTTAGGTACATGTCGCTCTGACCCTCCAGACTTTCGTCTCCTCTTCTAGTGCAGAAGTCATAGCCCCCAGTTCTCCCTGGTAACACGTCATTGCCAGTTTACGCGCACCACTAGGTTAGAGGTCCCAGCTGCTCAGGTAGCCCCCTCCATGTTTCCGCCCCGTTTATGACATATTCTGTTACGTTTGCATCACATGTCTATGTATACGCCCTGTACACACCTCTTGTTACACCCACTTTATGCCTTATCTTTCGCGACTGCTACAAACTCCGCCTACTGCTACGCCTACTGTATTGAATGCAATGTAATTGTTTTAGTATATATATGTTGTGCACTGTTATTAAAGCTATCCCTTTTCCAGACCCTGCCCCCGGCAGCTGCTATCCTATTCCCGTGCAGGTGGTCCTGTTCCTGTCCCTTATGCTTTATTAAACCTGCAAAACTCAAGATACCTCGAATCCTGACTCTTATTTATTGAGCTACCTGTTTATTGATTATTCCGAAAAATAGAACCGGTATTTAATTATTTATTTACCACATAATGGCGCCCGAATAGGGACTTGCCCTTTCCCCACATGCCGGAGAAGCCACGCAGGCCCCCTGATCCTCTGCAGCCGTGACGGAACCATCCTGCGCAGCGGCAGATATTTCTGCTTCAAGTATCCCTCAGGTCCACGGAGGAGACGGAGGTTGCGGTCCAGCATCCAGACGAGGCGGTGGAGGAACGCGGCGAGTCCCGACCAGAGCCCAAGCCGAGAGTTCAAGGTCCGAGGTATCCGGAGGCCCACCTGTAACTGAAGTCCGAAGTTCGTCGTCCGTCGTCGTAGCAGTCCAGTCCAGTCCGAGGCTTTCCGTTCTTGCTGCCCGGTGAGTACCGTTGCTGGGGTAGTATCTAGACAGGGTCAATTAATTTGTCTCTGGTCCGTGGGTTTGGGTACGCAAATCCAACACGAAGTGTCCACCTAGGTGGATGCGGGTCCTGACGTGTCTCTTTATGAGACCGGTATGTTTCGTACTGTTTCAGCAGTGCATCTAAGTAATTCTAGTAAGTTCTGTTCTCGAGAAATTCATGTGTTTCTGTTCTCAGTATTCGAGGTAATATTCTGTCCGAACTGTTATTTTAGATGTTATTTCAATGTGTATTCAATGTCGTGGTATGAGTGATTTGTTTCTTCAAGTTATTATTGTGTTTATCGTGTATTGTATTGTGTTCAGATTCAGCCTAAAGTATGCCTCTGTTCTCTAAGTTACGTCAGTTAAAAACTAGAAAAGGGCTGCTCGAGGAAGCAGTCCCTGTCCCGCCTAGGGACAGTCCAGGACATTTTATGTATCATAAGCATGGCTTGAGTGCCATAATATATCTAGATCTATGGTCTGATTATACCAGACATCTCGAAGAGAAATATAGATGGCCTGTATCAGGCACATGGGATGCCGAGTGCATCATGCGAGTAGAAGAAGTATTATGGAAAAAGAAAGCCAGACAGTCACAGAAAGATGCCATCGAGTTATGGCGCAAGGAATCTCATAAAAGAACCGAAAAAGAAATCAGAAAAGCAGAATTAAGTAGAGAATCCTCAGAAAGAGCCCAAGAAAAAGAATTAATCGAAGTAGGTGAACGAGTTAAAACCGAACAGTCAGACAGACAGAAGAATGCCCTTATTAAGGGTATGTACCCTCTTCTTGCCGAGGGTTTGCCAAAGGCAACCCCGGAGGCATCCAGTAATTTCCCGCCACCATTAGTTCCGACCAAGCTACGTCATAAACCGACCGCAGCTGATATTTTTCTCTCGTCCTATTTGGACGACACAGTTCCAGAGTATGCAAATTCTGTTCCGCCAGCTCCTGTAAATAATGTAATTCCTGTTCCTCTAGCCACCGGGGCACCCGTTACAGCACCTGTTACGGTACCCCCGGTCCAGCCTACAGTACAAGTACCCGCTACATCAGTCACTCTCCCAGCCCGTACAGTACACACCGACGATTCCAGTCTAGGAGCCGCGGGGGGAGGTTCTCCTCGTACCCCGCCTCAACACAAACGTCTAACGTTACTCGAGTTACATGAACGAGCGTTACAGCGCTCGCCCAAATTTCAGTCAGTTGCAGATATCAAGCGAGCCCTTACAGAATGCCGTTATGATCCAGTCCCAGGCGATGATGATATGGTCTTGTATTCATTGCGGGTAAGAAGGGTGACCGAGTATTTGGACACCCTGCCGAATATGAAAAGTTATCTAGACAGAATATATCATTTCATCCGTACAGGAAGAGATCCAGAAAGTATTGGCGACACCATGGTCCAAAGAAAAGTCGAAATTCAGCTCATGATTTTAAAGTTTCTAATTAACTGTTTAATAAGAGAACAAGATTATCCAGGAAAAGATCCAGAAGAAATGAAAATTCTGACAAAGTGGAGTGATCATATAGCCGAGGGAAGACACAAGACACAGAACAGTATAGAGAGTATGTACAAGAAAATCCGTAAAGAAATAATAAAGTTACACGAGAAACGAGAAGCAACACAAGCAACCGAGAAAGAAAATGACTCTTCTACTGAAGAGGTAGACGACGAGAATCCTTCCAGAATAGCGTATGTAGGTAGAACTAGACTTTCCGACCGACATTCACGTCTAGACTACAAGAAAACTGTTCCTTCTCCAGTACCAGAACAGTGTTCCCTCGAACAAGTATTCCAAGCTACCGATAAAATCCTGAAATCACGAATAGGTTATAGTGAACTTAGTACTATGCATGAACAAGAACTAGCCCGATCAGCAGTCCGATGGACTACTGATTCTACCACTTTTCCAGACGAAATAGTGGCACAAATGTTTCTGAAACTATCCCCAGCCGAGCAGCGACTGGTGGGTATGTATATGATCCAGCACCTCATCACTCTGTATGAGGGTCAACATTCCGATCCAGGTCCGTTACATGATGTATTAAACGAGTTACTACAGTATAGATGGAAAGGTCTAGGTACCGATCTAATTAGTGTCATTCTAGAACAGCGCCACAAATACCGAACGTTTCTGAATCCGCATTTTGTTCATGTCTCACCTCCAGACAGTAAACCATTCTATATAGACAGACATCATCCGTTACGAGAAGTCCACCCAGTTAGAGGAACGGTGGCGATCTAGAACGAGTATTTGTTTACACCCCGATTACCAAGATGGAACTCTTAGAGATGAAGAAGTTAATTCCCTGTCACGACAAAGATCCAGCAGGGTTCCACCGTGAATTAAAAGACATGCTCCGTATGGGAGAATACACGTATCCAGATATCATTAAAATGTTAAAGGTCCTGTTGCCTGCAGGCATATATGAAAAACTCAAGGAAAAAGAATGGGAGGTGGGAGAGAAAAAGATAGATTGGACAGCTCTAGAAGCTGAAGATAATGCACGTGTACCAGGTACCGGTCTTGGAGATAAATGTAAAGAATTACCTGAGTTATTGATACAAGTTTTGCCAAGATTACTAGCCACGAAAAAGGAAGACTGGGATGCCATCTCAGCCTGTAAACAGAAACCAGACGAAGATACTAGTGATTTTTATTCTAGATTCGAGAAATGTTTTATTATTAATAGTGGTCTGAAGACAAGTAGCGTGTCATACCCTCATCTTTTTGTTACTAAACTAGTCGAGAATTCAAGCCCACAAGTCAAAAATCGAGTTTTGAAAGTCGAAAGTACCTGGCAAGCTAATACTCCGTCACAAATGCTTCAAATGCTCCAGTATCACCAGAATAGAATCAGAGAAGAGCAAGAACACGAAAGGAAACGTATGAAAGATACGAAAATGAAAGTATTAGTTGCACAATCTGTTCCCCAAGACAGTCAGAAGAGGGGTCCGAATCAAGCCAGTCATACTGCAGTTCCCGTTAAAGGGACCTGCAATTATTGTAAACAGCCAGGTCATTTTATAAACGAGTGTGCAGTTCTGAAACACAACATAGCTACTGGTAAGACTAAAGAAAGACCACGTCCGCCTAGACAAGAACAAGTTACACAGACTTCTCAGTCACCACAGAATGCACAACAGACAGTTACAGTACCGCAGCCTATAGCTGCAACACAGCATGTTACACAACAGATGTACCAGTACGCACAGTCCGAGTATCCAGAGTACCAGCAGTATTCATGAAACAGCCTAGAGAGGGAGGTAGGCTTGCCTCTCATCGAGATACCTGTAGATCAAGAGGGTCCCTATGTTCACAGTCAAGTATTAGGGAAAGACAGAAAGTTTCTGATTGATACAGGGGCAAGTAGGACTACTATCAGTCATGACGAGGTTCCAGGGGCTCCGCTCTCAGGCTCAAGAAATGTTTCCCTTGGATTTTCAGGAAAGCCAATTGTTAACGAGATTTCGAAACCAGTTTCTCTAGAAGTAGGTCCATTGTCCCGAACTACTGATTTGTTACTTACAAAGTCATGTCCAGAAAATTTGTTAGGCATCAAGACATTAAAAGAATTAGGTGCAGTAATTTGTTGCTCCCCAGAGGGAGTTTGTTTGTTTTTAAGGGACTATAAAGGTCATTATGTATTACGTGATTTTGATCCAAGATTACTGAATGTCCCCCAGCATCTATGGGCACAAGGTCCAACTGATGTTGGTTGTATGCAAATCACACCCCATCGTGTGACTCTGAAACAAGGTGTTGTCCTGCCACGAATCAGACAGTACAAATTGCCACCTGAGGCTGTAGCAGCCTTATCCAAAATTATTGACGAGCTCATTGTTCAAGGAGTGGTTGTAGAAACTGACTCCAATGTATGTAATTCTCCTATCATTCCAGTCATGAAACGTACTGATCCAAATGCACCTCCAGTATATCGATTAGTGATTGACCTTCGAGAACTTAATAAATGTATCATTCCCCAGTACCCAGTAGTTCCAGATATTTCTTCCCTATTGACAGCCATTGATTCTGAAGCTACGTTCTTCACAGTTATAGACCTCAAGAACGCATTTTTCAGTGTCCCCATTCATCCAGACAGCCAGTACCTTTTCGGATTCTGTTTAAATGGAAGGAGCTATAAATTCACACGAGCTCCTCAAGGTTTCACAGAAAGTCCTAGTATTTACAGTCAAGCACTTAAGAGACAACTAGACAATATTCACATGCCAACTGACACTGCCCTGCTCCAGTATGTCGATGATCTACTGATCACAGCCCGTTCTGAACGTGACTGCGAGCGTGCGTCACTTACAGTTCTGTATTTCCTAGCCGAGATGGGGCACAAGGTGTCCCCTTCGAAGCTCCAGTTCTGTGTCCAGCAAGTGGTCTACTTAGGACACTTACTGTCCAAGAGGGGTAGGCAGTTGACACCTGACCGTATCCAGTTAATAGCGAGTCTTCCTCAGCCCAAGACCCAGAAGGAGGTACGAGCTTTTATCGGCCTCACTTCCTATTGCAGACAATGGATTCCTCAGTATGCATATCTAGCCAAGCCACTGATACAGTTAACGACACAGGAGGCAGCCGTATCGACTGTCCTCTCTTGGACATCCGAACATACACTTGCTTTTAATGAATTAAAGAAAGCTTTATGCCAAGCTCCTGTTCTAGCTACACCGAACTACAGTAAGCCTTTTACACTTTTTGTCACAGAACGTGAAGGTACAGCATTATCTGTTCTCACACAAGATCAAGCAGGACAATACAAGCCTTGTGCTTATTTTTCGAGCACATTAGATCCAGTAGCCCAGGCTCTGCCTGCGTGCCTCAAGTCAGTTGCAGCCACAGCTCTAGCTATCAGACAAAGTGATTCCATAGTGTTAGGACACTCCCTGACAGTACAAGTTCCACACTCCGTGGAAGTTCTTTTAAACCGAACACAGACCCAGCACTTGACTATTGCACGTTTAACAGGTTATGAACTGACACTGTTCCAGCCACACATAGAAATCAGACGCTGCAACGTTCTGAATCCCGCTACACTGTTACCGTCAGTTACTTCCAATCCTGCCACACATGACTGTGTGGAAGTTGTTAACACCATGACAAAGCCAAGACAAGATTTGACAGATATTGCATTACCAGATCCCGACCTGACACTTTATGTGGATGGTTCATGTATGAGAACAAGTACAGGAGAACTAGTAGCCGCGTATGCAGTGACTACTGAAACTGAAGTTATAGAGACACACCGTATTGACATCCTGTCTGCTCAAGCAGCAGAGCTAGTTGCTCTGACCCAAGCCTGCATACGTGCCAAGAACCTGAAAGTAAACATATATACAGATTCACGTTACGCATTCGGAGTTGTACACGACTTCGGAGTACTCTGGCAGGAGAGAGGTTTCATGACTTCTCATGGAACCAAGATTCAGCATGGTCTCCTCATTCAAGCTCTGTTAGATGCAATACATTTACCGACAGCTATCGCTATCATGAAGTGCAAGGCACATACGAAAGTTACTGACATCATTTCCCAAGGTAACGATCTAGCAGATCGAACAGCCAAGCTTACAGCTCAGACACCAGACATTCCAGTTAACAAGACACAGACATCCACTCCAGAACAGACTACCTGTATGACAGTTAAGGACCCTACACAAGATGTCATAGATATCCAGTCACATGCTACTCCTGAAGAAATCAAGAAATGGTCCAAACAAGGAGGGGTCCAGACAGATCAGGGATGGGTGACGAAGGGAAAAGCCACATGGTTTCTCCCCGACTCAATGGTTCAAGTCATTATTAATACCGCACATAGTCCTGCACATTTAGGAGAAAAAGCTATGCTAGACAGTATCCAGAACATTTGGTTCAACAGGCATTTACGAGCTGCAGCCAAGCAGAAAGTCCGTACCTGTATGATATGTTGCCAGTTCAATCCAGGTAAAAGTGTCCCGGTGGAACAAGGGGGATTCCAACCTCCTGACCACCCTTTTGAAGTCCTCCAGATGGATTATATTCAGATGGAGCGATGCCGAGGTTTCAAGTATGTCCTTGTAGTTGTATGCGCTTTGTCCAGGTGGACAGAAGCATATCCAGTTCCAGATTACACAGCAGCGACCACTGCCAAGCAGTTGGTTCGTGAATTCTTTCCTCGTTATGGACTCCCTAGGGTCGTGTATTCAGATAACGGCCAGCCATTCTCATCCGAGTTAATGAAACATGTTTCCCTTCTGTTAGGGTACCAGTGGAAGTTCCATTGTGTGCGCCATCCTGAAGCAGCCGGTCTCGTAGAGAGTCAAGTCAAGTCAAGTCATAACATTTGTATAGCGCACTACATACCCAGAGGGTTTCAAGGCGCTTAGGAAGGGGAGGAGGATTATTTGTCAAATATCCACGTTTTAAGCTGCTTTCTGAACGCTAGGTGGTTCTGGGTGAGGCGAAGGTAAGCGGGGAGTGAGTTCCAGGTTTTACCAGCCAGGTATGAAAAGGATCTGCCTCCCATGGTGGTCTTGTTGATGCGAGGTACAGTGGCGAGGGCTTGGTTGGAAGAACGTAGTTGGCGGGAGGGGGTGTAGAAGGACAGTCGAGAGTTGAGGCAATCTGGTCCGATGTCGTAGAGTGATTTGTGTGCGTGGGTGAGCAGTCGGAAAGTGATCCTCTTATTGACGGGTAGCCAGTGGAGGGCTTTAAGGTGACCAGAGATGTGTTCGTTGCGTGGGATGTCTAATATGAGCCTGGCTGAGGCGTTTTGGATTTGTTGGAGTTTCTTCTGGAGTTTAGCGGTGGTACCTGCGTAGAGGGTGTTTCCGTAGTCCAGTCGGCTCGTGACCAGGGCGTGGGTGACTGTTTTCCTTGTTTCGGAGGGGATCCAGCGAAATGTTTTTCTGAGCATGCGAAGAATGTTGAAGCAGGAAGAGGATACGGCGCTGACTTGTTTGCTCATTGAGAGTGAAGAATCCAGGATGACGCCAAGGTTCCGTGCGTGGTCTGTCGGGATGGGTGCTTTTCCGAGGGCTTCCGGCCACCAGGAGTCGTCCCAAGCAGAGGGGGATGTGCCTAAGATGAGGACTTCTGTTTTGTCTGAGTTCAGTTTCAGACGGCTTTGTTTCATCCATTCGGCAACTTCTTTCATTCCTTCGTGTAGGTTAGTTTTGGCGGTGTTGGGGTCATTGGTGAGAGAAAGGATCAGTTGAGTGTCGTCCGCGTAAGAGATGATGTTGAGGTTGTGTTGGCGTGCGATGGCCGCGAGGGGGCTCATGTATACGTTGAAGAGGGTGGGACTGAGTGAGGATCCTTGTGGTACGCCGCAGATGACTTCAGAGGCCTCGGACTTGAATGGAGGAAGGCGGACTCTCTGGGTTCTTCCGGTGAGGAACGATGTGATCCATTCAAGTGCTTTTCCTTGGATTCCGATGTTATTGAGGCG
Organism: Lissotriton helveticus; assembly: GCF_964261635.1. Lineage (NCBI taxonomy): Eukaryota > Metazoa > Chordata > Amphibia > Caudata > Salamandridae > Lissotriton > Lissotriton helveticus. The sequence continues at coordinate 1,262,956,929 of NC_136061.1, read as the reverse complement.
TTGTAGAAGGGTGCTGTGGCAGACTGTATCGAATGCTGCAGAGAGGTCGAGGAGGATGAGGGCGACTGTGTCTCCATTGTCCAGTAGAGTTCGAATGTCGTCTGTTGCTGCGATGAGGGCGGTCTCAGTGCTGTGTTTTGCTCGGAAGCCAGATTGTGAGGGGTCGAGGGATTTGTTGGCTTCGAGGAAGGCGGCGAGCTGGTTGTTGACGGTTTTCTCAATGACTTTGGCCGGGAATGGAAGAAGCGAGATGGGGCGGTAATTTTTGAGTTCGGTGGGGTCCGCTGTTGGTTTTTTCAGAAGGGCGGTGAGTTCAGCGTGTTTCCAGTCTTCTGGGAAGGTAGCGGAGTTGAAGGAGCAGTTGATGACGTCACGGAGGTGCGGTGCTATGACGGAGTCTGCTTTGTTGAAGATGTGGTGAGGGCATGGGTCTGTGGGGGATCCTGAGTGGATGGAATTCATCAGGCGGATGGTGTCCTCAGTGGAGATTGGGTTCCAGGCGTTAAGTGTGTTCACGGGGGGAAGATGGTCAGCAGATGGTAGGGTGGGTTGGTTTCCGGGTTGGTTGTCGAAGCTGTTGTGGATGTCTGCAATCTTGTTGTGGAAAAAAGAGGCAAGGGAGTCGCAGAGGGTTTGAGAGGGGGTGATGTCGTTGGAGTTGGCCGAGGGATTGGAAAATTCCTTGACGATGTTGAAAAGTTCCTTGCTGTTGTGGGCGTTGTTGTCAAGTCGATCCTTGAATGCAGTTTTCTTGGCTTTACGGATCAGTTGGTGGTGAGTGCGGGTGGCGCTTTTGAAGGCGTCCTTGGTGCTGGTGGTTGGGTCTTTTTTCCAGGCCTTTTCAAGGGAGCGGCAGAGTTTCTTGGACTTCTTGAGATCATCGTTGAACCATGAGGCTTTCTTGCTGCCAGGTTTACTTTGACGTTTTTTCAGTGGAGCTAAGGTGTCGGCGGTGTTGGATAACCATAGGGTGAGGTTGGCGGCGGCTTCGTTGGCGTTAGAAGAGAGGGCTGGGGAGTTTCGAAGGAGCGATGCGGAGATTTGGTCCGTGGTGATTTTGTTCCAGTTTCTTTGCAGGGTAGGTTGGGAGTGGTTGATGGGTTTCGGCTTGTTGTAGGTGAAGTGAACGCAGCTGTGGTCGGTCCATAGGAGCTCCGTAGTGTGGCTGAAGGAGACATGTTTGCTGGAGGTGAAGATAGGGTCGAGTGTGTGACCTGCGATGTGGGTGGGGGAAGTGACTAGTTGTTTAAGTCCGAGGTTGGCGAGGTTGTCCACGAGGGTGGCGGTGTTGTGGTCGTTTATCTTTTCAAGGTGAAAGTTGAGGTCTCCCAGAAGAATATAGTCTTTGGAGGGGAGCGCGTGTGGAGAGATGAAGTCTGTGATGTCTTCACTGAATTTTGCGCGGGGTCCTGGTGGTCTGTAGAGGAGGGTGCCTCTGAGTGTTGTTTTGGGGTCGATGTGGATCTGGAAGTGAAGGTGTTCGGAGTTGGCGAGGTTGGCGTCAGAGCTGGTTGAGATGCGGATAGATTTCTTATGGACGATAGCGATTCCTCCTCCTGTGTGGCTGGTACGGTCTTTGCGAGTGATCTTATAGTCTTCAGGGATGGCAATGGTGATGTCTGGTGCGGAGGAAGCATTCATCCATGTTTCCGTAAGGAAGGCGACGTCTGGAGAGATGGTGTCTAGTAGGTTCCATAGGTCAATGGCGTGCCTGTGCACCGATCGGGTGTTGAGAAGGATGCATTGTAGGTGGTTGGGGTCGGGAATCTGTGGTGTGGTCGTAGCGGAGATGTTGTCGGTGCCGCTGAATTTGCAGGAGTAGCAGGAGAAAGGTCCATGGGTGTGTCCAGGAGCGGCTTGGACGCAGTTGGGGGCGCGACCGGGGTCAAGGGCGAGGAGGGTGGCGGCATCATAGGTAATGCGGGAGGGCTGGGGAGCGAGAAGGGCAGGGGGTCTGGCGCTGGGCGCGGTCCAGGCGCGGACGGGCGTAGACGGGCTTGCCTTTGGCGCACCTTCGGCGTGTCCGTAGCGCGTGGACGCTGCGCGTGGGGGCATTGTCCATAAATGGGTGGTGGAGGGGGCGGAGCGTGGGAGGGGCCGCTGGGAGGCGTGAGCGAGGTCGAGGGAGGGCTCGGGTCAACCAGGGAAATGGCCGCAGCAATAACAACAGCGCGGAGACAGGGTTACACACAGCCAATGCGATCACAGACAAAGAGCAGCCAATATAAACACAAGGGTATGCACAGCAAGTATAAAATAGTTTACAGTCTGCCAAAGCGCTAGGATAATGTTTAGCCAAACGTGCGCGCTAGCAGAAAGGCAGATGCAGAAGTCAGCGCTATACTCAGCCAAAGCGCTATGAGAATAATAATCAAACGAGCGTGCTAGCTGGGAGCCAGATGCGGAGGTCAGCGCTACGATACCACAGTTGGAGGCTGAGGGAGGAGGCGAAGGGAGCGACCACTCACGTTGTAGGCAAGATGGTCACAGCTCTCTGTGAGGGTGAGAGACATAATCAAACCCTGAAAATCCGTATTGCTAAGACATGTAAAGAGAAAGGTGTAGACTGGCTAGTTGCCCTGCCAGTTGCTTTATTCTACATGAGAATGGTCTCACATTCCAGATCAGGTCTGTCCCCTTATGAGGTCGTATTCGGCCGCCCCCCAAACATGTGGGGTACACCTAGACCCCGCAGTATTACAGATGTTTCCAGCAATATGTTGACAGATTACCTAGCTTCCTTGATGTCTGCCCTACACTCTTGTCGTTCACAGGTTGCCGCTGCATTTCCAGACAATACTGAAGTGAAACCGCATGAGGTCATTCCAGGCGACCTCGTATTGGTCAGGAACTTTGATCGTTCAAGTCCGCTGGAGCCCCGCTGGAGGGAGCCACGCCTAGTCTTACTTACCACAAGGAACGCGGCCAAGTTGGAGGGCCGCAAAGGCTGGGTACATATGTCCCATATCAAGAAATTCCATGGATTGCGTATAAAAACATTTGCCAAGAACATTTCAAAGGACTACCTTTTTCCGAAAGACTGCCTAAAAATTGACACTGAACTCAAGCCTCCCCTGTTAGAGGAAACTCCGCAGCAGGAGTATAAAAAGAAACTCAGGTCTAGTAAAATAAGTCAGCCAGTTTAATTGTCTAAGTCCCCCTCGGGTGAAACGGTTAGACAGGTTTCTGACATGTATGAGATAGACCCCCATAGTGAGAGAGTTAGTCAAAACTCTATCAAATGTATCATTGTTCTAAGTTTTCTTCTATTTTTGAGTTTAATGGTTACCTGCACAAGTTATGCATTACATTTATGTTTTCCAATTTCTCATGTAAATATGTTTTCTAATGCTACAGTAGAGCACACATTTAGTGATCTGCCTCCTCACGAGCTATCCTATCGTCTTGCTATGCGAAATAATACATTTATCAGAATGTTACACTATTCACACCAGACCAGCAATGCCACTAATTGTTGGGTGTGTGGTCGACTCCCCCCTTTCCAGACACCGAAGGGAGTTCTGCCACTCTTTCCTTATCCGTTTTCACATAATGGTTCATGTGGAGCATGGTCCACGTTAACGTCATCCTCAACTGATATGTCCCTTCTGAATAGTACATGTTTCCCAGACAAGCAAGGTCTCACCCATAGAACAGGGTTAGATCTAGAAAATGAAGTATATGATTTAGGTAATTATTCCTCGAATTTTATGGTCCTGAATGTTCAATCCGATACTACTCCAGACTTACCTGCTATTTCAGTACTACCAGTCAAAGGCGAATTATGTGTCAGAAAGAATGGTTCCGCACATGTAGGACATAGTGATTGTACTACTACTGTCAAGTATAGTGACAGTGGGAAATCTATTTTCAAAGCCTCACGTCATTCTTATTTTGTGTGTGGTCAGACCGCATATGTTCGTCTGCCCCTCGATTGGGATGGAACATGTTACATTGCCTTCCTACTGCCACCAGTTTTTCTAGCCCCATCTGATTATCATAGAAACACACATCTAGTACACATCAGACATAGAAGGGAGATTGAGTCCCCAATTGTCGATCAAACTGAAACTACTCTAGAACAGTATCAAGATTTTAATAAAGGTTTCTTCTTTTTTATAGGCCCTGTCCAGAATAGTAAGTTAATACGTAGGTTAACCAGAACCCTTGAAGCAGTAGTGAATGAGACTACTTCTGCTCTAGGTAATTTAACCGAAGAGCAATCTGCTATGAGATTTGTCGTGCTCCAAAATCGTCTCGTTCTTGACGTCATACTGGCCGATAGAGGAGGAGCATGTAGAGTCATCGGATCTAGTTGCTGCATTTTCATTCCTAATAACGCGCCGTCTGTTTATTCAGCTATTACCAGACTTCATAAAATTGCCCATCAGTTACACCAGAATCCAGGCACCTGGACATGGTCCGGTTGGCTCTGGAGTATCATATCTGCCTGGGGATGGAAAGTATTGTCATTTCTGGGTATTGCAGTAATGATCCTATTCAGTTGCTGCCTCTGTATACAATGTGGCCCTGCGATTTGCGGCATTTGTGCTACCTCTTGTATTCCTAGTCCTAAGTCCCGTTCCAAGACAATTCGAGACGAACAAATGATACTGTATGAAATGATAGATGGTATCATGAATATTGATGTTTCCTGATGGAAACGTAGGGCACAAGGAGGGAATGTGGAAAAGTAAATTTTGCCATGTCATATGTGCCTACGTGTTCCCCATCTTATGTTATATGTGCATGATCGATATGCATGTATTCCCCTCTGATCGATTAAAGACGCAATTACAGTTGTGTCCATCTCTAGTATGCCAGTTTCCAGTTTTCGTAAATATAACGAATATCAGGCCTATGTAAAGCTACGTTGCCACGTTTTACAGTGTGCACGTTAATTCATTGAATTGTCCCCGTTTCTAGGCCTCAAAAGGGCCCGGACTCAGATTCAGCTCCTGTTTCCTGAACTCTCCGAGGAGCGATACAGCCCCCACCTGTATCCCTGACCCTTCACTTACTTTCATGCCTCGCAGTGCCCGGCTAGGCCTGGCTCTGCCTCCCAGTCTGCCAAGAGTATGTTATGTCTCTAGTTATCAGTCCAGCCCTCCTTCTCTGCATTCCTAAGCTACTGAATCGCATCAATAGTTTCCGTCATGGTCTAGCCTTTATGTCTCCATGTAAGAGAAATACTGTATAAAATTCATAAAATATTCCTTGCACACGTAATACATGTAGAATAATGTATGCACCAGCCTTAGTGTCAAGTAGCCTTTGCCCTGATAACTTTTGGATTCTATCAACATGTTCTCTAAACATCAGATACTAGATATGGTTAGGTACATGTCGCTCTGACCCTCCAGACTTTCGTCTCCTCTTCTAGTGCAGAAGTCATAGCCCCCAGTTCTCCCTGGTAACACGTCATTGCCAGTTTACGCGCACCACTAGGTTAGAGGTCCCAGCTGCTCAGGTAGCCCCCTCCATGTTTCCGCCCCGTTTATGACATATTCTGTTACGTTTGCATCACATGTCTATGTATACGCCCTGTACACACCTCTTGTTACACCCACTTTATGCCTTATCTTTCGCGACTGCTACAAACTCCGCCTACTGCTATGCCTACTGTATTGAATGCAATGTAATTGTTTTAGTATATATATGTTGTGCACTGTTATTAAAGCTATCCCTTTTCCAGACCCTGCCCCCGGCAGCTGCTATCCTATTCCCGTGCAGGTGGTCCTGTTCCTGTCCCTTATGCTTTATTAAACCTGCAAAACTCAAGATACCTCGAATCCTGACTCTTATTTATTGAGCTACCTGTTTATTGATTATTCAGAAAAATAGAACCGGTATTTAATTATTTATTTACCACAGAACGTAGGCATTGAATGTTTATTTCATTTATATGTATGCCGCTATTCATAGTTTTACTATTTAATATTTATATAATGCTAGGTTTATTTTTAATTCCCTCCCCCTTCTCTGTTTCCCCTTCTCTCCACTCCCAACCCCTTTCCCTTCATCTTAAAAACTCCACAAATGGGGGCGTGGCTTGGAGGGCATCGATGGCGGTCGCAGCTTAGAGGAGCTCCCGCCGGCCCAGTCATAATCTGCTCTTTTATCCTGGCCCCCGAGCCCGCTAACTGCCTTACCGGCGTGGGGGGTGTTCCTGGCGGTGTCCGGATCTCTCCGGTGTGCCGACCCGTTCTCCCTGCCGTCCCGGTGACCCGGGATTGCCGGCGGCGTGGTGCGGCCTGGTGTACACAAGTGGAGCCGGGACCTCGATTTTCAAGGTCGGACACTGACGGCCGGTGATCGGGCCGGTCGGGTGATCCCCCGCGCAGAGGCAGCACCGCCGGAGCTTGTGGACGCTACTGTGGGGCCCAGTGGAGCGGCCTCCTACCTTGAGGTGACCCTGTGACGGGGGAGAGGCGCAGCGGCCTGTACAGACCCCGGGCAGCCGGGGCCTCGATTTTCGCGACCCCGAGCCGGCCCGGACCCGGATGACGGTGGGTTGCTGAGGCCCACCCCTGATGTTGTTGGGGCGGTTGCCACGCCCGACGACCACTGGGCACACACAGCAGGAGGAGCACGGAAGGAGTGGATTGTGGCAGGGGCCCGGCTGCCTGGTAGACTCGACATTGCTCACGCAGTAAGCCCTGCGGCACGCTTCCCCTGGTCTGGCCCGAGGCCACTTGACATCTGCGGCACGTCGGAGAGGGTCCCTGCTGGATCCTGCATTGGGCACCTGGGGCATCCGAGTGCGACTGTGGCCGACCTGGCCCTGGGGACACTGTGGCCTGGACTTTGGCAACCCCCGGCCGGGCTGTATCCTCACCGGCTCCTAGACGAGGGGTGCGGGCGCTGTGCAACCGGGGCGCTAGAGGGTCGAGCGCCGCGTCCAATTTGGTGTGCTGGGACGGATTTCACGGTGCTGGCTGGTGAGGTGGACGGATGGTGCATCGACGACGCTGCATAGTGCTGTTCAGTGGGGCTCACGTACACGCCTGGAGGGACGAGCCTGCTGCCCGAGTGGTGCCTGGAAGTCTTCCGCAGACGGTCCGCGACAAACTGTGAGTGCCCCCCCTCTCCTCCTCCCCCCTGGTGGACCTGCGTTAAGGCGCTGCGACAAGACTTGTGGCCCGGGGGTGATCAGGGCTATCCAGTTTGGAGACCAGAGTGCCTGCCCTGCATCGTCTGCTGCTGTGGTCACGAGTGGGGTGTGAGGTGGCCAGGAGGACGGCGGAGCTGGACGCCCCAGTGTCTTGAAACTATACTGTCGGTGCTCTGGTTCGCAGGTCCTGGGTGAGGTCCGAACCGAGGCCTCGGAGGCCCTGAGCAAGAGACGGGGCTGTCCTGTTGGCGTTCCCGCCGGGGCTTGCCGCCCGGAGCGTGGCTGCGGTGCCCGTGATCTGGGGGTGCCCATTGGGGATGGTGTTCAGGCCCGGACGGTGTCTCCTTGGCCCACCGAGCGGACGCTGCTGTTGAATTATTGTCGACGAGGGACCCACCGCAGTGGCTGAGAGGCCCTCTTCACTACCACTAAACATGACGAGAGGTGGGGGCGGCACTGGTTCCGCCAAGCAAGGGCCGATTGATAAATTCACGGGTCCCAGTGGGGGATCCGGGGCCTCCGGGGGTGGCCAGGGCACAGGTCCTGATAATGCGGCCCTAATGGCCGCCATTACACAATCCATAGACATGCTTGATGCCAAAATAGGTGCGGTTGGAGCCGATGTCATGCTGCTGCGTCAAGATCTCCGCAATGCTGTGGCCCGCATCACAGAAACCGAAACTCGGATTACAGGGGTAGAGGATGATATGGTGGCCCTAAAGAAAAAGGTGGAGGACATGGCCAGGATTCAAAAGGGGCTGGCACTCCGTGTCGAAGATGCGGAAGGGAGGGCGCGAAGGAACAACCTGCGCTTTGTGGGCTTTCCAGAGGATTGTGAGAAGGGGTCCATGGATGTGTTCTTGACGCACTGGTTGGAGAGTTGGCTTCCCCCGGACGTCCTATCACGCTGCTTTGTGGTGGAACGCGCCCATAGGGCCCTGGCGCAGAAACCGCCGGCAGGAGAGCGACCTCGTCCAGTCATCGCCAAAATCCTCAACTTTCATGACAGGGACGCTATACTTCGAGAAGCGAGAGTCAAGGAGGATTTGTTGTTCGAGGGCCACAGGATTATGATTTTCCCAGATTATACCAAGCTGGTGCAGCAGCAGCGCCGATCCTTCCAAGATGCGAAAGCCAAATTGCGTGGACTGAAAATTCAGTATTCACTGTTGTACCCGGCTCGTCTGAGGGTTGTGTTTCACTCCAAGACCCACTTTTTTGACACCCCGGAGGCGGTGTTTAGCTGGACGGACGAGACGGTCAGGATCCGACCAAATGCCCAGCCGGGCCTGAACTCTGGAGCATCGCGTGGATCGTCGCATGAGAGGGGCGAATCTTCCAACAGGAGCAGAAGGCACAGGAAGTCTTGGTCACGGAGGCGCTCCCTATCCGGGGGTGGCCAGCTGGATGGCGCGCAGTCGGATACTGCTCAGTCTGGGACTGGGACATGAGGGCCGTGGAGCCCCATTCTTGATTTCAGAGCGATATTTCATCACTAGCCTCTACTGGTGGCCATAGGGGTAGCTTTACTGATTGATGGGTTGGCGTGTGGTGTGGTGTGATTTGGGCCATGGCTGGACACAGGAAGGGCATAATATCTGTTGTAGTGCGGTCCCGCTGCGCGTAAGCGGTGGGTCACATGTGACTGATGGGGCTCGGGGTACTGACCCATGGGCGGCCTGATCCTCTCACGTTTGAGGGGGGGCCCTAAGGGGAGGTACTGTTAGTTGGGGAGAGTGGGGGGATCCATTGGCATGGGTGGCTTTGGGCGCTCTGTTTTGGGCCTGAAGCTTTTTATGCCGCGACAGGTACTTCAATGTTCCATGAGGTATAGGGGTGGGGGAGGGGGGATAGGTGGAAATTTGGTTGTTGGGGGAGTTGTGTTGGGGGCCAGGGAGGGGGGGGTACGGGGTGGTTGGGCAGGGATGCACGTGATTTTTGCTGCTGTGATTTCTGTACTACAAGGTGCTTGGGCTAGGTCCGGGGGTTTTCAGATGCTCTCCCACCGAGACTATGGGTGATTCCCCGGAGAAGGCGCCGGTTAGTGGCTCCATGAGAATTCTTAGTTGGAATGTCAGGGGAATGCTGGACAAAATTAAACGGGGAGCAGTGCTGCGCTGGGGTAAGAGGGACTCAGCGGATGTCATGCTATTGCAGGAGACCCATATGTTGGGAACGAAGATACTGAGTTTACAACGATTTGGCTACACCCAGGTGTTCCACGCAGGCTTTACCAGGGGGTCGAGAGGGGTAGCTGTCCTCATTCATAGACGACTGTCTTATTCTCACGAACGCCATTGGCTTGATCCCCAGGGTCGGTATGTGTTTGTTAAGGGCATGATTGGTGCAGAACCGGTGGTGTTTGGCAGTGTGTATGCTCCCCCACCCCTGCAATGGTCTCTTGCGGAGCGCCTGTTTGAACTGTGGGCCGAAATTCCGGACTGCCTAGCTGTGATCGGGGGTGACTGGAATGACGTGATGGATGTAGGTCTGGACAGACAGAGAATGCAAGTGGCCGCAGTAGCGCCTACCCCTACCCGTCTGAAAGCGATGATTGATGGGTTGGGTTGGGTGGATGTTTGGCGGCATTTACATGTCAGGAGGCGTGAATACACGTATGTGTCGGCAGTGCATGGCTCCTTCTCCCGGTTGGACTGTGTGTTTGTTCCTGGGGCCTTCCTGGATAGGGTGAAACAGGCCGTGATTCAACCTCGGGGACTGTCGGACCACTCCCCGGTCGCAGTACGGATTGCCCTGTGTAAGCCGCATCAGCCGTTCCGGTGGCGGATGTCTTCGTGGCATCTCCAACAGACCGAGTATACCACACACATGCGCGGGGCAATAGCCCAATATTGGCAGGAGAATTTGACCGAAGGCATGGATAGTGTGACGGTCTGGGAAGCCATGAAACCCACGTTGCGGGGCGTGGACATCGCCTGGTGTGCTACCGCCCGCCGGAAGCGCCAGGAGGTCACAGTGGCAGCTGCAGCCAAGGTGAGAGCATTGGAGGAGCGGTGTAGAGAAGATAATGGCGATGTGGCGCTCAGACTGCTCCTCCAGGCACAGCAATCATATGCCTCGGTCCTACTAGACGAGGCTCGATAAGCCTGGCTGGCCACACGAAGCAGGGTGTACCAATGGGGCGACAAGTCCTGCACAATGCTCCACCGGTTGTGTCAGCAGACGCTGCAGCCGATCTCTCTACCGGGCCTTACGGACGGGGAGGGAGTTGCCGTGACGGACCCTGCTGCACTTGCGGCGAGCTTTGCCGATTACTATAAGGTGCAGTACGCCCCACGAGACTGTCTCCCACCGGAGGCAATAGACAAATTCATAGCTGACCTCCCCCCAAGGGCGATATCGGATGAAGCCAGGACAGCCCTAGACCTTCCCCTGTCGGCGGAGGAACTGGGCGACGCGCTGGGACAGCTCAACACTGGCAAGGCGCCCGGACCGAGTGGCTTTCCCAGTGAATTTTACAAGAAATTTCATTTGCAGCTGGGACCGCACTATCGACAGGCCTTGGAGGCAGCGCGGGAGTGTGGTAGCTTGCCGGTGGACTGGCGTCAGGCTGAGATTGTGGTGTTCCAGAAACCAGGCAGGCCCCCTGACAGACACGAGTCGTATCGCCCGATATCTCTCATTAATTTTGAAGCCAAATTATTGGCTAAGGCGAATCGTCTCCTCCCGTACGTAGCGGATCTGGTCCACCCGGATCAGGCGGGCTTTATGCCGGGCAGAGCGACGAGGCACAACATCAGACGGGCACAGGTAGCGGTGGGTGCGATGAGGGCGACTGGGGAGCGGGCAGCGCTCCTACTGGCTGACATCGACAGAGCGTTTGATTCTGTCAGCTGGACTTACCTTTTTGCTCTATTACCACGCCTCAACTTGGGCCCAGTTTTTGTCTCATACGTCAAACTGCTGTACACCGACATCACGGCCTCGGTACGTGTTTCAGGGGCCATCTCGGAGAGATTTCCGGTTGCTAGGGGGACCCGGCAGGGTTGCCCTCTGTCCCCGTATCTCTTCGCGCTAGTCATGGAGCCACTGGCTGCTTGGGTGCGCATTGACGCGCAGCTTCGTGGCTTTGTATGGAGTGCGAGCCTCACCGACAGGATCGCGCTATATGCAGATGACGTCCTTTTCTTTTTGACGGACCTTGATCGCTCGGGCCCACGAATTTTGGAGATACTACGCATTTTCGGTGACGTCTCGGGACTCTACCTGAACCCGCGTAAATCGACTCTTTGGGTGCTGGGGGACCGGCCCGAGGTTTCTCCTTGGGCAGCGGACCTGCAGGTAGCAATTGGTGGACTGAAATATCTAGGAGTCTTCCTATCAGAGTCTGCCGTGATTGCGTGGGAACGTAACGTACAACCGGTGTGGGACAGGGTTCAATCAGACGTCAAAACGTGGTCGCGCATGCCTCTTAATATCTATGGCAGATCTGCTATTTTTAAAATGGTGGCCCTCCCTAGACTACTGTACCAGCTACAGAATTATCCACACAGAGTGGACCCGCAGTGGTTCCGGCGTGTGAATTCCTTGCTAGGCCGGTTTTTGTGGGCTGGGGGTGCTTCTAGGGTAGCACTGCGGACTTGCTTTTTGTCCACGTACTGTGGAGGTCTCGCAACATCAGACGTCTTGTCATACTACCAGGCCTCTCATTTGTTGGTTTTAAATGAGTGGTGGTACGGTGGACGTGACGATCCGGCATATGCCCTTGAACATTTTCTGATGGGAGATGCCACGCTCCATACACTCTTGTATTCGGCAGGGCGGCGGAAGACACTGCCACATGTGACTCAAGTAGTTTTCCTGATTTGGAGACAGGTACTGCGTCGCATGGGCTGGTGGGGACGGCTGACGGCCGAAACTCCACTGTGGAACAATGGACAGCTCCCTGCTCTGGCCTCACTGCAAGGGTTTGGTGGCTGGGACTCCATAGGGATCTCGTCGCTAGGCCATGTCCTTACCGGGACTACCCTTAAATCCTTTGAAGCACTCAGCGCTGAGTTTGACATGCCCAAGACCCAGTTTTTTAAATATCTACAGCTTCGTCATGCTCTGGCGCCGAGTCTGGTGGAGCTGGACCAGCTTCCGGACTTTAGCCCTGTGGAAGCTAAGCTTTTCATGGGGGATCTGGGGGGTAAAAAAGTTTCAAAAATCTACCAAACACTAGTCACTCACTGCTCCTCTTCCCTGGTGTCGTTGAAGGCCTCCTGGGAGGTGGATGTTGGTCCGTTGGATGAGGATGACTGGCGAGAGGCGCTGGAGTCCCCCCGAGGTGCGGCTATAGCAGTGAGGTTGCGATTCATACAATATAAATACCTACATCGGGCTTATTACACCAGAGAGAGACTGTGGAGGGCGGGCCTTATTGCTTCCCCAGACTGCCGGCGCTGCGGGGCCGAGAGGGGCACATTGGTGCATACTGTGTGGTCGTGTGTGGGCCTGGTCCGGTTCTGGAGTGGAGTGTGGGACTGCCTGTCAGAGGTGCTGGGATGGGATCTTCCTCGTACACCTAGATTGGGTCTTCTTCATGTCCTCGATCAAGTAGGTGGTAACCTTTATAAGCGCCATCTTCTGCTGTTGGGCCTCGTCGTGGCCAAGAGGGATCTGGCGAAGGCCTGGAAGAGTGATTGCGCCCCCCCACTTAGCGCCTGGAAGGCGGGCTTAGATTTCCTTATGGGGCTGGAATTGCCAGTGTTTGAGGCCAGGGGCTGCCCTCGGAAACATTACAAGATCTGGAAGCGGTGGGCGGACTACAGGGACCTGACATTAGAGCCTCCCACTGAATCAGGTGATAGCCTATCCACTGATTGAGACTTCGGGATCTGGATAGTTCCAAGACACTTAGTTGTGTTTCCATCTGTATACTGCAGCTGTTTGTGATCACGTGCATCGGGTTAGGGCGGGATAAGGGGTGGGTAGTGGGGGATGTTACAGTTGCTGGGGGGATAATGGGGCGGGGAGGGGCAAGTTGAAAGTTTGGGCTATATGTATTTTCTATTGTATATTGCCTGCTGACGTGTTCTCCTGCATTTGGAGGACTGTACTTTTGATCTGCTTAAACTTCTAATAAATACGGTTATGAAAAAAAAAAAACTCCACAAATGCTGTTTGTTCTTAATTGATATCAGCGTTGCTTGCATTTCATATTTTATTTGAACATATTTTTTATTCCTTCTTGCTGAAGTCTTTGTTTGTTAATAATTTCTCAATAAAGCTTCTCAAACAAAAAAACAAACGTCTTGTACCCATCTCCATTTGGGTCGACAGGTTACTCCTGTAGCACACACGCTTCTTCTGAGCAGTGGCTTGGCTGTGAGAGCTTTTTGTTTTATTGAAAGATGATTTACCTAGTCCTTGATAGGTTCACAGGCAAATACATTAGGGCAGCATGTCATCTAGGGAAGCCTCTAGTTACATTAACAAGATTATCAGTGGCCCTTCTTTATTAAGTATCATTACTACCTCATGTTCAAACAATACATCCCAAATTCCTCTTGACAAGTTAAATAAAGTAAAACAACTTTACATGCTCCCATGCCTATTGACAACCACTAGGACTAAAAATCAGAAAACAGCCTGGCAATCTTTAGTGAAGATCCTAGGTTTTGGTCTGGGTTTAGCCTTTTAGCAATCACCAGCTCCCATCACTGGGCTATCTTCAGGATAACCACTGCCCTAAAACATAGTAAAAAGGATCTGGAGGAGATAGCGGAAACTGAAGAAACAGGTCTTAGTGGACGACTCAATTGCAGATTGTAAACAGGCGTTAAAGAATCTTGTCCAAAAATTCACAGATTTTTATGCCATAGAACAGAATAAAAAAGAACAAGATGCAGAAAGAAGTAAAAAACTACAGTAAAGAAAGACTTATCCTTACCTAAGTGTCGATTGCTTATTGAGAAACACTATTTCTGCCCTTTTCCTTTAATGAAGTTATACGTTTCTCTGCCAAATCTCCTCATACCTCATTTCCCTTATTCAAACACACATCTTCTATTTTAAAACCCCTGGTTTCTCCTACCACTGTTACACATGAATCCTTTTTAAATTCCCCCATTTGGTATAACTCATTGATACTTTTATATAACAGACCCATTTTTTGGAAAGCTTGGAGAATAAAGGGCGTCATGTCGGTTAATCAACTTTTTGATGGAGTTTTACCTTGTTCCTTTCCCCAATTCCAACTCTTATTTCATTGTCCACGATCCTTTTTACAGAAATTCACCACTCTCATGGCAGTCATTCTTGACCTCTATTATTCTCGTCCATCCTGCTTATCGCCTATATCTAGTTCTTCTCTTCTTAAAATCCTCACTACCCTTCCTAAAGCGTCTCTTATTTATAAAGGTTTCACCTCTCCTAATCCGGAGCGTAATAAAAGTAAACTGGTACTTTCCTGGGAAATGGACTTTGTTTGTACTTGGTCTGTTGCTCTCTGGGATAAGCTATGGTCCAGATCATTAAAAATCTCTCGTTCTTCATCCCTTACTTAATCTTTATTTTACCTATATTGTCGACTTTATTTTTCTCCTCTTTCTCTGTCACACTTTTCAGCCTCTTCTAACTCGAAATGTTGGACATGTGGTTCCCCTAATGCTGATCTTCCTCATCTCTTCTTCCTTTGTCCTGCTGTATCTAGATTCTGGAAAAAGATTTGGTCATATCTTACACAAATTTTTACAATTACTGTTCCTTATTCTATGACTCTTCTTGGGCAGTCTCCCTGACTCCTTGGACCTTCTTCCACATTCACATGGCCTTTTTGACCTCATGCTTGCTCTTGCATTTCAACATATCTCATCTAATTGGTAGTCCCTCACAAACATTTCCATACAAACTTGGTGGAACACTCTATGTAATTTCCACATACTAGATGTTGCCTTTGCCTCTTCCTGTAAACCAATCCGTAACACTGATCCCTTCTGGTTACCTTTTACCTCCTATTTGGACCATTTGGCCTCGGAGAAATCTCTGCGTATCAACTCAGAAAATGTTAAACCTCCTTGAAGAATTTGACTCTCTACCTTCTTGTTATCTTTTACAGGCTTCTTTTATTACACTATATTAATGTTGAACGTAGGCATTGAATGTTTATTTCATTTATATGTATGCCGCTATTCATAGTTTTACTATTTAATATTTATATAATGCTAGGTTTATTTTTAATTCCCTACCCCTTCTCTGTTTCCCCTTCTCTCCACTCCCAACCCCTTTCCCTTCATCTTAAAAACTCCACAAATGCTGTTTGTTCTTAATTGATATCAGCGTTGCTTGCATTTCATATTTTATTTGAACATATTTTTTGTTCCTTCTTGCTGATGTCTTTGTTTGTTAATAATTTCTCAATAAAGCTTCTCAAACATAAAAACAAACGTCTTGTACCCATCTTCATTTGGGTCGACAGGTTACTCCTGTAGCACACACGCTTCTTCTGAGCAGTGGCTTGGCTGTGAGAGCTTTTTGTTTTATTTCAAAGATGATTTACCTAGTCCTTGATAGGTTCACAGGCAAATACATTAGGGCAGCATGTCATCTAGGGAAGCCTCTAGTTACATTAACAAGATTATCAGTGGCCCTTCTTTATTAAGTATCATTACTACCTCATGTTCAAACAATACATCCCAAATTCCTCTTGACAAGTTAAATAAAGTAAAACAACTTTACATGCTTCCATGCTTATTGACAACCACTAGGACTAAAAATTAGAAAACAGCCTGGCAATCTTTAGTGAAGATCCTAGGTTTCGGTCTGGGTTTAGCCTTTTAGCAATCACCAGCTCCCATCACTGGGCTATCTTCAGGATAACCACTGCCCTAAAACATAGTAAAAAGGATCTGGAGGAGATAGCGGAAACTGAAGAAACAGGTCTTAGTGGACGACTCAATTGCAGATTGTAAACAGGCGTTAAAGAATCTTGTCCAAAAATTCACAGATTTTTATGCCATTGAAAAGAATAAAAAAGAACAAGATGCAGAAAGAAGTCAAAAACTACAGTAAAGAAAGACTTATCCTTACCTAAGTGTCGATTGCTATACAACACTTGTCAGAACAGAACAATACCAACCTTGAGGAGGAAAAAAAAACTGAAATGTGTTAACTTTCTGAATCCTCTACCAGTTGAAATTAGGAAGTAGACCCGGGGGAAGGCAGCAGCCTTTAATGCCTTCCAAGAGAGAGGAGGAACCCCATCTTCTTCAATTCATTGACCTGGGCACCATTGCTTTTCCTAGGCGACTAACACTGAGTAGACACCTCTTTAACAGGAGCACTAAGGCTCTGACATTCACCCTCGCGGACTTTGCTTGATTCATATCACAGTGCTTTACAATCATTGATTCTCTTGTTTCGATAAAATCATGAGTCCCTCCGTTTGTGGGACACTGCATGCGCACCCTCACAAGTTTTTCCACTAGCTATACAAATTGTGTAACCAACTGTATGTTTGCTTCTTTTTTTTAAACGTTTCTTATTATTTGAAACTACATGTATTTTTCAGATATGACTGCATTTGTTTGCATAAGTGTACCTCAATTTAATGAATACTCAAGGTTTACATTTGTGATACAGCATTTGGTCTCTTTCCGGTCTCTTTCCGGTCACGTGACGGACATCTGTGGAGCGAGCAGCGCTTCGGAGTGCGAGCTTGCTGGCCAGCGACTGAGCAACTGAGTGGCAGAGAGGCCAAACAAAAGTGTTGACAGGTGGCAAGGAAGAGGGAAGAAGGGAGAATGCAGCGGGGGGAGCCACCGAGAGATACGGATACTGGAGAAATGCTGAGGCCGTTGGTAGCAGGCTTGGGCTTGGGATCGGTCCCGAGTGCCGCAGGAGCAGCTGATCGCCTCCCCCAGCCTCCCTCCCTACGCTGTCCATCTCCTCCACACAAAAAATCACCGTAGCGGTCACGGTCTGCAGCGTTACAGCCACCGCTGCGGACCATTGAAAGGGCAAGTGCGGCTGCCCCTTAGCAAGCGGCCGCATCAAGTGAGTGCCCTAGGCAATTTGTGGATGCAGCCTGTTAGATCAGGTGCGGCCTGCAGCCTGCAATAGCCTTTTGAGCCCCGCTTGCCATACCCTGCACCCGCTTCAGTCGCCCAAAGCCTTGTTGCCTACAGCCTACAGCCCCACGACACACACCGCTTCAATTTTCTTAAACTGACTTTAATCACCTCAGCCCCTCCTATTTTGCTACTCTTACTTTGGGCTGCAGCTGCTAAGCGGCCCATCTGTTTTTTCCTGTTTCGTCGCTGCTACATTTATGTTCATCTTGTGCTGATCTACAGTTAGTGTGCTAATACCAGAGCACCTATTTCTATCGGAACACGCGCACAAGGGAAACAAACAAAATAAAAGCGGGAGCAGGCAACCAGGCGACACCTAGTTGTCTTTCGTTTTTTCTTTTTATATACCTTTTGCTTATATACCTTTTGCTGATCCAGCAGCTCAGTTTACTCACATTCATTCATTAACCCTGGTTGCCTAGGCAGGATAACCAAACCTGCAAGCACCTACTGCAATAATACCAGTTACTAGTTTCCTGTTAATTCTTTTAAGTTCAACTAGTGTGGAGACCCTCTTTATACTCAAACTCTCAGGAAGCTGGCTGCACCCCCCTTCAGCAAGAGCTCTTTAAGCATGAGATTGGGCGGGTGAGGAAAGCACCAATAAAGTCCACAAAACAAAAACCGCAAAAGTGAAGGCCTCCTCCAATAGTTTGGAAATATTGACTGATTCTCTCAAGCAATCCCAATCACCCGCAAATCTACATACAGACTTTGATCCTGACTCACGAATTCAAACTGGCAGCCTTCAGTATAAGAACAATTAGCTAAAACTCACTCGTGATATCCCGCTGCAGGGGGGATGGCTACAGTGCAGGAACATCGGAGAAATGAGGGGCCAAACTCGGGTTCAATAGTTCTTCCAAATTCAACGATAACACAACTTTCATTAAGGGAGTATTTTAAGAACCTAGCACCATCGGCAGCCTCAAAGAAAAAACTTAGTCCAGCGGAATCGTCTCAGGCTTCGCCCTCTACGAAAGCAGTTGCAACTCCGAATCAAATTTTGACCAAGCCCATGATCCACAAGGCTGCCAATAATAATAATAATAATAATAATAATAATAATAATACTGATGCTTGTAAAGCGCGAACAGCTACCTCACAAGGAGGTGTCCCGGCGCTAGTAGAGAGTTCTTCGCTACTATGTTCTACAGTAATGATGGAACCTCACAACATGGATGCTCCAGAAGCCTCAGAAGGCAGCCGATTGTTTCAAACTTCAGGACTGCCCTCCTTGGACCAACAGTCAGTTCAAACAGAACAGGTCCCTTCCCAAGTCCCCATTCTCAAAGATGCCAGTTTGCCAACTGCTCAGCCCGCTCAGAGCTCAAGTCAGTTTTCCCCATTAGTATCAACATTTTCAATTGCTAATAGTGGGAAAGATAAGAGAGCTTTAAAATTGGGAAATTTAAAATTGGGAATTAAAATAAAATGCAATTTAAAATTGTAAATTTTTTTTATTGGGAATTTAAAAGTGGGAAAGGTAAGAGAGCTTTAAAATTGACCCTGAATAGATGGATCAAAGATACTATTCTGATGGCCTGTGCTGACAATGGGAAAAGGCCCCAGACAAAGTTCAAGGATGATCAACAACAACAGGAGTGTCTGCTTCTTGGGCTGAGTGACAGGGTATTCCCATGAATGCGATATGTAGAGCTGGAACTTGGTCCTCGGAACACACTTACATTTGACGTTATCATATCCAGAGTTTTGGTAATGTGAACAAAAGTTTTGGACTGGTGTTTTGCATTTTGCAACATTAAAAGTGGGTCATCTGTGAAGCTCCAGCATTCATTGTAATGTTTCTTAGGGGTTTTCACTCACCTTTTCTGCATTAAATACTTTGGCTGCTGCATTACATGGAGTTTAAATTCTTGAGCTCTAAGGCCTTCCTGGCTTTCCTATACCTCATGTATTGATGACTGTGACAAGATCGAGGGGTGTAAAGGTGATGTCCTGATTACTTACTAATAAGCTACACATTCTATTGTGCTTAGTACTGCTGGCTGAATAACACAACTAGCTGAAAGTCACCCTCCTGGCAGAGTGCTGGGTGATGACGCACGCACGCTATGCACACGCACGCACACACACTCACGCTGCTGGTGCCAATCACTGTACTCTGTACACATTTGGAACCGGATAGTGCGCCTCATTCAGGGAGTTGAGGGAGAGGAACGCATGACCAAGGCGTGAAACCAATGAAGGTTAATGATGCGAGAAAGTCTCTAATTTCAGAGTAGAATGTGAATAGTGCACTAGTAAGACGACCAAGAAAGAGGCGCTGTGAAAGATCAGCTCTCGTAGAAGTCCTGCAGACATAGGCGCTGGAAGGAAGGGTGCTGGGGAAGGGTGCTGGAAGGAAGGGTGCTGGAAGGAAGGGTGCACCCCCACAATAACCATGCTGGAGTTCAGAGGTGAACAAGCAATAAAGATACCTTCAAATTTGTATTTTTCTTTGTCACTTTCGCTCTGGCAAAGGCAGAGGCTAAATGTCATGCTATGTCTTCTGACAAATGGCTGTTTATATCTTTAACATGGAGATTGATTTTTACTTTTTGTCCTCTGACTGCAAAGTTAAGAGGATTTGTAAATTAAGTAGCTGACAATTATAGTGGTATTGCAAATGTGAAAAAAAGGCTGTAGGATGTCATACAAATTGAAATACCTGTAAGTTAACCTTACAAATATTTCAAAACATTTCAGTGGTAAAGAAAGCACGAAAGGAGCCCATTTTTTAGTAATTCTGAAGAGTGTGGGGAAACATACATTTTAAAAGGATCAAAACAAATCAAGACACATTAGTTGGTGATGTGGAATATTTGCAAAAAGTTGATTTCTACACATTAACAGAGGCTCTCCCCTCCATGGGGGGAGCCTGCAATATGGCAGGGAGTCGGGTGAACAGAGGGGGGATGGGTGGGGTCGCTATCGTCCTTCCGGGTGAGGGTGGCGTGGATTGGTTTGCCGCACTCACTGCCCCGGAAGCACTAGTGCTTCTGGGGTAGGCGTTCCTTGAACCCGCCTCTACTTAAGCGGCCGCATCGGGGCAGGCGGGTCTCTGCTTCCTGCCTGCCCCACGATGCGGTCACTACGGGCTCCACTAGCTGCACAGTCATCGGGCGCTGCAGCATCTTGGAGCTGTTGGGGCTCCCACCATCCCTTAATTCTGCTTAAAACCTCCCTGGGAGCCGCGCAGTTTATAGAGTTTAACTCACCTGACCCGAGAATTTTAGGGCTCTCGTTGCGGCTCCAGGGAGGGCAGGGAGGCACCCACAGGTAAACTTAGGCCGTGTTGAGGGGGCCTTACATGTAGTATTTCAACTGTTTTGGTGGCTGCATTAGCGTTGGGTCGTAGCGGTATTGTTTTGGGACACTGTCGAACACATGGTTGATGGGCCAGGCCCTGCAGTGGGCCTTTCAATCGGGGGCATTTTGGGCGTTTTTTTGGCTGTTTTTCCCTGGGCAGCGGTGTTGTTTTTTGTGTGCTGCGAACAAGTGGGGAGATACCCGGTCCCGGCAGTTCTTTTTTTCATCTGGGGCATTGCGTTCTCTTGCAGCTTTTGTGTGATGCCGTTGAACACTTGGTAAGTTACCCGGTCCCGATCTCGGCAGTAGTAATCGATCTAGCAGTGAGGGGCAGCTCTGGATTATAGTGTGGCCCAATAGTAAAGGCCTTTGTGACTGGGATGTTATTGGATATTTAGCAGAGTAAGATCTTCTGGCGCAGGGTGCTGCTGGCTGGTGGCTCTGTTGATCAGTGCAAAGTGATATTCCAGGATCGTGTTTTGGGCCCAACAGGATGGTAATTCAGTTTTTTTTGTTCTGTTGCAAAGTTTGTGGATTTGAACAAGCATGCCTGGGGGAGCAAAGCAGGGTCCTAAGAGGTCTCTCCCGGCAAGCAGGATGGAAGAAATGATGCTCAGAATGGAGCGCAAGATTGAGGCCAGTTGAGGTCCTCCAGACAGTGGGAGTAGGTGTTGCCCATAGTCAGGTGGTTCCCCCTAGGATTGTGGTGGCGGAATCGGGCACCAGCACAGCACAAGCTGGACAGGTTGGCGCGGGAGCGGATTTATTGGCAAATATTGGCGTGGATGGCCAGGGCAGGTCTTTGGTCGGCACCAGTGTTAGGCGGAACATTTCTCAGGAGTGGCTGGGGCTGATGATGTTGAAAGGGCAAGGAGGTTAGTGGCCCATGTTGATGGCTTCGGTGGGCGGCTTCCTAGCCAGGAAGGAGTGGCACTTGGGGCGGCAGGTCAGGGGCCGGTGGTGGTAGGGAGCCCACAAGCCGGTGATGTCCTACTAGTACCATCGGTGGCAGTAGGATCGTCAGCTCTGCCTAAGGAAAGCACACCAGCAGGTACGTGACAACCCTTGCTGAGTGTGGGGTTAGGCGATGTGCGCTCAGAGCTTGATCAATTGGGCAAGCAAGTACAGCTTGACATTAAAGAAAAGATTTGGAAGGGTGCCTATGTGGATATTTGTGAGTTGGTTGTTGATACGCCTAGAAGGGACCAAGTTGCAAGGAGTGTGCACATTCCAGGGAGCGCGGGCAGTGGCCAAACAAGAAAAGGGTAGAAGAGACTATCATGAACTGGGTCAGGGGTTTCAAGATTTTTCAGGCTTTAATGGCAGAAAAATTCCCTACGTTGGGTGGACAGTTGGCTTGCTACTAATATAGGATAGCGTGCACGCATGTTGAGTTTGGGGGCACAGCCTGGAGGGAATACGACAAAGAGTTCAGACGTATTAGGGCCACTAGACCAATGTTGGGGTGGGACCAAGTTGATGTGAACTCATGGTTGTGTTTCATGCACCCACAGAGGGCGATGACAGGTCCAAGCCAGCCCTTGGACAGGATCAGGTCCACGTACTAGTCCAGGGGACGGGGCTAGAAAAGGGGCCTGTTGGGATTTCAATAGGAAGACATGCACTAGGGCACCAGGTCAATGCAAGTTCAGACACTGATGTTCGTTCTGCGGCCTATCTTCGCACCTAGAGTCCAAGTGTTTCAAGAAAACAAAGGACAAGGGCCCCAAAAAGCATGATTGAGGACCCAGATATGGCTAAGGCTCCCTCCCCGGTTAACTGGCAGTCAATGGTGTCATGGGTAAACACATACAGTAACACAGCAGCGGCCCAAGCCTTGTATGAAGGTTTTAAGAACGGTTTTAGGATTCCAGCTGAGGGCTGTGTGGGTGTAGCATAGTGCAAAAATCAGCAATCCATATCCTAACATTGCCAGAACGAAAACCTTGAAAGCAAAGAACTTGGGGAAGGTAGCAGGGCCTTTTAAACCCCCACTTTTGAAGATTTTATCTGTTCACCGTTGGGCTTAGTACCCAAAAAAGACCCTAGGAAGTTTCGGCTTATTCACAACTTTTCAGCCCCGAAGGGACAGTCTGTTAGAATGTATGACGGTACAACGCATACATTCACAACGCATACCATTACAACAAAACTTTTACAACGCATGCTATTACAACGCAGATGCTATTACAACGCATGCCATTACAACGTAAGTATGGGTAAGTATTTTTTTTAATTTTAATTATTGGGAATGTAATAGTAGTGTAAATGTTGGATGGTGTAGGGGTTAAAATTACTATTCTAACTCCAGGGGGGTGTAATAGTAGGGTAAGTGTTGGATAGTGTAGGGGTTAAAATTACTAGTCTAACTCCAGGGGGTGCAATAGTAGGGTAAGTGTTGGATAGTGTAGGGGTTAAAATTAAATTAAATACTTACCCATACTTACGTTGTAATGGCAGGCGTTGTAATAGCATCTGCATTGTAATGGCATGTGTTGTAATGGCATGCGTTGTAATGGATCCTGCGTTGTAAAAGTTTCGTTGAAATGGTAGTGCGTTGTGAAAGTTGCATTGTAATGGCTGTTTCCCGTCTGTTAACGAGGCTATTTATGGGTCATTATGCTCTATGAAATATGCCTCACCTGATCACACCATTACAATACTCCTTGACCTGGACCTGGGACCTGGGGCTTTGTTAGCGAAGGCTGATGTAGAATCTGCTTTCTCTCTGTTGCTGGTTCCTCCGGAAGATTTCCATCTCCTGGGTTTTCAGTATAAGGGTGCATTTTATTTTGATAAATGTATGCCCAAGGGCTGCTCAGTATCTTGTGCCAACTTTGAGAAGTTTAGTACCTTTTTGGAATGGGCATTCAGGAAGAGATCAGGGCACCTTTGGACTCTTCATTACCTGGTTGACTTCCTTTTCCTCGGGGCTCCGGGCACCGATGATTGTGGAAAGGCTTTGCAATGGTTCCAGGAGCTAATGGGTAATTTTGGAGTCCCATTAGCACAGGCTAAGACTTGAGGACTGGCAACCACAATAGAATTCTTGGGCGTAGATTTCGAATCATAGGCATGTGTGTCCAGGCTTCCTCAGGAGAAGGTAAGAGGCTTCTCAAAAACGCTCGAAGCCTGCCTGAGAGCTCAGAAGGTGACGCTGTATCAGTTACAGGTGGTAGTTGGGCAACTGAATTGTGTGCTTCACATTGTTCCCATGGGCTGCCCATTTTCTAAATCTATTGCGCGGGCCATGGTGGGTCTAAAGTCAAAGCATCATCATACGAGGCTGTCCAGTGAGGTTCACCAGGACATGAGAATATGACAGGCATTTTTGAAGGATTTTAATGGGTCAGTAGTATTGCTGAGCCCTGCTAGGGCCAATGGAGAATTGGGTTTATGGACTGATTCCGCAGGCAGCATGGGTTTTGGAGCTATTTTGGGACCTGATTGGTGCGCTGAGCGCTGGCCGAGAGAATGGCCTGAGTTGGGCCTAGTGGCAAACATTGGTTTCCTTGAACTATTTTCCATCTTGGTGGCTCTCAAAATCTGGCCTGCTCATTTTTGCAATCAGGTAGTGGCATTCTGGTCAGACAATATGACAGTAGTCGAGTGCTTCAATCGCCAAACTGCTAGTTGTAAAATGATTTTGCATTTACTTAAGGAGATTGTCTTACTTTGCATGAAATGTAATGTTAGAATTCATGTCTAAACATGTCCCTGGTGTATTGAAAAATGCAGCAGTTGCTTTATCTCGATTTAAAATGCAGGCTTTCAGGTTCCACCACCCAGTTGCAGAAGACCTCCCTTCACCATTCCCGGAACACCTATGGCAACTTGTTGCCCCAGTTTACCGGACCTCGTTTCAGCCAGTTTAGCGCCCAGGACAAGGCGCTCCTAAGAGGGGGCATATGGCACATATCGCAGGTTTCAGGAAGTTCATGGGCAGGGGATTTGGTTCTCCCAAGGGTCAGTAATTGCTTTCCTAGGGCACCTGAGAGAGGAAGGGAGGCCCATATCATAAGCAAAATGCCATATCGTGGCACTATCGTTTTTTGCAAAACTGTTAGGGTACGCAAATGGGGCCAGGGCATTTCTGGTGCAAAGGGCTTTGAGGGGATGGAGGGGCGTAAGGTCGACCCCAGGCGCCCCCTTGACACAGCAAAATTGCCAGGGATCATGGCCGCCCTTGAAGGGATTTGTAGTTCACCTTATGAAGTTCGCCTCTTTAGAGCAGCCTTTTCCTTAGCCTTTTACGGAGCATTAAGGGTGAGCGACTTGGTGGTTAAGAACAACAAGCTTTTACACAAGTGTGAGCTATTGCTATTATAAATCACAATGCATTTTATTTATGTTTTTTTTTTAACCATAAATACAAAGCATTATCATTTACAATGCAAAACTTTAAGCTATTGGCATTATACATGACAATGCCATTTATTTATCTGTTTTCAAAATCAATAAATAGATAAAAGGTTTGTCATTTACAATACCAATAGCTCAAACTTTTGCAAATGCGAGACCCATTGCATTGAAAATGCAATAGGTCTCGCCTTTCATTAAGTTAAAGTCACTTGCTTTGCTATACAATACCATTAGCAAAGCAAATGGCTTTAACTTAATCAAAGGCGAGACCTATTGCATTTTCAATGCTTGTTTCTACTCCAGTCAGCTTGTTTCACAGTATTTTCACCAGTGTTCCCTCCAGCGGAGGTGATAATCATACTATTATCAGTCAAATGAGCAAATAATTTTAACCTCTTCCTGAGAGATCTGATTTTTAAAAATGTTGTGACGACAACATATTTGTAGACTATTGTAGTTTATTTCTGAGCATTGATTGTTGCATCCCCGATGATAATACAAAGAAAAATGAAAATTATAATGTATTTTATATGGTGCTTCATAATATAAGTATCCACTTCTAAGCATTGTAAATTACAGGTGTTATTGTTTTACAGTTCACTTTGTGTACTGACCTCGGAAAGATGAAAGGCTAGCTTTGCCTCTTTGGCATGCAAGTGCTACAAAGCGTTTACAAGGAGATGTTGTGACGCTGAGCCACTTTCTTAACTGGAAGATGGGTTCATAGTATTTTTGGGGAGGGGTGGAATCGTCTGGAAATTACTAGTTCATGTACAGTGCCATTGCTTAATATAAAGCTGGCTGTAAAGTAAGTGGGCTCAAATTTCACAAATCAGCTCATTGGAATCTAACGTTACAAACCAGTAAAATGCCTTTATGTTGTCTAGATCACAATGTAAACAGTCTGCAACCCCCAGTGCCAGACTCACGATTAATCAATAGTTACATTTAATTTGACAACGCATTCTAGGACCCAACCGGACTGTCAAAAAACAAAATGGACATTTTATTGGTTTTTGTTCCTCACTCTCCTGCTTTGCCATAGTGTCCTGTTTTTCTTTGTTTCAAATCCTATTTGCTATAATAATTCATTGCTTTTGGGTAGCGCACATCTGTCATTTCTAGGCGCTTTAATTAAATAGAGTATTACACAGTTTAATCCTGCTACTCGTACCCAATTTTCTCAAAAGGATGTAAGGCACATAGGACCACGCTCAAATGCTACCTTTCGGTGTTCACATCGCTGCATCTTGCAGCAGTGACCTTTGAACTCGCGGAGCCACCTTGGGGATTTCTTGTGTCTATAGTTTCAGATTTCCGGTGAACCAGCCTCCTTCTGCCTCCATGTGTGCCACCGGGCGAGCACTCTCCAAGTATCTATGGCAGATTCATGGCTTGCACCGTTATAGTGTGGTGCCACTACTGTTCTTTACATAAGACGACACCAAAGAGCCCCGCCGTGGGGAATGTATAAGAATGGGATGACTTGGGGCCAAACCGCAAGGTCACCTCGTATGCAAAATGATTCTGTTCATTTGTTCATTTGTTTGAAGTCAAAGTTAGTCACACTTCAGGCATGCAGGTAACACGCGCAGCTTCCAGAAACAAGACTTCAACTTGCAAAGGCCCTTGCTCACGGTGAATACCCTTCTTACCACCTTTGTCGAAGGGATTCTGCTCATACTCAGAACTTTGCATAGAGACTTAGAAACTCAATGAATTAGGGTGTACCAAAACTCTCCTTAGTATCCAAAATCCCTTAGCAGACTAGCAATCAGTGTCTCATTGGTTCTTCCATACCCCCAATGATTAGACAACCCAGAACATGGACTTAGAACACCTCAGGTAACGTGGAACACATGAACACTCTTTCGTTATACTAACATAGTCCAGAACGAGGAGTAAATGAAGACACGTGCAAGTTTGAAATATTTATTTCTAATGCCGTGTTCTCAGGCGCAGTATCTTAGCTAATACAAGCAAACATATTATAAGCAACAAGGTTATCAGCATATTTACTATTCCATAAAATACAAAGGGAGAAAACATGTTAAAATGCTAAAGGGAAGAAGTCTAAATGGCACCTCAGTCTTACCCTCCCTTGCTAGTATATTATATTATATCTACAGAAGGTCTCTTTGGGTTTTAGAAGGGCGGCCCTATACCTCTGGTCTAAGCATGGGCGTAAAATCAGTTCCGCTCGCGGATTTTGCGGATTTTCGGTAAACTCGCAATCCGCGAACTCTCGCGAATTTGTAAAATCCGTGCGAAGCGGATTTTTTGCTTGGTCGCACTTGCCAACTAGAATACTATACAATTTCGCAGGAGTAAACACTTGTGAACACGTAGATGCGGCGGGCAGCGACTATCTCGCAATTGTGAGATTGCAAAATTTGCAATTTCGCACAAGAAATCCACCAGCAGGCAGCATAAACCTTGAAAATTATGATTTTTATCAGAATAACTCCTCAGGTTGACATTTACCTGCACTTTTTCTTTGCAAGGAGTCCATTTTGGGGGGGAGTGGGAGGAAGGAAGTGCCCCACAGTCTCCAACTTCCTGTTCCTGTCCAGCAGGCTCCTCCCAGTGCTTTCTTCATGTGCTGGTCACTTTGATTTGGATCTTGACCAGGAACAGCCCTGTCAAGTGTCACACATCCGGTGTGACACTAACGCATTTTAAGTTACATTACCGCATGTGAAAGGATTGTCACGCAAATCAGTGTATTTAAAAGCTGAGTATATTACCAGTATTTGAGGCTGTCACTGTCAAGCCTGAGTGACTATCAAGCCTGACTAAAACTGAGAGTCTGAGGCAGCGAGCAGCTTTAGTACAATGTATCCTGGGTGAATCTAACTGCCACGGCTCGGCTCTTACTGACAGGCAGATGTCATCGCGGGGGGACGTCACTGCGGAAGCGCGCGCAGTTTATTTTGGGCGTTCGATGTGGCTGGGATAGTTTGCGGGCTGCGCAGCATGTTCACCGTTAAAGGGAGCACTGCTTATAATTACGGCACCGTCCGCCAGTTTGCATCGGCTCGGGCACCAGTGCAATTGTTATAACCGCCCCCCCCCCCCATTGAATCATGCAATATCTTACTGTAGCCGACGGAAAGAAGTCCGTGACACCGGGGCCGCCTGGACAGACTGGAGGTGGAGGGCCCTTCTTCTGTGACTGAGGTTAGTGAAACTTTGCTATCACCTCATGTTCGAAGTCAGTGGGAGAGAGCCTGTGTGCGCTAAGTTAAGATGATGGCTGAGCCCCCACCCCCACGTGCAGCTCTTCCGCCGTACCTCTCGGTTATCTCTCCTCGGAGCCTTGGGAGAGGCCGTGGGTCTCTGAAGCGACTGGAAATATTTTTTTATTGCTTGGTAAAGGAGCCCCCCCACCCACCCCCTCATTGGGCCTCCTTGTTTGTTCCGAGCGTCACGCTCTGCCTCACAAGTAGAGGAAAAGAGATTAGAGGCAGCACATGAAGGCCACGGCGGATCTTTCACTTATTCAGAAGCACTCAGATTGCCCGGGTCAGGGCAGCTAGCACAGCAAACCCCACTCCCTTAGTGAACCAATATTTATTAGAGCTTCTTGTTAAATTGAATAAACTGTGCCGTGTTTATTCACAACGTCAAATTAAATGCCACGGATTACTTTCGAAATATTAGGGCATCTTAAACTGCAGAGAACTTCAACCATTTTAAACTCATGAAAACATACCTGAGAGCTTACCCAGTTCTGTGTGTTAAGTGTGGATCATCTCAATCAGGTGCCTACCACTCTATTCTAGACGTATTCCGAGTTTGCCTGTGCCCCTGTCACTCACACAGTATATCTCTGCTTTGGTTTTCAATTGCGTTACAGCTCAGGTCACTGGTGGCTGTTGAGTGAGACTGCGAGTCATTCAGCTGATTATAAAGACATTTTGAACCACTTCCAAGCTGCTTTATCTAATTTCTGTAATTTTAGCTAGAGTCTGATCAATGGAAGTCGTTTACATTTCTTACGTTTTGCAGCAGTTAACTTCGTTTCTCGTTCCTCAAATGTGTGCAATTTCTGATATTATTGTTTCACTCTATTCATTGCTTAATTTTGCTCACGAGACAGTGTCACTCATAGTCATTGAAATGTCACTCATAATTACTCTAAAATTATTAAAATGTCACACATAGCAATCTGAAACCTTGGCAGCTAAGCAGGAAGGATCACTTTTTGTGGATGCTGCTGGATATTTGGATTTTTGCAAAACTGAAAGCACTCAGCAGGTGCAAAAGTTCAATCTTATCATTAGTAAGCATTCCCTGTAGTGCTTCCTGAGGGGCCCCTTCAGAGTTCATTTGCCTACTTGCAACTATTCTATGACCCTGCTCTGACCCTCACATCAGGCTCAGAGAATAGCTACAAGTATACAACAAGGGTCCTGTTAAAAAAATTACACTGCAACAGAAAGCAATTACAGACAAAACTGAAAGCACTCAGCAGGTGCAAAAGTTCAATCTTATCATTAGTAACCATTCCCTGTAGTGCTTCCTGAGGGGCCCCTTCAGAGTTCAGTTGCCTACTTGCAACTTTTCTAATACCCTGCTCTGACCCTCACAGCAGGCTCAGAGAATAGCTACAAGTAGGCCACAAAGGTCCTGTGAAAAAAAATTGCACTGCAACAAAAAGCAAATTACAGATAAGGAAGCAGGTGCCAGCCAGACTGGAAGTTTAAATTCAGTGACACATTAATCAACCCCAAATTAATTCATGTCAGTTGAAGGAGGGCAGGTGTGCTTGCTTTTTTTCACCCCCATAATCTACAGTGATAAACCAACCAGAGGGTGGCAGTGATGTACCAGAGGGGTGTATCAGAGGATGGCAGTGGTGAAACAAAGGGTGCTGTGAACCTGTGATGATGAACCAGACGTAGAAACAACATAGTCGTGGCCGTTGCGAGCCGACAAGTAAGTTCGCAATTGCGAACTGGTACACAACCCTCGCGAACTGGCAGAAACCCTTGCGAACACACAAAAAAAAAAATCCGCAAATTCGCGAGAGTTCGCGGATTTTGCGGATTGCGAATCTGTAAATACGCAAGTTCGTGGATTGCCAATTCGCAAAATCCGCCCATGCTTACTCTGGTCTTAGTAGAAAGGGATCACATCATCTTCCACACCAGCTCTCTGCATTCGAATATTCATCAAGTGTGTGTGCATGCTCTGCGCAGTGCATTATTAAACGCGTCAAAAGCCAGAGTTGGCCACAGCTGCATATGTGTTATGTCTAAGACGTGCGCTGATCAGACCGAACAACAACCACTGTGTTGAAATAACCTTGAAGGCCTCGGCACTCACTGTTCAGACATAGTTTACCAAGCAAAGCTGATACAATAGTAAAACATATTATTCTCGTGTGAAGCAAAATATTCTACTAGGCTCAAAGCATTAATAACAATATGTGCTGTGTGTAACTTAACACAGTGTGAAGGCAAAACCTATCTACATGACACTCTCCCTTGATCCGAGCACGGATAAGATAAGATAAGATAAGGGGAAAATTTAGGAATGCAGAGTTCAAGAACGACAGTCAGCTCAAAATAGCACAAGGTTAAAAATAAGAAGGAAATATTTTTTTTTACTTTTAAAAAACTCATAGTCAAGTAAAAATGTGAATCCCAAAAATGTTGTCATTGGCCATAGCAAAGTCAATAGGCCTGGGGCAGAGAACATTTTGTATAGAGGCTAGAAAAAAAAATGTTCGATGTCCAATAAATGATCTCGGTTATGGGAGAGAGACAGAAGATACATCTCATTCCAACAATGAATATGCAAAATATGCAGCAACGGCCTCCAACAGGAAGTCACTGTTCTCATCCGAAAATAATTCGGCCATCCAATTTAACAAAGGGAAAGAACATACATGTTCCTCAATTACCGGAGCCTCTAGCACCATCAGAGGACAACTCGGTGGGTTTTCAAGAAAGCTGCGTGCCAAGAAATCTTGCGCCGCTGCGAGCACATTCCAACGACCCAGTACTCCATGCATCACTGCAAAGGCCATAATCCCTCCATCAGAACAAAGCAATTCACGAGCAACTAAAGGGCTCATAAATTGATTATAATCCGCATCGGTTGACACTGTATTGCAGGGACACAAATCCAGGGCCCATTCGAAGTAGCAACTCAGGCAATGAAAGACAGGCTGGATGCATGTAAAGCAGGAAAATCGAAACGATAATCCATAAGCTGCACTCAATGTAGCAAAAGGCAGCGCTCCATAGTACTCAAGCATTCGGGCGCGAAGCAGCCCCAGCCGAGACAGCTCGTCTTGTAACACAGGATGTGCATCCATTTTGAAACAAGTAAAACAGTAAAAGAATGCCTGCAGCTAGAGCCAGCAATAAGGGAAATCCACCAAATAGGCTGGAAAAAATCGAATGAAAGAAAGCAGGGAAGACACCGAATATAGTTTGAAAAGAAGTCACAAGGCCACTGCTTACAACTTTAAAAAAGTGGGCCAGCCCCGTTGTGGAGGATGCATTAAAGATAGTGTGAATTAATTCACAGAAATGTAAGGGCAAATCAGTATTTAATAAAGCATGCACCTCTGTGCGGGTGTTAGCCACGTGAAGGACGAATGTCTCACGAGCAGATGTGAGGGCAACTTCTTTCTGGGACAATAGAGCTCTTATGCGACTCATCTTGTTGAACTCTGCTTTCAAGGTCGGAATCGTGGGCCAGATGGAAACATCAAGCTTCCCATGCGGGGAAGGATACATTACATTCTTACAGCAAACCACACGTTCACTGACGGTAACTACATAAGCAATTCCTTTTATTAACCCACAACAATCTTCATTGTTCAAAAGTAAATAACTCCCATTTGCCAGTAATGTGAATGTCGGCACGATAGCAGGCACAGGTGTACCTTTCAAAATACAGGCTAAATTTGGCTCATTCTGGTTACAATAGCCATGTAATTGGATATGTCTGCACATTAATGAGTGATCTGGTGTTTCAGTGCAATCTTCACCATTCAAATAAACTTCCTTACCCTCCCTAAGGCATCTATAGGTAAATGGAAGCGACCAAGCTCCATGGAGATAAGCACTCCCAAGAGGCTCATATCTACCAATCACAAAGAACTTCATACACTTCTCGAACTTGAATAGAGGGAACAGGAGAGTTATTAACCTGTGGATAAGCCACATTGCTGAATTGGCCTCTGCCACAGAAAAATGTTATGGTTCCAACCTCTCAATGTGTAACATAGTAAAGGAAGCATCTTTCATTGACAGGAGACGCTGCTTGTCAGTCAAATTAAACGGGCCAAACAATCATGACGTGTTCATGCAATGCCATGGCACTTTGCCAGCTTTTAAGGTTTGCAAAGTCCATGCAAACTGCATAATGGAACGCAATTGATTTTGACCATGGTACAAAACAGACACTTCATCCTTCACAATATCAACAACAGACAATACAATATTGTCCAACGTATAAATGCGAGAAGAAAGCGTATTAATATCTACAACTGCTAGCACTTTCTCTAAAATAGCCTAATCTATAGCTCTAATGCGGGTAGCCTCCTCAATCTGGGAAGTTTTCCAGACTTCGTTGTAAATAGCATATATCCGCCGTTAGCCGGGCCCTTTATAAAATCACTAGCAACCCGTCCCGACGTTGTCCGGGTATGAAATAGAATGTGTGCAATGGTTGCCACGTATGCATCATTAGGTAAGTTGCAGAAAAGGTAAGATTAGTTAGATGGGTGCTTTAAGAATGACCTTGCTCGTCGTCTTTTACCTGTTCCGTTTACTTGTGCATATAGGGTAAAGTTAGTTCTCCATTGCTGTGCAACATGGGCGTACGCTTCTGCAGCCAGTGTGAGGCTCCGGCCTTGTGATATGTGCCTCAGCTGACGTGTTTGCCCGCTGTGTTGTCAGTTCCACGACCCACATTGGCGTGAACGGCGAACGCACCGCAAATTGCCAAAAGCACCGCCCAGTGTTATTGTAACGATAGTCGCCCCCAGAAGGCTTGGCGCAAGGGGTGGAATCCAACTTGGTTTGAGGCGCGCCCAGCGCTGTCTGCAGACTCCCCCAGCCCTACGCACACCGCCACAATGGAGTCCTGTGAACGCTTGTTTTCCAGGATTTCCGCACCCCATTTTTGCTGATTGCCCGTTGAATACCGCGCACATTGCTGTGTGGCCACTCCCCCACATGCCCACAACGGAGCCCTGTGAACGCTTGTTTTACCGGATTTCTGTGCACCATTTTTTCCGAATGCCGCTTGAATGCCGCGACCATTGCTGTATGGCGACGCCCACAGCACAACGCACACGCCCACAAGGAAGTACTGTGAAGGGTTTTATTTTCGAAATGCCGTTGTAATACGTAGCGAATGCCGCGCCCATCGCTGTATGGCTGCGCCCCAAGCACAACCCACACGCCCACAATGAAGTACTTTGAAGGCTTTAGTTTATCGCTGTATGCACACGCCCCCAGCAGAACGCCCCGAGCAGAACGCCCACGCCCACAAGGGACTACTTTTCCCCTAAGGTTCTTTTACCCTTCTAATGTATATGGTGGCCAGCTGTATAGCCTATGTCCATCTGCTCCAACTGTCCTTTCCAATGCTGTATTGGGTGTTGTGATCGGTGCTGTGGTTCCTGAGATTACCAGCCTCAAAGGTTTGGGCTCTCTCTTTATAATATTAGTATGGATTCAGATCAACATCGTCAGTCATTTTAGATAAATTTAGTTTAACTGACGCCAGAGTGGAATGTTTGAGCCAATTCTGACATAATTTGCCTACAGAATAGGTAGTAACAGAATGGCCACTGTCAAAACGGGGATCCACCCTGACCTGTGTAAAGCCTTGAGCCAAACCCAGAAAACGATGCAGGCAAGAATCAGCACTTCTGTGTCAGAGCAACCAACCCTTGGGATCCAAACTGGATATGTTAAAGGAAGAATTCAGCAACAGAGTTGTTAACTCTCTGATAGAAAATTTAGTCGCATTATTCCAGGCGGAATATTCTTCTAATTCAGGAAAAGAAGTAGCATTTAATTTTTTAGTAGTAGCCAATCCAAAGCATGTTGTCTGTGAAATTGTAGAATTCAAGAAAAACATGTGGTTCGGGATGAGGCATGCTCCGTGCAAAGCCTCAGTGCCTTGCACTTGCCAACTTTTAAAAACCCCAAACTGATTTAAGGTCAATTGTATCCTTCCACAACTCATAGCCACCTACAGCTAACTGATCTAGAAATGACTTCATATACAATAATTTAGTATTGTTAAGTCTAACTTTGAATGTGGACTTTTTGGTCATCTTAAAATACAATGCATTTGGATTTGACGGATTAAAATCGGTAAAATATGTGAACCTTTTCAAAAAGGAAGCAAAACTGCCTTGTATAGGGGATGGACAATGTTCCCATTGTATATAACTTAGTGATCCTCCTGGTATTAGGTT
This sequence comes from Lissotriton helveticus, assembly GCF_964261635.1. Classification (NCBI taxonomy): domain Eukaryota; kingdom Metazoa; phylum Chordata; class Amphibia; order Caudata; family Salamandridae; genus Lissotriton; species Lissotriton helveticus. The sequence continues at coordinate 1,262,922,608 of NC_136061.1, read as the reverse complement.
TCTGCAGGTAGTGATTGCCAAAATGTTGGTAACAATATAAATCACCGTAATTAGCAGATTCTAAATAAAAATCTTCAGCATCAAAGGCAGCATAATATTTCAAATCAGAGAACAAGGCTTCTATGGCCTGAACATCCCAATCATCAGAACGTATATTTTGTTTAATTACATCCCCCATAGAAACTCTAAGCACATTAGGGACATTTATAACCCCAGTGGGCCCATGAATTTGAAAACGAACAGCATCCCATACAATCCCATCTAAGCAGTGATGTTAACAAAAGCCAAGTCTCTTTTCAATCTGTGTGATGAGGAATGGGGAGCCAATGTTCCATTGATATGTCGAATGCATGTTCTCTCTTCGACATAGTGTCCATTGACAAGTCAAAAAAAATACACCACAAAGCCAATTGACATGAAAAGGTAAACTGAAAAAGCACCAACCAAATGTAGGTCCAAGGGGGAATCAAAAAATGTTTTTAAATCAATTTAGCCAAAACAGAGACCCTTGAAGGTTTCCTCAATGTTTGTGAATCAGTGTCAAATGAAAATCTGGATTCCGTAGCCAAGCAAGTTTGCAAATCAGGAATCGATAAGTCAGTTGGGTAAGTGTAGTCAGTTTCATTAAGTTCAGTACCAGGTAGTGGACTCAATAAAGGACTAGAAATTGCAGGCATCTCGAGGGCAACATCAGGCACTAGATCAGAAGCCGGGGCCAAAACAGAATTTCTCAAAATCAAAGGACATGAGACTGCCGGTGTCATACTAAGAAGAATCGGCCACTCTGTGTTTCTTGACATTGTCAATGGAGATATACCTGTTTTCCTTACAACCTGGAAGTGGTGGTACAATGACTGTTCTTGTGCCCTTCACACCAAGCACCGGAACTGGAACTCGATAAGAGGGACCAATTTCTTTCTTGTTTTCAATCTTCTCCCGAACCAGTTCTCCAACTTGGGGTAGCCAGCCAACTACCGGGTTCTGCAACGCATTATCCGAGGTGGAGGGCAAATGTTCCTTTGCAAGACTGTCTCTCGTGCCTTGTAGATTCTGTAAAACATTGCAATGTTCATCTACGTCAAAGGAGGAAGCAACAGCCGCCTGGTCTAGACCGTCAAGGTCCGGTACAAACATCTTGATACCAAAGAGCATTTCGTACGGGGTCCGCCCACCCAGAGACCTTCTAGGGAGATTATTTAGAGCACGCTGCACGCTATTGAGGTGGGCCAGCCAGTTCCTGCCAGTGCCTATAACTCTAGCTGTTAAAGACTGCTTTAAATCTTGGTTCATTCGTTCCTCAACACTATTACCCTCAGATCTGTATGGAGATGAAAACTTGACTAGGACCCCCAGCAAATTCATGGCATCCTTATACGCCTTAGAGGCGAAAGCTGGACCCTGATCCGAATGGAAGGTACCACAGGCAAAAATCCCTACAAAGACACGCAAGTCTCTTATGACAGTTTGTGAATCAGCGCTGTGGTGTGGCCACACCCACACAAAGCGTGTGCATGAATCAACTGCTACTAAGATATACTTATACGCAGTATCAGAAGAAAAAGGACCGCAGTGATCTAATAAACACATCCAAGTGGTTTATTAGAAATGTACAACTGTGGGGCGGACGCGCAGCAGTTGAAGGTTTAATCTGCTGGCAAATGTCACATTGAAGGACATAATCACATGTCTGTTTATACAGTCCCCGCCACCAGAAACGTTGTTGTAACTGAGATACAGTAGCCGAAACACCCGCATGCACAGACGCAACACCTTCATGGGCAACTGTAATCAGCGCTGGCCTGCGGTCCGCGTTGGGAAGTAACCTCTCACCAACGTCAGGTATTTTCACATAAGGAATTTTATCAGGACTTAAGTAGTATGAATACTTTGAAGGGAACCCCTTAGGATATTTACTTCCCTTCTCAGTCGCAGCAACGGCTGCCAAGATATCATCATCATCAATCTTACTTTTGGAACGTGTAACTGCTGCAACCAAATTTGTCGATACTGCTGATTTTGCGGCCTCATCGGCCAAAGAATTGCCAACATCGTGGACTCATATGCACTGATGACCGAGAGTATGAATTACAAACACGAGTGGCAACTGCTCTTTAAGCTCAGCCACTCTGACCCAGGTCATTTTATGTTTTATTGTGCTACCCTTGGAATCACGAAAATCATTTTGAATCCAAAAGAACAGGTTTTCGTTGTAAGACTGGACACAGTAGTAAGAATCACTCACAATAAGAGTTGTCACACTAGGATCAGCGTACTCCAATGCAAGCATCAGGGCACGAAGCTCTGCAAATTGTGTGGTGCAGTCCCCTAAAGTCAGCGTGTGCATGACTCTGTACTTGAACTCATCGTTCACCATGGCATCTACCACAATGGCGCAAGCTGAAACGTATGCGTGCTTAGACCCATGCGCAACTTGCGCTGAACCATCAGTGTAAATGATACAATGGAAATCCTCCAAAGGCCGCATAGCCAAAGGCGCAGGATGAACAAATTCATACTTCAAAAACTCCTGCGACTGTAGGGAGGCGTCAAAAATAAATGTGACATCCGGAGACGTCAATGATGCTGCCCATTATCTCCACCGTGGGTGCAAAGCCTTAGAATTTGGTGCACTGGCTTTCGTCACTGCTTCCAAAGCAGGATACGGGGTAACAACCAACATGTGTTTTCCCTGCGACAGTGCACATTCTTTAAGAATCGCCATTTGTACTGCTGTCAAAACTTTTTCCACAGAGGAAAACCGCATTTCAGCCGAAGTGCACAAGTGTGACTTGTAAGCTATAGGTACTGTGTCTCCTTCGTTAAAAGTAAAGGACGTGAAACCCACCGCCCCAGGAATGATTCTTATCACCAGGTTGGTGTGGTTATCACGAGTCAGTAAGAATTTAGATTCTAGAAGATCAGCCTGCAAAGATTGCAAAATAGCTGAATGTTCTGGCAGCAAGTACGATTTGGTAAAAGTAGGTTGTATCAAAGCATACAAAGGCTTGATACGCTGGGCATATTAGAGGAATGTATGTACGCCCGAAATTCAAAAATCCCAGCAAGAACTGTAACTTTTTCAGAGTTGTAGGAGCGCGCAGTTGTGCACATTTTTCCAAGAAGTGAGGAGCCAATCCTCGACCTTCATTGTTGAGCTCGTAGCCCAGAAACAACACTGTGGACTCTGCAATGTGAGACTTTGCAAAGTTGAATTTGTAACCAAAGTACGTAAAGTTACAAATTATGCGGTCAACGCGACACAGATGCGCCCAAAGCTCGTCGTCTGTGAGATATATGTCATCCACATACGAACACGCATCCGCGTCCACTCTCTCCAAGAGAGAGACAATACGGGCAGCAAACACGCCTGGACTATTCTTATAGCCCATAGGTAAACGTTTGTATTGGTGCTGTTTGCCACCACTTGTAAAACTGGTCCATTGGGAGCTAAGACCATCCAAATTGTGGGCAAAAAAAACGTTGGAAATGTCAAGTGTGGTTTTAAACCGTTTTCCCACAAGACCGTCCACTAAAGCAGAGCCATGGGTATTCTGTACTGCACAGGTACGACAATGCGAATTCAAATGCCGGTAATCCAATACCAAACGGTACGAGCCGTCTGGCTTGGTCACAGTAAAAAGAGGGTTATTCATCGGTGACACACAAGTTTCAATTACACCTTGATATTCCAATTGTTCAAGGATTTCCGCAACGGAAGACTTAGCTTCGGTCGGATGGGATATTGAGGTTGAGGCTGTGGCATAGACCGTAAGAGAATCTCGTGGTGTGGGGAAAATGTATCCCACCCACAGTGAGTACGGTACAGAGCCGGCGCAAGGGCTTTAGCTCACTCTTCTGCAAAATTCAGCGCATGCTCCTTTAAGACAGTGTGCGCGAGCCTAGGGAGGATTACCTCCTCCCCTCTCGGAGCCGCGAGCACAAAAGGTGGGGGCCAGTCAGCCTCTGCTAACAAAATGTCATAGGTAGTCGTAAGATTTTCCCAAAATACCCCTTTTATGGTACGTTGTATGTCACCTTCAATTAAAAGGACAATGTTATATAGTCTATCAGGGGGAGCTACTCTGATATCAGCTGTCTCCACAACAACATACTGGTCAATCGCTGTCACCTTCAGTAGTGGACGCAGGGCCTCTCGCACTATGGTAATCTCCGCCTCGCTGTCCAGCAAGGTCAGAGCCCATGTCAGATTCCGAAGCTGCGTTCTCACTATCTGTGGCATATCTCGCTGTTAAAGCGGCAACTTTCTTTTTCTGAAACTGGGGTCTTTTCGGTGTAGAATCGTCCTGCTTGCCTTTACCGTCTTTCGGGCGGGGCTGATCGCGTCCCTGCTGGCCACCCTGACCTCTGCCGCCTCCTCCACCACCGGTCGATGAGGCCGATGAGTCCTGAAAAGAACGAGGAGAGCGTTGTTCAGAAACCTGAAAACGATTAGGAGATTTTATAGTCGCGCGATCGCGCAAGTCATAAACACGTTCTGTAGGTGCAGGCACTGATGATGCAGGATGTGACCCCTGTTTTTGTTGCTGTTGTTTACCCTGTTTTCGTTTTTTCGGCCAATTTTGCTTCTTAGCCTTGGGCTGGTCGTCAGTTTCCGACTTCTGCCCTTGGGGTTGTTTTTTCTCTGTTGTAGAGAAAGGCTTGACACCCAAACTATTACGGCCCACGGTCTTATAAGCCGCCGTAATAATTCTCGGTAACTGGCGGGGTTTATCGGCATTGGGAACAGCCTGCAAAGCATTAGACACCTGAAAGCTTACCGCATCTCCCTTGACATTCGCAAGTACGACATCGAAACTACGTCAAAACTGCCACATAGCCGCATACCCAATTCAACCGCTGCCTCAGGTCCGTGCTCATCTTGAACATGCTTAATGAACGAGGGTAGGACGGTCATTGACGGAGTGCCGAAGCACCTCGTCTACACCGCCGCAAAAATCTTACCCCAAGATTCACAGTTACCGGCTTCCGGTATCAAGTCTTTCGGCAAACTAATTGTCAGAATCCTGTGTTTCTCAACAGGAGTGGTGTTAGAAAATACTGCTTCCAGCTGGTCAAATTTCTCGGCAAGCCAGAAAGGCATACCATCCTTATCCTGGGGGCGCTTGCCCATCACTGCATTAACCATAACAGGACTAAGCTTCCTACCGCTCGGTCCGGCTGGAAGCGCCGCAGCAACTGGGGCCCCGCCCGGGAGATTGCGGGTAATGTATTGCACTAACGACCGAATTACACTAATTGCGACTGTATGTAGCAGCCGTAAATCTGCAATGGGAACCGCTCCATGTCGAAGATGCGGTGTAAATCCAGCCAAAACAGGCCATGTAGCGTCTGGAATGGACAAAGGACCTAACCTTGAGACTAACAAAGTGTGGGGTAGGGCGCCATTAAACCAAACTCGGTGCTGCCAAGCGTTAATCGGAACTTCCTGTGTCCTATATGGAACATATTCCTGAGACACGGCAGTAGCAGTAGAAGTGTTGAACACACCAGTATTTGCATTCACAGCAGGGAAGGTCACCCACGAATAGAAAATTTCATACGGGTAAGCTACTGCCGACTCACTACCATAATAACTGCCATGCCCTCCAACCCGACGTTATAAGCCTGCAAATGATTGCGAACTGCAATTTGACTATGCTGCGGTATGTCAACGTCAGCCATAGTGACACAGTAAGAAAGAGGTACAACAAAAAACTATGTAGCACAACTGGGTAGTAATTCAAAAGGAAACCGTTTGAAAGGATTCAAGCTTGAAAAGACCTATGTAACTATAGGTAGGTTTGTCCGACACCACTGTCTTCCAGAAACAATAGTGAAGGGGGTTAAGGACTGATATAAGCACTACTCAAGTGTCCTGTAATAAGACCACCAACGATTGGGCGCCATGTCGCAGGGATTCTGCTCATATACAGAACTGTGCATGGAGACTTAGAACCTCAGTGAATTAGGGTGTATCAAAACTCACCTTAGTATCCAAAATCCCCTACCAGACTAGCAATCAATGTCTCATTGGTTCTCCCATACCCCCAATGATTAGACAACCCAGAACATGGACTTAGAACACCTCAGGTAACGTGGAACACATGAACACTCTTTCGTTATACTAACATACCAGTACAGAACGAGGAGTAAATGAAGACACGTGCAAGTTTGAAATATTTATTTCTAATGCCGTGTTCTCAGGCACAGTATCTTAGCTAATACAAGCAAACATATTATAAGCAAAAAGGTTATCAGCATAGTTACTATTCCATAAAATACAAAGGGAGAAAGCATGTTAAAATGCTAAAGGGAAGATGGCTAAATGGCACCTCAGTCTTACCCTCCCTTGCTAGTATATTATATTATATCTACAGAAGGTCTCTTTGGGTTTTAGAAGGGCGGCCCCATACCTCTGGTCTTAGTAGAAAGGGATCACATCATCTTCCACACCAGCTCTCTGCATGCGAATATTCATCAAGTGTGTGTGCATGCTCTGCGCAGTGCATTATTAAACGCGCCAAAAGCCAGAGTTGGCCACAGCTGCATATGTGTTATGTCTAAGACGTGCGCTGATCAGACCGAACAACAACCACTGTGTTGAAATAACCTTGAAGGCCAAGGCACTCACTGTTCAGACATAGTTTACCAAGCAAAGCTGATACAATAGTAAAACATATTATTCTCATGTGAAGCAAAATATTCTACTAGACTCGAAGCATTAATAACAATATGTGCCTTGTGCAGAAGCAGCAGAAAGGAAAGATGGCGTTTAAACTTCTAATAAGCTCATGCTATCTTAACACAGTGTGAAGGCAAAGCCTATCTACATGACACCTTATTGTGCCAAACAGCCCTACTCAGAACTTCCCCACTCCAGTCCACACGCACTCATGGGGCCAGTGTCCATCCCCTGCAGCACACACATACCCAGCGACCCCTCTACCTCACCCCAACCCCCAACACCACCACCGTCCAATTAATAGGAAAAAAAATGGAAGTATCAGGTGGTGCCTGAGGGAGGGCGAAGGGGCTCCTGATATGAGAGGGCTTGAGATCCCTTCACATACAGCAGCATCGCCTCTAATGGAGTCACTCCCGGGGATCATCATATTTGGTTCAAACATGAACTTTGCTCTAAAGGTCTCTCTCGTGGCTTTCTGGGACTAGTAGTTCTAGCACGTATCGCCTCGATTCAAAGTCTCCCAAGAGCTGCGGAACCAAAGGGAACTTTCCAGTCCTGGGGTTTCCCTTGCAATGTGGCTTCAAGAGAGTCGAATCAAAGCCCAGGCGAGGACCAGAGACCTATGTTGTCTGGTTGTCTTTATTGTGTAGTGCTTAGACTATCATTAGGTAGCTTTAACGTGCTGTGAAGAAGCAGACATGAGAGGGAGGGGAGGAGGAGGGGGTGAAGAGACACAATGATGAGAAACAGAGAAGAGAATGGAGAAGGGGATGCCTGGCTACACCCTGGGGGTCTGTGCAGCCCGACTCGCCCAGACCACTTCGAACCGACAGGAAAATAGGGACGGAATAACTCTGAAAGGGAGGGTCGAAGGCAAGTAGGAAAGTTCCAGGTAACATGGTTAACAAGAATGGAATCGAAACCAGTGGTGCACGCGCACCACAGAGGAGCGGGGGCGAGGGAGCGCGGCAGCAAAGCGAACGCGCGCTAATTATTAACAAATGTTTATAATTAAAACCAGATGCAGCTGCTGCACATAACAAACACCAATAGGCCACGGGCGGTTACATTTCTAAAGGAAGCTGGAACATGCACCCGCCTTTCAACAATTGCGTGCTATCTTTTTTAAAAAGACGCAGGCAAAAGCCAATTGCAGCGGACGAAAACAAAAGCGTGTGGTTAGCTTTCAGAAGTCCCTACATGAAGTCTCACAAGCAGCGCATGCGCACTGCTACAGGCTCTACCTAAAAAGGATAGGAAGGGAGGACTGCAGCACAAAGATATACAATGGCCCAATGCCTCGCTGGCGATAACCATTCCCTAGTCCAAAACTGATCAGATGGGCAGGCATGGATTACATATTGCTGCACCAAGCCACGGGGAGCAGTTGTCCACCCAGCAATTTAGGATCCTTTCTGGCTTACGGGGGGGGGGGCTACAGGTGGCCCTCTTTTGTTGCACTTGGATGGGTCACTGTTAACTGCTCCAATTCACTAAGGTGCTCAAGGCGGCCCTGGGGGCGGCAGGTTCGGACCCTGCTGAATATGGTTCCCATTCATTTCGTATTGGCGCGGCGACAACTGCCACAAGTATGGGGTTGGCAGGACAGGAGGTGCAAAGGATAGGCCATTGGAAGTCGGAATTCTACAAACGATATGAGAGACTGAACATGTTGTAATGGTCACCATGCGGTGTTTTGGTGCATTACCCCCCTCTTTTCTTTCATCAATGCAGGTGGTGGAGAGGTTAGGGGGATCCGGCTACTGGAAGCCTCATTGCCGCTGGCTTATGCTGGAGTCGTAACAGATGTGCTGCTGTTAGGGCAGTCCTATGCGAGGCGTGCACAGAGTGTTTATTTCACAGGCAACTATGCGTCACGAGCATTAAAGGACAGTTATCGGCTTACCTTCAGTGGCCAAGGGGGCCTGCATGTGGCTGGAATGAGAACTGAATTGGACAGAATGTTGCCCTGGAGACTTATGCTTCCAGGGGTGATAATCGTGCATATAGGAGGCAATGACATTGCTGAGTTGGGTCGGAGAGACCTGTGTGAGCTAATTATTTCTGAAATGTGTGCGTTGGCAAAGAAATTCCAGGGGGCCACAATTGTTTGGTCCGATATCATTCCAAAGGTGAAATGGAGAGGTGGTAAGTCGGTGAAAGCCATCAATGAAACAGTAAAGAGATTGCAGGATGGAGTGCATTTATCTGATGAAGGTAACGCTATGTTTCTTCTTGAAAACTTACTGGCGGGGGGGGGGGGGCAGATAGTAGGTGAACTATGCTGGCCTGTGGCTGGTGAGGTCAAGATTGCGGGGACACTTAGGCTCCTTTTTCACCATCCTGTTTTACAAAAATTAGACATCAACCAGGTTGGAGGGAGGTGGCAGGGGCGCAGGGGGTTTCTGGGCGGTCACTGGCGCGGTCCTTTACCTAGCAGCCACCCGCACATGCACAGTTGGGCATAACCTAGCACTGGCTCTTGGGGGGTGTCAAACCTTGGTGTAGGGGGTGCCCCGGGTAGGTATACTAAGCACAGCCGGGCCTCCTGCATACGTTTCTTTGATGACATTGGACCATTCCCCGTGGGGACAGACAGGAGAGGGAAAGGGGACTCCTCCCTTAAGGAGGGCCCCGCGCGTGTCAAAGAAGGGGCAGAGCCAGTCTTGATCTCACTCAGAATCGTCACGTAATAATTTGCTTGGTTGCACAGGAACAGATTAGTTATGCTTAGGTGATTACATGTACTAGAATTGATGTTAAGGCTAGGATACCAAAGATGTAACAAAAGATAAGTAAGGCACCCATGGCAAAATGGCGGCCCTGGCATACTGTAGGTTAATACTTCGCATATGGGGACAACCAGGGCTAACTGCTGCTGATATATTGGATATATATATTGGCCTCCAGGGAGGGGGCAACTGTAGCATATTTAGAGAGGGATTGGGGAGATAGACATAAGGATCACCCATTGTATATGGGCAGTATCAGTGGCAAAAATCTGGTGCTGGCGTTTTTATATGTAATTCTTGGCTTAAAGGCAAACTTATGTAAATGGCACACTGGTGGTAAATCATAGAATATGGGGGACACCAGGATAATTTTCAAAAGAATGGAGTCAACTCTATTGTTTCTCTTGTCATCAGGAGCCTGGAGATGACAAGAGAGCTGACTTGCACAAAGGCATTGTTTATGAAAACACGAACATAGGCCCAAATTCTGAAAGCTGACAGGCAATGCAGCACGGCACCCAAAGATGGGGTGCTGCGTTGCGTGACAGGGCGGAAGCATGAGGGTGCCATATACACACAGAAATGGCTCTCTCCTCCTCTCTCCCAAGTGCTGGCGCTGATTTCTGCTGGCGAGCGCCACGCATACACCGTAGCGCAATAGTTCCAGGGTATGTGTGAGTCTGGCATAGGTTTTGTACCGGAAGGGTATCCTTCCGGTACAAAATACTATGCATAGACAAGTGGAAAAGTTTTTCCTCTTTGTATGTGCGCTGCAAGCCAGGAAAGGACTGAGAAATAAAACATTTCCCCATTTAACGCCTTCCTTTCAGCTGCATTCATTTTTGTCGCAAACCCTTTGTACTGTTTTTGAGATTAGGGTTTAGCATCAATAAGCATGGGTAGTAGCACAGGTACGCCAATGAACCACCAATGTAATGCCCCTTTGACGCAAAGTAATGCAAAGCAATGTTTCTCGCTGCTGTGTGTTACTGTTACATACAAACCAACGCAAATACCAATTTGCGTTGGTTTGTGAATCCCAAAATGTTTTAGCATTGGTTTAGCGTTACAAAAGTAACGCTAACCCAATGCTAAACCTTTGAGAATCTGGGCCTCGGTGTTTATATGCAACCTGCTAAATGAAAATAATAGCAATATGGACAGAGGCTGGGGGCATTATGTGGCAGCTTACAGGTGGCAGGTCACTGTCAAATAGCCCCTGTTTATGAGCTGCCCTTATACGTGCCCTTATGGAGTCTATGGTGATTTAACAAATTTATGTAAAAAGTGTGCTTTACAATATACAATTAGTCCTTATTAAAAAAATCTCTGGTGTCGAGGGAGAAGAACCCACCCCCTGAACCAGCTTGCTTTACTGGGTCACTGTAATTCCGGGTAAATATTACACAACACCAAGGAACACCTGCTTCCACTGCCTTCTAGCCATGATAGAGCAACATTAATAGATTTCAGAATCATATAGGTGGAGGAATAGGGACCCACGAGTTCCATGAGCTCTCCCCACTCCAAGCTATATAAGAGATTTATACTTTTCAGAGAAGTGGACAGCAAACACGTCCATTTTCCGATTGGTTACTTAGCTGCCTCGATATCATACAGCATTTCTGTGGCAAAGATCAGTGCAGGCAGACCTGCGCCTGGATTTGAAATGCCCAGATTAGATCTGCAACCACACATTAAATACATCTCTGTTTTAGAAACCACCTTTATTGGTGTGCTGTCATGATCTTTGAAAATGCTTGGCCTTATAAGAGAACTGAATTGTAGCAAGCAAATGAGCCAGACCTCTTCTAAAACAGTTTGGGGGATCTGCCCCAGAATTTTTTTTTTTAAATATGGCGTCAAAAAGTGCATTTGTTAAAAATATGATAGGCTCTGAAGGGACAATCCTTAAAAATTCAGTTATTTTCATGGTGTGCCAAGTCAGGGGAACTGGACACTTCCCAGGAGTTGACCACATATGTCTAAGTGACCTCCATTGTGCCAGGGCCAGCATTTTGTCTTAGGCCAAAAATTACATACAATATACCATAGCCAGAATGTTGAAATTATTGTCATCCATATATCATGTATGACCCGTATGTCAAAACTTACCTCAGTATGTCAGGGTCAGCATTATAGCATGGTTAACGCCCTCTCATATGACACAGTTGTTCTTTCTCATGACAACAATGACCTCCATTGTCTCAGTATCAGCATTTTCCTACGGGTGCCACTATGCCAACAATTTCCTCAAGTATGGCAGCTTCAGCATTTTTCCATGGATGCCTATGTGCCATGAATGACCTCTAGCAAGGGCAGTACCAGCATTTTACCATTATGCCAAAAATGATCTCCAATTTGTCTGTGTTTTATCACAGATGCCTGTCATACTAAGTATTAGGGGCAGATTTACAAGCCCATTGTGCCCCGTTTGCGTCACTTTTCCCATGTTAAAAGTGACGCAAGAGTGGCGCAAGGGGCTTGTAAATCTGCATTTTGCAATGGGTGCCTCTATATGATAAAAATGACCTTCGTTATGCCATAACTAAAGGCAGACTCACAAGTATAATTCCACATTCTCACACAATTTCACATACATTGACTCACACGTATTCATAATTTACACTTGCCCACTCTCACTCACTAACTGGCTCTCACGTATTCATTATCACTTGCTCTTGCATTCAACTTTACTTACTCCTTAATTCTCACTCACTCCCAGTTGGGAAACATCACTTACAACGAAACTTTTACAACGCACTACCAATTACAACACGGTCATTACAACGCAAACCATTACAACGCATTGCGCTGGGGGGCGCTCTAGGATAGGAAATAGGTTAATTTACTATCCAATAACCTTCCCAAGTGTCAACGGGGACTGGAGTTGGAATAGTAAATTAAACTATTCACTATCCAACACCCAAAAGCGCTATGCGTTGTAATGGTATGCGACGTAAAAACCGCGTTGTAAAGGCATGCGATGTAAAAGCATGCGTTGTAACGTCATACATCCCTCTCAGTTATTATCAGTCACTCTGGCTCGACTATTCTCACTCATTTACACTCACTCTCACTAAAATTCACACTTACTCTAGCTCAACCATACTTTCTCACTGACACTCACTTGCACTCACTCTTACCCTCAAAACTATTTTTCTGACTCATTCATTGTCACTCTCATGCATTCTCACTCACATTGATTTTCACAATCTTTACCACTCCCTCACACTCATTCATTTTCACTCACCCACTTGCAGTCCCTCTTACTCTCATTCGGTCTCACTGACTTTGAACACACTCATGAATCGTGAAACTCAGGGGCATATTACCAACAGCTAGCGATAATTTTTGTCTCTAACTTGTTTAGAGACAAAAATTATCGCCGCACATCGGCGATTTTTATCGCAGATAAACCTTGCTATTAGCAAGGTTTATTGCAAATGCGATAAAAAACGCCCGCAATGCATGAATATCGCTGAAAAGTCAGCGATATTCATGCATTATCGAGCAAATGCTCTTAGCCATGTTATCCACCTCCCATTGGATAACATGGCTAAGAACTGCTCAGGGCAGGTGTTAGCTTTTGGAGATATTCGCGCTTAGCGCAAATATCTCCAAAAGTTGGTAATAGGAGATAGCGATGTTAGCGACTGTTTCCAGTCGCTAACATCTTGGCACGCCCACTTTGCATATCATTAGTGATAAATATCACTGACATGCAAAGTGGGGCCCATGATGGTCGCTATCTCCTATTAGCTGTCGCTAACTGGTGTTAGCGACAGCTTGGTAATAGGGAGATAATTTTATCTCCGCTTTCTTGGCTTTTAAAGCCAAAAAAGCGGAGATAAAACCCCTTGATAATATACCCCTCAATCTCACACATTAACTCTCACTACTTGCCACCGACTCTCATTCAGTTTCCAAGAGACATTGGAAGATTCCACAGGATATCTGCTTTCAAATCAGCAGTCAGAATTTCAACTTGCCACATTCTTTCTGCATCCTGTCAAAAAACACAGACATGATACTTTTGTTCCCAGTTAAAATTAACAAGGGACCATGCGCTCTGAACTCAGTAAAATTAATATGTTGTGTGTTTATTTTTGGTATTTGAATTCCATAGCTTGGCTGCGAGAGCAGAAAAGGCGTGTCTACCTGAGTTCACTTGATGATATTTTCGATCTTTTGGAAGGTGTGCTGAAAAAGATCTTAAAGTGCAGAGGGGTGATAGTGAGAGAATTTCCACAGAAGATGAATGAGCCCTTGTTGATGATAGGCTATGAAGACTATGCCTCTAGATTTAAATGAAATTCTTAGGCCAGACGGAAGCCAACGGAAGAGTTCAAGAGCTATAGAGGCAGATGTTCAGGTTGGACAATCCAACGCAAGCTTCGCTGCTGCATTCTGAAAGTGCAGAAGGCGCAGAAGCATGTAAGCTGGACAGCCAAGAAAGACAGGTTTGCGGTAGTCAAGGTGATTAAGGATTGTGTACCAGAGATGAGCATGATCTCAGTTTGGTATGTGTTGAGCTTTAATGCGTTTCTGAGTACCCAATCTACCACTTGACAGTCATGGAAATGAACTCTGACTTCTGAGAGTTTTCCTCAAGGCAAAAAAAAAAAGTTTGAATATTATGAGCATAGCACATTAGCCTCAGCCTAAAAAATCAAATAAGGGAAGCCAGCAGTCATAAATAAAGGTTTACCAGTGTGGGGCTGAGGGAACTCTATATCTGATGGGCTTGGAACCTGAACGGAATGGAGCAACGTAGATAGCTTATACACACTTGATAAGACAGGACTTGATCCACTCGATAGCCGTGCCTTGAATTCCTTCTTCACGAAGATGTACGAGAAATAAAATATGGGAGACTGTATTGAATGCGGTGGATAAGTCAAACAAGGCCAGGGCTGATGACTTACCTTGGTCTGCCAGAATCTTTAAGTCGTCCAGATGGGGAGCAGAGGTATTTCCAAGCTATGTCCTGGATGAAATCCCAACTGTTTAAGGCTAGGGAAAGGTAGAAGAGATATTGGTCAGACCTTATTCATAACAGATGGGGTTGTCTGTGCCTGCCAAAGTCTTTTTCATCCATGGTATGACCAATACACTTTTTCCATGCAGAGGGCACTGATGAGACAGAGATGGAATTATTACAGAGACTAAACAAGCACACCAGGATCGCCAAAGAGCTAGAGTGAAGAACATTGAAGGAAATATGTCTAGGAGAGACACTGATTAGTTCATATTCATGAGATTAATGAGGTCAGAAGCATATAAAGCATATTCAAGTAGAGCTGAGGGGGCATTTTAACTTGGGTGCAGCAAAAATGAGTAGAGCTTCCCGTAGCTTTGAAGGCACATAACATATCTTCTAAATCTTGCCTGAAAAGAAGATCAGTGGGTTGAATTTCATATTGCTTGAGATAAGGGTGGGAGAAATAGTTGAGCTATGTGCAGCACAATGAGTTAAACATTCTAAATATTCCTTTAGGAGAAGTAAGTGTGTTGAGCATTTTAATCCTCCCCAAAGAGTTTTGAAGAACAATGTTTTCATACACACAAAGGGCATCCTTAATTATTTTTCTGCTGTTACTGGATAGTAAGATTTCTATTTGTGTTTAAGTTTTTTACACTGTAGTCTGGCTGTTCTGAAATCATCATTATACCAAGGGGCAAAGGGGTGACTATGACTGGATTGGGAGGTAGTGGTAGGAGAATGCCTACTCTATTGCTTCCATAAGCCATTGACTGAAATGTTTCACATCTGTTTCTATATAAGATCTTAGAATGGGTGGACTGACTTCAGCGAGAGATTTGGAGGAAGCTTTTTGAGAGTTTGGTCCTGGCCCTACTAGGTGCATTATGGTGCTTTTGATGTTAGAAGCCAAAATGGGCAGTGGATTTGATGAAGTTGACAGCTACCAGAGCATGGCCTGTCCATACTAAAGCGACTGGTAACTGAACAGATTGTGAGGGAACAAATGTTAAAGTTTGTTACCTTACTTATGCATAGGACTTACAACCTGCTGAGTGAGGATAGGGCCTTTCAGGGACCTAACCAAGCTTTTAGTGGTGGCGTTATCTATGACTTCGGCTCAGATATTAAAGCTACCCAGAAGCAGAGCAACATGTATCTGAGCAATAGAAGGGCCAAAAAGTAGTTTAAAATGTTGACAAAATTAGATCAAGAAGATGGGCAATAGCAGAGTACATGCAAAGTAGATACCATAAGAGAAGAGGCGCTAGGGGGCGCACAGCGGAATGGCTGCTTGAGCGAGTGGCTCCGCCGGGAAGGTCATGTAACCGCGATATAAGGCTGTTTCCGCGGCAAGTACACAGCTATGCAAATTATGGAAGGGTGTAAGAACATCGAGTGAACACCCGACGCGACACCTGAAGCAGTGGCGAGCCCCCATCTGGACAATAACAACTCCGGTAGGAGGAAGGTGCCCAACACCGACATGGCGCCAGCCTGCCTCTGCGAGGACTGACGTCGGAGCCAGCGCTGATCGCGGGACTCTCCCCGCGCCCAGCGTTTCAGACCATGCTTAACGCCGGGAGGACGTGCGGTGGGAACTGCAGGAAACCCGACCGGCGCTGACCATCATCAAAGTCGAGGACACCTCATAACTGTCAGAGGACACCTCCATCACGGCTCTAGCACGCAAAATGGCGGCACCGGAGGACTCGCAGCGGTGATTGCAGGGGGATACGGCCAGAGACCCGGAACCCCGCGGGTGCAGGTACAGACTTTAAATTTATCGAAAGTTAACAGCGCAGGAGGGTGCGACCTAACCCCACACATACGCCATAACCGAAACATACCGCCGAATACTGGCAGAATGACATTGTGGGCTCTCAAAATGGCGGCGCCCGTTGCACAAAAACAAACGGGCGGCCGGTGATGATTTTACGCGCCATACCCCTCATGCTGCATCCATGGGCACCATACAGTATGCGCACTCACACGCATGGGATTAAGCTACTCACCAATTGAAACTGCTCGACCTGCTGTTATCACGCATCATAACTTCCCCTCGTGACATCTCTGGGAATTGGCCACCGCAAGCTCCTATGGGTGAATAGCGACGTCGCCAGCGCTGGCCTGCGACATCAATAGCCTACCCAGGTACCTTAACCACGGGCGCACCTAGATGTCGCACTATTGATACTATGGGCACTCGGGGATCCCAATAAGCCCAAACCAAATCTGTGGCTGCTCACACCTGCCAGCAAGACGTGAGCGGGTGCAGGACAATAAGCGCTGACCAACCACCCGTGAGAGAAGCCGGGTGACCCTATCCACACAGCCGTGCATGTAACGCCGCCGCACGCGTGATAGACCCTGCACCATCGTCATAGCGGAGAGGGATCGGCCAGACCATCCGACCTGAGCCTCCCCTAAACACCAGCACACCACTGAGTGGGACGATACATCGCACCGTCAACAGGTAAACCAAAGTGGAGGACTTTCGGCTACCCCCTGCGCAGACTGAGCCTACATACCCCACGCAATACCATAAGCGACCCCTGTGCCACCATCACCGCTACCCACGTGTGTGGCACCTCCGACAACACCGATCATGGGCAAGCCCGACAGACAGCAACCAAAAATCACCTTTGAGGCACGCAAGGCCCCAAAGGGTCAAGTGGAGACGGCGGAGGACGACGCGGCAAGTGGTACCTCGGAAGAAAGAAACATGGTGGACATTCTAAAGGCAATTCAAACCAACCTCCAAGATATAAACGGCAAACTCGACAATCTAACTGGTCGCATGGACAAAATGAATGCTAAAATGGAGCAACATGGGGAGAGACTGGACGCCGCGGAGAAACGCATATCCACGGTGGAAGATGATACACACACTGCCAACACTAAATGCACGGGCATGGAGAAAGTCCTGGAAGTGATCAAAGCAAAGGCGGAGGAATTGGAAGCGCGTTCGCGTCGAAACAACATACGCATCGCAGGCCTTCCCGAAACGACCAACACAGGACGCATGGAGCCCTATATCGAACAGTTATGCAAAGACATCTTTGGTGAGAGTTCATTATCCTCTGTATTTATTGTAGAAAGGGCGCACAGATCACTAGCGCCGAAACCACCAACTGGCGCGACTCCTAGGCCCATAATCGCCCGGGTACTAAACTACAGAGATAGAGATACCATTCTACGTCTAGCAAGGGAGAAGGGCTCCGTCACCCATCAAGGTAACAAATTGGACTTCTACCCGGATCACACCTACGCAGTTCAACAGGCGAGAAAGGAGTTCAACACCGCCAAGGCCAAGCTACGGGAATTGCAGATACCGTACGCCATGCTATATCCAGCACGCCTTAAAGTAACGTGGGAGGAGAAGCCAATTTTCCTAACTACCCCCAGGGCAGCCCAGGACTTCATTAAAAAGGTGACGTCTAAGAATAAAAAGGCGAACCACGGAGAAACAGAGTAAGGTAAGGTATCGAACTGCTACATTGAATAATGTGAACTATACTATACCTGTCACCAGGTACCTTACAACGTAACCCCTAGGATCAGGTTCATCCGACATACAGACCCTTGCACATTCAGGAACTGCGACAGTATGGGCAGTGCTGTGCGGGCTACACCTGGGGGACACGTCATTATACTGCACTGCACCAGATGTTTGGTTCATGTAACAAGACTCACATTTGTTCTTACACGAGAACTGCGACCAAGGTGCCTAAACGCAACGTGTATAAAGTGACACAGGAAGCATGGGCTGAGACACTCTTCATGTGCTTACTGTTGTGTACCATGTACTCAACATACTACAGACAACGCCCTATCCATCTGTTGGTAGGGGTTTTGCTACCTTTACAGCCTGAACTCTACGTTTCTAGATTATGACCTGACCCCATCCTTTTGATAGGATGGTGTAAGTGTACCCCCGGCGGACCTCCTAATGGGAGATCCCCAAAAAGTTATGGTTACCAATGATGTTACTCAGGGGATATGGCTTCGGCAAAATTGGGTTGCTGATGTGGGTGGGTGTGGGACAAGTTGGGGTTTAGTTAAACTGACAATGCCAGTATGTCTGAGTCGCATCGCTGACTCCCGGAGCACATTTAAACCATGTGACGTCACTACTCATCAATATCTGGTAACGAATTGTGCACTTTCTGTTTTACATTTGAACTGTACACGGTTATGTATCATTTCACTGTTGAACAATGGCTAGGAATAATGAGTTGAACCTGTTAACATGGAACGTGCAGGGAATTGTCAACCCGAAAAAGACTAGACAAATATTTGCGAGCCTGGATAGACATCACATAGACATTGTATTGTTACAAGAAACACATATAGCTCCGACCATGTGCAGAAAGATTGGGTCCAGATGGGCTGAGTCATGCCACTCGTCCTCATACTCATCCTACTCAAGGGGAGTGATGACGCTGGTCAGAAAGGGTGTTAACTATAGAATAGACAAATCCATTACAGACCCCAATGGTAGATATGTAATAGTGTCAGGACTTTTACGTGGTCAACCCCTCACGCTAGTGAATGTTTATGGACCCAATGTGGACTCCCCCGAATTTTTTCAGGAACTATGGAATAGGATGATAGAGTTCGCTAACACGACCATATTCTGGGGCGGGGATCTAAATGTCGCACTGAATGACACGCTAGACCGTTCAGGAGCCACTACAGAACCACATAAGCAAGCAAGAGGCAAGATACACGACATGATGCACCTTTCCCATTGCATGATATCTGGAGAGCTAGGAATCCTGATATGACTGCTGCAACACACATTAATGCAATGTATAGTAGCTGGTCCAGAATAGACTACTGGTTGGGATCTGATAAGGCATTGCTATGGACAGACAACATTTCTGTACTCCCCAGGACTGTATCGGATCACGATCCGATCAGGTTACAAGTTAGGATTCCATACTACACGCCCCCACCGTTCAGCTGGCGCTTTAACGCCAAAGCACTACTGGACCCCCTCTACGCGGACAAAATAGCGACGGCGGTCACAGAATTCTTCCAGTTCAATGTAGCATCAGTCGAAGATCCAGGCATTCTTTGGGAGGCTTTTAAAGTGACTCTGAGAGGGGTTTGTATTAGCACCAAAGTGGGGATACTGCGAGACATCAGAGACCAAATAAAGAAATGTGAAGCAACAATAAGAACGTTAGAAATGGAATATGATAGGACGCAAGATGTTACTGTGCTTGGGGAATTGAGGAAGGCATTTACTGAACACCAAACATATGCCACTGATGAACTAAAATATATTACTAAAGACCACTGGCCAAACGGTATGGCGAGGGTGGGAGACCTGGCAGAATACTGGCTTCGACAATATGTGAAGGGAAATCTCCACAATACATAACACAAATTAGAGATACAAATGGCGTCCCTCTGACACAACCCGACGACATACTACACAGCTTTGTAGATAATTACAGAGAACTGTACAAATCCAAACCAACACCACCCCAGGTGGAGACGTTGGACTATCTAAATGATATTGCCATTGCCTGGTTATCGGACAGGCAACATGAATACCTAGCAATGCCCATCACAATAGACGAGGTAAAGGACGTAATTCGCTCCTTACCCAATGGCAAAGCACCCGGCCCAGACGGATTTACCTGCGAATTTTATAAAACCTACGCTGACGCCTTAGCACCACACTTAGTTGCAATGTACGGAAATGCATTTGATCAGGCCACACTTCCACCATCACTACGGGAAGCGGTACTAATAACACTACTAAAGCCCAACAAAAGCCCTGACTGCTGTGACTCCTATCGTCCCCTATCGCTACTAAACGTAGACTCGAAGATACTGGCAAAATTACTAGCAGTCAGGCTACAGCCCCTGATGACTAATTTAATATTGCCAGACCAGGCTGGGTTCATACCCACCAGAGCAACCTCCCACAACACGAGGACGTTGTTCGCACTGTCTCACTACTTAACCCCTGACACTAAAGCAGTTGCGGTCATGATTGATGCGGCCAAGGCATTCGATTCTATTGAATGTCCGTACTTACTCAAAATACTCCAGCGCATGGGCGTTCCACCACGGTTCCTAACATGGGTACAGCTCCTATATACCGAACCTGTAGCCAGGGTCCGAGTAAACGGTTATATTTCAAACCCCTTTCACATTGGCCGAGGCACTAGGCAGGGTTGTCCTCTGTCCCCACTATTGTTCGCGCTCGCGCTGGAACCACTAGCATGCATTATAAGACAATCATATAATCACTCGGCCCTGCATTTCCCAAGTCGACCGCTGCATATTTCCATGTATGCTGATGACATGTTGTTATACATTAGAGACCCAGAACAAAATTTGAACCCGATCCTACGCGAATATATCACATTTGGCAGACACTCCGGATTGCAGATAAACTGGGACAAATCAGTAATAATCCCCCTAACGAACTCCACCACACGACACACCATAGATTTCCCACTGGATTGGCAAATGGACCGATCCGATATTTAGGGATTTGGTACAGCAGAAACCCTGAAGAAGTTATATGCACAAACTATGGCAGAGTACTGGACAAACTGAAAGGACAGGTTGACCGGTGGATACAGCTACCACTGTCACTAGCTGACCGAATTGCCATAGTCAAAATGAATGTCCTCCCCAAACTTCTATACCTATTCAACAACATCCCAATCACACCCCCGAAGGCGGTATTCAAAAATATAACCACGATGGTTCTAAGACTCATCTGGGCGGGCAAACAGGCGCGTGTAGACCTGCGTACATTAACTTTGCTCTACGAAAGAGGTGGCTTCTGTGTCCCTGACTTTTATTTGTACTACCTCTGTGCCCAGGCGCAATATATCACATATTGGTATCACACAGTTCCTTACCTAACGCACACAGCGGTGGAGGAAGGGGACGCCTTTCCGACACCCCTCACTGCAGTGATCACACATAAACGTCCACCGTTACACGCGGCGGATATTAACACAGTGGACACGACAGTGGCCGCTTGGAACTCCATTGGCCGCCTAACGCACAAAACACCACTCTACGCTCCCGCGATGCCGTTGCACTATCACCCCCAGATTTCTGTCACTAATGAACAAGTGGGTATGGGTCTACTTGCACAGGCGGGTATTGACAAGTTTGGAGATCTCTATCATGATGGCACATTCAGGAATATAGATGAATTATCTTATATCAGCAATCAAACAGTCATGTTCCGCTTCACGTATTATAGGCTGCAAAGGGCAATTCGCGTTCTATACCCAAACTACCCGACTGAACCCCCCTGTTTGGACGCACTGCAATGCGTCATCACCTCTTCCAATTCGACACACCTGGTTTCCCGACTATACAAACAGACCCAAAGCGAAATCCCATTCACATCCACTAAAGCATGGACGCGTTGGAATGAGTCCCTAACTGACCCACTGACTGAAAAGGAATGGTACACAGCATGCGCACTGATCAAACTACTCACTTCTAATGGAAATTTACGCATTCTGCACCTAAAGTACATCCATCAATCATATCACACCCCATCACGGCTACACAGGTTTGGGTTGCGGGAAGATGCCAAATGTAAAAGATGTGGGGCACAGGACGCAGACTTTATTCACCTGGCCTGGTCCTGCCCGAAGATACAAGACTATTGGGGGCAAGTGATCGCAATTCTTCGGAAAATGGTGGGAATAGAAATGGACTGCACCTTAAAGTTGTGTCTCCTGGGCTTGCTACAAGGGGTAAAAGCGGGGAAACGTAAATACTGTGCAATTTCCCTGTTATTAGCCAAACGACAAATATCGCAATGTTGGGGCGGCACAAGAGTCCCGAACACGAAACAGTGGTTAAAGGACATGGCACACTGTAAGACCCAATTGCAGACTTATGAAGAAGAGCTACCGGCAAGGTCCAGGCCAAAGGACTATTGGGTTTATCTAACGGACTATTTGCAAAATGTGGAAAACTCGGACTATCCGTGAACATTAATGTCATTTGCACAAGTTATTTCAGGTTTAGGATGTGACAATTGTACACTAATTCATTAGTGCCAGGTATACTACACAGTCGATAGTGATGTCTAATTATAAACATGCATGTTGGGATGACGGATGCGGGAATGTACTGGTAGTTGTTGTATTGCCATTTCTGATGGTTGTACTTTCTTGTTTTGAAAATCAATAAAACAGATTTAAAAAAAAAAAAAAAAAAAAAGATACCATAAGAGAACATTGGGGAAAACCCTTAGTTCTACATGAGAGCAAGATCCTAAAGAAAAAGCAGAGATTTTGATAATGTTTTTAAATATAATGGCTAACTCCCCGCCTTGTTTATTAGGGGGCAGTAGATGAAAAGCCTTAAAGCCTCAGTGGCAAGCTAATTTAAAATCGGGGCAAGGTGCCTTCAAAATCCATGAGTCTGTGACTAATAATACAAACACATCTGAATTAAAATCTATCAGTTCCCTGATTGTCATTGCATGCTTTAGCAGAAAGTGTGCATTAATTAGTGTGCACTTTACAAAATGGCTGTCTATGTGTCTAGATTTTTGCAAAGAAGTAGGTACGGTGAGCAGCAACTTCGCAGACACAGTAGAAGTGAAGTGTGTGCTGAGGAACTTGACAGATTTTGAATGGAGGCCTTTTTTATTAGTGGTGGTGGGAGCCATGACCAGATTGCATTGCTTTGACTGAAAATTATTGTGAGGAGTGAGGCAGCAGAAAAAAAACTTCTAGAAGCTTTAAAACTCAGTGATAAGCTGCAATGAGAGTTAGAAATAGTAGAAGAGTCAATGCTTGCATAAGCGTGGAGCTAGGGAGTGAAGAACCTCATTCGAACAGCATATGTGAGTATTTCTTATGGTAGAATTTCCAAAATGGTGTAGAGCCAGACGATTGCCACAGATGGAGAGATCACCGACGTGTGCAGACAGACTTACTTTTGGCACACATTTGGTGCCCCACAGTGCATCTGTGTAGCACCAGTACTTGGATCACAGAACACATCAGCTTAATGTAATCTCCCAGACAAGCATGTCTTCTCAAAGAAATATCAATTGGTAGTTCACTGAGTGGTAGAAAAGCATGCAACACGTGGTATATGCCCTGTTTGGTGGGTTCCGCAGAGTAGTATATGTAACTGGTCAAGTAATGTAAGGTGGAATTTAGCGCACTGCTTGTCACCTGTGAGGGTATCCAGGCGCTGGACAAGTAACGGATGGAGGCCATTCCCCAATATTTAACACAGGTTTTAAATCCTTGGAGAGTGCACATTCATTTCAAGATGTGGATAGTTTGATAGGGTAATAAAGGTGCCTGCTAAAGTAAAGGGTTGAGGTCAGGCACACAATATTCATTCCATATGTTCGATACTTTGATGATTGCAGGAGGGCAGGATAATTTGTCTAGATTATAGACACAATTAGTAAGTATAGTGATGATGCCCTACTTTTTCACCAAAGATTGATGACTTCATTTTAGTCTACAATAGTCATTTATGATAGCAGCTTGCTGGATTAAAGAGAAGTTCTTAATTCTGAGATTGCTTTCATTTTTCCTGAGTTTTATGGAATTAGTTGAGCATTTTTAGAGGTACAGTTTGTGTTATTTTCCATTGTTTGATTGCATTTAATTTTGCAGTTGTTTTCTTTCATTATATTTTGCTTTCCTTTATGCTAATGAATTGCGTGTTGATTTTCTGTACACATCAATTAGGGTGGTTTGTACATAGTACGAATTATATGAATTGTTTAATGTTTACTGAGTTTGAATCTATGAATTTTTTGTCACGAATAGTTGTTACTTGTTTGTAGCTGGATTTCCCCTATGTTACTGTAGGATACAATAATGTGAGAGCATTACATGTTTTTCTTTAGTTTTGTTTTGTGTCACAGTAGGATTGAGATCTCTCCTGCAGAATGAAAATGTACTGTTTTCGCCTTAACTCCTGCTGATCTGGCTTGTCCTTAAAAACGTGGTTCGCGAAATAGCCTAAAATATGCATTGATTTTTCCATATGGTGACGTTTCCTCCTATGAGCAACCCATAAGACTGATGTCACAGTACCCCCAAAGAGCACTTTTGGGCTTTTTGCTTCATTTTTACCTTAAAAATTGTGATAGAGGTGTTACATTCTTTGTAGGTTCTTTTGTATTTCCCTTTTAATTGTATATTTCCCTTTTAACTACACTGTGTACTTTTAACCATGGCACATGCCATGCAGTTGCATTACATCATTTTTAGAACTAGAACTATAGCTTGGGATTATTCTTCTGCTTGGGCTTGGAACAGCAGTACTGTGCTCTTTGTTATTAAACTCCAATCTTAATTTCTTTGGACTTCAAGCTGTATTTATTTGGAAACTTTACATTGGCGACGAGGGACTCTGTACCTGCTACTTACTGGAGCACAGGAGCGGTACTATTTTCTGCTTTTATTTTAATTTTGATGATATGTGTCTTCTAACTCAAAATTCATGTTACCTACGTAACTGCTTTCATCACAATACTCTTCGCCGTTTAAAAAAAACCTTTTTAGCCCAATTCTGGACCCTCACACTGATTTTTAATCTTTTTGGGCATTCACTGACCTGTTTGCTTAGTTGGAACCATCGTTACCTTCTCGTGGTGTTGGATTCGTAAGTCGTGTCTTTCAATCCATGCGCGCGTTGCCATAGACACCTTTATGCTGTTTTGCTTCGTCTGCACTAAGGAGGAACAAAGGAAGGACTATGGAAATATCCACACAGCGTGATTACTTCATCGCGTTTCCGCGTCAACGTCATCACGTCTCTGTCCCCCGGTGGCACGATACTGGTTGGACATATTTAAACATATTGGACATATAACAGGAGGCACCTTGGAAAGGTCGGTCATGCTAGCTTTGCTGGGATATGTGCGAGATGTTCCAGTATTGTACCGCAGGCTTACTACAATGCTGCTGCTGATAGCTAAGCGACAGGTGGCAATACACTGGAGGAAACAGAGAACACCTGCAGTAGCCGACTGGATTAAGGCAGTCACATATTGTAAAGACCAGCTAGAGTTATTCTGGGAACAGATGCCCAGAGGTTCTAGACCCGTGGATATTTGGGCCCCATTTGCTGACTGGTTGAGATTAGGAGGTGTGTACTATCAGTCAGAATAATCCCTGGAACATAGTATATTGTTAATCTGGTTTGTGTCGAGGGAAGGAGGGATGCAGGGGAGGCCCCGCGCTTCCGTGTGAGTGTGATGGGACGGCAGCGCCGTGGTAACACTGTCCTGTTTGTGATTGGGCTTGCACATTTCCTTGGGACTACATCTGCAAATTGGCAAACACCATGTCCGGTCTCTGGAACGACAAGGGGGGTGGTATTGGGGGGGGGTTATCCTTTGTTTATTGATGTTCATAATGACACTTCGATAGAATACATTGACACTTTTTGACATGTTCTGGCGGGGTGTGTTGCGCTGCCTGCCCCTGAGGTTGTTGGCAAAACCAGCTGTGTAAAAAAGATCCTCGTCAGATAGCCGCCGGCCTCCGGGTTGTAGGCATGAGGAAGTGTACCGTTTGGTTCTTCAATAAAATGTCTTAAAAACCAAAAAATAAATAAAATAAAAACGTCATCACTTCTGGCAGCCATTTTGGTTGCTATAGTAACAACCATTAACAACTTGCCGATGCGCACGGCAGCACGTCTAAATTGGATCTTTCTTTTCAATTAACAACTCGCCGATGCGCACAGCAGCGCGTTTAAATTGGATCTATTATTTCAACATTTTCTGTATTTGGCCAAGCAAAACACCATTTCAACATCCTTTAACCCCTTGGGCGCGGCCGCGATTCTGTGCCTGTGCGGCACATTCCGATCGCGGGTGCAGTCATGATGGCCGGGAGCCATCATCAGCACACGAGCACTGTGTGCCATGACGGCTCCCGGCCGTCATCAGCACGGAAGGGGGTTAAACCGCCGATGTGCACGGCAAATAATTGTATTTTAGCACATCGTTTTCAGTGCTATTTACCACGTTCTACTACAGGAGTCCATGCTGTTTTCACCTATTGAACACTACATCTTTGTGCTACATGAATGCACACAACTTGAAGGGTATTTACAATTGTGCTGTTTGATATACTGAATTCATAGCATTGTTATTATTCCATATTTGTTTTTTTGCAATAGTTTTTTTTTTTTTTACTTGTAACACCACGTCAACGCCATCATGCAATTTGATCCGCTTACTAAGTTTCTGCAATCTAAAGGAGAACCTCCAATTCCATGGTCTCGATGGAAGGAGGAATTCTTTACCTATTTAAAGGCAATTGATGGGGAAAGAATGGGCAATGAGAGGAATAAAGGCATATTATTACATTGTCTTGGCTCTGAAGGTCAAGCTATATTTAGAACATTGCCTGTTGCTAGTGGTGATTTTGGT
This sequence comes from Lissotriton helveticus, assembly GCF_964261635.1. Classification (NCBI taxonomy): domain Eukaryota; kingdom Metazoa; phylum Chordata; class Amphibia; order Caudata; family Salamandridae; genus Lissotriton; species Lissotriton helveticus. The sequence goes on along the minus strand of NC_136061.1, from coordinate 1,262,895,780 downwards.
ACATTTGATGAAGCCCTTATGCGTATGGAAACTCGTTTTAAACCCACTACTAGTATAGCACTCAATATGTATAAATTCTACACTAGAGCTCAGAGAGAGGGTGAAACATTTGATGATTTTTTACCACCTTGGCTGCTTGAGATATTTGCCTGCTGTGCTGGACCATAATAGAAATGGGTGCGGTCATGACGAGCTCAGCTCGTCATGAGCACATGAGCACTGTGCCTCAGGACGAGCTGAGCTCGTCATGAGCACAGAAGGGGTTAACTGCTCTCAGGACTCTTGTAATTTCATGTAATTTTGGAAATCCTGCTGATGAAATGATAAGAGATCAAATTATTGTTAATGTAAGAAGTAAGAAAACGCAAGAACAGTTGTGGATTTTAGGAAATCCAAATCTTATTGACACCATATCAACTGCAAAGGCTTTCGAGCAATCAGATAAGTGGAGGAAAACTATTGAAGATATAAATGCTAAAGGTGACAGTAGCAAATGTATTGATGACGTATGTGTTGTTAGAAAAATTTCGTCTAAGCCTCCTCACCAATATGGTAGGGATTCTAAAAATATTGTTTGTTTTAGGTGCGGTAGTACTAACCATGTAGCGTCATTCAAATGTTGTCCTGCCATAGGAAAGGAATGCATCAAGTGTGGTAGGATTGGACATTTTGCTAAGGCATGCAAGGATGATCGTAGAAGGACTATCGATGCTCAAAGGAGTTTTAGCTCCAAAAGTAATGATGTTTCCGTTGTGAAAAGTGTCAATTTGTCTGATGAAGATTCTAATTTGGAAAGAGGAAAGGTTGTATCTATTCTTGATGTATGTTCTATAGAGGAGAATTTAAGTTCACCCAAATGTACTGTCAAATTTTTGAATGAGTTTTTAGAACTTATGGCAGATTCTGGTGCGCCAGGGACCATTATAACAGAAACATATTTTGAAGAGAAGTTTGGCAAAATTTTGTCTGTTGGAGATTTATCTAGTCCAGATATTGTTGCTCTGAGTTTTGACGGCTCTACTATTGACCTTGCAGGGTATGTTGCTTCAGATGTTGAATTTAAAGGAAAGTCAGCTTTTATAAAGATGTATGTTGCTAGGAAAGGTGTGAATGTTTTGGGATGGAGAGATCAGTGGAGACTAGGAATCATTCTTAATCCATGTAATAAGGAACCAGTTATGGTATTAGACAGTAATGATATTATTGGAGTTATGAGAGTAGATACCGATCCACTTCTTGTTGAAAAGAAGTTTTCTGAGGTATTTTCTGACACTTTAGGGAAGCTTAAGGGTTTCACTCATGAGATCAAATAAAAAAAATGAGTTTCTCCTGCTAAACAAAAACTTAGGAATGTGCCCATTAATGTGAATTAGGGAAACTTTTGAAAGGTATGTTGGATGAAGGTGTGATTGAAGAAGTGGAATCATCGGAATGGGTTTCTCCGATCGTTTTGGCACGTAAATCTGATAATTTATTGAGGCTGTGTGTCGATCTTCGTGCACTTAATGCAAATATTCTAATCGATTGTCATCCTTTGCCGAACATTAATGAGGTTGTGAGCATGTTGGGAGGGGCCACTGTTTTTTCGAACTTGGACCTCAGAACGGCCTATCATCAAATTGAATTAGCTGAAGAATCTCGTCATTTGACTGCTTTTATAACACCACAGGGGTTGTTCCAATTCAGGAGAATGCCTTTCGGACTAGCGTCTGCGGCGTCTGTTTTTCAGAGATCTATGTGCCATCTTTTCAGACAAATGGAGTCTTGTGTAAAATGCTTTCAAGATGACATTTTAATCAATTCACGTGATGAAACAACTCACTCTGAACATCTTGGAAGTGTTTGTAAGATTCTTAAGGACCAATGGTTCACGCTGAAAATGAACAAATGTAAATTTTTCCAAGAGTCTGTTGAATATTTAGGTCATACGCTTTCCAAAGAGGGTGTCATTCTCAAAAAGTCTCTTGTGGATGCTATACTTAGAGCTCCGTCACCAGGCTCTAAAGAGAAACTTCTTTCCTTTTCAGGACTTTGTGAATATTATAGCAAATTCATAAAAGATTTTGCTTCAAAAATGGAACCATTGAGAGAACTCACGAGAAAGAATGTGGAATTTGTGTGGGGAGAAAATCAACAAAAAGCTTTTGAAAATATTAAGGCAGAAATGGTTGGTGCGCCTTCTCTCAAGCCATTCTGTGTTGGAAAAACTTGTGTGCTTACCGTGGATGCCAGTCTGTATGGATTAGGATGTGTGTTGTCACAGTGTTCTGGAAAGGATGAATGGTATGTGGCTTTCGCCTCATGCACGGTAAATCTGACAGAGAGGCGCTATGCTGTCGTAGAAAAGGAGTTGTTAGCATGTTTGTGGGGTGTAGAACACTTTAGAAATTACATTTGGGGTGCACGGTTTATTCTCAAAACAGATCATAAACCTTTGATCACCATTTTAGCTCCGGGTGGTGGTCTTAATGCCACGGCAAGAATTGCTAGATTAATGTCACATTTACAAGAATATACATTTACGATGGAATATGTTCCTGGTAAAGTGTTTGTTACAGCAGATTGTTTAACTCGTCTTCCCTGTGATGGAAGTGACAGTTCATGTAAAGAAGAAATAGTTGCAAGTTTTCCTGAAGTATTGTCCAACAGATACACTGACATTTCTGAAGAGTTGTGGAAAAATGTATGAAAGAAAATCAAACTTTGCAGCAAATTATTAAGTATACCTGTGTTGGTTGGCCTTCAAAGAAAGAAATTTCAGATGAGTTTTTTCCATTTTGGAAAGTTTCTGAGGACATTTTTGTAGAAGGAGATTTTATTTACAGACAAGGAAAATGTATTCCACCTGTTCCTTTACGTGACACAATCTTAAATTTGAGTCATGAGAGCCATTTAGGAATGTCATCAATGAAGAGACTTATCAGATATTTTTTATGGTGGCCTGGTTTAGACAGGTATGTGGACAGGATGGTTAGAAAATGTCCAGAATGTGTATGCAGTGAAAAATCTCTCAAGTGTAATCCGGCTATACTTATTCCTGTTAAATGGCCCGATCATCCGTGGCAGAAAGTTGGTTTAGACATCGCTGGGCCTTTCAATTTTTTACCACATGATTGCAGGTTCGCCATTGTCATGGTGGATTATCATTCCAAATGGCCTGAAGTTCAGTTAGTTCCACGTGTTACCACCAGTAGTGTTATTTTATTTTTTAAAGAAGTCTTTGCCAGGGAAGGGAGTCCAGAAGTGATCATATCAGACAATGGTGTACAGTTTAAATCTTATGAGATGATGGAGTTTCAAGAGGGCTGTACGGAACATGGAGCGAATGTAACTGGAGATACTGATTTTTCGTTTCACTTTTATATACGTTTTTAAATAAATAAATAATATGCCTTTTTGGATGATTGCTGTGAAATACACTGTTGCAGTTATGTGTTGGCAGAAGGATCACAAAAATGTTAAAAATGCATACAATTTTGTTTTGTTGGCGGGTTCCTAAAGGTATTGGGGAATTATTTGTTCTCATTTATCTAGAATAGATGAATGTTTTATCTTAAGACACTTTTAAGACTTAAGCTAACATTGCCGCAAATCATTTCGACTCGGTGACTCGTCGCAAATTTCAAGAAATCCCTTCTTTTTTTTAACAGGTAGTGGCATATTCTCAAGTAGTTATCGCTGAGTTATCGGCACTGTATCGCAGCCAAAGTCACAATAAATTTCTCACCCCATTCACAAGCTGGTGCTAACAACCGACAACACCAGTTTACCTGCGATAGCAGGCGCAAAAAAACATCCCCACAGACGACCCCAGCAACTATCGCTAATGAGATGCAGAGTAGGCTTTCCCGTGCCAAAAGCCGCAACAACACCAATCCGCAACATTCTCAACGACCAGCCCGATCGGCAAAAAGACCACGAAACATGCAACAAGGAACGTTAGCAGCAGGAAATTAACACCTGCTCTGACCTGGTGTAAAGTCGGACGGCAGCCTTCACCACAAAAGGGAGCCCAGCCCAGAGTCACACCTGAAGAACAACAGATTCCATGGAGCCACCGAACATGCAGACCGGACCAGAGCCACACCTGAAGAACAACAGATGCCATGGACCCACTGAACATGCGGGCCGGAAACCGAAGAGGGCCACAACACTCACCGCCATGACCCCCCCCCATCCCCCCCGGACACCCACCACCCCCCGGACCAAAACTGAGGCAGCACAGACAAAGACAGCGACCCTCAGAAAATGCACAAATCTCACAAACCCAATATCAGAGAATGCCATTGCCCACTACATGCTGAAAGGGACAACAACCCTCCTACGCATCTTGACCACGATTGGTCACAGGCTGACGGTACCAACACAGCAGATAACCAACATCCCACCTCAGACAAAGCTGCTGGCCGTGCTGCACTTGTTGGCCTCTTGTACCCTCCAACCACAACTGCCAGAGTCGGAGGAGTCACACAGCCAGGCCAATCCAAGTCCCTCACAACGGTAATGGATGACAACATCAGCTTGGTACCCTACTATCTATATTTCCGACACACTGCACAGAAACAGCCGGAGACCAAGCAAGGCATCTACACCACAGCTGGCTTCCCGCATGTGTGAGGGGGCAATTGACTGCACACATGTCCTACTAGTGGCCCCTGGCAACACTGCACACAATAAGCGCAACAGAAAGAGCACGTATCCCACCAATGTGCAGGCACTAGTGGACCACCGGGGAATCTCCGCCTACGTTGCCGCCAACCACCCAGGCAGTGTGCATTATCCCTACATATTCCAACAGTCCATCATCAACCTGCGCGACCAGGATGGCACCCAACGAAATGCACTGCTCGTTGGACAATACCAAATGCACACACCACACACCTCAACTCCACAATCATGCAACTCACAACATAGGAAATGCACACGCCACAAGCTCATATTCAACATGCACACCCACCAGACACAACAGCAAAAATCACTGTGGGAACCTGGGCCAGCCATGTACATTAGCCATCAACGGCATGGCACCTCAGCTACAAAATAGCAGGATGTGGGGAGAGGTGTGAACTAGGCATGTGCGAAGGAGGCAGGTGACCAATGAATGAGAATGTACACAATGCCAAGTGTGGCGAGGATGTGATGGCCAGACTGCAGTATGCAGACCACACACCTATCCATGTCGACACACACCGCTGGTGTTTGGAGTGTAGTGGACAGTGGACGCAACCATGTCTCCCCAGCCAGTGGGGAAGATCACGGAAATATAGCTTGTTACGTCCCCCCCCGTAAGGGTGAGCAGAGTGGGCTGCGTAGGGGTGTGAATAAAAGGCACATAACTCTGGGCGTGGTCCTCTTCCGTAATACCCAATGTCTCCGCCAGGGCAGCGCCTCTCACCCCGCCACGAGGCCGATGCCGCCGCCCTGAGCGGTGTTGCCTGCGATCCTGTGTGCCTGCTGCACCCCGGGACGCTGGTCCCCGAACCAGTCTTACCCACCCCTATGCACCCAGGCCTCAGTGCCCACCTGCCGATATCGGCGTGTGTCGAAGAGGGCCCACCACGTGTCGGTGCATGCTCCAAGCCCGAGACCGTGACCCTGGCAACCTGCTACGACCATCACGGCCTCCGCGACACAGGCCCGCAGGACTCCTTTCTCATTGACGTACTCTACCTACAGACACAGCGGACAAGTAGGTCACACATTTGGAACTGAGTCTTGATTACACCATGGCAGAGCACATTAATTATGGCTGAGTTTATGACACTATACTCCCTTCGATGTGGTGCCACCAGATCTTAGTTGTGCTTCACAACCGCAAGATTCTGTGGGCCCACGCGGACTACTCCGCTCGGCCTACGCTGCACTCGAGTAGGTCACACAATTGGAACTGAACATCGATTATTTAAAGGCAGAGTACATATCATTGCACGGAAGGAGAGGCGTGTGAGGATGACGCCTTGCATTTGGGAGGAAAAAAGGATAATCGTTATGGAGGTGATCGAACACTACCGACAACTGCCCTAGTGACACTAATTCTGTGCATTGCGAGCCTAGGACACGTGGCTGTGGGCCACTGCTGACCGCTGCCTCCTGCCTACACTGCGGTCCAGTAGGTCACAGAGTCTTGACTTAGCAATGGCGGAGTTCATAGCAGTGTACCGGCATCATCACAGACTGCATCCCCTCTCAGCCCCGGTGCCACTAAGTCTGTTCCCCGATATTCATGCACTGTGTCATTTATTTTTTGATGTATTACTATACTGCCTACCCGACGAGTAGCACCCAGGAACAACAGATGATAAAAATACATAAGTCTCATTTTCACATGGCAGACCGTTACAACATAGTTTCTCTAAAAGTGGATCTGATGAACTACATCTTTAAAGCAAAAAGGATCAACATGGGTTGGACATATTGTCAAACGCACATTGTGACTGAAATGTGCAATACAGACTAGCAAAGAAAGCGATTTGGTTCAGAGATTAATTTATTTACGCTGCCATCAGCGTTTAACATGACATTTACGGGAGGGCGGGGAACTCAATGTTAAATTGTCTGAATGACTGGGAAGGGGGTTACGATTGGGAGGAATGTGAATATATACCGTTTTGAACAATAACCCGTAAAATACAAGCATGAGATCAGTTGAAAGGCTTGTGTAAGGCATTTTGGGATCGGTAGTATGCTGCATTGAAGGGGAGGAATCGGAAGTTCAAATGACGAGAAAGGGGTGGGATTACCACTCAGCCGTTTAAAATGGAGTGAGGCAGTAATGCACAGATTTTTGGTTTTCGACCAGATGGAGAACAGGAACCAGAATGTTTTATTTAAGGTATGGGACTATGTTTGGGGTTGGAAGAGGTAGTTTATTCACGTTCAGAGGAACAGAATAGAGGGCGTTTAAGTTGAGAAAGTCTAATTAAATGCAAACGAGTGAAGAAGTTGTAACCAGCATTTATTCAGGCACAATTGATTTCAGTGGGCAAAAAACTTTATTGGCGGGAAGAACGTAAATGAATTGTATGCATTAATCTTCATTGTTTAATTTCTGGATAATACTCAAATTGATAACTAATCGTGAATATATAGTCTAACAGATATGTTTTAAACATTTGTAGATAAACCCCTGACGAAGAGCCATGATGGGCTCGAAATGCATTGGGTGAAAGAGATTATTTAAGGAGAAATACTTATGCTGCATTCCATGCTTTAGGATAAGGCCACGTGCATTCCTACAGCGTTTAAAGGAAACAAATGCATCTACAAGTGTCTTACATGTGACAGACCAACGAGAATGAAATTGTACAAAAAATGGATTAATTTGGAATAAAAACTGATGAAATGGATTTACTGTGGCATTATTGTAATGCGCAAATCGATGCTGTGCGTCCGGATTGGGGCGTCAATACGCCCCAGTGTTTGAAGACTAATGGAGTTACTCACACCTGTTGTTGATGCCATCATCTGCCTGATATCCTGCTCAGCACTCCAGGTGCCACTGACTCAGTGTACCGCAACCCATGGACCATTACTGATTGAGTATTGTGCTGTGGAGAGGTTGCACAGCAATTTCACCTCAGGCAGTATGGGAGACCTGGGACGTTGAGGAGGAAGATGATGCAGGTCTAACACACCCCACTGCGTCTGCATCAGAAATATCCAGAAAGGACACAATCCTAGTCATTTTCATCAGATGAGCGCGCTCAGCTCTAGTGCCCCAAACTCCATTCACTGCAACTCACGGACACATCTGTTTGAATGTTGGGTGACCTCTGTACTTGCTCCGGTTCCCTCCATGTTGCACAGCAGTTGACACTGTTATGCTGGTGTTTCCTGTTTCCATTTCACTGGTGTCCACTGTTAAAGTTCTTGCCAGCACCAAGCACTCCATGCGGACTGGCTTACACTCACCCCACACACATCCAGCACAGGCATCACTGTACATGTGGCCCTGCCAATAAAGGGGCCGGGCACACAAGCCTGTAGCCAGTTCCACATACTTTCTGCATGTGTCCCGGTGGTCTTGTTGTATGCAAGAGGGCCCTGGCCCCTACGACATTACATTGGGCTGTGTACAGCGGACGCAGACATGTTACTGCAGGCAGCGGGTTAGAGCCAGGACATGTGGCTTTGTCATCACCCACTCAATACGTAAGGGGAGTGGACCGGGCTGTCATACACAGAGCCACCGTGAGTGTGTGACTGATATTTGCGTACCCCTGGGCATGGTTCTGTACTGGGAATGTGCATCGGCATGTGTCTCTGTGGCAGTGTGGGTCTCCTTTGTGGGGTGTAGGTGGTCCCTGAAGGGTATTAAACACCCAAGTTTGTGATCTAGTTCGCCTTCCGAGTTCGGACCCCACCCACACCTGTTCCACCACTTCCTTTTGGCTTTGTGACACCTGGCATTGGAGTGCCATGTGTGGGTCGGTGAAGTGTTGTGAGCCAGCCGTGCTTGTGAGTGCTTCATGCTGTGTGGTCTGTTGTAGGGGCTGGGTTCTCCTCTAAGTAGCTTGGCTGCCCTGGTCTTGGTGGTGGGTTGCCTAAGATGTCCATGAGCTGTTATTGGGCATCGGTGTCGAAGGTGTGGTGGTCCTCTCCAACATCACTGATGAGTGGTCTTCTCTGCTCTGCTGGAGGTGTTGTGGTTCCCTCTGCAATGTGAAGGGGAGATGCATGTTGACATGTATGTTGGCACATTGTTCATGTTTACATGCAAACTGTATGACAATGTACATTGTGGCTGTTTTGGAGGTGCAGGATTTAGATGCGGGATAGTGTACATTTGGACTACATGACGGATGTGAGATTGTATGCGTACATTTCCATTTCACAGTTTCAAGCTGTGTCAGGTGTAGTAGGCTGATCTGGTTTTGCTGCGGACTGCACTCCGTCTTCCTCTTCCTCTTCTCCTTGGCCATCCCCGACCCAGTTGTTCCTTGCTGGTGTTCTGTGGGGGTTGTGGGGTTTGCGTTGGCCTCTGCGCTCAGTCAGGGTGGATCCATGTTACTACGCACTTTGGATTGTTTCTGGTGTGTTGTTTCTGTAGCTTTTATAGTGCATTTTCCCATCAGGCGGGTGGGATTTGCAGGCCTGTCGCAGGTTTGCCCTGCTTTTTGTACCGCAATTTGCCTCATTGCATGATTTTTTGCATTTGCGTTTCGCATTTTTGTGGTGTGGCGTTGATTTTAACGCGGTCATTTGACGAGTTACCTGGAGACTATCACATGGTACCGCCATGTTGAGAATGCTTCGTTAACACGGCGTCATTTTCCCACGATAGACTGCGATTTTGAGAGTTGCGTTAAGTTACTTTTTCGATGCTTATCACACATTCTTGATCATATGTCCCGTGGAGTTCTTGTATTTTTCTCACTTCACCTTCAATTTACCTTCCACATGTGTGAAATGAAGGAAATGTTCAAATCTACCTTAAAATCTCAAACATTGCCCTTTTAGTCATGCCATATTTGGGCATAGTTTGCTCCTCACAGTTTTCGTCCCCTATGACTCTACATCTCCATCACTACAGTTATTTATGGCCCTGTTTTCAACCATATTACACTAGAAAGCTCTACACAGGCTTAGAGTACTCCAGTCATGGGTGGTGAGGTGTATACATAATTAAAACGTTATTCATTATGATGCAGTGCATGGAATAGTTCATGTGAAAACTCATAGAATGGGAAAGCTATATTTGCTAAATATTTCAAGTCCTTCTGTCAAATGCAAATAGAGCAGGTAGAAAAGCCTAGTGGGTTGAAGGGTGCATGGTTTCCTCAGTACAAGCGCTACATATCAACTGTCTGCCTTTGAATGTAAGTTTTGTCTGCCTAATGTGGCTAGAAAAAGATTAAGGGCCTCTTTATGACATAAGTTAGATTGCAACGGACAGGCCGTCGGTTGCGGTCCGGCCGACATCCATTGCCACAGTCCTACCACCGCATTAAGATGTGCGGCTGTCGGAGGCAGGGCAGGAGGACTGACTGATGCTTCCGACGGGCTTAAGAAGCCCGTCCAATCGTCAGGCGAAATGTAATTCCCTACAATAAGTGCGGTGCCGACTCAGGCACCGCCATAAGTATTATGATGTCCCTTTCAGACAGCCTTTCAGTGGCGGTCCAACCGCAATTGAAAGGATGTTGGAAGCGGGCTTTGGTGGCCCCGCTAGGCCCCTGTCCCTCCGCGACTACATGGTGCCTGGCACACAGTGCATGAATGTTCAAAAACATCCAATTTACCAATGCAGGTTGTGCTGAGGCCCTTTTCTGGCTGCAGCACTAGCCACAATGGAAAAATTGATATTTACGACAACCTCATGCTAATTTGTCGGATCGAAACGCTGACTACTAGTTGGGTGGCTTCCATTCTGACACAATGCCGGTCAGACTCGCATCCAACCAGCATTGTAATAAGCCCCTAAGTAATTGGGAGTGACATGTTCATGATAGACAACGTATCTACTGTTTCATGTATTCAAGAGAAAGCAGTGCACAAAACAAAACAAGCAATTTCAATGCAGTAGGTCTCGCATTCACACAAGTTTCAGCTATTGACATTGTAAATGACAATGCCTTTTATTTATGTTTAGGGTTTTAAAACATAAATAAAAGGCATTGTCATTCATAATACTAATAGCTTAAACTCTAGCAAATGCAAGACCTATTGCATTGCAATAAAAGGCCTGCTCGACCACTTGTTAGATTGTAAATATCAGAGGAAGAACCCAGCTTGCAACATCTTCAAAGAAGTGATAAATAGTGCAGTGAAGGAGATGCGTAAGTGTTGTAAATTACACAGACACAAAGTGTGAAGTGAGAGTTACATATGATCCGGGCTATAAACACTAATAAAGCGCTTCAACACCTTTCGCTGCTCTGGAGGAAGAGCAGGAGAGGGGGGCTATTTCCTGCCCTCTCTGTGATTTAAGTGTGCAGCGTGGCATTGCGTAATGTCATTTCTATGTTTAGCTTAATAAAAAACACCCCAGCTATAGTAGGGCCCTGGCTTCACCTTCTGGTGCAGGGTGGGCTATGCTTTATGGCAGGCATGTAGGAAGGGAGGGATGGTCTTGGCTGCAGCTCTGGCCTCGTACAGTGCCCCTGCTATTACATGTGCGCGAGAGGCGCTGAGGTGATGGTATTGGTGGTGATTTTATTGGTATTGGTGGCGCTGGTATAGGTGGTATTGGTGGTGATGGCATTGGTGGTATTGGTGGAGGTGGTGGTATTGGTGGTGGCGGTATTGGTGGTGGTAGTGGTATTGGTGGCGGCGGTATTGGTATTGGTGGTGGTGGGTATTGGTATTGGTGGTGGTGGTATTCATATTGGTACTGGTGGTGGTGGTATTGGTGGTGGGGTATTGGTGGTGGTGGTATTGGTGGTGGGTATTGGTGGTGGTGGTGGTATTGGTGGTGGTATTGGTATTGGTGGTGGTATTGGTATTGGTACTGGTGGTGGTATAGGTGTTGGTTGTGGTGGTATTGGTGGTGGTGGTGGTAGTGGCAGTGGTATTGGTGGTGGTATTGGTGGTGGTGGTATTGGTGGTGGTACTGGTGGTGCTGGTATTGGTGGCGGTACTGGTGGTGGTGGTATTGGTGGTGGTAGTGGTCGTGGTGGAATTAGTGTTGGTATTTGTGTTGATATTGGTGGTGGTATTGGTGGTAGTAATTGTGGTGGTATTGGTGGTGGTGGTGGCATTGGTGGTGGTGGTATTGGTATTAGTGGTGGTGGTATTGGTATTGGTGATGGTGGTATTGGTGGAGGTGGTGGTACTGGTATTTGTGGTGATGGTATTGGTGGTATTAGTGGTGGCGGTAGTATTGGTGCTGAGGTACTGGTGCTGGTGGTGGTAATGGTGGAGGCGGTGGTGTTGGTGGTGATGGCATTGGTAGTGGTATTGATATTGGAACTGGTGGTGGTGGTAAGGGTGGTGGTGGTAATAGTGGTGGTGGTCTTATTAGTGGTGGTGGTATTGGTGGTGCTGGTATTGGTGGTGGTATTAGTGGTATTGGTCATTGTATTGGTGGTGGTATTGGTGGTCGTGGTATTGGTGGTGGTAGTGGTGGTGTACGTGGTATTGGTGGTGATATTGGCATTGGTGATATTGGTGGTGGTTGTGGTATTAGTGGTGGTATTGGTGGTGGTTGTGGTATTAGTGGTGGTATTGGTGGGGGTATTTGTTGGTGGTGGTATTTCTGGTGGTATTGGTGGTGGTGGCATTGGTGGTATTGGTGGTGGTATTGGTGGTGGTATTAGTAGAGGTGGTAGTATTAGAGGTGGGGTATTGGTGGTGGTGGTATTGGTGGAGGTGGTGGTATTGGTGGTGGTATTGATATTGGCACTGGTGGTGGTGGTATTGGTGGTGGTATCGGTGGTAGTATTGATGGTGCTGGTATTGGTGGTGGTGATGGTGGTATTGGTGGTGGTGTTGGTGGTGGTGGTATTGGTATTAGCGTGGTATTGGTATTGGTGGTGGTGGTATTGGATTGATGGTATTGGATTGTGGTGGTGGTATTGGTGGTGTTGGTGGTGGTGGTATTTATGGTGGTGGTATTGGTGGTGTTGGTAGTGGTGGTGGTATTGGTGGAGGTATTGGTGGTGGTGGTATTGGTGGTAGTGGTATTGGTGGTGGTATTGGTGGTGGCGGTAGTGGTGGTGGTTGTATTGCTGGTGGTATTGGTGGTGGTGGTGTTGGTGGTGGTGGTGGTATTGGTGGTAGTGGTATTGCTGGTGGTATTGGTGGTGGTGGTATTGGTGGTGGTATTGGCATTGATGGTGGTGGTATTGGTGGTGGCGGTATTGGTGGTGGCGGTATTGGTGGTGGTGGTGGTATTGTTGATGATGGTATTGGTTGTGGTGGTATTGGTGGTGGTGGTATTGGTGGTGGTAGTGGTGGTATTGGTAGTGGTATTGGTTGTGGTGGTGATAGTGGTGGTGGTGGTATTGGTGGTGGTATTGTTGGTTGTGTTGTTGGTGGTGGTATTGATGGTGATGTATTGGTGGTGGTGGTGGTATTAATGACAGTGGTATTGGTGGTGGTATTGGTGGTGGTGGTGGCACTGGTGTTGGTGGTATTGGTGGTGCTGGAATATGTTGTGGTGCTATTAGTGGTGGTGGTGGTATTGATGGTGGTGGTATTGGCATTGTTGGTGGTATTGGTGTTGGTTGTGGTGGTATTGGTGGTGCTATTGGTGTGCTATTCGTATTAGTGGAATTGGTGGTGGTATTGGTGTTGGTGGTATGGTTGGTGGTATTGGTGGTGGGGCTATTAGTGGTGGTGGTATTAGTGGTGGTGGTATTAGTGGTGGTAGTATTGGTGGTGAGGCATTGGTGGTGGTAGTGGTATTGGTGAAATGATTGGAGGTGTTGGTATTGGTGGTGGTATTGATATTGGTACTGGTTGTGGTACTGATGGTGGCATTGGTGATGGTATTGGTGGTGGTGGTGATGTTGGTGGTGTTGGTGGTGGTTGTGGTATTAGTGTTGGTATGGGTGGTGGTATTGGTGGGGGTATTGGTGGTAGTGGGATTTGTGGTGGTATTGGTGGTGGTGGTATTAGTGGGGGTGGTAGTAGTGGTGGTGGTCATATTGGTGGTGGAGGTATTGGTGGCAGTATTGATGTTGGTGGTATTGGTGGTTGTGGTATTGGTGGTGGTGGTATTGGTGGTATTGGTTGTGGGGGTGATATATTAGTGTTGGTATGGGTGGTGGTTTTGGTGGGGGTATTGGTGGTGGTGGTATTTGTGGTGGTATTGGGTGTGGTGGTATTGTGGTGGTGGTATTGGTGGTGGTGGTATCAGTGGTGGTATTGATGTTGCTGGTATAGGTGGTGGTGATGGTGGTATTGGTGGTGGTGTTGGTGGTGGTGTTGGTGGTGGTGTTGGTATTGGTGGTGGTGGTATTGGTGGTGGTGGTATTGGTGGTGGTGGTATTGGTGGTGGTGGTAGTATTGGTGGAGATATTGGTTGTGGTGGTAGTGGTATTGGTGGTAGTATTGGTGGTGGTATTGGTGTTATTGGTGGTGGTGGTGGTGGTATTGGTTGTGTTGGTATTGGTGGTGGTGGTATTGCTAGTATTGGTTGTGGGGGTATTGGTGGTATTGATGGTGATGTTATTGGTGGTGGTGGTGGTGGTATTGGTATTGGTATTGGTGGTGGTGGTATGGGTGGTGGTGGTATATGTGGTGGTGGTATTAGTGGTGGTGGTGGTATTGGTGGTGGTATTGGCATTGGTGGTGGTATTGGTATTGGTTGTGGTGGTATTGGTGGTTGTGGTGGTTGTGGTGCTATTGGTACTAGTGGTATTGGTGGTGATGGTGGTATTGGTGGTGGTGGTATTTTTGTGGTATTGGTATTGGTGGTGGTATTGGTGGTGGTATTGGTACTGGTGGTGGTATAGGTGTTGGTTGTGGTGGTATTGGTGGTGGTGGTGGTAGTGGCAGTGGTATTGGTGGTGGTACTGGTGGTGCTGGTATTGGTGGTGGTATTGGTGGTGGTGGTATTGGTGGTGGCAGTGGTCATGGTGGAATTAGTGGTGGTATTAGTATTGGTGGTGGTATTGGTGGTAGCAATTGTGGTGATATTGGTGGCGGTGGCATTGGTGGTGGTGGTATTGGTATTAGTGGTGGTGGTATTGGTATTGGTGATGGTGGTATTGGTGGTGGTGGTGGTACTGGTATTTGTGGTGATGGTATTGGTGGTATTAGTGGTGGTGGTAGTATTGGTGCTGGTGGTGGTAATGGTGGAGGCGGTGGTATTGGTGGTGATGGCATTGGTAGTGGTATTGTTATTGGAACTGGTGGTGGTGGTATTGGTGGTGTTGGTAATGGTGGTGGTGGTCTTATTAGTGGTGGTGGTATTGGTGGTGGTGGTGGTATTGGTGGTGCTGGTATTGGTGGTGGTATTGGTAGTTGTATTGGTGGTGGCATTGGTGGTCATGGTATTGGTGGTGGTGGTAGTGGTGGTGTACGTGGAATTGGCGGTGGTATTGGCGTTGGTGATATTGGTGGTGGTGGTATTGGTGGTGGTTGTGGTATTAGTAGTGGTATTGGTAGGGGTATTTGTTGGTGGTGGTATTTCTGGTAGTATTGATGGTGGTGGCATTGGTGGTATTGGTGGTGGTGGCATTGGTGGTGGTATTAGTAGGGGTGGTAGTATTAGTGGTGGGGTATTGGTGGTGGTGGTATTGGCTGTGGGGTGATATATTAGTGTTGGTATGGGTGTTGGTTTTGGTGGGGGTATTGGTGGTGGTGGTATTTGTGGTGGTACTGGTGGTGGGGGTATTGTGGTGGTGGTATTGGTGGTGGTGGTATCAGTGGTGGTATTGATGTTGCTGGTATTGGTGGTGGTGATGGTGGTATTGGTGGTGGTGTTGGTGGTGGTATTGGTATTAGCGGTGGTATTGGTGGTGGTGGTATTGCTTGTGGTGGTAATAGTGGTGGTATTGGTGGTGGTGGTATTGGTGGTAGTACTGGTGGAGGTATTGGTTGTGGTGGTAGTGGTATTGGTGGTAGTATTGGTGGTGGTATTGGTGGTGGTGGTGGTATTGGTGGTATTGGTTGTGGGGGTATTGGTAGTATTGATGGTGATGTTATTGGTGGTGGCGGTGGTGCTGGTGGTATTGGTATTGGTACTGGTGGTATGGGTGGTGGTGGTATATGTGGTGGTGGTATTAGTGGTGGTGGTATTGGTGGTGGTATTGGCATTGGTGGTGGTATTGGTATTGGTTGTGGTGGTATTGGTGGTTGTGGCGCTGTTGGTACTAGTGGTATTGGTGGTGGTAGTGTTGGTGGTGGTGGTGGTATTGGTGTTGGTGGTATAGGTGGTGGTGGTATTGTTGGTGGTGTTGGTGGTGGTATTAGTGGGGGTGGTATTGGTGATATTAGTGGTGGGGTATTGGTGGAGGTGGTGGTATTGGTGGTGGTATTGATATTGATATTGGTACTGGTGGTATTGGTGGTGGTATTGGTGGTGGTATCGGTGGTGGTATTGATGGTGCTGGTATTGGTGGTGGTATTGGTTGTGGTGGTGTTGGTGGTATTGGGGTGGTGGTGGTGTTGTTGGTGGTGGTGGTATTGGTGGTAGTGGTATTGCTGGTGGTATTGCTGGTGGTATTGCTGGTGGTATTAATGGTGGTATTGCTGGTGGTGGTTTTGGTGGTGGTGGTGGCATTGTTGTTGTTTGTATTGGTGGTGGTGGTATAGGTGGTGGTGGTATTAGAGGTGGTGGTGGTATTGGTGGTGGTGTTGGTGGTGCTATTGTCATTGGTGGTGATATTGGTATTGGTGGTATTGTTGGTGGTGGTATTGGTGGTGGTGCTATTGGTATTAGTGGTATTGGCAGTGGTATTGGTGGTGGTGGCATTGATAATGGCATTGGTGGTGGTGATATTAGTGGTGGTGTTATTGGTGGTGATGGTATTGGTATTGCTGGTGTTGGTATTGGTGGGGATATTGGCATTGGTTTTGGTGGTGGTTGTGGTGGGGTTGGTGGTGGTGGTATTGGAGATGGTGGTGCTATTGGTATTAGTGGTATTGGTGGTGGTGGTATTGGTGGTGGTGGTATTGGTGGAGGTGGTATTGGCGGTGGTATTGGGGTGGTGGTGGTATTGGTGGTGGTATTGGTGGTATTGATGGTGTTGGTATTGGTTGTGGTGTATTGGTGGTATTGGTGGGGGTGGTATTGGTTGTGGTATTGACATTGGTGGTGGTATTGGTGTTGGTGGTGGTGGTGCTATTGGTGGTGGTGGTGGTGCTATTGGTATTAGTGTTATTGGTGGTATTGGCGGTGGTGGTATTGGCAGTGGTGGTATTGGTGGTGGTAGTATTGGTGTTGGTGGTATTGGTATTGGCAGAGGTGATGGTGATATTGGTGGTGGTATTGTTGGTGGTGGTATTAGTGGTATTGGTGGTGGTACTGGCATTGGTGTTGGTGGTGGTGGCATTGATGATGGTATTGCTGGTGGCGCTATTGGTTATGGTGATGCTATTGGTATTAGTAGTATTGGTGGTGGTGGTGGTGGTGGTGGTATTGGTGGTGGTGGTATTGGTGGTGGTGGTGGCAGTGGTATTGGTGGTGTTGGTGGTGGTGGTATTGGTTGTGGTGGTAGTGGTGGTGGTGGTAATGGAAGTGGTGGTGGTATTGGCAGTGGTGGTAGTACTGGTGGTGGTATTGGTGGTGGTGTTGGTGATGGTGGTGTTGGTGGTATTGGTAGAGGTATTGGTGGTGGTGGAGATGGTGGTATTGATGGTGGTGGTAATGGTGGTGGTGGTATAGGTGGTAGTGTTATTAGTGGTGTTGATGGTGGAGGTGTTGGCGGTGGTATTGGTGGTGATGTTAGTGGTGGCGGTGGTGGTATTCGTATTGGTGGTATTCGTGGTGGTAGTATTGGTGAAGGTGGTGGTATTGATGGTGGTGGTATTGGTGGTGGTGGTGGTGTTGTTAATAAAACAGGCTTTTGAAAACAACCCATCAGGTTCCTTTAGTACAGATGACATGTAACACGGATGTGCTGTTGTCAGCTTCAGGCAATTAGCACCTGTATATGTGCTACGTGGAATTCACACGACTTAATTTGCTAATTATTTCTAAATCTATTTTACTTGGGGGGTGTTGAAACAGACCCGAGATAATTATGGGTTAAAGTGATTGAAAGCAGGCGCCCGTGTTACTGGGGCAGCCGTGCTGCTTCTAAAAATACAAGCGGTTTCAGCTGAAGCAGCGCATGTCAGGCCTGCTGTAAGAGAAACTCAATAAAGTAAATAGTGCTTACAGACTAAATACCAGGTCCCATGTAACAACCGAAGTAAAAGGGCCAGTCGCCATGGGAGGTTACAAAGGAAGACAAGGCCATACTAAGGAGGGACTAACAAGCCTATTAACGAATCCAAAGGCAGCATTCACGAAAGACAATGACACAAGCCAATTAAAAATATGGAAGGAGAGTGGGCACTGCTTCTCATCCATACTCTAATACAGCAGTCTCGCAGAGCCGCTAGGCTCGAGCTAAAAACATATATTCGTGAATGTGAATAATTTCTGGCATTTCTGCCTTGACCAGCACATTGTGCTACCACACAATACCTTAAGCACTATAGTGCAAGGGTGCCTGCTGTGCACTAAGGTTTACCTTCCTGCACATAAACAATCAGCAATGGTGCTTTGTACCTTCAGTGTGTGCTGCTCAATGCAGCATACATTGAAGCTGCAAAACGTCATTTTTGTCAATGATTGTTTATGTGCAGGAAGGGACACCTTATGCACATAAACAATCAATGTTGTTTTGCTGTTTCTATGTGTACTGCACAATGTAGCACACATGGAAAGAGCAAAAGTTAGGAGAATTTAAGCATTTCTCCTTTTTTCGCCTGTTTAAGACCAGGTTTTCCCCGGTCTTAATTTTGGCACTGCCTCCTATTTACGCCACCCTTGTACATAGGGCGCAGCCTGAAAATCAATGGTTGTTGCGGCGGAACGCCCACTGCAACACCCATTGCCCTCCCAATTCACACAAAGTGTAGCGTGAAAGGGTGCCTTATTTATATGGCAGCGTTAATCCACGTTGGGTGGCTTAACGCTGCCTTGTAAGTAAGGTGAAGCCCCTATGGCCACCACAACATCTGAAAAGTAAGCCTGGTTGGTAAACTACACTCCGCTTGTGGAGTTTCCCGCACTCCGCGTTACACGGAGCTCGCGGATTCCAGAATGTTTGTTTCCTCGCTTGCGACCACGAGCGAGGAAAATCAACGTCCCGGCAAGATTTTTCCTCATTCGCGATCGTCAACATCAAGTTGGCGAGCGCGAACGTGGAGAATGATCATCCAAGCGAGATTTCTTAACGTGGGGTGGTCAAGGTTTGTCGTTGTGAGTGGTCCTGTATGCTTGCGACCGCTCACGATGAGAAACTGCTTGTTCGTGTTGATAAAGCTGCCGCTCGAGTAAAAATCTACTCGAACTGCAGAAAATGGAAAGAAGGGACCGCTTGCGCTGTGCAAGGTGCTGTTTGCACTGTGCAATCACCACGAATGGCATGTTTCTATGGAACTCCGCCGCTTGCGGAGCTCCGCGTAGCGTGGCGGAGTTTTTTTGCAACTTTGCAGAGTTCCGCGTAGCGCAACTCCGCTAACTCCGCCCAGGGTTACTAAAAAGGTGACGCTGAGGAGGCTTGTAAATATGCCCTACAGTTTTGTATCAACTAATTTCAAGACTCTTGCCCTAAACCTATTTATTTTGCTGATAAAGAGGAACATCTAATTTCTCTGCAATTGGCAGATTTGCTAGCGAAAGTGTGATAGAATCTTGTTTCCTTTATCCTATAGAATTTGTAAGCAATATTTTGTTAGTTGAAAAAAGAACAAAAAGAACCATCCAGTCACCATTCTAAGAGAGTTAAAGCAGTTTGTGCACTATCATCATTTCAAGATTGAGGTGATTGTCCATCTCAGGGGTCTTCTCCATGGGGAATGGATGGTACTGATTGATCTGAAGGATGCATATCTCTTCACATCTTTCGTTCTCACAGTAAACTTCTCCATTTTTTGCAGCTCGGTCAGGCATATAGGTTCACTTTCTTTCCATTCCTTTTGGTCTGTCCCTGGTGTCTCATAAAACAGTAAGATGGTAGGGTATTTGTGTATCTCAAAGACTTGATCTGTCTAGCACAAGATCAAAAAGCACTAACAACCGCATTCACATAGCTATCCAAGTAATGTAAGACTTAGGTTTAGTAGCAACCTGGGAAAAGTCTGACCTACTGCCAACTCAGAAGATGGAGTTTTGTTTTTTTTAGTTAATTTTAAGAATTAAATTATTTAGCTTCCGTTATACAAATTGACTGTGATCAAGAAGGAAGTGAGATAGATTCCACATCTGTTCTCTCATTATCTTTTGTCAACTTTCTTTGTTAATTGGCTGTTAGCTGTATACATGGGGTCCCTTCATTTTTGGGCCCGTTGACTTTCAGGTAGATTCATCAATGCCTCAATCTGCGAATTCTAAATTGCGATTAAAAGCGAATCGCAATTTAGAATTTGCAGAACGGCATTCATGATTATTAGCGAGAAAAAAATGCGATTCGCAAGCGGTCGCAATCGTCGATTGCGAGTCCCCAAAAATCGGTAAAGATTCGCAGATTCCACCGATTCCCGTGTTGAAATTGCGATCTCGCAATTACCGAAATCGCAAATTGCGATCTCGCTAACTGCGAGATCGCAAATACGGGAAGTCGCATCCTGAGCACAGTGATGACATCACAACCAGGAAGTAGGCAAGTCACTCCCTCATTCTACAGTGAGAGGCTGAAGTACAGGCAGCAGTGTCAGAGCTCCCCTCCAGTGTTTTCCACATGAGTACAGCAGGAGACACCACAGTGGCAGGCATGTCACAGGATGCAGCAGGAGCTTTCACCAGTAGGAGAAAGCGGAAAATCAAGTTTTCTGAGCAGGAGCTCGAACACCTTATAGAAGGAGTAGCAAGGGACCACAACAGGCTATTTGGCAGTGACTCCCGAAGGGTGCCTGAGGCCGACAAAAGGCGCATATGGCAGCGCATCCGCGCCAACGTGAACGCAGTAGGGGTGACCCAGCGCTCGGTGGACGAGCTGAAGAAGCGCTGGTACGACCTAAGAGGGCGGGCAAAGGAAAAGATTGCGGAGAGGCTGGGGGAGCATGCGGCAACAGGTGGAGGGGAGCCCACTGTCCCACAGAACACACCACTGGAGGACCGCGTGGAGGAGACCATCAATCCACAGGCCTGCGTGGGTGTGACCCATCTGGACTCCTCCCGACCCACCAAAGACACAACAGGTAAGTGCCATGCGACAGCGACCCCCTGTCCCCTAACAATGTCCATGACTCCAGCGCATCCCATAGCAAACCCCAATCATGCTGCCAAAGCACACCACTATGGCGCTTTTGCATTGTGGGACATGTAGTCTGACCACAATTACCATCCTGTACCATTAAGCCTGACATGCCCAGTGTTAGTCAGTCCTGCAGCGAGTCAGGGAATGGTAGTCTGCATGCATGTAGCAAGCCTAACCGTGTACGGAACATGTCACTAATCAACGTCCACCTTAAATCACAGGTGGCGCTGATGTCCCCAGCACGGACAGCGAGGCCCTGGTGATTGATGACAACTTGGAGGACACGGAGGGAGACACACAACATACCCCACAGCCCGGACCATCAGGGCAAGCTGCTGCGCCAGCGGCCATCTCACCACCTGCCCCTGTGGCCCCTACCACCCCTGTGCCAACAGGCGCTGCTGTACCACCGCGCCGCACTCAACCATCAGTGGGGCCTGCAACACCAGCAGCAGGTCGCCAAACAACCCGCCGCCCTGCGGCTGTGAGGAGCCAGACTAGTGGACTGGCAAGAGAGCAGCGCACCAACACCCCCAGCGCTGGCAGGGTCAGGAACGTGCGTGCAGGTGGGCTCTCCATCGAGCGCAGGATGTTACATGTGCACCAAACTCAGGCCCGTCACCTAGCCGCCATCCATCTACAACTTGATAAGACCGCACGTAATGTGGATAGGATGACTGCAGCTCTTGAGGCCAACACACAGGCCATGTCCAGACAGCGTGATCTCAATCGCCGCAGGCACCGGCAACTGATGACCCGCCTGTTGGCGTACACGTGCTCAAACTATGTTATGGGCAACGCCACCACCCAGCTCTCGCGACGCTCCCTGGCCATGCAGGTCCAAATGGCCCAGTGCTGCCAGGACGTTGCGACATCCCTGGAGCATATTTCTACAGCCATGCAGGGCATGCAGGCTACCGGCCATGGCCAGGCAGACAAAACCAGCTAGGCTACATCAAGTCACAGCAGCCAGTCCTTCCACCGGTTGTAGCACCCCGCCGCAGCAGCAGGCCCTCTGCTACCTCATGGCAGACTCAGGAGGAGGACGTTGAGAGGAAGTCAGGGGCAACTACCCGGAGACGCCACTGAACTGTTGAACATTCACATGAGGGTACATGCTGACGCCACAAGCATGCCCTACAGACATACAGACATATGACGCAATATGTCAGTCTTGTTGTAGTTAACAGAATGACCATTTTATTGTGCAGTAACATATAAAAAAATTCTGATTAACTTAATCTGACTCATGTCATTATTAATGTTGTCATGCATGAGTTGAGTAATGGGTGTAGGGAGTGGGTGTACTAGAAATAGTTCATGGTGATTTGGTTGCGGCGCCTCTGTCCTTCAGCAGGATTCTCTCCGCGTGCGTGGCGCACATGTGCAGGTGGGCGGTTGTCCCCTTCCGACTCACTGCCAGAGATGTCAACAGGGATCCTGCGCTTGGTAGCAATGTTGTGAAGGATCGCACACACGGCCACGATGCGGCAGCAGACCTCAGGATCGTATTTCATGGCCCCACCTGTCTTGTACAGTATGCAGAACCTGCTTTTCAACAGGCCAAATGTCCTCTCAATATAGTTCCTTGTGCGAATGTGTGATGCATTAAATCGCCGTTGTTGTGGAGTTGCAGGGTTGAGGTATGGGGTGAGGAGGTACTCACGGAGAGCATAGCCGCTGTCACCTGTATGTAAGGAGCAGAGAGTGAGTGCCTGTTCTGCGCAGCTACATGATCACAACGTACACATTTGGGGCATGTGTACTTACCTAGTAGGTGTCCTTCCCCAAAGTCTCCCCTGGCCAGTCGTGTGTGGATGCCACTGTGCCTGGAGATGAGTCATGTGTGCTCCCTGGGTACTGTGCCACAATGTCCGTGATTCTTGTTTTGGCATTGCACACCATCTGGATGTTGAGGGAGTGGTAGCATTTCCGGTTGCGGTACATGTACTCCGTCTCAGCAGGTGGGCAAATATGGACGTGCGTGCAGTCAATACATCCAATGACGTGTGGGAATTGAGCTACATTGTAAAATTGCAGCTTTGTATCATTGAGGTCCTGTTGGCTGGTGGGGAATGATATATAGTGGTGTAGCCGGGTCAGCATTGCCTCCAGGAAACTCCTTAGGCAGCGGGACATGGTGGGCTGGGAAACCCCCCCTGCAACTGCGACCATCCCCTGGAAGCTTCCGGAGGCCAGGAGGTGCAGGCAGCACAATACCTGCACATGTGTGGGCACGGCATTGGTCCTCCTTGTAGGGTGCTGCATCAGGGCGTCTAGGTCCCGGATGAGCTTGATTATCATGGCCCCACTCAGGCGGTACTTGGCATAGATTTGCTCCCTGGTTTGGCCCAGAAGGGTCACCCGCTGGCGGAATATCCGCTCCTGTATCCTCCGTCTGTTGCGTGCAGCTCGCTGCAGCCTACGCCGCCTCACCAGCATGTAAAGTCCAGGCATTGTGGGAATCATCAGGCTCCAGCTGCATGTCCTTAAATGTGTTTGATCAGCCCTGCACCTGTTGGGAGTGACCTAACTGTTTTTTGAATATTTTTTTTTCAGTACTGGTTACCACCTGATTTGAGTTCTTCTTAAATTGTGCGTCGCAAATAGCGATTTTCACGTTTTTCGCTTTTAGCGATTTTTCATGAATGGCTTTTTTGCGAATTCGCTATTAAATTTGCAGAATCGATGGATTCTCGCTATTTCCGATTCGCTAATGCCCATCCTCCAGGATTCTGCGAATTTAATAGCGATTTCGCTATTTTTAAATTGCGAATTCGCTATTTTGGTTATTTGGGTTTCTTGAATTCCTTCCCTTCAAATTGCGAGCGCAATTGCGAATTCGCTGCTATCGCGAGCGCAATTTCCTTTCATGAATCTAGCTGTTTGTTCCTTTGAATTGCTTGGTGACTGGACCATTTAGAGACTTGGAACGTTGCCATATTCCCCTCATCTTTAGATCTTGTCTCAAAATTGTTAGAGCTTCTTGTAGACTGCTTTGTAATCTGCTGTTATACAAAAGGCAGAGCAAGATGTGTTGTCATATTGTGCACGTAAAATCTCACACCTGTCCGACATATAAATTGAGTCCCCTAAAATGTTGTATTACCCTTCCCTCTTTAGTGAATAATATTAGTCACATGTACAGATATTTCTCACTTGGTACCTGTGCTGCAGTTTATAAAAAGGAGGCCAACCCCTCACCCACAATGAGTGACAGGGTTCATAATAGGGGCTCCATCCGCATAGGCATGGACACTGGAATTATGCGACAGCGAAGACCCAATTTATGCGGCAGCGTCGCATAAATTATGCAGCAAGGATAGGCAAATTATGCTGCATCATGAGGCAAATTTTGGGTTAGTATTACTTTATAATTGTGTCATTTCTAAATGTGTTTTGGCATTACTTGCAACCTATTAGTACTAGTTTAACACCCAAACACAGCAATAAGCTACAGAAAGGTGACCCGTCAACCTTTATAATCCACCTTCCACTGTGGGGCAACAAGTGTTGCTATGTTTTTAGTAACATTTGAACCATTTGAGCGAGAACCTGAATTTGTTTTGTTAAATTCTGCAGATTATGTGGCAGATGATGGATTAATCGGCAAGTGTGGCAAATCTATAACAACGCGAAAATCATTGCAGACGCACAATTGCATAATTCCAGTGGCCATGCTCATAGGCAATACATGTTGTGAAGTGGGCCCTTCGCAACTCTTTATGCCAATGATTTGGGCCGTTGAGGAGTTCAACTATGGACATTATTGCAAACTAGGTAATTGTTACCTGAAGTTGAAGTCAACTGAGCTCACACAAGAATAAAAATAAAGATGACTGTGGTTGTTGGGACACTGTGGTCTTTGTGCTGTAGGTCAACATGTTTATGCCCTTGCTAAGGTCAGGCGCTTTAGTCAGAATCTATCTATTATGATCCCTGTATTCCTTTCTATGTCAGTGTATGCCCTAGAATGTATATATTTCTATCAGTCAAGGATAGGAGATAGATAAAGGGCAAAAGAAGAGGAACTACCTCTTACCAGCATATTACTGGAAGTGTAGAGGTCTAACCCAACTGGCTGCTCAATTATTCCGCCATTGCCTCGCATTGAAGAGGGGGTGTGGCATATTCTGGAACACTTCTCTGAAGGTCTGTCAATGCCTGGAGGTCCGCACTGAGAATCAAACATCACAGAAGGAGGCCGGAAATTATGAATGGTATGCTTTTATTAACTAGACTTTTAGAGTGAAGTTAGCGTTTTTTGTTTCGATAAAGTAGAGTTTATTTGCAATTAAGTTTTTTGTTCTTTTTTTAAAAAACTATTCTAGTAGGGTAAATAAAGAAGCAGAAAAGAAATCATAATATTCAACTTTTTGTCTTTAATAAAATCAAGACTTTCCTTCTCTTATTAAGAAAATCTGCACTAATTATCTCCCTTTCAATGCATTTCTCTCCTAAATTAACAATTGTCTTTATGACATTTCTTTTCAAAGTACTTCTAATGAAGCTTTGGACATAAATTCATGCATTGCTTGTTTTAAAATGTTCTGCCAAATAAAGGATTGATTTGTGTTGTTTGCATAACCGGAATTTCAATTCCTCTTTTAAGTGCAGAAAATGTTAAAAGTGTCCAAGGGCCACATGTACCATGGCTTCATTTTGCGAGTTCCTAATTGCGCCTTTTTGAGACTCGCAGTTAGGAAGTCACAAAATGTGATGTACTAAGGTGCCTCAGACAAAATTAGTGATTTCTAATAGGGTCACAATTTACCTACTTCCTCAATATTCATGAGTTAGGTTGCAATTTGCGACCCGCTGAGAATCGCTCAAAAAACACAGGGATGGTGACCTGCTGGGGACAGCAGACCACCATGTCTGTGTTTGCTTTTAAATTAAGCAATTCTTTTTTTAATGCAGCCCATTTCCTTTAAAGGAAAACGGGATGTGTTACAAAAAGAAAAATGAAACGTTTCAGTTTCATTTTTTAAGAGCAGGTAGTTGTCCTAGGGACCACTGCCTGCTCTTCAAAAACGTTTTTACAACCATTCACAAAGGGGAAGGGGTCCTCCGGGGACCCCTCCCCGTTTGTGACTGGCTTACCACCCCCTTGAAGTAGGTGGTAAACTACAAATATTTTGCGACTGTATTCCAATCACAAAACATTCATACATCCGCCTACGTCTCACTATTAAGAAGGGACCCCCTTGACATGCCCCTTTCAAATACCAACTTGCAAACCCTGTTTTACAAGTAGGTAATAGGTTACCAACTCAAAAAATAGGGATAGTGCATGTCAAAAGGCTATTAAGCGGTCGCAAATGGCCAGATTTGCTGTTTGTGACCGCTAAAACCTTTTATACATGTAGTCCCAAGTCCAGTACTGCCAACTTGAGGAGCGTCTCCTCTAGGGAACTTCATTTAAGTGTCTTTACCTTCTCTAGCTAGCTGGGTCTTAGCACTGGCAAGCTTGGTACAAGTGTGTTTGGTTGGGCACTTCCCCTGTAGACTTGCAAATGCAGATACTGTGCCCTCGAATGAAATTCTAGATTTTCGAATGAGTGATGATGGGAAATATTCAATTCTGAGGCATTCATTTTTTTCTCCCAAGCCTCCCCAAACGGAGATGTTTATCTTCTATTGAAGGTTCTCCAGCAGTCACTGTTCTCCAGCACAAACACTGAGGGCGCGATTTTCAAATGCTTTATCTTATCTTCCTTTTTCCTTATCAACTCTCGTCCTACTCTTTTCTTCCATTTTCTGCCTTTCTCTGTCATGCTCAAAACCTGATGAAATAAATAGGTCCAGGTTCCCAAAATCGAGAGCAACCACCTGTACAATCTCCACACTGGTTCCTCAATTTGATAATTGGAATATCCAGGTGTGTTTGGTGGTTCTTCTGCCCATTAAAGATGAGGTTGTTATGGAAATTTCCGCCTGCTGCACAATCTTGTTGACTCGGTCATTAATGGCCTGGAAGCAGGAAAGAAAACAGCCCTGTAAAATCTACGCCTCCCTGGCTTTAATAGAATCAATATTTTCTTTTACAGCTTATTGTGAAAATGGGAATTTGCACGTACTAGGGCAGAGAGAAACACAACGCGTTCAGGAGTTTTGACACTTATCTGGTCACACATACACTCCCATGGACACACGCCCTTCCATAATCCTTCCTGCTAGCTCCAAGGGGAGGAGCTGACTGCAATTCAGACAATAGTTTTTCGTCATACTTGGGCGCTGAACTGACACTTAAGTATCGAGTCTTCAGTTTCTGTTGTTTTCGAAATCCTGAAGGGGCCCCTGAAGTTCCACTGTCTGCACCTTGAGTCTTTATTCCGCGCTCCATCTCAGCAGCCAGGTGCATAATGTTAAGGAGCCCGTGAGTGGGTGTTCACGCGACCATTTTACGTCATCTATCAGTTCTAGAACGTTCCCCAAGTTAGGTAACCCCGAGAGGCTCAGTTTTTTTTAGCATAATTTAAGTCACATTAGTTGGGGGGAGATGAACTGTGAACTAAATTCAAACACAAAACGTATTGTTCATTTGCACAACCCCTATTTGTGTCTTCTTTTGGATTATAGAAGTGCTCCTATTTAACGATGCTGGAAATTAAAAACCATTTTGTAGCAGGGTAAGAATGCTTAATACAAGGCAGCTTGTATTATTTAAACATTTCAAATTTCTTCTGCCAAATAAATCGATTGACTTCCCCCAAATTTCTTAAAATGTTTTTAGGTTGCCAGATTTGAGCTGGCTTCGACTATTTTTTTCATATTTTCTATCAACGTACATACAGCCCCATGCGAGAAAAAAAAGCTTTTTTTCTTTTTTATTTAGATCCTTTGTTGGTGTCACATCAAATACACAGCATTCGAACGTGTCTTCTATGCCTGGAAATGAGGAAGGTTATTGGCCATCGAGGGTTTGAAAGCAAAGGTAGAGCGTGCTGTAACGTTACACACTTGCACGTCTGTCCACCTCAAAGTATGTTCTTTCTCTGAAGGTCCTATCAAATGGGGAACGTCCCTTGACCCTGTTGAAATTTTACAGAGACAAAATTACCAGGAGAAGTTCAAAGTGATTTGCAGGTATTCCTTTGAAAGCTGTGGTGCAGCTGAGGTGGAAAGAGGACAAGCTGTACGCAGGAGACAGTCAAAGCCCAATCATTAGCGGAGTGCCTGGTAGGAGAGAGTGGATGCCTGCAAAAATGTAGTCTCGGAATGCATAGAAAATAGGCAGAACAAAGAGTTTGTGAAGGATCATGTACTGAAACTAGAGAGCACAATCAAGGTGGAGCTAGTAAATTAAAATATTTGAAGACGAGTCAAAGCAAGAAAACCTAAACTGCCGAAATGAAGATACCGAACGAAGGGGCATATTATCAAGGGTTTTATCTCTGCTTTTTAGGCTTATAAAGCCAAAAAAGCTGAGCTAATCTTTTCGCCCTATTAGCAAGCTGGTACTAACATCCATTAGCGCATGTTAGTAGCCGTTTTGCCGACGCCTCGCTTTGCATCTCTAATGAGATGCAAAGAGGGCTTCACTGGGCGTACCCCTGACGGACTACCTTGTAAATTATCGCTAAATGCACATAGCAATATTTACAAGGTGGCCCTCAAGATTTTAGCAGAGGTTTGTTTGTGGCGAAAACCGCGGTTTTCGCTGAAAACTAACGTCTGCTAAAATCCTGACTAATGTATGTTGACAATGGGAGGTGGATTGATGTGTTACGACCACAGGGTCGTATCATCAAGCATATCGTCCTTTTTGCAGGGAACATTGCTTGAAAACCAGCGATGTTCCCTGCAAAACGGCGATTTCCCCGCTATCGCTGCATTATACATCGCCCTTGAGTTATGCGTTGATAATAACGCGCTAACTCGGCTATTTAATTTAGAGATAGCCGGCGTTAGGGAAATCAGCGCTAGGCGCGCTGGGCGATTATTATCGCCCCTCGTTTTTGATATGCCCCAAAGTTTAGCAAACTGTTGAGAGATGTGAGGAGGATGTAGACGAGAGAATAAAAGACGAACACAGGAGTTGAGAATAATCTGAAGTGGAGCAGTGACATACTTGGTGAGACCAACATAAAGAGAGCAGCAAAAGTTAAGACAGAACAAAACATGAGTTTGAAGTAAAAGTTTCAAAGAGGAGAAAAGAAAGGAAGATACAATTTGAATATACAAAAGCTGTACAAATGTTAGCACCAGCTTTTGGAGACAATTTGGGAAAGAATGTTGAGTGAAATGTCAACTAAAATGCAAGATTGCAGGCAGATGTTTAAAAAGTCAGTTGAGACTGTTGAGGTTACATTCGAACAAGGATCGCTGAATTATGTATTCTGTAGAAATATATCTATTGCTTTTAAAATATCAAATGTGACCATTGATCTGCTGTAATCTTGGACTCCCACTCTTCTGAAGCTTTTAAAAAACATTTAACACCAAGGTTAAGCTTCGATCTTGACATCCAACATTGCTTCAGATTACCACTGTATAAGTAATATGCTGAAACTATTGTATAAAAGCAGCAGTATATTTGTTTTAATTTAAAGCATGGAGTCAGGCGAAGCATTATATTACTCCGTCTTGGGATACTTCCTCTAAAATCATTCATCTTTAAGTGGTGCCCAAAGGAAAAAGCTAGTAGTGCGTGTGATCTGTGTAATGGCGGGGTGCAAGACTTGGGACATGTGTTATTCGCTTGTCCAAATTTGACTGTTGTAGAAGCTGGAAAGAGGTTTATACAACCAATTAGAACTGTAAAATTAACTCAGTTCAGAACCTGATTTCTCTTTGTAAGGGACCGCCTAATGAATTTGTGTGGTACATAAACAAATGGTCACAGTGGAGAATTGATTTTGAATTCACGTATGTAGAACCGAATTCGAATACAATAAACAATTCAAACGTCACTGCAAAACAAATTATTTCTTATGATTTAATTTGCATCACAGAATCAAAATTAATCCATACATAAGAGTATGCGATTAATCAACATTGATACACATCGGTGCTCGGTAAGAAAGAATGGAGGAGGGTGGGTTGGTGAGTGATCAAGGAAAAAATGAGTGACAGTGTAAAGAAACGTAAAGGTAATGTGGTTCAGATACATTCAAGTTTTTTAGACCCAATCAGGCATTTTACTTGGCAGACCAGTAAAGTAAACAAAACATAACAATATAGGCACAGATAAACATGTCTCTGTCGCCTATGTTTGATACAAATTCCAATTTGTCAATGTTTCGACCCCTGTGGTCATAAAGGTAGCTTCATCCTTATTGGGGGTGTCTTCTTCAGGACTCAAGGGAAGGTGAGTGAGGGGAAGGGAGCACCATTAGCTGACAGCGCGTGTACTCAGGCTATATTTGCAAGATGAGGGCCAGTAAGCTCTTGAAAAAACCGCAAGAAATTAGTGAGTGGCACAAGTACACCGGGGTTTCCGGACTGGGATGAATAATCACTGCCGGCGGCTCCGTAATGAGTCAGAAAGCCTCTAATGAATTTGTGTGTCTCAATATGTTAAAAAAATTAAATCGTTTTTAATTTTGTACCAGAATAACATCTTACTATTTTTAAATGTAATGTTATTCTTTAAATATTTGTTGTTCTCAGTCGAGAACTAAATCAAATAAACTTTGAGACTGTTGAGGTGGAGGAAATAAAATGGCTACAGGTGGCAAAATATATGATGAAACTGGGGAAAAAAGAGTTTCGTTTTTTGGGGGTTTAACTTTAAGAAAATCGGTAGACATTCAGGCCTTCAGGGTAAAGAGACTGGCAGAGACTGGAGCTATAGGTATAGAGCAGTTAAAACAGGCAAAATACATTTTAAAGTCTTCTGCATAAAAGTGAACATCAAGCCCAAAAGAAAAGATAATACGCATTACCTAGTGGGGTCGCCACTACGTAGTTATTGTTAGGTCACCTGTTCCATTGGAGAAGGGTGTTTTGTGTTCCTAATAACTTTGGCACTGTTTGACCAATTTCCACAAAACTTTCCAAAAAGGTGCACATCTTTTACTAGTTTGTGCCTGGGAAGTTTCGGGGTGAATCATCAAGTGGGGGCTGAGAAAAAAGGGGGTCCCAAAACTCAGAATCCCCATGCATTTTTCATAGACTTCTTTAGATAAGGCTACAGCAAAACTTCAGAATGGAATTAAACCAAATTTGGCAGGAAGCCAGAATTTAGTCCACAGATTGTGCTTTTTATGATTTGGCACAAATCCATTCAGTAGTTTCTGAGAAATTAAGGTAAACAAATAATTGTATATCTGGTAGATTGGATCTGCAAGAATCTCAAGAGACTCTTGCAGGAGCACCTACATAAAAATAGAGCATTCTGATTGGTCCAGGCAAGGAGCTTTATTTCCCTTGGCCCATCTCACTCTCGTGTGAGTCAGACTCCCACAGGAGCGAGCGCTCTGATTGGCTGCCACCAATATGAGAAAAAGGCTGCTGGCAGCCACAACAGGTCTTGGGGACTCAGTCCACTGTCCTGAACATGTCTATTAATAAAAATATAAAGGGTAGAGTAGGGATAACTGGGGCTCCCCCCGCAGTCCCCAACAAGTGTACCTTTAGTAGTGTGGTCACTAGGGGATGGGATTCTTGAGCCAATAACACCATAGGGAGGGGGTCCGTTGGAGTTCCCTCCCGATTTTGAAAACTTTCATGCGGGGATGGAGTCCCCAGGGACCAACAAGGCTCATGGACGGGAGACCACGTGGCCACCCTCCCCTTTAATTAAAATAAATAGCCCTGGGGAATGGAGTTTCCACGGTCTAACAAGGGGCTCGGGGAGGGAGGGCCACATGGCTCCAGTCCCCTTTGATTAAAAAAAAAGGGCCCTGGAGTATGGGGTCCGCAGGGCCTACTAGGGCTTGGGGTGTTTGCTTACGCCCCTCCCCTTTAAAAAAAAGGACCAGCAGGATGGGGTCTCTAAAGAGTAAAAAGGCTTACCGAGAGGGCACGTGGGCCACTTCCCTTAAAAAAAATACGGTCCTGTGACCATCCCCCTGCTGTGCACCACCAAAGGCTATGCACATCAGTGTGAGGGGGGTTGTTGGCTACAGTAATAAAATATTACTTTACATTAAAAAAGCTAGAAATTCACTGAAAAAAACAATGGTTAAAGTAACATTATAGTTAGGTGTGATAAAATGATCTGTTTTTGTTTAAAAGAAAAAACATTAGGAATTCACTGAAACAAAACAAAGGTTTTACATTATAACATTATAGTCAGTTAAATATGGCAGTGAAAACATTAATGTTTTGAACAGAAATTCACCAGTTATAGTTAGCAGAGCTAACTATAACTTGCTCTCCCGCATGCCCTGCATATGACTTTTTTTTTTTTTTTTTTGTCCTCATATATGCCACCAGTAGATAATTGCTCTAAATAGGCGCTCTTCAGGCCACTGACACAAACTCACGTTACCAGCCCTCTTGTTTGTGGATAGCCGATGAAGATTGCCCAGAGGTAAGGTTATTACTCGTCCAACTTCCTCTCGTGTTGATACTTGCTACAGAGAAAGGACAAGTCCACAAAACCTCTGGCATAATCATTGGACTATTTCTCACACCAGGCATTCAAGGCTGACCATAATTTAGCAGACTCCTCTCCACCACATAAAATATCCAATTTACTCACCGCCATGATGTTTTTAAGGAAATCTGCGAATGTCGGGGGAAGCGCAGACTTCCACTCTTTACAGATCTCTCTTCGGGCGATCACTATTACATAAAAAATAAACTGTGATATGTTGCTATTAATATCATAATCGGGTTGGAGACCAAAAAAAACCAAACTTAAAGTGTATATAGGTGAAAATGAAAGTACCTCCTCCAAAAACCCGCAGACTTGTCCCCAAAAGTTGTTAATACTTGGACATTCAAAAAACATATGTATATCATCTGCCTCTTGTGACTTACATCTGGGACAAGGATATTGGACTGCGGAGATCTTAGAAAGTTTCGCAGGAGACCAGTAAACCCTGTACAATGTATATAGATGATTTCTTCTCAAGTTAGAAGGTTTAATTATTTTTTGGGACATAGAGAAAGAATCTGCCCATAATTTAACAGGGTTATCCGAAACCTGAAAGATAGCGGGGTCCCATAACTTAGTAATCTCCGCCTCTTGATCGTCCTTATTGCTTATGAAGATTTTGTACCATTGAGCAGTCTCCCCCTTTCTTATCGTGTTATTACTAATTAGGTCTAGAAGGAGGCTCTCATCACCAGAATCCCAAACTTGACTTCCCCACCAGGCCGATAGTTGATAGAACTTAAATCTCGTGAGGGTTCCCCCGGTTAAACCTACCAGCGTTTCCCATTTTAGTGCTCTTGATGTATCAAGAAGGTCACCCCATTTGAAGAGACCCGCCCTCTTTAACGGAAGTGCTAACTGATCTGTCAAGCATTCCGGAGTACCAGGGGAATCCCATATCGGGGCATATGTATGATAATAATGTATGCCTAACATCCCTCTTATTTGTAGCCAGTTATGTAAAACAGCCTTCAAGAGCTTCAGTCGTACTTTTTTAAAGAATTTTTGGTCTCCAAATTTAAACGTAAAGAAGTCAACCCCGTATGGAAGATCAGACAACATGGCTCGGAAGAGTATACCATTAGAGGTGGAATCTAATTTGTTCGCTAGAAGTCTAAAATTTTTAAATTGAAAAGCATAACAGTATAGAAGTAAATCCGGGAGAGCAAGGCCGCCTATTTTTAGCCCTCTCCTCAACTTCCTCCAGGCTATCCTGGGAGATTTTGTCGCCCAAATAAAGGAACCTATCCTACCCTGTAAGTTAAGAATGTCTTTCTTATTGAATGTTAAAGGAATGGAATCAAAAAGGAAGGTCACCTTTGGCAAGATGATCATTTTCACCAAATTTACTCTACCGTAGATATTTAAAGGCAGAGAGTTCCATCTGGTCAAAAGTTTCCTAACCTCTTTTATCACCACATCCCAACTAGTTTTAGGAGTTTCTACCAGTTTGTGATTGAGCTGTATGCCCAGATATCTCATCTTGGTTTTAGCTTCTGGGATAGGTACTGCGATATTCCAACACATAATATCGGTCTTTTCCTTATTAATGCCATACCCAGAAGCGATACCAAACTCCTCAGCAAGTTGGAATAACCTTGGAATTGCATCTAATGGATTCGAAGTGTACAAAAGGAGATCATCTGCGTATAGAGCTGTCTTAATTGTTAAATCTCCAATTTTAAAAGGGTGAATTATAGGATCCTGTCTTAAAAGACATACAAAGGGCTCAATATATACATCAAATAATAATGGAGATAAAGGACATCCTTGCCTCGTCCCTCTATGAATATTTAACCAGTCTGACAGTCCACCATTCACCAGGATCCTGGCTCTCGGGCCCCCATATAAAGTTCTAATTCCATTGATGAAGACTTCTGGAAAACCAAACTTCCTCATCGCTTTCCAAAGAAAGAGCCAATTCACCTGGTCAAATGCTTTAGCAGCGTCTATTGCGACGATAGCAAGAGGCTTCTTTTTCTCTGTGGCGTAATCTATGGCAGCAATTACTTGGAATGTGAGCTCGTTTAATTGACGGCCAGGAATGAATCCCCTCTGGTCAGGATGGATTATAGATTTTATGACATTGGCCAGTCTGGTCGCTAAAATTCCAGAATAAATTTTTAGATCGGAGTTCAAGAGTGAGATGGGGCGATAAGATTCTATCTTTTCCGGATCTTTATTCGGTTTAGCTATTAATGAAATTGTAGCGTCCAACCACGAAGGTGGTATTTGGTCTCCCTGAATGAAAATTCTATTGAATAGTTTCTGAATTGGAACTAGAATTTCTTCAATATTTGCTTTATAAGTCTCTATTGGGAGGCCATCGGGACCTGCAGCTTTATTCCTTGCCATCTTCTTTAGTTGGAGTCTAATCTCCCCTTCTGATATGTCTTTTGCCAAAAGAGCTATGTCTGAATCTTTTAATTGTGGTAAATCATCCCAGAGTGGCAGAGTATCCAGCTCGTCCATTGAGCAGTTAATTTTTTCCGTATATAGCTCTTGGTAGAATGTTCTAGCTTCTTGCCTGATTTCGTCATCTTCAGACAAAACAACTCCAGACTCCAGACCCACGTTGTATCAGAGTTTTGATGTTGTTTCTAGTTCTGTCCGACCTAGCTTTCCACGCAAGCAGGGACCCGCACTTCTCTCCATATTCAAAATTACGTAATTTACTGACTTCCCATTTATCCTTGAGTAATTTTTCAGTTCTCGATCTAAAATTCAATTGTAAGTCTACTAATTCTTTTTCCAATTTTGGTACATTAGTTCTGTCGCCCAGAGTAGCGGAGAGAAGCTGTTCTTCTTTTATTTTAATTAACCTTAGCTCTTTAATATCCATTTCCTTATTAAGCTTCCTATTTATGATCATCTGGGAGCTGTATATTCCTCTTAGATAAGATTTGAATGCATCCCAAACAATATTCTCAGGAGCAGTTTCATCATTAAATTCAAAGAACTCTGTGGACTTTTCTTTGACTTTGATATTAAATACTTCATTTAAAAGGATAGTCCTATCCAGTGTCCACCTATATTCGGGAAAGTTTTTCTGAATATTAATATTTAATTCAACCACTGAATGGTCAGACAGGCCAATCGGAGTATAAAAGATAGAATCCGTAGTTGCTAAGAGCGATTGATCTAATAGAAAAAAATCTATTCTGGAGAACTGGTGGTATTTTTTGCTATAAAAAGAATATTGTTTTTTTGCCCCTTACACTTCGACAACCTTGATCCACTCTCAGCACTATCAAGTGCTCGGAGGCATTTTTGAACCGTGGACAAGTTGCATAAAATCAAACCAAAAATTAAGAATACCACGAATCGAGTCACGACAGGGGTCCCGGCTGGGATCTCTGTAAGTTGCTTCTTTTCACTTTCATCACGGTGTCACTGTTCGTGTACACACCTAATTACCAGCAAATTGCAGGTGTCCCATATACAGTCAGTCCTGAAGAGACCTTCTATCCATACAAGGTCGAAACGTCGTCGACAACCTGTAAAGAAGCAGGCCGTTTTTTAAGTTGGCATTATTGGTCAACTGAAATATTAATTTTGAAGTGAACTAAGAGGTCGCTTTCTTTCTTTTCAAAAAAGGAATTCACACTAGAATCCCCTTGTTATTTTCCCTTTTTTATATGAATTTTTGTAAATAATTTGGTTTTTGTTTAAAATCATTCACTTGGGACACAAATGCACTCCTTTCTAATTGTATAAGTGTATATAATATGTGTATATTGTGTATATGTGCAAAATCAGTATTTATTTTGGCTGGTATTCAAATATATTCTTCAGTGTATATACCACCTACTTGCCTTTCGTCTGATTTCAAATCACCTATATTGCCATTGTGCAGCTGTATTACCATATTATTTGAGTAATTTTCCACAGGAGCCATTGTTTTTGTAGAAATACTGTACCCAGGCTCCCAGTGAGTAGGGTTCCCCTGTTAAATTCCTACAATGGGAACAGTCCAGCCCGAACTGCCAGGCCAGGTCCTCCCTGGACTGGAAACAAGCATCCTAGGACTGATTTTGGGCTTTCAGCCCTTATCAGCCAGGATAGCTTGACTCCAGTGGCATGGAGAGCACGGGACCCACGACTGGGCATACCCATCCCACTCAGGGTGACAAATGCAAAAAAAACAATTGATGGACAGAATGCAGAACAATGTCATACATTCACCCCAGTACAGAGATATAGGCCTAAATCCATCGTTTTTTTGCTAACCATGCCATTCCAGTTTGGACCCAGCCATATGCAAATCAGTCTTAACCCTACACCCAATGGAAACAGTCCTGTCCGAACTGCCAGGCCATGTCCTCCCTGGACTTCAAATAAGCATCCTAGGACCAGTTTCGGGCTTTCAGCCCTCATCAGCCAGGATAGCTTGACTTCAGTGGCATGGAGAGCACGGGACCCACGTCTGGGCATACCCGTCCCACTCAGGGTGACACATGCAAAAAATACAATTTATAGACAGAATGCAGAACAATGTCATACATTCACCCCAGTACAGAGATCTGGGCCTGAATCCTTCGTTTTTTTGCTCACCATGCCATTTCAATTAGGACCCAGCCATATGCAAATCAGTCTTGATCCTGTGCCCAATGGGAACAGTCCTGCCCGAACTGCCAGGCCGGGTCCTCCCTGGACTAGAAACAAGCATCCTAGAACCGGTTTCGCCCAATGGGAACAGCCTGGCTGATGAAGGGTAATAAACCTGAAACTGGTTCCAGGATGCTTATTTCCGGTCCAGGGAGGACCTGGCTTGGCAGTTCAGTCTATACTGTTCCCATGAGGCACAGGATCAAGACTAATGTGCATATGGTTGGGTCTAAACTGGGGTGGCATAGTGAGCAAAAGAATGATGGATTTAACCCAGATCTCTTGAATGGGGGTGAATGTATGATTGTTTCAGCATTCTGTCCATCATTTGTTTGTGTAGCACTTGGATGGGTATGCACAGACGTGGGTCCCTTGCTCACTGTGCCACTGGATTCAAGCCAGCCTGGCTGATGAAGGGTAATACCCAGAAACTGGTCCCAGGATGCTTGTTTCTTGTCCAGGGAGGACCTGGTTTGGCAGCTCGGTCTGGATTGTTCCTATGAGACACAGGGTCAAGACTGATTTGCATATGGCTGGGCCTAAACAAAAGTAAGCATGGTAAAACATGGTAAGCAAAAGAACGATGGATTTAACCCAAATCTCTTGACTGGGGGTGAATGTATGATGTATTCAGCATTCCACTCATCATTTGTTTGTGTATCACTGATTACATCATCCAAGCTTATTTTGTACACTTTGCTCTATAAAATGGTATTGTATTAGAGCTATGTCAGTAAGTGCAAAATATTTCAGACTAATATGAAGCATCATTACTGCTATCATACATACAACCCCCACAGTAGAGCAAGCTTGTGTTATGTGCAACATTGACCCTATACCATACACTTCATGGGTAGCGGACTTATTGTTGACTATAAACTACAATCAAAGGTCAACCTATGTTGCACACGGTGTTCAATCTGTATACAACTGTTCAGGGAAAACCAATTTCCTACAAATACTGAAGCCCTGTTACATAACTAATGTCCTACTACAGACAGTCTTTACCTGTATCAAACCTCTGACAGTCACTGAGCCTACTTTGAAAAAAAGAAGTGGATATAAGTAGAAAAGTGGGTACTGTTAACAATGTTTTCTCTATGGAGAGAGTTTACTCTATATCGCACTATTTGCAGGCATTGAAACGCTCACAAGAAATACACCACAGAGAGTTAAAAAGTACTAAGAACAGTTTAAACTCAATGCAAAACTTGTTAATAGAGCGACTATTCACTTTAAATAACCAAAGTCTGAAGGTGCTAAAGATCATAGTATCTGCAGTCTTCAAATTGTGGTGAAAACTTTACAGATAGCTCATTTTCTGTGGTAAAACAAGCACATGTATGTAGGTTAGTAAATAGTGCAGATAGTCTTCTATGTTAAGTACATATTGTCATGCTGAGACTATTTTCAGCTAATAACTCAAGGCTGCTTACAATAATTAGTATGTAGTATGTAGAATCTATGCCCTGCTGAAAACGTTTTCTGCAGAACCAAAAGATTTGTGTGGAACATAATGAACACAAGTTGTCAACTGTCACTTGCATACAGAGTTACACTTCAATGCATAGATTTATAACTTGTTCAATACCTCTACACACCGTTGGTGCATTAGGGGCACATGCATTTTGTAAACATTTATACTGACTAGCTGGTCACAGGCTGTACAAGATTAGGTAGAAATGTAATGTGGTAGTTACCCGCCACCATATAAACTATAAAACAAACAAACACACTAATTTGATGATGTCATCAGTGATGGCAACAATGATGTGACTTGAGATTTCTTGAGTGATGTCATAAATGATGTCATAGAATGTCATTAGTGATGTAATATGTGAGGTCCTAAGCAATGCAAGGCGAGGGTGCATGTTATATTTAGCTCTGCTACCTAAAACTGGTGAATTTCTGTGTTTTTTTCTAGTTTTCAACGTTATTGTTGTCACTGACATATTCACTTAACTATACACTATACCGTTACTTTAACCTTTGTTTTTTTCAGTAAATATATGTATATGTACATATGTATATATATATGACTGCTCCAAATTCCTCAACAATACCCAGCCGGGTTAGAAGAATACAGCACTCTCGGGGTTTCAGCTTTCAGCACAGGTTTATTGCAAGAACAAACGCGTTTCGGGAGGAACTCCCTTCGTCAGTGTTTACAATCGAACGCGCTGCGCGGCGCCTTTATGTGGACTCACTGTGGGTGATTGAAACAAACATAGGACTACAACAAACAATCGTGTTTGCGCGCCATCTCTGAATGTGCATTTCATCTTTAAAGAGAGTGTTAACAGTATACATTTTCCAATCATGCTTTTTTCACAATTGATCACGCCGTGTATCGGCAAAAATGTAACTCAAAAAGATGTTACAACAATCATAGAGCCTTATGTGCACTGGTTGCCTGGGCATAATTCTCCTAAGAGGCGATGTCATTGACCTCAAGACATCGCTATAAGCACACGATTATCGTCTAGATATAAAAACAGTACCCATTTACGGTTTCTATCTTGCCGTGTATCGGCAATTGCAGCCATATTGGCTGCGGAAATCCCAGGATAATAAAATATGTCCAGACAATTACATAGTGCAACATGCTCAAAACACTCTGATAACCCCTCGTGAATCACTTCAAACGGTACACCTTAAGACAACAATCTAATAAACCCCCATACAAAATACATAGATATTTCAATAGTGCAAGTTATTCCCTCAGCAATACATATTTAAGAATAGATCACTGTTGCAAAGTATATATTGCACTTCAGAATTCATCACATCCCAGTTACTAGTGTTCAGGATTGTCCCAGATGAGAGGACATCTGCTCCCCCATTTTTAAACCTCCAGGTGCTTTAGTCTCTAAATCAATTATATATCGAAACTCTAGTCTTCTAAGTGTCTGTAATTTGTTGCCACCTCGCGGACTTTCAAGGACACAGTCCAAACAGAAAAATTGGGACTTACATTTTGTCCAAATACCAACATGGAATACACCCAAACAAGAATTGATCTTTATAAATTCATTCGGAAGATCAAATTACACAAATTCTTCAAGGTCAAACCAACTGCTAAAGAAGTCAAACATCTGAGAAACAATAAGAAGGACACTGACCTCTTAAACGTCAATGATTTGACCGCATGTGAAGTTTTACAGAACCTCCGATCAGAGGGTCACATGGAAACAAGCGAAGTGACAAATACTCTCACACAGAGATTAGCCAATATTGAAATTGACCAGGAAGCACCTAAGAGTGGGTTGAAATTAACATCAAAATTTGTTCCACAAACGGCAATGGATGCCATTGATATCTTTTCTGATGCAGATATCAGGGACCTGATGACTATGAGGACAGAGTAAACTTCCCAACGGAGAACTTTCAATATTACTAAAGAACAAAGACTGGCTTTAAAAGGACTGTCGGAGGACAACTCCATTGTATGTAAACCCTCCGATAAAGGAGGAAACATTGTCATCATGTCAAGAGAACAATATGTGACAGAAGCCATGCGACAATTACAGGACTAGACTTGCTATGCCGTAATAACCAAGAAAGATTATCTTGTGAGTATTGACACCCTACATGATTTATTGAAGAAATGGCACGGCAAGCTGATGATAGAACTGGAAGAATATTTATTTCTGAAAACTGTACATCCAATTCTGCCCTCTTTTTATCACCTGCCTAAAGTTCACAAGAACATTTACAATCCCCCAGGAAGACCTATTATCTCCTCTATAGGGGGATTAACTGAGAATCTCTCCAAATTTTTGGACCATTATTTATTTGAGTTTGTACTCTCATTAAAGTCTTACATCAGAGACACGTCAGACTTCATTGAAAAAGTGGAAAATCTAGACTGGCAACCTACTTATGTACTTCTGACTCTTGACATAACAAGTCTCTACACGTGCATTGAGCACGAACAGGGCCTACATGCCGTAGAATACTTCCTGAACAAAAAGCAACTAAAACATGCCATGCATAATAAGATGCTGTTGGAACTTATCAATTTTTGTTTACATCATAACATCTTTCTTTTTCAGGATGACATATACAGGCAGCTGTCTGGCACGGTGATGGGCTCCTGCTTCGCCCCCAGCTACGCGATTTTATTCGTTGGCTGGTGGGAGGAGCAGGTAGCCTGGGCCCCTGAGAATGCCACATGGAACAACAAAGTGGTAGCCTGGTGCAGGTATATAGATGACTTGTTCCTAGTATGGGATGGGCCTGTGGCAGAGGCCAATGAGTACATACGAATGCTAAATAACAACAATTGCAATCTAAGATTTACGGGGGAAGTGAGTCAAGAAAAGGTCAATTATCTGGACCTTCAAGTGAGTGTGAGGGATGGTAAGATCTGTACCTTACTGTATCGAAAGCCTACGGCTGGAAACAGCGTGTTGCACGCTTCCAGTAGCCACCCCCGGAGACTTATAAATAGCATCCCCTACGGGGAATTTCTCAGACTTAGGTGCAATTGCACCCAAGATGAAGACTTTCAAAAGGCAGCCAGTGAAAGCATGGACAGATTCTCTGACAGAGGATACAAACGGAATCTTTTACATGGTGCTCTGAGTAGAGTAAGGAAATTGTCCCGGAGTTCTCTCTTTGAGAAAAAGACACATCCTAGCACTGATGGTAAATTTCGCATGATCACACCCTATTCAGCTAACCCCTTCAAACTAAGATCCATTATGACCAAACACTGGTACATCTTAAAAACTGATCACATTGTTGGTCCTGATATACCAGCTGCCCCGCTTATAACATTCAAAAAGGCGAGATCTTTACGTGATTATATGGTTCAGAACCATTTAAATCCAATACGTAAGACGAAGGGAACATTGAAGGATGCTAAGGGCTTCTTTCCCTGTGGGAAGTGTAAAGCCTGCGCATCCAGCAAACGAACTCTAACATACGATGTGAGAGGCTGTAAAGGGGGTAAGAGAATAAACAAATTTATGTCTTGCCATACAGATCATGCCTTTTACTGTTTAATGTGTCCTTGCCAACTGAGATATATTGGTAGCACTATTAATCCAGTGAAATTGAGGGTGCTAGAGCACATGCGGGCGATCGCTAATAGAGATTTTTCCTATCCGGTCGCCCGGCATTTTGCAATAAAGCATGATAGTGACAGGGATCTCCTGAGATTTTTCTGTTTGGACTGTGTCCTTGAAAGTCCGCGAGGTGGCAACAAATTACAGACACTCAGAAGAATAGAGTCTCGATATATAATTGATTTAGAGACTAAAGCACCTGGAGGTCTGAATATGGGGGAGGAGATGTCATCTCATCTGGGACAATCCTGAACACTAGTAACTGGGATGTGATGAATTCTGAAGTGCGATATATACTTTGCAACAGTGATCTATTCTTAAATATGTATTGCTGAGGGAATAACTTGCACTATTGAAATATCTATGTATTTTGTATGAGGGTTTATTAGATTGTTGTCTTAAGGTGTACCGTTTGAAGTGATTCACGAGGGGTTATCAGAGTGCTTTGAGCATGTTGCACTATGTAATTGTCTGGACATATTTTATTATCCTGGGATTTCCGCGGCCAATATGGCTGCAATAGCCGATACACGGCAAGATAGAAACCGTAAATGGGTACTGTTTTTATATCTAGACGATAATCGTGTGCTTATAGCGATGTCTTGAGGTCAATGACATCGCCTCTTAGGAGAATTATGCCCAGGCAACCAGTGCACATAAGGCTCTATGATTGTTGTAACATCTTTTTGAGTTACATTTTTGCCGATACACGGCGTGATCAATTGTGAAAAAAGCATGATTGGAAAATGTATACTGTTAAAACACTCTCTTTAAAGATGAAATGCACATTCAGAGATGGCGCGCAAACACGATTGTTTGTTGTAGTCCTATGTTTGTTTCAATCACCCACAGTGAGTCCACATAATGGCGCCGCGCAGAGCGTTCGATTGTAAACACTGACGAAGGGAGTTCCTCCCGAAACGCGTTTGTTCTTGCAATAAACCTGTGCTGAAAGCTGAAACCCCGAGAGTGCTGTATTCTTCTAACCCGCCTGGGTATTGTTGAGGAATTTGGAGCAGTCATTGTTATCGCGGGACACCGCCGAGGGAACAGCACCCGTTACCTGAGTGACTCGTGTTGCTGATGTTCAGGAGCGTGAATGTATATATATATATATATATCTATATATATATATATAGATATATATATATATATATTACCTACTGGCGGTCGCCAGTAGGTATATATAGTTAGGACCTAGTTTCTATAGGAAATCCGCAACATTCTATTGAGAATAACTTTGGTGCCGGTTGATGAATCTTCGCGAATTTCTCAAAGAAGATGGCCCGCTCCGCTCCGCTCCTTTCCTGAAAGTTTTGGGGGGATTCATCAAGTAGGGGCTAAGAAAAAAGGGGGGTCCCAAAACATGTTTTCCCCATGTTATTTTCCATAGGACGATTAGACACGGCTACAGCCCGAACGGCTGAACGGAATTACTAGAACTTTGGCAAAATGGTAGAGTCTGATTC
Source organism: Lissotriton helveticus (assembly GCF_964261635.1). NCBI lineage: Eukaryota > Metazoa > Chordata > Amphibia > Caudata > Salamandridae > Lissotriton > Lissotriton helveticus. The sequence goes on along the minus strand of NC_136061.1, from coordinate 1,262,852,219 downwards.
GCAGATCACGCTTTTACTTAAATGGTGTAAATCCCTCCAGTAGTTCCTGAGAAAATCAAAAGGAAAAAATATATATATATCTGGGCGGAGCCTAACCACACATCTCATCGTGAGATCTGATTGGCTGTCAGCACTTCATCCAAGAAGTGTTGGCAGCCATCTTGGGACCAATATACATGACAGCACCTCATTAAAAAGCATTGCAGTTAATAGAAGGTTTTAGGACTTTAGTTACATTATAAACCATTTGTTGATGGTACCATACTCATTTTAGGAATTGCGGTGTGTTCCAAGGTGATTTTACCATGTGAAAAAGCCTTCTGCTGGGATATCATGAATCATGTTTGAAAGAAAACTATTATCTAATGCTTTTCCCACATTGTTTTTGAAGGGGATCTATAAGCTAAACTGAAAGCATATTTTCTGTAAATTCACATTATCTTTCTCAGTCATGTGAGAATGAAGTCTGACATTCTCAGTAAAACATGTACATCCAACAAGGACAGAGACTGTCAGTTGATTCCTTTGTGTTCTACTGCAGCCTCCTAGAGTGTTCTAAAGAACAACTAGAGCGCTAACAGTCCTACTTATTACAAAGGTATGGCACACCTGAAGCCATCTTGATTGGAATAAAGTGGTAACTCTTACAACATTTAATTTAAAAAGGAACAAAATGAGGGGGTTCATTTTGCCATAGAAAGTATGATTAGTGCTGCAGAAAGAAAAATTATGGCACATTTGGAGTGACTTCTCAAATCCTCTTCTCTTTCATTAAAGAATTCTGACATGCAGTCTCCCAAGATGGCCACCAGAGACAAAAGAGCCCAAATGTAGCCCAAATATCACCCAGATGTAGCCCAATGACAGAATGTCCCAGAGTGCTCTAAAGAACAACTAGAGCGCTAACAGTCTTACTTATGACAAAAGTATGGCACACCAGAAGCCATCATGATTGGAATTAAGTAGTAAGTCTGAAAACATTTAATTTAAAAAGGAACAAAATAAGGGGGGTCATTTTGCCATAGAAAGTATGATTAGTGCTTCAGAAAGAAAAATTAGGGCACATTTTGAGTGACTTCTCAAATCCTCTTCTATTTCATTAAAAAAATTCTGACATGCAGACTGAAACATGCACTTTAAATACCAGCAGCAGACTTCCCTGGTGAGCAGTAGCTTTACTACAGTGATCTAATGAGCAACTAGAGTGCTAAAATTCAGAATTTATGGCAAATGTGTGACACATCTGAATGCCTTCTTAATGGGACCAAAGTAAACAAGCATTGAAAATGCAATTGATCTCGCCCTCGTTTAAGTTAAAGCCATTCTGTTTGTAATGAGGTGGCTATTTAGCTTTGCTTTTATTAGTGTTTTTCAAACTTTCATGTAAATAACATGCATATGTATGCATATATGTATATGTATGCATGCATTTATATTTGTATTTATATAGATATGCAGATTATATATGTTTATATATGTATGTATATATATACACACATACATATATATAAATGCATATGCATATATATGCATATATATATGTGTATATGTGTGCATGTAGAAAGAGGTAGAGAGGTAGAGGTAGAGAGGTAGAGACTAGTAGAGAGAGGTAGAGAGGTATAGAGTAGAGAGTGAGTAATAGAGAGTAGAGAGTGAGTAGTAGAGAGTAGTAGAGAGCAGTAGAGAGAGTAGTATAGAGTGAGTAGTAGAGAGTAGTAGAGAGTAAGTAGTAGAGTGAGTAGTAGAGAGCAGTAGAGAGTGAGTAGTAGAGAGTAGTTAAGAGTGAGTAGTAGAGAGTAGCAGAGAGTGAGTAGTAGAGAATGAGTAGTAGAGAGTAGTAGAGAGTGAGTAGTAGAGAGTGAGTAGCAGAGAGAGAGAATAGTAGAGAGTAGTAGAGAGTGTGTAGTAGAGTGAGTAGTAGAGAGTAGTAGAGAGAGAGTAGTAGAGAGTGAGTAGTAGAGAGTTATAGAGAGTGAGTAGTAGAGTGAGTAGTATAGAGCGTAGTAGAGAGTGAGTAGTAGAGAGTAGTAGAGAGTGAGTAGTAGAGTGAGTAGTAGAGAGTGAGTAGTAGAGAGTAGTAGAGAGAGAGTAGTAGAGAGTGAGTAGTAGAGAGTAGTAGAGAGTTAGAAGTAGAGAGTGAGTAGTAGAGAGTGAGTAGTAAAGAGTGAGTAGTAGAGAAAGAGTAGTAGAGAGTGAGTAGTAGAGAGTGAGTAGTAGAGAGTAGTAGATAGTGAGTAGTAGCGAGTGAGTAGTAGAGAGAGAGTAGTAGAGAGTACTAGAGTAGTAGAGAATGAGTAGTAGAGAGTGAGTATTAGAGAGTAGTGGAGTAGTAGAGAGTGAGTAGTAGAGAGTAGTGGAGAATATTCCAAAGTTTGGCACAGCACCACTTGCACAACAAGTCCAATCAAATCATATCACTTAGATATAAGTGTGGCTCACTGGTTAGAAGCGGCAGACCCTGAAGCAGAGGTCAGCCCGGGACCAGGGTTCAATTCCCGTCGTGGCAGGGTCTTGGGTCAATGTCTGCAGACTTGATAATTCTCGCCTAGGTGCCTAAGCTAACTCTGCAACTCTGGGCAATAGCTTGCTTAATCTCCACAATGGCCCTATCAGCGCCGGGGATGCCTGGCTTCACCTTGGGGGTGCCCAGGAGCGACCATCTCACAGGGAAAGCCAGGACGGGTTCCCCAGCGGTATACAGCGCCAGGACACTCCGAGATGGAGTAACAGTGCGCTTTACAAGTATACATTTACATGTGTATATGTGTGCATGTAGAAAAAGGTAGAGAGGTAGAGGTAGAGAGGTAGAGACTAGTAGAGAGAGGTAGAGAGGTATAGAGCAGAGAGTGAGTAATAGAGAGTAGAGAGTGAGTAGTAGAGAGTAGTAGAGAGCAGTAGAGAGAGTAGTAGAGAGTAGAAGAGTGAGTAGTAGAGAGTAGTAGAGAGTGAGTAGTAGAGAGTGAGTAGTAGAGAGTAGTAGAGAGTAAGTAGTAGAGTGAGTAGTAGAGAGCAGTAGAGAGTGAGTAGTAGAGAGTAGTAAAGAGTGAGTAGTAGAGAATAGCAGAGAGTGAGTAGTAGAGAATGAGTAGTAGAGAGTAGTAGAGAGTGAGGAGTAGAGAGTGAGTAGCAGAGAGAGAGAATAGTAGAGAGTAGTAGAGAGTTAGTAGTAGAGTGAGTAGTAGAGAGTAGTAGAGAGAGAGTAGTAGAGAGTGAGTAGTAGAGAGTTGTAGAGAGTGAGTAGTAGAGTGAGTAGTAGAGAGCGTAGTAGAGAGTGAGTAGTAGAGAGTAGTAGAGAGTGAGTAGTAGAGTGAGTAGTAGAGAGTGAGTAGTAGAGAGTGAGTAGAAGAGAGTGAGAAGTAGAGAGTGAGTAGTAGAGAGTAGTAGAGAGTGAGTAGTAAAGAGTGAGTAGTAGAGAGAGAGTAGTAGAGAGTGAGTAGTAGAGAGTAGTAGAGAGTGAGTAGTAGAGAGTAGTAGATAGTGAGTAGTAGCGAGTGAGTAGTAGAGAGAGAGTAGTAGAGAGTACTAGAGTAGTAGAGAATGAGTAGTAGAGAGTGAGTATTAGAGAGTAGTGGAGTAGTAGAGAGTGAGTAGTAGAGAGTAGTGGAGAATATTCCAAAGTTTGGCACAGCACCACTTGCACAACAAGTCCAATCAAATCATATCACTTAGAGTCCTTATTGAAGCGCTGAATCTTGGTGTATATTCAAATGCTTTTATTTTCCTTAAGTTTATGTACCACAGCCAGCCGAAGCGTTTCGTTCTGTACAACAGAACTTCTTTAGGGCGTTCTTATTTCCTTCAAGTTATGTCGGTATCCTGTTGTCATATAACTAGATATTTCTTCCAAATGTTAGACGAGACGTAAGTATATTCTTATTCAAAGTGACTAGGTATCAATTTTACCCACACAATTCGGGCAGACTTGAGTAATTTATAGCATCCTCAAAGTCAGTCTTTCAAAAATTCCTAAGTATAGGACATAATAATCCAAATCCAAATGTTTCTCAAGAAAAGTAATTTTCAATCGTTCGGAATATCGGCGTTTGGACAGATATGACCCACGGACACGGTTTATGACTTTTCTTGAGAAACAATATAAATTACTCAAGTACATGGATGCTGCTGGTAACGCCCCTAGCAACACCCATTGCACACCCCTTTAACGCAGGACAGTGCGTTAAAGGGACTAATATTTATCAGGCAGGATTACGCCACATAAAGTGGCTTAGTCCTGCCTGATAAATATGACTCAGTCTTCTGCGCCACCGGAACGTCACAAAAAGTGCATCATTCATGGCATGGTCAGTGACATCACTGATGGCATCACTGATGACATCTCAAATGACATCACTGATGACATCACTGATGACATCATCCATGTGACAATCAAATACACCTCATCACACACTAGTATAATCTTTTATCACTCACTGTAAAATAGAAAGTGCCATATTTGAAACCATTGACACACCAATAGAAATTTCTAAACACCCACTCAGTTATTCATAGAACTATACACACATCTAATCACTTACCTATAGATTCAGTGTTATATGCAGTGAATAATCAACAGAACACTATCAAATATACTTATACGCCTATTTCAACATTACACACCAGCACACATTGTATTCACTTATAAAGACATCCTTCTGACTTATGCAAACAATTGATTATACTTACATTTACTCACCTACACACTTATACAAACACCACTTCATCTATTTATATAGATAGTAACTCACACTTAGTGTGTTATAAAATCACTATTACAAGTATACAGTTATCCATATAGTGACTCATACAATCACTAAGTCTTAGGCACACTTAATTGGATATAACTGTCACATACACTGCCTTATTTTTTCAAGTTTAATGGAGATGTACCATTGAGAGAAATATTTCATCACCACCACACCCATAAACATATACACTCACTGAAACAACTGTTATAACATGTAGTCTTAACCTCATATACCTACTGAATGAACTATTCACACATTTTTTGGCAATCACACACCCCCCACCAAACCACATCAGCAAATGGATTGCGGGCACGCAAGTTATATTGAGTACAACTAACTATAACGGGGGAAGTTGGTATTGTATGAGTAAAATGTCCAGCTAACTATAATATATATATATATATATACGTGCGCGGACGGGCACGGACCTTCGCGTGCGCAAGCTGCATGCTGCTTGGCTGCCAATGTCTGTCAACACTCCAAAACAGAAATGGTTGGCAGCCATCTTGTGCCTCGGTAGACTGAGGCAGAAGAAAGCAGAAAAACAAACGTGTAGAACACAAAAAGGGGAGAGGGTAGAAACACCCTGACCCCCTAGGCCGTTTAAGGTGGTCCCACAAAGATCCCCAAGGCCAATATTTTTTTTCTTTTTAAACCCGGTATGTTTTTTTAAAAATTAGCCCCCAGGGGGACCAAATCGCTGGGGCATAGTGATAAAGAAGTGTGGGGGGTGCCCAATCCCCCCCACATTGCCCCGGAGACCGCCGCCCTCCGGGGCAAAGCAACATAGCCCCCTGGCGCATACTGGAGGCTCCTGGTGGGCTAGTTGGCCCCCAGGGACCCCCAGTATGCAAGGGGAATTAGTTCCCCCTCTTCAAACATGCACGGGGGCTGCATTGTAGAGAGGTGTAAAAAAGGGTGTGGTCTCATTACACCTCTCTGCAATGCAGCCCCCTGGCGCATACTGGAGGCTCCTGATGGGCTAGTTGGCCCCCAGGGACCCCCAGTATGCAAGGGGATTAGTTCCCCCTCTGCAAACGCTCCAGGGGGCTGCATTGCAGAGAGGTGTAACAAGGGGCATAGCCTCATTTCACCTCTGTGCAATGCAGCCCCCTGGCGCATACTGGAGGTTCCAGGTGGGCTAGTGGGCCCCCAGTATGCAAGGGGAATTAGTTCCCCCTCTTCAAACATGCACGGGGCTGCGTTGCAGAGAGGTGTAAAAAAGGGTGTGGCCTCATTACACCTCTCTGCAATGCAGCCCCTGGCGCATACTACAGGTTCAAGGTGGGCTAGTTGGCCCCCAGGGACCCCCAGTATGCAAGGGGAATTAGTTCCCCTCTGCAAACACGCCCGGGGGCTGCGTTGCAGAGAGGTGTAAAAAGGGGCGTGGCTTCATTACACCTCTCTGCAATGCAGTCCCTTGGCGCATACTGGAGATTCCTGGTGGGCTTTCAGGTCTTATATAGTTAGGAATTAGCATTAAAAAAACCTTTGAAATTCACTAAAACAACTATAGGTTTCTGGCCTTATATAGTTAGGAATTAGCATTTAAAAAACCTTGCACATTCACTGAAAAAAACATAGGTTTCAGGCCTTATATAGTTAGGAATTAGCATTTAAAAAACCTTTGAAATTCACTGAAAAAACCATAGGTTTCAGGCCTTATATAGTTAGGAATTAGCATTTAAAAAACCTTTAAAATTCACTCAAAAAACTATAAGTTTTAGGGGTGTTATAGTTAGCTGGACATTTCACTCATACAAAACCATTGAAATTGCTCCTATATAATTAGTTGTCCTAACTATATTTCGCGCACCCGCAATCCACTGCTGATGATGTCACATATTACATCATTCATGACATGGTCAGTGACATCACTGATGCCATCTCAAATGACATCACTGATGACATCACTGATGACATCATCCACGTGACAATCACACACACCTTTTCATACACTAGTAAAATCTTTCATCACTCTTTGTAAAATACAGAGTATCATATTTGAATCCATTGTCACAGCAATACAAGTATCTAAAAACTCCCTCAGTGATTCATAGATGTATACACACATCTAATCACTTACCTGTATATTCACTCATACATGCTGTCAATGAACAATAGAACACTATCAAAAATACTTATACACCTATATCGACATTACACACCAGCACACATCCTATTCACATATGAAGTCATCCTACTCACTTATGCAAACAATGGATCATACTTACATATTTACTTAGCTACACACTTATACAAACACAACTTCATCTATTCATTTAGATAGTAAGTCATACTTAGTGAATTATAAAATCATTATTACAAGTATACAGTTATCCATACAGTCACTCACACAATCATTGAGTCTTATGTATGCTTATTTATATACAACAACTAACACATACACTGCCTTTTATTTTTCTAGTTTGTTGGACATGTACCATTGAGACATATATTTGCTCATCACCACACCCATAAAGATATTCACTCACCCAAACAACTGTTAGAACATGTAGTTTTAACTTCATATATCTAGTGAATCAAGTATTCACACATCTTTGGGCAGTCACACACCTCCCACCGAACCACACACACATTCACTCTCCCATACAAATACTCAGTTAACTAATCAATAACTAATATAGACTTTCACATAGCTAGTTACCAACTGGAGAACCAGTTTACACAACAGCTTACAAAGTGATACAGATATTCACACAGTTTAGTCACTATCCACTATATTTAATGAGACACTATAAATTGGTCAAGTAAACAGTCAATTACACTGCTACTAAATCCTCCATCCAAATATTTATTTTTATATATCCACTCATTCTTCAATGCAAATTGCTATATATATAATGCATATTTAAATAACGAAGCAAACCACATTCACTGGATGATGTCATCAGTGATGTCATCAGTGATGTCATTTGAGATGTCATCAGTGATGTCACTGACCATGTCATGAATGATGTAATATGTGACATCATCAGCAGTGGATTGCGGGTGCGCGAAATATAGTTAGTACAACTAACTATATAGGAGCAATTTCAATGGTTTTGTATGAGTGAAATGTCCAGCTAACTATAACAGAAGAAGAGAAGACCGCTGCACTCCCTCTGTAGTTATGGTCAAAGGATCAAAGGATCAAAATAAGCTTTATTCGGCTTTTTAGTTTAAAAACCATAAAAGCAGCAAAATGAAGTGCATTTCATACAAAAATATCTCAACAATACATTTCATAGTTAAAAATATGAATTGACTTGAACCCAACTAAAATAGTTTAACAAAAACTACTATTCAAAGTAATAACCCAAGATACACAGAATCCCCCCTGTTTCACCCGATGTTATGGTGATTTGGTGCTCGGGGACCAGGATAGAAATCGTGCAGGTCCCAGATACAGATGGAACCATCTCCAAGTTTGGGTTTGGTAGATCTCAAATAGGGGGCAATGTTCCTATATTTAAATTTAATTAAGATCAGGTCCCCCGAAACATTTTTGGGTAGATGACCAAGCCACCCCACTCTTCTGACGCTCATTATCCCACCGTCTAGTGTAGGTGGTAATGATCTATTGTTTTTGAGCCAAAAAATGGCTTTGTTCAGTAAGTCCTGGTGTAGCTCGCGTTTGCCCGGACTGAGAGGGGGGACCCCAGAGAGAACAGTGACGTATGGGGCAGCTTCGGGGGGTAGATCAATACGATGTCTTCTCTCTAGGGGGATCATATGAGCTCTATGTGGGGCATGTTCAGAGTTACAAGTCGCTTTTTTTCCAGTATGAGTGGGTGGTATCAAAGGGGAGTTGCAAGTTTCAATTATCCTGGGAGCATTGTTAGACCTTTCACGGGTGTTATGGTGGATATTAGAGGGGGTAGAACGTGTGGGTATAACGGTATTACCAGTTGATGGGTATGACCCAATTACAGTTTTTTCGATTCTGGCCAGCCTGTCTCCCAAGTCATTTATTTTTGCTACCAGTGGAGATAGAGCAGTGATGACCAGTCGCTCTATTTGGGCCAGGAGGGTCACTTGAAGGGGAATGCGGAGTCATTTGGTCGAGTCTCTGCTTTATCCAACGTAAATGAGGCTGGGTTGGGAGCAAGTAGAGAGGAGCTGCATTTATTGGATGGAGAGAGGGTTATAACGGGAGATGCCTGGGGAGAGAAATATACTAAATCAGTGTCTCTGGCCGCTATGGGGGGGGTTATTGCATCTGGGATATAGTTTGTGCCACAGAGGTCGTTCAGCTCTTCCCAGATGGACATTATAGTTTGTAGTCTGGATCCAGACGACAACCGTAATTAGTAATTAGTTCAGAGCGCTAGAGGTTAAATGGATAGAACCTGACTGTACCTTATACTATGATGGAACCAAGGGTAGTGGCCCGTCCCGTCCTCTTTGTGCCTCTGAGGGCCACAGAGGGCCCGCCCTTTGCCCGGGCTTAGCCCGGCGCCGACCCGCGCGCGGTCCCGCGACGCGGATGCTGGAGCCCTTTTGAAGCGCCTCCTGGCGCAGGAAATCCGTGTGGCGGCGTGTCCCGCCGCTAGGGCTGCTGGTGAGTGTAGTTCTGGGCCGGGTACGCCCCCCTCGCACTGCGGCCGCTGGTCAGGGATAGCGGCGGCAGGAGGGAGCGTCGGAGCTGTGCTGCAGTGGCCCAGGGTATGCCCCCCAAACGGTTTTGGCTGTAGTTATGGTATAAAAGAGTTAAATCGATTTTCAAATCTTAAAGGTACTGCAGGTGTTCACCTCCTGGTTCCCGAGGTGCTAGAAATCAATTATGATTAGGCTGTGGGGTTTTAGGTTTAAACCTATAATAACCGATAAAACCCCACTGAAAGAAAAATAGCCCTCACCGGTGAAAACATATAAACACTGGAAAAACACCTGGACAACCACAAACTAAATGCCATTCACAGAAAGGAAAAAGAGAGTGAAAGTCATGTTTTTCTTCCTAAAGGGGTCAATGCAATGTAACTTTGTTATACCAGTAGCAGTAAGAAATAATGGCTAACATTATTCTGCTTGAGTTTAGTTCTTTAGGGATGCCACTAAAATATTGTTTCTTCTTCCTTTTACTTTTTCAGTTTTGTTGCCTTTGGTCTAAAGATGCAGGGTTTAGTGTCATGTTTTAGGTCTAGTGTAATTATTTTATAAACTATAGAGAATCAGGAAATATCAAACTCATATTTGATATTTTGGCTGCATTTGATTCTTTCACCGATAGGTAAAATGGCTGGTTTCATAAAAATATTTCCTACTATGTGTCATCACATTTACCCACAGAGAATGGGGAAAAAACCTTAATACATCAGACCATAGTTTCTAGTGGGTGAGTATTGATAGTAGGTGAATTGCCAGCACCTCAGGCTTTAAACATTCAATGCAAGGTATAGTGACAAGTATATATATCACCAAGCATCTGGGATAGTGGTGAAAACATGACACCAGACTTTTGGAAAACATGGGACGCAGTGTCTCTTGTAATGCTCTGCAAAAAAGGTTATTTCCAAGTTCAACAAAGATTGTAGTGATATTGTTTGTATTTGCAGTGATTCAGCTACGTATATAAAAAAGTTGTGTGATGACCTGTCAAAATTGATACCCGAGCTGAAGTGATTCCCTGTAGTAGATCCTTGCCACTTGTTAGATGGTATGCTGAAAGCATCTTTACAATCTTAAGAGTTAATGAGGGATGCTATTGACTTTTTAGTCCATTCTGGTGCACTGGTTTCTAATGCACAGGAACTAAAACGCAAATATTTATCATTTCGTGCTTTGTGGCATCAAAGAAAGAGTCATCCCAACTGTGTCCCTTAGCTGATGGTTCTCAGCCCAATGGGCTAAGAATGCTGAGAGGGCCTTTTCACAGAAGTTTACATGGGAAGGAAAGAGCGAGCGCACATGACCCAAAGACTCACTGAAGAAGTATTGTATGGTGTACTACAATAAGATTAATTTGCAAAAATCTATTTGGACCTCATATACACTATAAGTACACTGTCTATATACCATGTTCTTTCAGTGCAGAAAGCAAGCAATAATAAAAGTAAAACGTTCCATAAACACCGGAATTTTTTTTTTCTGTTTTTAGTGGCTCGAAAATGTGTAACCACTGATAAAAACTGTTTTTAAGACATTGACAACACTGAAAAAACCCCACCAGAATTGACCAAAAATAGAAACTGAAAACAGGAAAGCCTAATTATGATGCAAATCTTACTGAGAGTAAGAATAACCTGGAGTACTCTTGAGCCTAAATATGCTAAAGTTTATGAGCCAAGGTAATCCAAAAGGTACGAAGTGAGTTTACTCCATAGTGTTTGTAATAGTTTCCACTTTTTATTTATTTGTCGTCATATTAAATTCATATGATAGAATAATCACGACGTGTTTTCAAAATTAATCTTCAATAACCTACATGTTCAGAATCCACATGGTTTAGAATCCCCAATGCATTTCGCACAGCAGTGCGCTTCCTCAGGGGGTCTGTGAAATCAATAGAGATGGAACTACAATGTAATCACACAATATAACGGAGCACGGCAATACAGGTAAATTTCATTGTAAATAGAAACTAGTGAGCTTTCAAAAGTAAATCAAAATTTGTCCACGTGCACGTATGGTGAAGCCGATAGGAGAAAGAACACTGGTGAGTAAAAGTGAATGATACGTATCCGTGAAGCGGAAAGAACAAGCCCGAAAGGGTGTAGAGATAGACGACATCATGTATTGATGGGAACGGTAAAAGAATAAATCAATGGAAAAGTATACGCAAGTGTTAGAAAGCTGAACGAACCCAAAGATAAAGTCTGGAAAGTTAAGTATTCTAACCGGAGTGCCAAAAAGTATCTTACCACGTGTATAAGGTAACCAAGGAATCAAAGGGGGTCATCGGCACGAAACCGTGTGTAGGCGAAAGCCCGGCTCCTATGCGGGAACCCGGAAGACGCCACGCATGCGCGTGCGAGTGTTAAGAAGATGTGAGAAAGTGAACATAGAAAGCGGGCATACCAGTACCAGGTACCATACATCTACCTTGTACCTAAAATTCACAAGAATTTGAGACAACCACCATTCAGACCGATTGTAAGTACAACCAATTCGATACACGCTCCCACTGGAGCCTACATTGACAAACACTTACAAACAAGTGTCAAAGGCATGACCACATTCATTCAGGACACCACAGATTTTTTAAATAAATTACAACAAATTGTGATTCCAAGTGACCAATCCATCATGTTATGTACAATTGATGTCAACTCTTTGTACACCTCAATCCCGCATAACCTGGGATTAGAAGCGTTAGAGACGGCCCTAGTCCAAACTGACAAACTACTGGAACTCCAAGTGTTCATTATGGAACTCATGCAATTTATTTTACAACCCAGCTATTTCAGAACTCCTGACCATCAATACTACCTGCAACTGTCCGGAGTAGCAATGGGCAACTGTGCTGCTCCGGCATATGCTAACCTTTTCATGTATGCATTTGAACAACAGCACATACTCCACAACACACTTTGGCAACCTTACATATGTGCATACTATAGATACATAGACAACATTTTTCTTGTTTGGCAAGGCACAGAAACCCAACTTCTCATTGCTATCAACCATCTCAACACTGTGAATGAACGGATCCAATTCACTCACACTTGCAACAAAACTGAAATATCATTCCTGGATGTACTCTTGAGCCTAAATATGCTAAAGTTTATGAGCCAAGGTAATCCAAAAGGTACGAAGTGAGTTTACTCCATAGTGTTTGTAATAGTTTCCACTTTTTATTTATTTGTCGTCATATTAAATTCATATGATAGAATAATCACGACGTGTTTTCAAAATTAATCTTCAATAACCGACATGTTAAGAATCCACATGGTTTAGAATCCCCAATGCATTTCGCACAGCAGTGCGCTTCCTCAGGGGGTCTGTGAAATCAATAGAGATGGAACTACAATGTAATCACACAATATAACGGAGCACGGCAATACAGGTAAATTTCATTGTAAATAGAAACTAGTGAGCTTTCAAAAGTAAATCAAAATTTGTCCACGTGCACGTATGGTGAAGCCGATAGGAGAAAGAACACTGGTGAGTAAAAGTGAATGATACGTATCCGTGAAGCGGAAAGAACAAGCCCGAAAGGGTGTAGAGATAGACGACATCATGTATTGATGGGAACGGTAAAAGAATAAATCAATGGAAAAGTATACGCAAGTGTTAGAAAGCTGAACGAACCCAAAGATAAAGTCTGGAAAGTTAAGTATTCTAACCGGAGTGCCAAAAAGTATCTTACCACGTGTATAAGGTAACCAAGGAATCAAAGGGGGTCATCGGCACGAAACCGTGTGTAGGCGAAAGCCCGGCTCCTATGCGGGAACCCGGAAGACGCCACGCATGCGCGTGCGAGTGTTAAGAAGATGTGAGAAAGTGAACATAGAAAGCGGGCATACCAGTACCGAAAGTGACGTATCGTAAACAAGAAAAAAGAAAAAAGAAGAGAGAAGAAGAAGGAAAATACTCCTAAAGTAGTAGGAATAGGTGCATACAGAACACACTAAAAAGTGTGAAACATATAGCTATATAACAGTGAAACGAAAAGTGGTGTAAACAAAAAACAGAGGGTGTGACAATCAACCCATAGAGATGTAGAAACACGAGAAGAACAAGAAACAAGATCAAATGTGACACGTGGAAATAAGATGTCAATGAAAAATGTAGAATAGAAGAAATAATAGCAACTAAGTCACAGTTAAATAGAGAGACCAATGTAGACATATTAGAATGTAATCAAATGGCAGACAACACATCTTAGAATCATAAATGGCAACTGAATTCCAAACGTTCATTAAGTCCTTTCGGTTGGACCGCCCGAAGACGGTATATCCAATACAGCTCTCGTTGTAGTAAATGTTTATTATTGTCCTTGTGTGGTAGTTTGTCAATTGTTTCCAAGATTATGAATCTTATTTGGCTGGGGTTGTGTGAATGTTGGATGTAGTGTGCAGCAATACTGGATTTCAGATTTCTGGTACGAATGTTGCTCCGATGTTCATTTAACCTGATTTTGATTTTACGTTCAGTTTTGCCCACATCCGGGAGGCCGCATGGGCGTTTAATCATGTATACAACGTTGTTTGTGTCGCATGTTGCATTCACCCGTAGGTTGATGATGGTGCCTTGAGTGGGGTGAGTCAAAGTGGATCCAGGAATTATGCTGTTACAGTGGCTGCAATTATGACATGGAATAGTTCCTTTAAAGATGGTGTCACTGGTAATTGATGGTTGTTTGATGAGTTGTTGTATAGTTTTAGTGCGTTTGTACGCGAAGATGGGTGGCTTTTCAAAGATTTGATTGAAATCTGTTTCTGATTGTAAGAGTGACCAGTGTTTGCGAATAACCTCTTTGATTTGTCGAGAATGGGTAGAGTATTTTGATGTGAATACTGATCGAGTATCTTGTTGTTGGATCTTTGGTCTGGGTTTGAGTAGATCCTCACGAATCTTAAGGTTAACCCTGCTTTCGGCATTTGCTGTAATGTTTTTGGGATATCCACGAAGGTGAAATTTTTCTGTTATGTTAGAACTGTTGGTTCTGAAAGCTTCCTCTGTGGACGCTATCCGCTTGGCTCTCAATAACTGAGAGTATGGTAGGTGCCGCTTAAGACTCGGTTGGTGAAAACTTTGATGGTGTAGATAATTGTTGCGATCCGTGGCTTTAGTGTAAACTGAAGTTCTAAATTCAGTATCATGTAGTTTGACAAGTACATCCAGGAATGATATTTCAGTTTTGTTGCAAGTGTGAGTGAATTGGATCCGTTCATTCACAGTGTTGAGATGGTTGATAGCAATGAGAAGTTAGATTTCTGTGCCTTGCCAAACAAGAAAAATGTTGTCTATGTATCTATAGTATGCACATATGTAAGGTTGCCAAAGTGCGTTGTGGAGTATGTGCTGTTGTTCAAATGCATACATGAAAAGGTTAGCATATGCCGGAGCAGCACAGTTGCCCATTGCTACTCCGGACAGTTGCAGGTAGTATTGATGGTCAGGAGTTCTGAAATAGCTGTGTTGTAAAATAAATTGCATGAGTTCCATAATGAACACTTGGAGTTCCAGTGGTTTGTCAGTTTGGACTAGGGCCGTCTCTAACGCTTCTAATCCCAGGTTATGCGGGATTGAGGTGTACAAAGAGTTGACATCAATTGTACATAACATGATGGATTGGTCACTTGGAATCACAATTTGTTGTAATTTATTTAAAAAATCCGTGGTGTCCTGAATGAATGTGGTCATGCCTTTGACACTTGTTTGTAAGTTTTTGTCAATGTAGGCTCCAGTGGGAGCGTGTATCGAATTGGTTGTACTTACAATCGGTCTGAATGGTGGTTGTCTCAAATTCTTGTGAATTTTAGGTACAAGGTAGATGTATGGTACCTGAGGATAATCCTTGGTGAGATATCTTTTGTCTCTGTCAGTAATGGTATTAGAAGATACAGCTTTATTGATGATCTTGAGTAGTGTCTCTTTGAAAACCAGAGTGGGATCTGAATGCAACAACATGTATAAATCTGTATTATGTAGATGTTCTTGGAGACCTTTTGAATAGTACGTAGAATCCATAACGACAATGGCGCCGCCCTTGTCGGCTTTACATATGGTCAATGTCTGGTTGTTAGCTAGTTGTTGAATGGCTTGTCTCTCTTGGATCGTAAGGTTACTCCGATCGTTCTTTTGAATGTCAAACAGTGAGTGTAAGTCTTGTTGTACCGCTTTTTCAAATGCATCCAGAATCTTGTGGCTGGTGGGGGCCATAAAATTACTTGGAGGACGTAAACCCATGAGGGTATCTTTATCTTGGGTGTTAGAAGGTACGCAAATATTCTCAAAGAAGTGTCTTAACCGTAGTGTTCTCATGAATTTGTAAAATGAGATCGAAATTTCCAGTTCATTAGTTTGGTATGTCAGGACAAAATTCATACCTTTTTGTAAGACTTGTTCTTGGGTATGATTAAGAGGACTTTGAGAGATATTCACAACTAGATTCTGTGACTTCTGGTCGATTTCGCCGGTGGGGGTAAGTTGTCTTTGACGTTTAAACCTCCTCGATCGTCGATTGGTTCGGGACCTACATCTAAAAAAGAATCCGCAGTGGGAGGAGTAGTTGATTCTGTAGCTGTTTTGGAAGTAGTCGGATGTTCAGATCTGGTAGTATCAGTTGAAGGTTGTTGTCTCGGTTTACCTCGTGGAGGCATCCTACGTGTAGAATCCTCTGAAGATGAAGTTTCCCCATCTGTAGATCTATTAGTTGGATTGCGGTTTTGTCTTCTGGCCGCATATATCTCGGCCCAATTATACACCTCTCCCAGTTTACAGTCAACCGTATCACGTTTGAACTTCCTGAGTTTTCTTTCGTTGATTTCTTTAATATATGAATCAAGTTTGCTGTTAATATCCTCTAAGATGGTCGCAAATTCATCTGGTGTAATTTTTTGACTAAGTTCATGTTTAAGTTGTTTGACTTCGTTTTCAAGCTCCTCTAGGAGTTTAGAAAGTTCTTCAACGATTAAAAGGATCAAGTCGAGTGAACATTTGTTGAGTATACCGAACCACTTTTCCGTGAAGCGGGGGTTGTTTTTGCACAATGTGGACTTTAGAGGTATTCGCAAACCTCTGGGGATGCGTTAAACCCGGTGATATCTAATAAGGGTAGAGGCATGAAGTCTTTGGTTGATCTCTCGTTTAGCTGTGAATAATAGTTGACGCACATTAGCTTGAATTGATCCTGTACTTGATGCAATGTATTCCGGCTCCTGAATCAATGCATAGATCCTATCAGTATCATTAGTATTGAATTCAAAAGTGTCAGCTTTGTTGCTGGTTAATCCTGCTATGTCAGCATAAGACATGGTTCTGGGTGCAAAAGCGGTGTGAGCCAGTGGGGAATAATAGAAGAAGAGAAGACCGCTGCACTCCCTCTGTAGTTATGGTATAAAAGAGTTAAATCGATTTTCAAATCTTAAAGGTACTGCAGGTGTTCACCTCCTGGTTCCCGAGGTGCTAGAAATCAATTATGATGCAAATCTTACTGAGAGTAAGAATAACCTGGAGTACTCTTGAGCCTAAATATGCTAAAGTTTATGAGCCAAGGTAATCCAAAAGGTACGAAGTGAGTTTACTCCATAGTGTTTGTAATAGTTTCCACTTTTTATTTATTTGTCGTCATATTAAATTCATATGATAGAATAATCACGACGTGTTTTCAAAATTAATCTTCAATAACCGACATGTTAAGAATCCACATGGTTTAGAATCCCCAATGCATTTCGCACAGCAGTGCGCTTCCTCAGGGGGTCTGTGAAATCAATAGAGATGGAACTACAATGTAATCACACAATATAACGGAGCACGGCAATACAGGTAAATTTCATTGTAAATAGAAACTAGTGAGCTTTCAAAAGTAAATCAAAATTTGTCCACGTGCACGTATGGTGAAGCCGATAGGAGAAAGAACACTGGTGAGTAAAAGTGAATGATACGTATCCGTGAAGCGGAAAGAACAAGCCCGAAAGGGTGTAGAGATAGACGACATCATGTATTGATGGGAACGGTAAAAGAATAAATCAATGGAAAAGTATACGCAAGTGTTAGAAAGCTGAACGAACCCAAAGATAAAGTCTGGAAAGTTAAGTATTCTAACCGGAGTGCCAAAAAGTATCTTACCACGTGTATAAGGTAACCAAGGAATCAAAGGGGGTCATCGGCACGAAACCGTGTGTAGGCGAAAGCCCGGCTCCTATGCGGGAACCCGGAAGACGCCACGCATGCGCGTGCGAGTGTTAAGAAGATGTGAGAAAGTGAACATAGAAAGCGGGCATACCAGTACCAGGTACCATACATCTACCTTGTACCTAAAATTCACAAGAATTTGAGACAACCACCATTCAGACCGATTGTAAGTACAACCAATTCGATACACGCTCCCACTGGAGCCTACATTGACAAACACTTACAAACAAGTGTCAAAGGCATGACCACATTCATTCAGGACACCACAGATTTTTTAAATAAATTACAACAAATTGTGATTCCAAGTGACCAATCCATCATGTTATGTACAATTGATGTCAACTCTTTGTACACCTCAATCCCGCATAACCTGGGATTAGAAGCGTTAGAGACGGCCCTAGTCCAAACTGACAAACTACTGGAACTCCAAGTGTTCATTATGGAACTCATGCAATTTATTTTACAACACAGCTATTTCAGAACTCCTGACCATCAATACTACCTGCAACTGTCCGGAGTAGCAATGGGCAACTGTGCTGCTCCGGCATATGCTAACCTTTTCATGTATGCATTTGAACAACAGCACATACTCCACAACACACTTTGGCAACCTTACATATGTGCATACTATAGATACATAGACAACATTTTTCTTGTTTGGCAAGGCACAGAAACCCAACTTCTCATTGCTATCAACCATCTCAACACTGTGAATGAACGGATCCAATTCACTCACACTTGCAACAAAACTGAAATATCATTCCTGGATGTACTTGTCAAACTACATGATACTGAATTTAGAACTTCAGTTTACACTAAAGCCACGGATCGCAACAATTATCTACACCATCAAAGTTTTCACCAACCGAGTCTTAAGCGGCACCTACCATACTCTCAGTTATTGAGAGCCAAGCGGATAGCGTCCACAGAGGAAGCTTTCAGAACCAACAGTTCTAACATAACAGAAAAATTTCACCTTCGTGGATATCCCAAAAACATTACAGCAAATGCCGAAAGCAGGGTTAACCTTAAGATTCGTGAGGATCTACTCAAACCCAGACCAAAGATCCAACAACAAGATACTCGATCAGTATTCACATCAAAATACTCTACCCATTCTCGACAAATCAAAGAGGTTATTCGCAAACACTGGTCACTCTTACAATCAGAAACAGATTTCAATCAAATCTTTGAAAAGCCACCCATCTTCGCGTACAAACGCACTAAAACGATACAACAACTCATCAAACAACCATCAATTACCAGTGACACCATCTTTAAAGGAACTATTCCATGTCATAATTGCAGCCACTGTAACAGCATAATTCCTGGATCCACTTTGACTCACCCCACTCAAGGCACCATCATCAACCTACGGGTGAATGCAACATGTGACACAAACAACGTTGTATACATGATTAAATGCCCATGCGGCCTCCCGTATGTGGGCAAAACTGAACGTAAAATCAAAATCAGGTTAAATGAACATCGGAGCAACATTCGTACCAGAAATCTGAAATCCAGTATTGCTGCACACTACATCCAACATTCACACAACCCCAGCCAAATAAGATTCATAATCTTGGAAACAATTGACAAACTACCACACAAGGACAATAATAAACATTTACTACAACGAGAGCTGTATTGGATATACCGTCTTCGGGCGGTCCAACCGAAAGGACTTAATGAACGTTTGGAATTCAGTTGCCATTTATGATTCTAAGATGTGTTGTCTGCCATTTGATTACATTCTAATATGTCTACATTGGTCTCTCTATTTAACTGTGACTTAGTTGCTATTATTTCTTCTATTCTACATTTTTCATTGACATCTTATTTCCACGTGTCACATTTGATCTTGTTTCTTGTTCTTCTCGTGTTTCTACATCTCTATGGGTTGATTGTCACACCCTCTGTTTTTTGTTTACACCACTTTTCGCTTCACTGTTATATAGCTATATGTTTCACACTTTTTAGTGTGTTCTGTATGCACCTATTCCTACTACTTTAGGAGTATTTTCCTTCTTCTTCTCTCTTCTTTTTTCTTTTTTCTTGTTTACGATACGTAACTTTCGGTACTGGTATGCCCGCTTTCTATGTTCACTTTCTCACATCTTCTTAACACTCGCACGCGCATGCGTGGCGTCTTCCGGGTTCCCGCATAGGAGCCGGGCTTTCGTCTACACACGGTTTCGTGCCGATGACCCCCTTTGATTCCTTGGTTACCTTATACACGTGGTAAGATACTTTTTGGCACTCCGGTTAGAATACTTAACTTTCCAGACTTTATCTTTGGGTTCGTTCAGCTTTCTAACACTTGCGTATACTTTTCCATTGATTTATTCTTTTACCGTTCCCATCAATACATGATGTCGTCTATCTCTACACCCTTTCGGGCTTGTTCTTTCCGCTTCACGGATACGTATCATTCACTTTTACTCACCAGTGTTCTTTCTCCTATCGGCTTCACCATACGTGCACGTGGACAAATTTTGATTTACTTTTGAAAGATCACTAGTTTCTATTTACAATGAAATTTACCTATATTGCCGTGCTCCGTTATATTGTGTGATTACATTGTAGTTCCATCTCTATTGATTTCACAGACCCCCTGAGGAAGCGCACTGCTGTGCGAAATGCATTGGGGATTCTAAACCATGTGGATTCTTAACATGTCGGTTATTGAAGATTAATTTTGAAAACACGTCGTGATTATTCTATCATATGAATTTAATATGACGACAAATAAATAAAAAGTGGAAACTATTACAAACACTATGGAGTAAACTCACTTCGTACCTTTTGGATTACCTTGGCTCATAAACTTTAGCATATTTAGGCTCAAGAGTACTCCAGGTTATTCTTACTCTCAGTAAGATTTGCATCATAACAGCTAACTATAACACCCCTAAAACTTATAGTTTTTTGAGTGAATTTTAAAGGTTTTTTAAATGCTAATTCCTAACTATATAAGGCCTGAAACCTATGTTTTTTTCAGTGAATATATATATATATATATTACATACTGGCGGTTGCTAGTGTTTTTAGCTTTCCCAATAACTTTGGCGCCGGATGACGAATCTTCACGAAATCTTCAAAACTTGTGGGGCACTCCGGTCAGCTTCTATCCTGAAAGTTTCAGGCTGATTCAGTAAGCGGGGGCAGAGAAAAAAGGGAGTTCCCAAAACGTGTTTTCTCCATGTTATTTTCCATAGGAAACTTTAGACACGGCTACAGCCTAAACTGCTGAACGGAATTACACCAAATTTGGCAAAAAGGTAACCCTTGTTTCAGAAAGAACTCTTTTTGTTAAATGGTGTACATCCATTCAGTAGTGGCTGAGAAATTTTAAAAAAAGAGGTCAAAAAATGAATTTCCCATTGGAAACTTTAGCCACAGCTACAGCTCAAACTGCTAAAAGGAATTACACCACATTTTTGCAAAAAGGTAGTGTTTGGTTCAGAAAGAGCCTTTTTTTAAAATGTTGTAAATCCGTTGGGTAGTTGCTTAGAAAATAAAAAATAAAAGTTTCCATATATAAAGGCGCGGTGGATCCGCGTACCCTCCCGACCATGAGCTTTATTCTAATTGGCTGTCAACACTCCAAACCAGGAAGTGTTGGCAGCCATCTTGTGCCTCGGTAACCGAGGCAGAAGAAAACAGAAAAACAAATGCAAAAAAATAAGAAAAGGGGCAGGGTAGAAATATCCTGAACCCCTAGGCCTGCTCAGGGGGTCCCCCAAATTTTTAAAAAAAAAACAATCCTCCGAATTCACGCTGGGTGCGCGAATCCGGGCGAGAAAATTTAAAAAAAAACAAAGCGCGGGCTCCCGCGCTTCGTTGTATTGAAGCCCCGGGGTGGACCAGGTCCCGGGGCAGTGAAAAGAAAGTGTGGGGGGCCCTAATCCCCCTCACACTGCCCCAGGGACCGCCACCTTCCGAGGTAAGAATATGAAAAATGATAGTAATTTTAAGGGTCTACCTCCTCTACTTCTAATCTTGACCTTAGAAGGTTTCCAATACCCTCTGGTCTTGACTACCTAGCTGATACAAGGTAATTTTTCATACAAGGTATAAGAAATAGGGTTACTGGTTGGGGTGGGTGGCGGGGCATACTCAAGCAGCAAACACAATCCCTGTCTGGATGATTTCACAAGCAAACCCCAAATTATGGGCTCATCCGTATTTATTACATTTTAAGCCAACCATCTTTTTATGTATTTGTGCGTTCTTGTGATTAGTTTCCACATGTTTTTGGTACTGAGTGACATGTAAACCTACATCTTGGAGAGGTTGAAGTCAAATCTATTTGCTCCTCCTGCAACATTCAAGCTGAAGCAGTTGCAGGACAGCCCACCATTGGTGGATTCAGTGTACAGTGTGCTTAGGGGATTGGTGCTTCAGAGGTAACATTTTAAGGAAGCTGCTGATGTGAAGAGAAAGGCCTGCAGTTGTGAAGGGTGATGTTGTGGCACACAAGATAGGCATCAACATGACAAAATCAGATGGCCTGGCCAGGCATCAGAAGACTGTAGTACCAAAGGCACTTCATAGTGTCAGTGAAAGATTGTGGCCTTCCTGGAGGTCTAAGGCACCAGGTGTCACTCCAACACTGCTGCACCAATGGCACCATGCAACAGTAAGGAAGAGCAGGCATGGAGTAGTGTCTGTTGTGCCGATTAAATATAAATTATCAGTATAAACTTGTTCTAGGTCAGCCCTAAGTAGTCTAACATGGTACTTGTTTTGGATTTAAAGAGAACTAGATTATTTAATTTTTCATATCTTGAGCACCAAAAGTAACACCTCAGGGCAGTCTTGAAAGGCACTATTATTGAGACCCACTGGCAGTTTACCATGTCTTGTTTGGCACACCAGTAAGTACATGATAGAGAGATACTGTCATTTGAATTGAGAAAAAGAAAGCTATCTGTTTATCAGCAGCTTTTTCCTGGAGCCTGGATCACCACTGATAAAGGTGAAGGAATCGTTCAGAACCTTCAAAAACTGAAGAGAATCCATCTGAGCTGGAAAGAAAAAAGGTACTTTTATTTCATTGTTTAGGCTTCGAAGTCCAAAAGATTTTTGACCACTTGTTGGATATACTGCATGAAATATTGGACCTTGAAAGATGAGATGATTACGTGGAGGTGCTACAGAGACTGTAACACAATTTCAAGGATGATTCCAGCTTCATTGTACAAAGGGGCAGACTCTTCAAACACAGTTTGATGCATTGGATAACTGATACTTGTCTAAATTAAAGATTCTAGAGATCACTTGTGAATTTGAGAGAAAAGTTGAGCAAGAAGTGATGAGAAAGTAGTTAACTGCTACAGCAAGACAGAGCAAGAAAAGATTTTATGCTGCCAAACATTTTCTTTAGAAGAAACAATTGCCATTGCAAACTGAAATAACTTTTAGCAGTAGCTTCAAAGAGCTCGCTAGCTCAAGAGACAGTGTCTCGGTAGTAGCTATTATAGGAGGGGGCTAAAAAATGGAAGCATTCCAAAATAAACTGGTTAATAAAAAGAGAGGTCATTGTTATAATATATGGCTCGGACACATTTTGGTAGTGTAGTTTCATGCCCAGCATACAATGAAAAGGGTAACAAGCAGTCGCGGCTCGCAATACTCGCGGGTGGGGGGGGCGGTAGGGGGTCGTGCGGAGGTTTGCGCGGGTGTGGGGGGTTAAAAAGAAAAAAAAAGTACCTGCCCGGGTCCCGCACCGCCTCTCCTGGGCTAGGTCCTGCGTTGACATTTTCCTGAGCTGGAACAGACATGCTCCCTCCCCTCTCATAAGCCAATCACAACACTGCAATTGCAGACAGCGCCTTGCTGGGCACCTGTAGGGAGGCCATAGAGAAAATGTGCGCATGACTGGTTTGGCCGGCCCCAGAGGGCCAACCAAACAGTCAGGGTACTCAGAGTGGGTGGTGCAAGCCACTCATACCCGACCCGCCCAACCACCCACATTTAAAATACCATTTTATGTTTCTGCTTCTCACACTGCAAGAAAGCAGTGGGGTGATGCTTCTCCGCCCTAATGGAGGAGCCGCCCTGGAAACAAGTTCAAGAAAATGGGGAATGTAGAAAACAATTAGCTGGTTCTCGAGGACGGTGGTCCAAAGTGCAGGAAGACGAAGGGGTATATTTACAAAGTTTTTACGCGTTTTTTGTATCACAAAAATGACGCAAATCGATGGTAAATCTTTATTTACCTATTTACTTTTCAGCCAAAACCCTGATTTGCGCTGGAAAACCACTTGTAAGTACCTCAAAGCTGTGCTATGTACTGATTTGCATTACTTAGCACCAAGGAGGCTTTTCCATGGGTGGTGCATGGACGTTCTCACGAAATCACCCGAGGTATTTGACGCAAATGCCCTATTTACTTAAAAAGTTTGTAGCAAAAAAATTAACCCCGGGCATAGTGAGCGTAGCGGGGTTACGCAGAGGGCCACGGAGTTGAGAATAAACTCCGTGGAACTTGGTGGAGCTCCGCTACGCCACCCGTCTCCCACCCCCCTATTAACAATTGATTAAAACTTAAATAAAAAGACTTTAAAGTAAAGAAAAAACACTTACCATGGGTTCGCCGTCTCAGGGCTGCCTTCCTCCTCTTCATCGCCGTCTCTGGGAAAACTGCACATGTGCAAGGGCCCATGCATGCACATTTCTCACGAGAAATGCGCATGTGTGGGTGCGCGAACACATTTATCTTTATCTTTCTTTTGGTCCTCTTGATTTGGATCCACTGGGTTTTCAGGATGCTACCCATCCTATTAGTGTTTTGGTGCACTTTAGTTATGACTGGTAGTACGTAGATCCCCACTAAGCTTCTGTAAATTTATTGCCTCTTGGGTATGGTGTGTCGTGGTTCCAGAGAGGCAGCTGGCTGGATTTTGGCCTTTAGGCGGCAATTCGGCCCTTTCTCCAAACTTTCTTCCTTTGTCTACTTGGACAGGAGCATTGAATGTCACTTGAATTAACTGTGTGCCTGCATTGCGGGGATGATTATTTTTGTGCAGGAAGAGAAACCTTCCTGCACAAAAACAATCACAAGAGGTTTTTTCATCTTTCTATGTGTGCTGCAAAATGTAGCACACGTAGAAAGAGGAAAAATGAGAAGAAATGAAGATATTTCTCCTCAATGTGCCTCCCTTATGCCTCCACTGGGGCGGCGTACGTTTTTGACGCTGCATCAGACTTACAATTTCTCGTAAACCCGAGGCAGTGTCAAAAAGCAATGGATGTTGCTGGGAAAGGCCACACCAACACCCATGGAACGTCCCTTTCATGCAGTTTTCTGAGCCAAATGGGCACATATTTATAAGGAAAAACCAAAGGTGATGATGGACGGAGCGCTGACAATACAAACACTCACCCCCAATCAACTGATCTGGGTTTAATCCATCACCGTTCTTTAGCTCACTCCGCCACCCCAGTTCAGACATGGCCATATGCAAATCAGTCTGATCCTGTGCCTCATGGGAACAGTCCAGCCCGAACTGCCAAGCCAAGTCTTCCCTGGACCGGAATCAAGCTTCCCAGGACCGAAGTCTGGCATAACAGCCGTCTTCAGCCGGGCTTGCTTGACTCCAGTGGCAAAGTGAGCAAGGGACACACGTCTGAGCATACCCTGCCAACTTAGGGCATACAAAGAAAAACCAAAGGTGATGATGGACGGAGCATTGACAATACAAACACTCACCCCCAATCAACTGATCTGGGTTTAATCCATCACCGTTCTTTAGCTCACTCCGCCACCCCAGTACAGATATGGCCATATGCAAATCAGTCTGACCCTGTGCCTCATGGGAACAGTCAAGCCCGAACTGCCAAGCCATGTCTTCCCTGGACCGGAATCAAGCTTCCAAGGACCGGTTTCTGGCATTACAGCAGTCTTCAGCCGTGCTTGCTTGACTCCAGTGGCAAAGTGAGCAAGGGACTCACGTCTGAGCATACCCTGCCAACTTAGGGCAAACAAAGAAAAACCAAAGGTGATGATGGACGGAGCGTTGACAATACAAACACTCACCCCCAATCAACTGATCTGGGTTTAATCCATCACCGTTCTTTAGCTCACTCCGCCACCCCAGTTCAGACATGGCCATATGCAAATCAGTCTGACCCTGTGCCTCATGGGAACAATCCAGCCCGAACTGCCAAGCCATGTCTTCCATGGACCGGAATCAAGCTTCCCAGGACCGGTTTCAGGCATTACAGCCATCTTCAGCCAGGCTTGCTTGACTCTAGTGGCAAAGTGAGCAAGGGACTCATGTCTGAGCATACCCTGCCAACTTAGGGCGAACAAAGAAAAACCAAAGGTGATGATGGATGGAGCATTGGCAATACAAACACTCACCCCCAATCAACTGATCTGGGTTAAACTTTAATCTATCACCGTTCTTTAGCTCACTCCGCCACCCCAGTTCAGACATGGCCATATGCAAATCAGTCTGACCCTGTGCCTCATGGGAACAGTCCAGCCCGAACTGCCAAGCCATGTCTTCCCTGGACCGGAATCAAGCTTCCCAGGACCAGTTTCTGGCATTACAGCCGTCTTCAGCCGTGCTTGCTTGACTCCAGTGGCAAAGTGAGCAAGGGACTCACGTCTTAGCATACCCTGCCAACTTAGGGCAAACAAAGAAAAACCAAAGGTGATGATGGACGGAGCGTTGACAATACAAACACTAACCCCCAATCAACTGATCTGGGTTTAAACCATCACCGTTCTTTAGCTCACTCCGCCACCCCAGTTCAGACATGGCCATCTGCAAATCAGTCTGACCCTGTGCCTCATGGGAACAGTCCATCCCGAACTGCCAAGCCATGTCTTCCCTGGACCGGAATCAAGCTTCCCAGGACCGGTTTCTGGCATTACAGCAGTCTTCAGCCGGGCTTGCTTGACTCCAGTGGCAAAGTGAGCAAGGGACTCACGTCTGAGCATACCCTGCCAACTTAGGGCAAACAAAGAAAAACCGAAGGTGATGATGGACGGAGCGTTGACAATACAAACACTCACCCCCAATCAACTGATCTGGGTTTAATCCATCACCGTTCTTTAGCTCACTCCGCCACACCAGTTCAGACATGGCCATATGCAAATCAGTCTGACCCTGTGCCTCATGGGAACAGTCCAGCCAGAACTGCCATGCCATGTCTTCCCTGGACCGGAATCAAGCTTCCCAGGACCGGTTTCTGGCATTACAGTCGTCTTCAGCCGGGCTTGCTTGACTCCAGTGGCAAAGTGAGCAAGGGACTCACGTCTGAGCATACCCTGCCAACTTAGGGCGAACAAAGAAAAACCAAAGGTGATGATGGGCGGAGCGTTGACAATACAAACACTCACACCCAATCAGCTGATCTGGGTTTAATCCATCACCGTTCTTTAGCTCACTCCTCCACCCCAGTTCAGACATGGCCATATGCAAATCAGTCTGACCCTGTGCCTCATGGGAACAATCCAGCCCGAACTGCCAAGCTATGTCTTCCATGGACCGGAATCAAGCTTCCCAGGACCGGTTTCTGGCATTACAGCCGTCTTCAGCCATGCTTGCTTGACTCTAGTGGCAAAGTGAGCAAGGGAATCCCATCTGAGCATACCCTGCCAACTTAGGGCGAACAAAGAAAAACCAAAGGTGATGATGGACGGAGCGTTGACAATACAAACACTCACCCCCAATCAACTGATCTGGGTTAAACTTTAATCTATCACCGTTCTTTAGCTCACTCCGCCACCCCAGTTCAGACATGGCCATATGCAAATCAATCTGACCCTGTGCCTCATGGGAACAGTCCAGCCCGAACTGCCAAGCCATGTCTTCCCTGGACCGGAATCAAGCTTCCCAGGAACGGTTTCTGGCAATACAGCCGTCTTCAGCTGGGCTTGCTTGACTCCAGTGGCAAAGTGAGCAAGGGACTCATGTCTGAGCATACCCTGCCAACTTAGGGCGAACAAAGAAAAACCAATTGTGATGATGGACGGAGCGTTGACAATACAAACACTCACCCCCAATCAAGTGATCTGGGTTTAATCCATCACCGTTCTTTAGCTCACTCCGCCACCCCAGTTCAGACATGGCCATATGCAAATCAGTCTGACCCTGTGCCTCATGGGAACAGTCCAGCCCGAACTGCCAAGCCATGTCTTCCCTGGACCGGAATCAAGCTTCCCAGGACCAGTTTCTGGCATTACAGCCGTCTTCAGCCGGGCTTGCTTGACTCCAGTGGCAAAGTGAGCAAGGGACTCACGTCTGAGCATACCCTGCCAACTTAGGGCAAACAAAGAAAAACCAAAGGTGATGATGGACGGAGCGTTGACAATACAAACACTAACACCCAATCAACTGATCTGGGTTTAAACCATCACCGTTCTTTAGCTCACTCCGCCACCCCAGTTCAGTCATGGCCATATGCAAATCAGTCTGACCCTGTGTCTCATGGGAACAGTCCAGCCCGAACTGCCAAGCCATGTCTTCCCTGGACCGGAATCAAGCTTCCCAGGACCGGTTTCTGGCATTACAGCCGTCTTCAGCTGGGCTTGCTTGACTCCAGTGGCAAAGTGAGCAAGGGACTCACGTCTGAGCATACCCTGCCAACTTAGGGCGAACAAAGAAAAACCAATGGTGATGATGGACGGAGCGTTGACAATACAAACACTCACCTCCAATCAAGTGATCTGGGTTTAATTCATCACCGTTCTTTAGCTCACTCCGCCACCCCAGTTCAGACATGGCCATATGCAAATCAGTCTGACCCAGTGCCTCATGGGAACAGTCCAGCCCGAACTGCCAAGCCATGTCTTCCCTGGACCGGAATCAAGCTTCCCAGGACCGGTTTCTGGCATTACAGCCGTCTTCAGCCGGGCTTGCTTGACTCCAGTGGCAAAGTGAGCAAGGGACTCACGTCTGAGCATACCCTGCCAACTTAGGGCAAACAAAGAAAAACCAAAGGTGATGATGGACGGAGCGTTGACAATACAAACACTAACCCCCAATCAACTGATCTGGGTTTAAACCATCACCGTTCTTTAGCTCACTCCGCCACCCCAGTTCAGACATGGCCATATGCAAATCAGTCTGACCCTGTGTCTCATGGGAACAGTCCAGCCCGAACTGCCAAGCCATGTCTTCCCTGGACCGGAATCAAGCTTCCCAGGACCGGTTTCTGGCATTACAGCCGTCTTCAGCTGGGCTTGCTTGACTCCAGTGGCAAAGTGAGCAAGGGACTCACGTCTGAGCATACCCTGCCAACTTAGGGCGAACAAAGAAAAACCAATGGTGATGATGGACGGAGCGTTGACAATACAAACACTCACCTCCAATCAAGTGATCTGGGTTTAATCCATCACCGTTCTTTAGCTCACTCCGCCACCCCAGTTCAGACATGGCCATATGCAAATCAGTTTGACCCTGTGCCTCATCGGAACAGTCCAGCCCGAACTGCCAAGCCATGTCTTCCCTGGACCGGAATCAAGCTTCCCAGGACCAGTTTCAGGCATTACAGCCGTCTTCAGCCGGGCTTGCTTGACTCCAGTAGCAAAGTGAGCAAGGGACTCACGTCTGAGCATACCCTGCCAACTTAGGGCAAACAAAGAAAAAACAGGTCCAGGGAAGACATGGCTTGGCAGTTCGGGCTGGACTGTTCCCATGAAGCACAGGGTCAGACTGATGTGCATATGGCCATGTCTGAACTGGGGTGGTGGAGTGAGCTAAATGACGGTGATGGATTAAACCCAGATCAGTTGACTGGGGGTGAGTGTTTGTATTGTCAACGCTCCGTCCATCACCACCTTTGGTTTTTCCACATATTTAAAAGGCCATGAAAAGCCACATAAAATTGCTTTACGTAACCGTATAAATATGCCGGTGGCGCAAAAGTACCGGTAGGGCCTCATAAATGAGGCCTTTAGTTTTTCCACCTGGGCCGAGGGCTTCTTAAAATCAGAGAGGAGACAGGTAAGTGCAGGTAAATGCATATGAAAGGTGGTACAAAGGTGGCTGTTGGTTATTAAATTGTGCTTTGTTATGCCACCTATACCCCTTATACTCCTCCAAAGGGATAAAATATTGAGTATCCCACTTTGTTCTCTGCTGTGGGCTGATGGGGGCACAGGGTGCAGGAGAGTAATCCCGCTGAGGGGGCAAGCCCCGCCGTCCTAGTGCCCCCCACTTCCTCCCCAACAAAGGGGTATTGCGGCTTTGGCCTTACCTTTCTCTACTCCAGCTCATCCTCCTGGCTTTCCCTCTGTCAGGAGCGAGAAGTCAGGCAGGTAATTAGTGGTTGCGGCAGCAGTTGAGGCAGCAGAGGTTTGTCCGGACCTGGCCAGGTTCTGTGACATCAGTTCAAGGCAGAGTGTCGACTGTTGGCTGTTGGCTGTTGGGACGTTCTTCGGTGCCCGACCTCGGCCCCGGCTCACTGGCTCTGCTTTTGTCTCACCCTGCCTCAAGCGGGTGACAGGTGTCATGTCGGGTCGGGATCGGGTTTTGGGGCCGAGCCTGTGGTGCCCTCCTCCACTGACTTTCGCGTCTTCTACCGCACCACGCTTTACTCAGTGAACAACTCGTCATTCAACCTTGCACCGGTCATATGAGTAGAATTACAATTGAGGAGACTCAGGCCCATATTTACTAGATTATCACGCAGCATAGTGCAGCAGCCGCAAATGCTGTGCTTCATGAAAAGAAGAGAGCAGGAGAGCACCATATTCACAGAATTATGGGACTTTGCTCACCTCTCCCTAGTGTGGCACTTAAATGTGCTGCCGTGACCACAAACACACTTTTGCACCATAGTGCAAGGGTGTCACTGTGAGTCTAGCATAGGTTTTGTATGCCTGGTTTTGCATGGCAAGGTTTTGTATGGGGACTGCCCATGCACCACCCATGGAACTTGGTGCTAAGCAATCAGAAGTAGCACTATGTGATGCCTTTCGTTACAATCAAGTGATTTTCCAGTGCAAAACAGGTTTCGCACTGTAAAGTAAATAGGTAAACAACGATTTTCCATAAATTTGCATCACTTTTGTGATGCAAACACAGCGTACAATCTTAGTAAATATGACACACCCCCGGTCTGTGACATTTGTATAGACAAGAATAGCTACAAATGACAAATGAGATCAGAGTCTCCAATCTCCAGCATATGAGACATTTTTTTCTCTGAAAAGTGGAAAGACAGAGATTGATTCCCAATG
This sequence comes from Lissotriton helveticus, assembly GCF_964261635.1. NCBI lineage: Eukaryota > Metazoa > Chordata > Amphibia > Caudata > Salamandridae > Lissotriton > Lissotriton helveticus. The sequence goes on along the minus strand of NC_136061.1, from coordinate 1,262,821,466 downwards.
TATTTTGTGAAATATGAACTAGATATTGTGAGTGCATTGTTTACAAGAACAGATGTATTGCTACAAAAGTTTACTGTTCCAAAAGTGGATACTATATACCTGAATGGTAAAATAAAGGTAAGACTAGGAATGGTTTCGAGGTCAGATACCAAAAAGCTACTTTTGATAAGTGGTCATGAAAAAAGATCTTTAGGGGAGATTGTTGTATCATGTGTATCTATGATACAGAGGGTGTATCTGAAGTTACCAACACAGGATTGTGCTTTCAACATCTGCCATAACAGAGTGACCCAAAGTACGATGCGAAAAAAGAGCTAAAAGCACAGATATTAATTATGTGCAGAAATAGGTATTAAGCCTGTTGGAGGGGTCCGCTCCTATAGTCATAGCCAAGACAAAAGGTGAATGAGCTTTGCGCCTGTTGGATCTTCTATCTTTGAATACAATATGTTAAGTGATAGTCAACTACTTCCTAAGATCCTTGAACAAAATGAGTGGAAAAGGGGAGTGTGGATCCCACATGGAACGTGTGATCTGGTTAATGGCACTGGCACATGATGGACACCAGAGTATTGTGACCACAAACTACTTGTGACAAGATTTGATTTGGGCAGTGGAATTGTTTGTAGGTTATTATTAAATGTGTCAAAGCCCTAACAAACAATGGGCCTCATTCATGAGGCCCTACCGGCAATATTGTGCCACGGATCGTCACTTTTTTGACGATCCGGCTGCTCAATGTGCCACTGGCATATTTATAAAGCCACATGAAGCCATGTTACGTGGCTTTTAATGGCCTTATAATTATGTACCCTTTTCACGCAGAAAATTGCGTGAAAGGGGTGTCCATGGGTGTTGCTGGGAGCGTTTCCAGCAACATCTATGGCTTTTTGACACCGCCCAAGATTTGGAAGAAATCGTAAGTCTGAGGCAGTGCCAAAAACGCATGCTTCCCCATGGGAGGCGTAAGGGAGGCACAACGAGGAGATGGATCTTTAGTCCTCCTCGTTTTCCTCTTTCTATGTGTGCTGCAGAAGAGGAAAAAGCCTCTTGTGCTTGTTTTTGTGCAGGAAGGTTTCCCTACCTGCTCAAAAATAATCATCCCCGCAACGCAAGCACCCTTGCACCGTGGTGCCTGCATTGTCGCACGGCAGCCCATTGTGCGCCGGTGCAGAGGAAAAGGACAGGAATGCATTGTATCTAATGGATATGGTGCATTCCTGCCCTTTTCTTTTGCGGTAGGGCAGCGCAGCAGCAAGGCCTGCTGCACTGCCCTACGACAATAAACCCATAAATGAGGGTCTATATGCTTTGAGATAAAAGTCAATGGTTCCTGTTGAAATTCCCGAAAGAGCCTGAGAGAATCTGGCAATGGATTTCCTCCAGCCAGTGTTGTTTTCAAAGTAGTCAATAGCATTTCTCCTGTTTACTTGGCTGACATTCTAACTTGATACATTCCCATCAATAATCCTTGATATTCCTATTTGAATCTGCTAAAGCAGCCTAAAACTGCATCCTGTTTCTGATTATCTACCTTCTTGGTATGTCTTCATTGAAAACTCCTGCCTCTTGAAATCTGAGCATGCCTGAGAATCAGCCAATTTTAGCCCGGTTCACAGGATTTTCGGGAACTGAAAGTTCATCCGAGCACCTAATGCCCCAAAATTCCATAAGGATGATCAAAGGGGACTGTGTACACGGATAAGCTCAAGAACAGTCAGGTTGCAGAGGGAACTGTGGATCATGATTCTTTGTATTCTTTTGGCACCACATGCTTCTTGAGCACAGTTCAATGCTAAGCTGTGACCCAGGGGATGCAGTTGCACTTCTTCTGGGCATAGTGGGGCAGAATTACAATAACTGGTGCATCCCTGAATATTAGCAGGGATGCGCCAGTTAGTATTCATGACTCAAGAAGGCTATTGCGCCACCATGGATGTGCTGCATTTACAATGCGGCACACTATGGCACAAGGATAGACAGATGCGTGACGCATCTGTCGGCATAAGGGTGACAGAGTGCTGGAGTTGTGTCGGAAGCACGATGCAACTCCAGAACTCCTCAGGGTTGCCCTATACCTAATATGCTGTGTCACTCCTTATGCCTGCTCCAAGCAGGCTTAAGGATTTGACGCAGCGAGTACGTAAAAGTGACTCAGTGAAATCTTGTAAATTTCACTGCGTCACTTTTACGGAGCTTCCTTGCAATGGAACGCCCACCCTGCAAACATTATACCTGACGCAGGTATAATGTAGCGCAGGGCTTTACAACGTGACGCATCTAAATAGATGAGTCACGTTGTAAATATGTTGCATAGTGGCGCATTGTTTGCGCTGCCGCTGCGTCACAAAAGTGATGCAACGGCCGTGTCAAAGTGTCGCATGGGGCTTGCAAATCTGCCCCAGTTTGCCTTGAGTTGAGAGCACAAGGAAACCTCTTTCAGTTGTACTATGGTTAGCTCCTGCATGGTCCACACTGATCATCACTCCAATTGCTCTCAGACCAGGGATATGGTTGCAAAATATCTTGGGACTATTTACGGGCAGCCGAGGACACACTCTGCGGTGGCATGGGCTCACCACAGCTTCAAGGAGAGCCTGCGACGTTCTTGCTGCAGGTTGACAATATGTCATGAGGGTCAATTTTGACAGTTCTTCCCCAAGCAGATGCATCTGGGCTTCTTCAAATGGACAGACTCCTCCTGCAGGAACACCTCGAGCATCCCTCTCTCCTCAGCAGGCCTGACAAACTCCTTTACCGAAGCAGACTCTCAGATTCTGCCAGTAGATAGTTGCAGTTGTCTACAAGGAATTTCCCCTCACATCTGAAAAGCTGGTTATCATGGACACTGGCCCTCGATCTCAGTTTTTTCTCCAACATCCTGCAGTGTGCCACCTTCACTGGTCAGTGAGAAATCGTAGGACAATCACTGGCAGTTTTAGTCCTTCTCATATATTTCTTTCGCAGACATGGTTTGCGTATTCTTGCATGTGCTCTTTTAGAATCAGTTTCAGGCAGTGTTTTTAACATTGTGTGTCTCTCTTTTTCCATAGCAGACATACTCTTTGTCTCCTGGTGATTGCAGCCAGCAGGATGAGCCGGAATCTCATTGTGAAATAAACAGATCTGCTATGTTTCCAAGATTTCATAATTCCAATGGGGCCAGAATTTGCAGTTAAAGGCCCAAATAGAATTAAGAGGCCACTCAAATGAGGGACATTTTTCAGCAGTACAACAGACTGTTATCCTCAGGTGTGGCTTGAAGCAAGGAATCTTGCATTTAGACCTGGTCTGTGTTACATATTCTGATGTTGAATTTGAAAAATTCATAAAGAGGTTTTCTCCAACCCTCTATGCATTTTTAGAGTTGTTTTCTGTTATTGGTGATTCTTCGTGTATGGTGGATGGAAAGAGACAATTTTTATTGAATACACTAAATGTTCTTGAAACCACATTGTTGAGTGGAAACAGATGCAGGCAAAAGTGGTGTACAAAGGATTCAAGCAGTATAAAATGAAGAATCTAAGAATGCGACAGACTAGGAGAATGAGATACAGTTCCACAAAGACATTCAGAAATTGGGAATGATTTTAGGAGGATGCTTACATTTAGACCTACTAACTCAGGGGCTTATTTATGGGCCCTTGCTTCAGTTTTGCACCGCCAGTGCATCACTTTTTGTGACGCACCAGCTGTGTAAAAAATGGGCCATGTTGCTCCATATTTACAAAGTGACGCATCTTGGTAGATGTGTCACTTTGTAAACCTCCTGTGCCACATTATACCTGCGTCAGGTATAATGTATGCAGGGGGGCGTTCTGACGCAAGATAGGGTCGTAGAAGTGAGATTTCACTGCGCCACTTTTAGGACGCAAAAGCGTTAATATCTTACGCCTGCCATGGCAAATGGAGAATTTTGGACGCATAAGGTGTTTTAAAGTGTCGACGGCTTTTCGATCCTTTAGGGCAGGGGTGTTCAAACTGTGGGGCGTGACCCCGAGGGGGGCCGTGGAGCGATGCAAAGGGGGTCGCGCCTTCACTGTGTCACTTCTGCCCTGGCCTCCAGGGCTTCAGCCCCCCTCCTCCCCCATCCTGCGCTCGGCTGGGCAGTGTCTGGAGTCTTATCTCCGGCCCGAGTTTTTCACAGGTCTTTAAAGACCATTAGCGTATTTACATGCCTTTGTTAACTGATTACCAAAGCTTAGTTTTTTTATGGTTCCAGTACCCCCTGGGCCCCCACTCTGCCTATTCCTTACATTTGTATGTTTACACTTACTGCTGTAGTGTGAGAATGCATTTAATGAAAAGAAATATAAAGTTGGGTTGCCAAAAGAAACATGCCTGCTATGTGTTGTTTAAAGATCCTGCAGAGACCTGCTCTTGACACTAAATTGAGTTATAAATAAAAAAGTATGTATTAATTAGTTATGTGACTTTTCTGTCTTTATTCTCTTTAATTATTAGTCATGGATCATTGAGGCATCCCTAGAACACAATTAAAAGTGCTTTCTATTTATATTTGCTGTTCTAAGTATTCACAGATCAGTGCAAAAAATACAGCTGTAGGTGACTGCTTATTTCTGGGCCATCAAAATAATGAGCTGGTAACCCTAATCATTAGACTGGAAGTTTGTTGCAGGATCAGCACATTATTTATTTCCTCCACCCTCGAACCCTGATTAATGCCATTATAGCAATAGTTTAACTTATATCTGAAACCCTACGCTTCAAGTTTCTGGGAATGCACCCTGCTTTCAGACTACTCACTTCTCATTCTCGCCTTCACTTTCACGTTCACCCTGCACTCCCAGCGATCACAATGCACTCACACTGATCACCATGCACTCATAGCGATCACCATGCACTCATAGCGATCACAATGCACTCACACTGATCACCATGCACTCACACTGATCACCATGCACTAACAGCAATCACAATGCACTCACACTGATCACCATGCACTCACACAGCTCACCCTGCACTCACACTGATCACCATGCACTCACACTGATCACCATGCACTCACACCGATCACCATGCACTCACACCGATCACCATGCACTCACACCATTCACCCACTCACCCTGCACTCAGTAATCACAATGCACTCACACTGATCACAGTGCACTCACACTGATTGCCATGCACTCACTCCCTGTATGGTCCTGAAGAAATGCTAGGGGTAGCATGAAACATGTTGACTATTCACTGAACCAATCCTCATTATAGGTTGGTTAACAGTGATACTCACCCCACTTTTAATATACCTGCCTAGGAGCATAATAAATATGTTGAGGCCCACTAAGCACGGTATTTTTAATTCACTCACACCCCTCCACCACTTGTCTGCACAACACATAGTCTTTCACATAAAAGTGCTCCTGCGTAGTTCGTGAGTCGTAGCACGCCCCTTTTCGTAGAGAACTGGGATGGCCTCAATGATGAAGCATGTCACCGTGGGGCAACCCCGGTGAGTGAGGGGACCCTAGAAAGAAAATTGTCTTTCTTGTAAGGTTTCACTGATCATTGAAGTCAGTTTCCATGACATGAGCTAGGTCTCGGGACCCAGTACTCTGGATTCCTACTTGTGCATCAAGACTTTGGAGGGCGACATAGTCTCTCATTCCTCCTTCTCCCTCTGTTTTATATCTGCCATGCACTCACAACATTCACCCACTCACCCTGCACTCACAGTGATCACAATTCACTCACACTGATCACAATGCACTCACATCATTCACCAGCTCACCCTGCACTCACACCAATCACCATGCACTCACACCATTCACCCGCTCACCCTGCACTCACAGTGATCATAATGCACTCACACTGATTACAATGCACTCACACTGATCACAATGCACTCACACTGATCACCATACACTCACAACATTCACCCACTCACCCTGCACTCACAGTGATCATAATGTACTCACAGTGATCACAATGCACTCACACTGATCACCATGCACTCACAACATTCACCCGCTCACCCTGCTCTCACAGTGATCACTCTGCACTAAAAATTCACTTGCATTGTTCACTCTGTACCTCACCCTGCAGTCACACGAGCACACTTCTCACCCTGCACTCATGTGACACTTCACTCACCTGTCACCCCCTTACTGCTCAATCTGTAGCTCACTCAAACAAGGCCATCACTAACCATGCACTAATTCGTCCCACTCTGCACTTACAGCCGAACTCAAATTCATATGGTCACCTCACTCACCCTGCAGTCACTCCTTTTACCCTACTCTCACACTGTTGCATTGCTCACCGTGCAGTCACATGGGCACTCTTGTCACCCACACAATGCAGAAGGTTAAAGTGCCTGGTACAAAGAAGATGTACCATGCACATCACAGAACTGAGTGTGAGTAAACTTTGAGTAGCGCTATAAAAAAAATGGGTCTAGTGGATCCCCTGCTTCTGCCTATTATTTACATTTGTAGTGCGCTACTGTGACCAAAAGGTGTCCTGGGGCTAATAACCATCTGCCTGCAATGTGAGAGAGGGATCCGGGGTTGGGAGAGGAGAGAAGATAGGGATGGAAGGAAGGGGGTGAGAGGAAAGGGGCATGGGTAAACTGCTTAACTCTGCACAAGACTGCCACGGTTTGAATGCACCCTTGCTGCTCCCGGCCATGGCCAGGTGAGCTTCTAATGTGGCAGCGCGTATTCCTGCGGATTGGGAGGCCCTTCACAGAGGTTGACTAGACATCTTTCTGATGTTAATTGTTGTATTTTGGTTATAAACTGGTACTGATGGGGTGAAATCTTTCCTCAGTATTACTGTGTTTAAAAAAATTCTAAATAATAAAGCAATGCTACCCCAAAATATGCAGCATCACAGAACATCATTTACATTTTCTACTCACACAATTTAGTCAAGCCTGTCGCATAATTTGGTCCTCACCTTCCTCATAACCTAGAGGTTTAGAAATGTTTGTCAGGAGGGGGTCCTTACGCTTGAAAATGTTGACAGGGGGGTCTCGGCATCCAAACGTTTGAAGACCTCTGCTTTAGGGTAATGTGGGGATCATCATCAGGACATGGAATATTATGCCTGTTCAGTAGAGCCTTACTAACCTGTATTTCCGGAGGCGGGAATAGGGGGCAGAGTCAATGGCGGCTTCAACGGAGGATACAGGATAACTCGATCACGGTGGACTTGAGGGAGTCGCGTGTGCATGCTCCGGCGGCACAGTGGACGAATTCGGGATGAAGTAATACAAGCAATTCCAAGTGAAGCAATTCTATGTCCCGCCGGACATAGAATCCCGCTATTCAGCTTGCTTCATCCCGAATTCAGCCACTGTGCCGCCGGAGCACGCACATGTGGCTCCCTCAAGTCCACCGTGATCGAGTGCAGAACCGGAACATCACTTTTTTGACGTTCCGGTGGTGCAATCTGCCCTGGCATATTTATAAGGCCACATAAAGCCACTATACATAGCTTTTCATGGCCTTGTAAATATGTGTCCCTTTCACCCAGAACACTGCATGAAAGGCGCGTTCCATGGGTGTTGCTGTAGGTGTTCCCATGCAACACCCATGGAATTTGACACATTTCCAGATTTGCGAGAAACAGTAGACCTGGGAATGCGTCAGAATCTAATGCCACCCCAGGGGTGGCGTTGGGAGGTGCAACGAGGAGAAATGTTTTCATTTCTCCTCGTTTTTTCATTTTTCTATATGTGCTGCATTTTGCAGCACAAATAGAAAGAGGAATTCGCCTGAATTGTGCGAAAGGGTCTCTCTTCCTGCACAAAATCAATCAGTCCTGCAACGCAGGCATCCTTGCACCATGGTGCAAGGGTGCCTGCATAGGCACACAGCAGCCTATTGTGTGCCGGCACTGGGGAAAAGGACAGCAATGCACAATATCTTATAGATATGGTGCATTGCTGCCCTTTTCTTTTGGCATTCAGCAGCACAGCAGGATTCCTTGTGGCGCTGCCCTACGTCAAAACCTCAACCTACATGTCTAGTCAAATGAATTGAGGCCTATGCCGCCACGTGTCCCTAATGTAAAGAAACTCAGCATTAAAATCAACAGTTCCTTAAGTATTACAGATCAAATTTCCACGTTGGAGAAATCCAGTTTCTTTTAACTTCATTCTCTAAAGGGCATTCTCCAACTATTCAACTTTTCTCCGAAATGTAAGATACTGAATCTATCCATGTTGTCTCGACTGGATTATTGTAATTCCATTTGGTAATCCCATTGTACCATGTGCGTAGACTGCAAATACTTCAAAACTATGCCTTCGGGATTGCAATAGGCCTCCAAGCCACAGACCATGGGGCAGATTTATCAAAACTTTGATGCAGCGCAGCAAGCCACCTTGCTGTGCCGCGTGAAAAAGAAATGGCAAGAATGCGCTGAATTTAACATTATACAGGGCATTCCTGTCATTTCGTTGAGCTGGTGCACAAACTGCTGCCTAGCACCAATGCAGGTCCCCTTACACCATGGTAGAAGGGTGCCAGCATTGCAGACAGGATGAAATGACAACCTCCTGCACAAGAACAATTGTCTGGACATTTTCCTCTTTTTATGTGTGCTACAAACTGTAGCACATCTAAAAAGAGGAAAAAAACAAGGAGAAATAAAGATATTTTTCCTCGTTACACTTCACTTGGGGAGGCGTAGCATTTTGACACATTCCCATATCTACCAGTAATGGAAAATCTGGAAATGTGCCAAAATCCATGGAAGATGTGTGGGAACACCCACGCTCCACTCATGCAATGCCTTCCTAGAGCAGAGTAACGAAACACATCAATTTGCGGGGCATTGCGTCACTTTAGATCTACCAAGCCATACAGGGCCACGCAAGGTGGCCTTGCGTGGCTTGATACGTCTGACTTAGTAGTTGCATCGTCCTTGCACCCAATTACGTGGCACAATGGCAATGCAACTGAATGATAAATCAGCCCCATATTTACCAGTCTTTCATCCTTGCACTGGCTTTCGGTGAAGCAATGTATTCTTTTGAAATCATTGTAGGTGGTACATAAACAGTCGACCATCAACATCGTTCACCCTTATACTACGGATTTAACTGCCTTAAATCTTAGAATCCGAAACCGCTAAAGGTTCCAAGGGCAAAGCCACCTCTGTGGTTGGCACCACCCACTGGAATTCTCTTCTTACTTATCTTTGAGTATAATGTAACCTTCAGACGTTTTATAAACTTTTGAAACCTGATTATTGCCCACAAATTTGGTACTTTTGGCACCTTAATTTTATTGTTGGTGTGTGTGTGTATTTTGTAGTGGAAATTAGTTTACATTATTGACTAGATTCAACTTTCTCCCTTAAATCTTTGGATATCAATCTGGACAAAGGAAGAGCTTGGTTTAAATAGAATAATATAGCAAGATTGTCTAAAATTGGACACCCCTTTCTGATCCAATAGCTGGCCTCTATTTCCCACAATATGATGTATTTAGGGATGCCCGATTTTTATGCTAACCCCTGCACTTTAGTCAGCTCTGATCGAAAATGAGTTTTTGCGGCATTTATTTGGCAAGAAGGCAGCAGACCGGTAGAATTCTGCAATGTTGAAACTCTCAGTTAGGCATGCGTATTTAGTGAAAACTGTTAGTAAGTTAGAACCTTATTTGACCTGGAACATGACTCGACATCACGTCTATTAACTTATTTCAGGCTGAACTTATTTCCGCGTTTAGATATTTTTAATCATGGTTGTTTTAAGGATTGGGATTTGCCCCTATGTGACTGTGATAATGTCTCGGCCAATGACACATTACACATTGCTATGATTTTCTCAAAATACAATACCCTATGCTATAAGTTTTTGCGACCAGTTTTAAAACTAATGAACTTCACTCAAGTCTGGCCGGCTTTACTTTATTTACAGTTTTTAGATTCACCCACAGTGTGTTTCTTTCTCATACGTTTTCTCTCTGGGTTTTCAATCAAGTGTATTTATGTGGGTGACAATTTCTGTTCTTTTTAACTGACTTGTCTTTTATGATTTTATTTTTTAAATCGAATAAAGATTATGATGATGATTGTCTAGTGGTTTTTTTTTCACTGCCAAGAAACCCAATTTGGGGTTAGACGAGCTCTGTAAATCCCACCAAATAAATAAATAAATTTAATGTGCTGTGGTGCAATGGATACAAAAATGATGTATCTTTGGTAACGACATTTTCGGTGGAGACATAAACTTCCAGGCTTCAGACAAGTCCAGAAAACTGGTTCAGACGCCACAAAAGCGACCAATGCAGCACATAAAACAAGTTTGTATACCATAGCCTTTTACTAATCTAAGCACTAGCTCATCAGAGAAAAGTCGGGCAGTGATAAATCTTTGGGAAGTTTACGTATTCACCAGAAATATCATTACTGAATGTAAGGATATTTTTCTTTTAATAGACACATCTTCTCACAAATTGCTCATTATAAGACTGAGTAATGCAGGAAACCCAAGGAAATCATGCAATACAGCTTGAGCAAGGTGTTTATCACTGCACACCTGAGAAATGAGAGACTAGTGTTGGCACTGTAGGCAAGGATCACCATGTAGCTGCCCAGCAGATGTTGGCAATTGGAATGCTTCTGGAAATAGCTTTGGAAGCAGTCAAACCCCTAGTGGAATAAGCACGAATGCCCTCTGGGGTGTCTTTCTTGTTCTTGGCATCGCAGATTTTGATTCAACATATCAGCCAACATGAAATAGTGTGTCTGTTCACTGTCTTGCCCTTTTTAGCTTCATCTAAACCTACAAAGAGTTGATTGTCAACTTGGTCTTGTTGGGAGCGGTCAATGAGAAGTTGTAGTGCACTTCTGGGGCCTAGCGTAAACAGTTGTTCCTGCTCTTTAGTCAGATGTGGAAGAGAAAATAAAGATGAAAGGGTGACAGACTGGACCACATGTGATGCAGCTATCACATTGTGCAAGAAGGATGAGAAAATGGACCAACTAATCTAAGTAGAAAATTGTTAAGGGTGGATGAACCAATAAGGCCTAACGTTCTCTGACCCTAGAAGTAACAGACACCAACTGAACTGTTTTAAGAATAAATCTAACCAGGCAAATGTGCATTGGCTTAAAAGGAGATGCTAACAACAAAGTAACTGCAAGAATCATGTCCCACTAAGGTGCAAAAAAAAGAAATGTGAGAAAACAAGCAAAGCAAATCTATTAGAAACCATGCCACAAGTCGAAATATAAACATAGAAGAGTGGTTAGGAAGACACATAAATGCAGACAGTGCTGCCAGGTAGCCTTTAACTATAGCCGATTCCAGAGTCTGCTCTGTGCTGGAGGGAGACAGGTGACTGAAGGCCGAATGTGAACAAATCAAGGTGCCAGAATCTCCTCACACTGTCTGGGGCAATCAGAATAAGCTGCGCCTGATCCTCCCACACATTCCTCAGTACTCTGGACAGGAGTGGGATTAGCTACCAGATTACAGCAGGCCCTTACACCAGTTGAACCTTAAATCTTATCGCAGGGACCCATCTGGCAAGAAGTGTATAGCACAGTACTGAGGTCATTGCCTGTGTCAGGCCTTAGTAAAGAGATCAATGAATGGAAAAGCTAATCTAAAACAGATTGCCTCTGTTATTTCCGGGTGTAGTTCCCATGTGTGGACCACCAGGGAGTGACGAATGAGGCCATTCGCCTCTCATACTGAGAGAACCTCTGAGATGGGCCATTACTGGGATGACTTCTGTTGCTGTGCCTATGCCCACATGCGAGCTTAGGCTCTATTACCGCACACCACCCTTTTGTTCTTATAATGGATGCTTGTGGTGTTGTCCATAAGAATATGGATGTTGCACACTTAAATGCAAAGTAACACAGCTTTAGAAAAAAGGAGTGCCTGCAGTTCCAGAACATTGATGTGCAGATGGTCTTCTGACACACACCAATGACCCAATGTCTCCATGTTGCCCGGATGATCACCCCAGCCAGCAAGGACGAATCCATGACAACAGTAACCTCAGCCTGCAGAGGGCTGCATGGACGACCTTTGAGAATGTTGGAAGGCTTTATCCACCAGTGCAGATCATGATGCACTAACTGGAAGCTTCACTGCTGAGCTGAGAGACTTTATGGGTGTTGCAGCCAATGCCTCCCCAGACACCACTGGATGGCTTTCATCTGCCACCTGGCAGCTTTCATCTGCAACCTGGCATGAGGCACCAACCAAATGCATGAGGCCATGAGACCCAGCGAGTGTAAGATCTGCAGCACCTGGATTAGAACTTGAGTCAGAAATATCAGAATCATCGCCCAATATCCATATCCTCTAGTGATGAGGAAAGGTCTTCATAAGAGGTACATCTTAAACCGCCTTAATATTGGTCAGTTTCTGTGTTAGAATGAGGTAATACTTCTGTACATTTATTTTCCACTGGGATGTTGGTGGATCAGCATCAGGGACTCCACCAGTCAGTCATCCAAATACAGGAACTCATTGTCTTCTGACCTTGGCAGCGAAGAACCTGTGACTGCCTGGACCTCCATAGAGATGTGTGGGTCTGTTGTTAGTCTGGATGGAAGGACAGCAAACTGAAAGTGTTGGGACCCCACCTTCAACTTCAAGTAGCACCTCTGGTTGGGGAGTACTGGGGAATGAAAGTAGGAATCCTGAGGTCCAGGGAATGACAACCAATCTTACAAGTTCAAAGTCAACAGGACCTGGCTCAGGGACAACATCTTGAATATTTCCTACCATAAGAAGAGGTCCAGAAGGTGGAGGTCCATGGTAATGGCCTCAGGCATCCATCCTTCTTGTGTTCTATACAGTAAAGGGAGTAAAATCCAGTGAACTCACTTTTGGAGGCTCCACTTCCATTGCTCCTTTGTCCAGCATGGCTTGGTGTTTCACTTCCTGAATCGAGGCATGAGCCAGCAAGCATGCTTTGTAGGAAGGGGGTGTGGTGGTCTGGGCAGAGCAAAAGAAAGGAATGGCATAGCCACAACAGATCTCATGGATCACGCAGTGGTCCAGAGTGATCGCCTCCCACTAAGGGACAAAAAGAAAGACCCTACACCTCACCAGAAGGTGATGCAAGGGAGAGGAGTCAGAGGGATTTCGAGGGGGCAGAAGCCACAGATGTTGCTGGGGTCTTAATCTGCTGCTGGTGCTGCTGCTGCTGGTGATGCCTTCTGGATCCATCACTGCCTTAAAGGGAGTGGTTTAGTTGCTGTGGCATTTGGATGACCTAAGAATGCTGCTGTTGCAGGATACAGCTCCAGACTTCACACAGAAAATCCAATAATGTTGGTGAAATTGCTGAGCAGATGAAACCAGGCCCCGGATATGGGCCATAGCTAGCCCTGCCATTCTTGAAACTTTACAAGGATGAGTCGACCTACACTCCGAATACCCTTTCACTATCAAACAGTATGTTCAGTAACAAAGGTTAGACATCTCCTGAAAAAATGAGTGGGGTGCATTGAAATGCGCCAATGTAGCCTGACAGCCTTACTCGAAGACTGAAAACTCCACCTCAAGGCAGATGAATCTAGGCCACCACTCACCAGGTCATAGGACAACATCCTCCTAGGTTCTGGCAGATTGACAATCATAAGTTTTACTAATTCCTATAAGGCATGGATGTATTGGCCTAAAAGGTAGCTGGCAGTAGTTGAGTGGATGGGCCATAATGCCCATTCTGGGTGAGCTAGAGGAAAAGAATTGAGTTTGTGCTTCAAAGACACTGTGGGAAAAAACAGTCTCTCCGGTGATGACTGACAGGAAGTGTGACTCACCAACAGCAGGCCTATGGCATCTGGTAAAAAGAGTTTCTCTCCTGCATCCATTACAAGGTCCAGGAGAACCTCACTGAATAGAAGAAGGGACTCTGTAGAAGCTGTGGAGGATTGCAAGCTTTTTTGTCAGAATGATAGACTTCACTTTTGCAAAAGGCAAAATAAACTCCACGTTCTCTATCACCTTCAATACAACTGTTGTAAAAAAAAAGCCCGCCATCTCCAAAGCAAGGCGAGAGGAGTGGGAGATGCCCTTTATAGAGAAGAATGCATGCCACAGCCATTTAGAAAGTCCTAGTAGATGTAGGCATCAAAGTGACATGAGCCAAGCATCTGCACCAAGTGGGCAAACCTTTGGACTCCGGAGAGTGCTCACAATAGGGTTTGATATTAAAATTAGGACAATACTTTCCGCTCTTCATTGGCACCATAATCAGCTCCTTAAGCATCATTGTCATAAGTTTCAAAATCAGCACTAAATTCCTGAGCAAATGGGGGAAGACTTCCTAGCCAGTTTTGAATTAACAATATATGCTATTACTGAAAAGCATGGAGGTGCGTCATTGTGATGAGTAGGCCGGAGTTACAAAACCCAAAGGGAATGTATTCCCTTTGGGGAGAAGCTCACAGGGCTGTGGAACCATCCTATAAAGATCAAGAATCATTGGCTGGAAGGCCCCGACCTGTGCAGTATAGGCCTATGGAACAGAGAATTTGGCCATTTTTTGGCACAAATGGATTGCTCTATATTGAGGGAGAGCCACTTCCCGGGGAATAAGAGGACTTCTTGTTACTATAGTGCTTTTTCTGTGGGACGATCTCTTACAATAACTTTCCATGAGTGAGGGTTCCAATTGGAAGTCTCCCTACAGGCCTTAGGCAAAAATAAATGGATTTTCCAGAGACATTTTAAAGCATGAGAAAAGTGATTGTTTGCCCAGGGCCCCCACTTTCCATGGGTTGCCCTGGAACTCACCACTCATGAGTGCTTAATTTAGCGGAAAATGAGCAATAAATTGAAAGTTCTTCCAAACATTAAGCCCCATAATATGGCCCAGCCAGGGTCCCAAAAATAACACTGGGCTTATCACTAGCTGGTGGTCTTCAAATTCATAGAGTGGCAGCAATTGCAGGCTGTGGCATCATGTCCTGACCACAGACACCATATACAATCTTCATGGGATATCTTCTGGAAGCACCCAGCCCAAGGTTTAAAGTTTGAGACACTGTAGAAAATCCACCTTTTCTGCACAGTCACTCTAGATTTTTTGTCTCCTGCTGGACTCTATATTTTTATTGGTTTTAGAACTCTGTGTACTTTACCCCTGCTAACCAGTAGTAATGCCTGTTCTCTCCTTTTAAACATGGTCAAATTAACGTACACCTAGTTGATAAATCTAACTTGCCTATAAATCTCCAGTATATGGGGCAAAATGTGTCTAGGGTCTGCAAGTTAAATGCCACTAATGGACTGCAACACCTATTGTACCATCCACTATAGTGGCAGTGCAAACATAGATTCAGGTCTACCCTTTGTAGCTTGACTGTAGCAGTGTAAAAACTGCACCTCAACCTGTCAAAATAAACGCTATTGACAAGTCAAAATCTGCCTTTTAAATAGTAATGTCATCCCTATGTAGGCCTTGAAGTCCACAGGGCAGGGTGATTGGTTTTTAAAAGTAGGACATGTGGAAATGTAATGTTAAAATGTCCTTACAGTGACTAGCACCCAAAAGCTACACTTCACTATGGATGTTCTATTGGTACTATGTAGAAAACTAGAGTACAGATGAAAATCTTAATACTATATCTCAGAGATGGGGACTAGCTAGAAGAATAATTGAGCAACAATTTTAATATTTATTAAAAATCCAATTAAATTGTGAAGTCAGATTTTTCATAAATATTAAGAAAAATAACTTTTACAACCTTTAAGTTACCTTTTCACTGCTCGAAGCTCCTGGAAGATCATTTAAATTTGCTTTCCAACTTCTACAGCCACTGATTAGCATTTGAATAGGTGTGGAAAAGGTGTGAACTATTTCCCAGAACTATGAAATAGGTCATTGCGATTGGCAGGTTGACCTGAATGGGCAAGGATAACTCCTTTGAGCTTAGCCTAAGGGCGGGGTCTGTGAGCATCCTTTTCGACATTTCAGTGCCAAATCCTGCTTGAGTGGCAAGGCCTGCATTACAGCTCTGCTGGATTTACATATAACACTATGGGTTGCACTTGAAAGGAAGGAAACAGGATACCAAGCCAATTCTTGTGCCCACTATCAGGTTGCTGAAAAACTTTTGTTTTAGCAGAGATCTGTCTCTTGGTCTATTAGGCTATAATGGGTGCGTCAAACAAGGTGTTGGTGTTAGATGTCGAAGGACAGTAAGATTACCATACCACACTCCCCACTCAGGGGGAGGATGTGGCCCAATGGCCAGAGATGCTGACTTTGGAGCTGGGGGACCAGGTTCGAGCAATGGCATCTGCCCAACATCCTGTGATTCTGGGCAAATCACTTAATATCCCCTTGCCTACAAATGAATGTGTACTGGAGTAACTTAACTGCTGCTCATGTAAAGCGCTCCAGTACCTCCGGGTTGAGTTTGAGCTATATAAAACTGCTCAAAAAGTAAAAAACCTCACACCTCCAGAGACCAAGTTTAGTGTGGGACATAAAGTTCTAAGTCAGAAGATAACATATTTGATCAGGATGATCCTGGTTGATGTCTCCGACCTGTGGGCCATTACAGCCAGCCTCAAATTGCTCCTTTGTCCCGGTCTACCAGGACCATTGGCGTGTTGTGCTTCCAGGAGCTATTCCTACTTAAAACTTTAAAAATTCATATCTCCTGTTCCACTTATTGAATTTGCATAAATACTTTTGCATCCGCTTAAGTCAAGCTTGTCTGCTCTGTGACATAGCTACCAGGGGGTGAGCTCAGATTGATGTAATGACAGTGAGAGTTCACACCAACAAATGTAACATCTTCCCCAGCCCGGGAATTTCACCAATGACTATGCCACGCACGGAGTTTAGTATAACTCGTCTTTATTCTGCTGCAGGTAACCGCAAGCTCAACATTCTATACCTGCATTCAATTCACTACGCTCCAATGCTTACGTCACAGTTCTACGGAGTCCATCAGGAGCCACAAGCGTTCCACCATTACATACTCACACAACACCACAGCAAGGGTTGCAAATAATTTTGAGGTGGGTATTCATCCAACCTGAATAATAATCCAATTTTTCACAGGCACTTTCAAGAGACGTCTGACCTACTAGTTGTTGTCTGAGGAATTTGTCAGTGAGATTCCAAGAGAGAGCTTTGGACCACGTCGATGAGGCATGGAAAAAACAGACTGACTTTAGTGTGCTTGTTGGCATCTTTTATGCTCTATTGATCACGTGTCCACAGACAGAATTGCAGCTGAAGCTGTGTGACAGTGGTGGAGAATCATTGCTCCAGAAAAATTGTCCAGACCAGTTTGAAGCCTGGAAGTGGTATTCATAAGGTGAGGAATCTGCGGGAAGATGTATGGATAAGAAATGTTTGTTAGAAATACAAACACTAACACAGCATACGCTAATGTTGCACTGCACATACCATCCACAAACATGCACATCTATATAAGTTCCCAATACATCATTTGAAGACTCATTTGTACACCTATTACACATATTCACAACACACTATTCTAACACCGACTGCATCCTTCAACACAGACCAAAAATGAATTGGCAAGACATTCAGAAACTTGTGCATGTGTACCCTTTTCAAATCGATTGAACGAGTACACACAGATATAATATGCCTCTGTTTGATGTTCTGAAACGTAGACATACACCATAATAAATGTTTGTGCGTATAATGTATGTTCAGAGTAAGGCCTCCATTAACCCTTACCATTCGTCGGATGGCCCCCGGCCGTTTGACGTCACAGTGGGCGTGTGCGGAGGTCAGCCAGGGGCCGTCTGAATCCCGCCCACTCATTATTTTGCCCACACTGCGGGCGGTCAATGGGTTAAAAGAGGCTATGAGCCTTTGATGGAGGTGGTGATGTAGGGCTGGTAACAGCAGTAACTGGCCATATCGGTATTTTGAGATGTGTGGTAAAACAACAAACCTAGGCATAGGCTTCTGAAAGGACCAAAAATCTCGAGGTCAAATAGTGTAGGCAAAAATAAGAATTACCAGGGGAATTGAAGCCCCAGCTCATGATTCCTCAGATATTTCTGCTTTCTGTACAGATTCGGAGCTTCTAACTTGCAATCCAGTGGTAACTGCCACACGCAGGGGTTAATGGAACTGCCCTTACTGGTAACTCTGTAGGAGGCATAGGGGTTGGGGGAGGTGGGAAGGGAGGTCTGGAGTTATGGAAGAATTACTAGGTGACTTGTAATGAGGGCCCAAGTAAATCTACATTGAGTACTCAATGACTCTACATTGAAAATTAAAAAAAAATAATCAAAATTAAAATTCCAAGGAGTCTTAATTCGTCCTTGGTTACTGATATTACGGAAAAAAACAAATCCGCTAACAAATATAGCTGGTCCCCGAAGTCTACGTTAAAATACACAACTTAACACATACATACACAAATAAACAAAGACACACAATATGAAAAAACACCCATAGGCCAATGATAAACATAATCAGAAACAATTCATGACATCAATACCGAAATAGAACTGCAAACAATACATACCAAAATAAACATAGAAACAGAACACTTCAAGAAATACACCAAGCGAACAAATCCATCACACTACACGATGCAAATAAAACACTCAACATTGCTTGTAACATTTATAATCCTTTTTATCAATTGGTATATTAAGCGTGTATTGCAACCTATATGTACACACACACACACACACACACACACACACACATATATATATATTGACGAAAGCCAGCATGGCCGAAACGCGTTTGTCTGCCGAGGGAGCGGAATAAAGCTATTTTTGAAAATAAGCATGGAGTAGTGTGCACCACGCCTTTCTTGTCGGAAAAGTGCTTTTGAAAAAAAAAATATATATATATATACATATACATATTTTGTATGGATATTTATACATATATATATATTTATGTCAGTTTATGTATATTTTGGGTTGCCACATTATATGCTAGTTTCTTTTTCCTCTTAGTGAATTAGATCAACTCTGTAACTGATTTTTGTAAAAGACTAAAGAATACGTAACTACAGTATGAGAGAAACAACCCACTGTTCCGTCGCGTTATTCCTTCTTTCTTCCTGCAGCAGGGTGTGTCAGCACGTTCAGGAGAGTTTCTTGCCATCATGCCTCCGGGCCATGTACTTAGTTTCGCTCTCGAACACATTTTTAAGCCCTGGAATGTGTAATCTGGTGTACTGCAATTTCAATGACACGCTGTACATAATGGCGGGAACCGAACACGCCTAGGAGGCTGCGGTGTCACAACAGCCCATGACGCCGGTGCACGCCCCGCCCTTTCTTCCGTCTTTATCACATTACACCCCTGCTTGGCTTGTGGGCAGCTGACTCGGTTCCAGCCGTGTAATCCTTTTAGTGATATCACCTGGGAGTTCACCTCCGCTGTTAAACCACAGTGTCTCATAACGTAAGGTGCAGCTGAAAGGTAGGCCTACCTGCCTAGGCGCTGATCTTTGGGGGGAGGGCACAGGGCAGGCCATGAAATGAGTAATTTATCCCTATGGAGCCGGTGAAGCCAGTTGGTCTGGACCTCTTTATACAAGCTCCATTTCAGGCTGGTAAGAAGAAGTGAGTATAAATGCCGGATAGTGAATGCTTGGGAATTTCCAGCAGCTCAACACTTGCCTATATTTGTGTTGCGATCTACGTAGTAACAGGATGTGCCACAAAATACCCAGTCGCAGGGGTCACAAAATGACTTGTGTATTTGATTTGTTACTAACACAGGGATGGTAGCCTGCAAGAAACATCAAACCACCATGCATCTCTCCACATTTCCGAACGGAAACCATTTTTTTGGCAGCAGCGGCCGGCACAGGTAAACACGGCGAGGCAGTGGGGCGGGGTGGGAGGGGGTAAGTCGACATACAACAGAATAGGTATAATTAAATAAATCAATAAATACTTATTCTGTCGTCTGTCGGTTTCCCCCCTAACGCGCCCTGCATGGCTCACCGCCGCACCGCGTTTACCTGTGCCGGCCGCCGCTGTTTCTAGGTCTTGCGCGACAGTTCAGCCGATCCTGACTTTATGTGACAACAGAAAAATCACTTTAAAAGAAAGGGACTTTGGCTTATGATGTTGATTTCCTGCAGTTTAGATTTTGATTGGAGAGAAGCTATGTGCTTCAATTCAAAAAGCGTGCTTTTTGTCTTGGGGGGAAAGTTGACGCTCACTACTTCAGGACTGAGTTGGTTATTGTGACAAACCATTGTTCCAGTTTATAGGCCTGATTTGCTTATTATGAAAAGTTACAACAATGGAAGTGGGCCTAATTTATTTATTGTAAAAAACATCTTAAAGGTAATATGCGGCAGCGGATGGTGGGACACGGTGGGACTGTGGGGTTGCAAAATATTGTTTTTTTAAAACACTTACCTTTTCCGCCACCTCTCCTCCGTCTCCGCTTCTCTTCTCTTCCTGACTCCAGTCCAAAAGAAGCTGCAGGAAACACCCGGGCACGCAGGCACCCCTGAGCCAATTACAACACTGCAATGCAGCGTTGTGATTGGTCTGAGCGACGTGGATCAGTGCTCAGATGGGGACAGGGATCCTGTGCATAATCCCCACCAGGCTGTGCATTGCAGCCTGGTGGGGAATATGCAAAGTGCGCATGAATGTTTGGCTAGGCCAAGACGGCTGGCCAAGCAGTCATACGCACTTAAGTGTGCACAAACCATTCCTCCTCCCTGATCCACCAGCCCGCCCCGCCCTAACACAGCCCCGCAGTAACAAAAAATAAAATTATAATAACATTGTTATTGTCAATTTATTTTTTCCTCTTCCACTGATACAAGCGTAGTGGGGCGAGGCTCCTCTGCCTTAGAGGAGGAGCCGCCACTGGTAGTATGCCCCAGAAACGGAATTGTTATTATACTGTGTTAAAGCTTTTAGAAAGTTATTTACTTCAGGGAATTACACAGATCAATGTTGTAGTCAAGGGTTTTGGTTACCCGTTGTGACAAACCCTTGGGGTGGAAGATTTGCACTTTGAGAATCCTTATTATGTAATTTTACTAAGGGTTGTATATTGGTTTGTCAACTGTAATTTTGGACATATTTATAATTTAATGACTGTACACTCTTTATTATGAAAATGTGCAACAATCTCAGCAGGTCTGATTTGTTTAGGGCTCAACAGCTAGGTGTAGCTTAGCTCCAGTGACACAGTGTGCCTAGGACCCCCAACTGGGGGTGTATGACGAAACCCTGTGGCATTTTTCCTGCATGCCTTTACAATGCAGCCATTAGTTTAGCACACAACTACTTGCTTTAGGGGGTACTGGACTTTGGAATAGAATATTCCAACTCCAGTCTACGCAACAGTAGGGATGGTGTTGGTCTTAAAAATCAAACACTAGTCCAACAACGCACCCCCTCATTGTAATGACTTGCATGGTAAAGTAATGTATGGTAATATTGCATGCGGTGTACTGACTTTATTGTAGAGGCTGGTCATTGGAAAGTCTGTGGGGTAAAGGATGTTTCACCACATCTGGCCTTATCTGTCTCACTTAGGGCGACACACAAAATTATACAAAGAAATGGTAGATGGAATGCTTGAATTAATCCTAGTCATTGGTAATCACTCGACGCTGCACCCCAGGCATCTTTATTTTGCAACACCATGCCACCTCGGTGTGGACACAGCCATATGCAAATCAGTCTTGGCCCTTCTCCAGTGGGAACAGTCCAGCCCGAACTGCCAAGACTGGTCCTTCCTCAACTAGAAAACAAGCAGCCCAGGACCGGTTTCACCTGTATTATGGGCTCATCAGCTGGGTATAGTTTGGTTCCAGGGACACAGTGTGCACTGAACACACATCTGGGCATACTCGTCTACTTAGGGCGACACACACAAAAAAAGTGATGGATGGAATTCTTGAATTAATTTGTTAATCTTGTTAATGATAATACGCCTTTAAGAGTAGATTGTCATTACATTGTGTTACAGGCTGTAGACAGGTGTTTTATTATATGGAACCTCAGAATTTACTGTAGTAGGCAAGTGTGTTGGTGTTGGTTATTACCTCTGACAGATAAAGTTGAAGAGATGCAATGTAATAATCATTATCATTCCTTTTTGAGAGAGGTTGTATTGTTTTGTCAACTGAAATTTAGCTATACATATGTAATTTCATCATTATGCCAGACGGTTGCCAATTTATATAAAACACAGGATGCCTCCGTTGGTTATGTTGGCTGGCAAGCCAATGACGAAAGACATAGGCTTAATTGGTTTATTGTCAAAAGTTATGTCAAATGCCATAGGTTTGATTTATTTAACCGCTTCGCTGCGGCAGGAATTCCCCCGCGGTGCTGGAGAATTCCACGTGTGCGCGGTTCGGATAGCCCCCGGCCGTCCTCCGCACATGCCCACTGTGATGTCAGACGGCCAGTGGCCGTCCGACGCACGGAAGCGGCTAATATGAAACGTTATGACAATGGTTATAGGCTTGAATTACCTTTTGCAAAATGCATTTGTTAAATTCAATAAGCCTCTATGGCGAGTTATTATTTCACTGTGTGTAGACTGCTATTTTGCTACATGGAATTGTACAGATTAGTAAGCACGAGTTTTAGCTTTGGTTACCCAGTCAGAAAAACTCTTGGGATAGAAGTCCTTCAATGAGATGATTCTTGTTAGACTTTCTTAAGGGAAGTTGTATATTGTTTTGCAAACTGTCCTTTCACACATATTTGCGATTTTACTGACACAAGACAGCTCTAGTAAGCAGGGTCATACTAGGACTAAAAAAGGCCGGCACCAAAATAAAAGCAGCCTCTGTTAGTGAATTAGATAGCTAAAAAAGTGGTCCATATTTGAAATTTGGGGCTGTTTTGAACTTGTAAAGGTACACTCTATAAGTGTTTTGCCAAGTAGGGAAGACTGACTGGATTTGAGGTTGCTGCAGGCAATGTTTGTTTTAATATCAGCAAAATCAACAGAAAAAAAACGGCAGAGCAGACCATACCATGTCTACAAACAGCTAAAAAATGGCCCACACACTGACCTGTGAGACAAGCCTGTCTGACATGGCCTGACTGCCGTATAGGCCAGTCTGATCCTGCCAAGAGACCTGAATTGATGAAGGTGACAAGCCAATGAGCAAGGTTATATGCCTGATTAGTTCATTTGGGAAAGTGAAGTCAAATGACATAGGACTGACCTTTTTATTAAGCAAAGTTAGGAAGAAACCTGTATGCTTGACTTATTTATTGTGAAAAGCAGATGTTAAAGCCAATAGTCCTTTAAGGGTGGATTATTAGGCCAGCTCTTCTATGTTGGTTTCCTCTGTGACAAACCTTCGGGGTAGATTTCTGATTTGACTATGCTTGTTGTAGTGCTTTTTAAAGTGATGGGAGAATCTAATAATAAGTGTGAACTAATATGTCAGTGAAAAGCCAATGAAACTACGCAACACTTTGCCAGGTAGATCCTAATGGCATATGTACTCCTAAATAGTGCTCTACCTCTCTGTTAGATCTGGCATCTTTTTGCCTGGTTTCCCATGACATTTTGCGTTCTGACCTCCTGTTTTGTCTGTGTGCTGAACGTTTTTTCTGGCTTTAGGACTCCATGCACTTTTTCACTGCTAACAAGGGCTGAAGTACATGTGCCTTATGCCTAAAATGTAATGGAACTTGGTTTCTCCCTGATTGGCATATTTGATTTATTGATAAGTCCCCAGTACAGTGCACTATATGTGCCCAGGCCTGTAAATGAAATGCTATTAGTGTGCCTGCAGCACTGATTGTGCCACCCATATGAATAGCGCTTTAAAACACTCAGGCCTGCCACTGCAGAGCCGGAGTGTGCAGTTTTAAACTGCCATTTCGACCTGGAAAATGTATCCTATTTGCCAGGCCCAAACTTTCCCTTTTATTACATACAGGTACCCCTAAGGTAGGCCCCAGGCAGCCCAATGACAGGGTGCAGTGTGTTTAAAGAGTAGGACATGTACCTTAGAGTTTTACATGTCCTGGTGGTGAAAAACTGCTACATGCATTTTTTCAATACAGCAAGGCCTATCTCTCCCATAGGTTAGCATTGGAGCTGCCTTTTAACACTTTACAAGTGTAACATACAATTGGGAAAAGGTAGGAAGGGTAAGTTTGGTGTCTCTGGATCTGCAACTTAAAAACACATCTTTTAGTGAAGTTGGTTTTTAAATTGCAGGTCTGAAAATGCCACTTTTAGACAGGTGGCATTTTCTTACTTTAACCATTCTGAGCCTCTGCCTGTCTCTGGAATGCACCTCTGGGTTGAGAGACAGCTGGGCTTTGAGCATTCCCTCTAGACCATCACATTCAGAGGGAGCTGAGGTGTGCCTTGCAAAGCCTGATGGCCCATCACTAGGCTGATGGGTCTTTTCGAGCTAGAGTGAGAGGGAGGAGCTGACACTTGCACTTGAATAGGACTTTGCTTTTCCCCACACAAATAGTTGCACCCCCCTGTAGTGTGTCTGGAATCAGGGCAGGGTCCTGTGAACTACACAGCCCATTCTTTGAAGTCTCCCTACTTCACATGTTGAATGAGTATAAATGCTGGACCTCTGACACCTTATACTCATATACTTCTGGAACTGGTGACATTCTACCAGGAGGAAGAGCTATTGTGCTGCCAGCAGGGACTATCACTTTGCTTCTTGCATTGCAGTGTTGGCCTGCTGCATGCTGCTTCTGCATGGGAGTTAAAGGACTGGCCTTGACTCTCTACATCCTGCACCTCTAAAGGTTCTCCAAGGGCTTGTTGGGCTTTCCTTCTGTTTCTGAAGTCTCAGGGATATCAAGGAGTTCACCTGCATCCTACTTCCAGCACCAGGGCTACTCTGCTGTGAGTCCTGCTCTGCCAAGTGGTGCCAAATCTAGATCTACAAAATGAGTGTTTGGTGCTGCAACCCAAGAAACCAACACAGACACCTAAGTGCCGTTCGGATCCCATACATTTCTCTGCTATATCAACGCATTGCAGCTGCCGGCATAAATGATACGGACACCATGTGCGAGACGCAATGACCTCTACTTACAACGGAGCCCCGACTTTGCCGATGCAGCACCTACTGCTGCTGTGTAAGTCTGTGTAAGTCTGTGTAAGTCTGTGTAAGTCTGGGACACTGCAGCGGCGACGTCTGCAATGCACCATCCCCAATGCATCCCTGCCTGACTTCACGCCAAAGCATTGCCTACAGCCCAGCGGTTCGACAATGACACCTCAGAACCAATGTACGGCACTCCTAACATCGATGCATCCACTACATTGCCCGACTTCGGAACCGATGCATCGCCTTTGACAGTGACACATCCTCTCCATTTTCCTACGCATTGTCCCTGAGCTTCGATGCATCCAAGGTACTGTGAACGGGCCTGCGGGACTCCTGTATCCAGCCCACACTCTTTCGCAGTTAGATTGAGCTTTTGGATTTGCCCCGGTCAAACACGACAAGAAAGCCTCAGTTGGAGCTTTTGATTTCTAAACAGTGAATTTTTATTTAATCTTGCAAAATTCATAACTTGACTTGTGTATGTTGGATTTTTATCGTTTTGGTCTTGTTTCACTCAGATAAATATTGGCTGTTGTTTTCTAAACCAGTGTGCAGTACTTTTGTGGTGTTTTCACTGTGTTACTGTGTGTGTGTGTGTGCACAAATATATCACATAATGCCTCTTTCGTTTAGTCTGACCGCTCTGTGTGTACTACAATTACTCTGCCTAGGATTGCGGTTTCTGCTTGGGCAGGGTGCATACCTTCGCCAACCAGAAACCCAATTTCTAACACTCTCTATACCTCAAAAGTGACCTAAACCAAGAAAGTGAGTAACTACTGCTACACTGAAAGTAGCGATCTAGTGTCTGACCCATCCTAACTTCCATTGGCCTGTTCTCCAGCGTTGCATGCCTCCTTGCACCTGCCATGTCCTCTACGTCCTAACTTGGCCAGTCCTTCAGTTTTCCATTTTTCGCTTTTATAGGTCTCCTTTCTAACTCTTCCCTTCTTCTTTTTTTTTTTTAGGGTCCTGAAGCTTTCCAGACAGTTTTAGCGATCCTCTCTATTGACGTTCATTTCATTACGTTGTGCGTTCAATATTTCTAAATTGGACAGCTATCTTTGATTGATATTGTATCACTCTTTTTACCATTCCACCATTTTTTAGAAGCATTATGCTGTCTATATTGACTCAGTAAAATAGTGATCAATATACACTTTGGCATTCAACAATGGCTGCCCTGTGCAATGTTTACTGAGCTGCTATGTTGGAATGGCATTGTGCATAATATTTCATTGTTTTTACTGCAAACACACTGTTCCAAAATACAGCGGCTATGTTGGAACTTTACAACAACTATAGATAATGACAATACCATTGCAAGATGGCCTCTCACTACTATATTTCATTTTATTTTTGTATCATAAGCATTTGCTTGCGTTTAGTGTTTTATCTTACCTTTAATATGCTTGTGGGAGTTTTTGCATCTGTTTTTTTGTGTTGTGTTTGGGCAAGTGGGTGAAGGCAAGAAAGTGTCACAAGGTGGATGAATGAATGGATATATGAATACACGGATCAGTGACAAAGTGGATGTCGATGACTTGCTGAGTGCCTAAACTTATAGGTGACTGAAGAGGAACTTTCAATTATATTCTAGACCTATTGCCGTTGCCAATGCCTATTTATAAAAGCCGGCCTTGTTCCTTAAAGGAGCATGTGCTGCTTTTAAACAGAGTTTTCTGTTTGTCAACACATCAGGGGAAGCACTACTAGCTCCCTTGAGGTCATCCAACACAATTCTCAAAGGGGAAGTTGTCCTATGGGGGCCGCTTCCACTTTGCAAATGGGTTACCACCTCCTTTGAGGAGTCACTACCTTTTAAATGGTTTTCAACAGCAACTTTGCTTGCACTGACTGCCACTCACTACTGTATTTAATTTAATTTTTGTATCACGAACAAAAGCCTGAGTTTATTGCTTTATGTTACCATTAATATGTTTGTGGGAGTTTCTGCATCTGTTTTATTGTGTATGGGCAAAAGGGGGAATGCAATAAGGAGTCACAGGGTGGATGAATGGATATATGAATACAAGGATCAGTGACAGAGTGACTGTTGATGACTTACTGAGTGCCCAAACTCACAGGTGACTGAAGAGACACTTTCAGTTATTTTCTAGACCTGTTGGCATTGCCAATGCTTATTTATTAAAGCAGGCCTGGTTTCTTAAAGGAACCAGTGTTGCTTTAAAACAGGGTTTTCTGATTGGCAACACATCACGGGAAGACCTATCAGCTCCCTCTGGGGCATTCCACACAATTCTCAAAGTGGAAGTTGTCCAATGGAGGACGCTTCCACTTTGCAAATGGGTTACCACCTCCTTTGAGGAGTACTACTTTTTTTAATGGTTTTCAACTACAATTGTGGTTGCACAGATTTATTTCTTTGAGAATCACAAAAAGGAGGGGGCGTCCCTTTCACGCCCTTTCCTCACTGAAATTTGAAATGAGTCGTGAAATAGTTTTGCCAAGCTTTAAAGCCACTTTGTAATTGGAAAATGCCTTCTGAATCTCAAAACACCATTTTGAAGTGACAAAACACTGTGATTGTGCAAATTGCAAGATGGGTGACCGCCAAATGGCTTTTATACATCAGACTCAGAGTTCTTATGTCCCTTAATGCTATGTACATTGTTGTGGTGCTTCCCAGCTATGTATCTGCTGTACAAATAACAAAAAATTCATATCAGTGCAACCAGATTACATTGCCAGACAGAGTGTTGCATTACATCCTATGCTGCCATGTCAGTCCAATTTTTAAACAGGAATATTTTTTTCTAGGATCACATTACCACACCTTTTCTTTACCAACCACCCTCCTCATTCATTAACTCATCCGCCGATTTGGGCTCAGAGCTAATAAAAAGGACCTTTTGCACAGAGCTGAAGCATAAATATGGTTTAGTCTGCATCACACATGAGTTCATTGGACAGTACAGATTTGAATGTGTTTTATTGCGCATTTCAAGCATTGTAAAGTGCCCTTGTCTGGGTACTAACCTCTCCTGTATTTTTTTCTCGAATATGATATTATTGTTATTAATGCTCAGCTCTCTGTAAATTTGTAAAGCGCTCTGATACCCCCTAAGGGTCATGTCCCGCTATAAAAAAAGAACCAATTAATATAAATAAATAAATGTGCTGTAGGAAGGAAATTATATTTATGCACTTAGTTAGATGGTGGCTAGAAAAGGTTCAGGCGAGGCGCATAACAAAGTGGACCGATACAGAGCTGAAGAGCCAACACATATCAGTCCAGCACAGAGCCCCTATGGTTTCCCAAATGTTATTGTCTCAAAATATAAAATGTATAGCCCAAAAACATAAAAGTTGCCGTAAATTGATGACAGACACAAAGTGTGCCTTTTCACAAAAATAC
Organism: Lissotriton helveticus; assembly: GCF_964261635.1. Lineage (NCBI taxonomy): Eukaryota > Metazoa > Chordata > Amphibia > Caudata > Salamandridae > Lissotriton > Lissotriton helveticus. Next base: position 1,262,793,073 of record NC_136061.1, on the reverse strand, counting down.
CATGGGCCTGATGCAGGGCCAGCAATGCACCACAGCGCCCTGCAGGAGAAGAGAACTGGGAAGGTGGCTGGTGCCAGAGAGAGTACAGATTTCAATCGATGTTGTCCCTGGCATCCTGCGTCCCACCCTCAAAGCACCGTCGTGAAATACATGGTGTTAGTGGGAGATGTTCCCTACATTTTCCTGCCTTCTAAAGTAGCAGATGGGTGGTGCGAGCTACATTTTTTGGTTTGTTTTATATAGCGCAAACTCGACCCGAAGGTAGCTGAGCGCTTTACATGAGCACCACTTACATTACACAAGGACACATTGGGGCAGATTTACAAGCCTCATGCGCCACTTTTGTCCCGCCGTTGCGTCACTTCTGTGACTCAGCGGCAGCATAAAGCTAGCGCCATGCTGCAACAGATTTACAACGTAACGCATCTAGGGAGAAGCGTCACCTCGTAAAGCCCTGTGCCACATGAAACCTGTGTCAGGTTTCATGTGGGCGTTCCGGCGCAGGAACGTCTCGGAAAAGTGCCTGAGTGAAATCTACAAGATTTCACTCAGTCACTTTTCCGACGCCATTGCGTCAAAACATTGCGCCTGCTTGAAGCAGGCGTAAGGCTTGATGCACCAAGTTGTGTATGGGCAGGCCACGAGCATTGCTGGAGTTGCGTTGCACTTGCGACACGACTCCAGCAATGTGTCACCCTACCGACGGGAGATGCGTCACACCTCTGTTTATCCTTGCGCCAATATGCGCCGCATTGTAAATGCAGCGCATCTGTGGTGGCACAACGGTAAACTTGCATGATGCATCTTATCTGGCGCATCTCTGCTGATTTGCAGAGATGCGCCAGTCCTCATAAATCTGTTAGACCTAGGGAGACTAAGTGATTGGTCCAGAAACACAGGATTGTTGAGGTCCCTGCCTGGACTCAAAACAAGCTTCGAAGTCCACCGCTCTAGTCGTTAGGCCATCTCCCTTCCTCACCATGGATCACACGTGGTTAATGATGGATGTCGCAGGTGCTGTATGGAGTAGGGCATGGTTTACAAGGAGATCAGGTTCTTCTAGGAGAGGTGGGGCAGGAAAATAGGCGTGACGGGACGGAGGGGAGGAGATGGGTGCCACAGGTGGGAGTAAGTTACAGGAGAGCTTGTGCCGCAGGACAGAGGGAGGGGCTGAAGAGTGAGTGCCATAGGGGAGGGAGGTTGGAGAACGGGTGCCATAGGGTGGAGAGAGGAGAAGGAAAATCCGTGCCACAGGGTGGAGGGGTGCAGGAACAACGGCAGCCGAAGGAGGCCAGCAAGGTTACACAGCAGCGAGTCCCAGTCTCCAGCAGTCCTTGCCTTCTGGCGATGCTGGCTGCATGAACCTCTGGCTCACGAGATCCACATCACCCACAACAAGACACTCGTGGTGGCATCACCAGCCATAGAACAAGGACGGAAAACCACTCTCTTCCGTCCACCCTCCATTTACTGGCCAAGTGGCAGTGCTGAGTCGGAAACAGGAGGGGTAAAACCAAGGGTTCTAGGTTTATTTTTTAGGTTACCGTAGGGGCTTTTGTAAAAATCACATGACTTCAAAAGTCCAGATTTTGCATATTGCATTTAGCAAATCGCAAAATTACAAATTCCTCCAGGACCTGATTACAGCTTGCTGCACCACCAGCTTCAGTGAGACTGAGAGCGAGTGGGAAAGAAGTCTGGGGATCTTCATACAGGAGCTGGTTTGTCTTTGGGTAAGGGAGAAGGGTAAATGGTCGTAGGTGACGTGGAAGGCTGCTTCTGCACCCGGTAAGGTAACAGGGAGGCAAACAACGAGAACATGCAAGTGGTGCTGGAGATTTAGGCCAGTGGGGGCATTTTGAGACTGGGTAGAGAGTGTAAAGGGTGAGATTCTATCTCGTTTGGGTAGGGGTGTAGCAATGGAGTGATTTAAAGCGAGATCGTGCAATATGTAATTTATTTTGTATAAACAAATTAATTGTAAAGGATGAGTAGAGAGGTAACAAACTGTAGCAGGACGAATCCAAGTAACTTGACCAAAATCAAAAAAGAAGCATCACCAACTCTCCCATCTCCAGCTTTCTGACCTGCCGCTGTACTGGAACCTAAGTGTGTCGTCTTCACCTCTTAACATCTGGGTTTAGTTCACCCAAAATTATCTGTACATTTCTAGCTATTCTCAGTGACAGCTGGCATGGATTGGTGGGTGGTGAGGCGAGGGTTTGAAAAAATAAAAATTACACTTACGTCTTCATGGAGAACATGGTAAGTGTGCATGACTGCTTGGATGGCCAAGGAGGGCTGGCCAAACCATCATGCACTCTTAAGAAAGCACCCACTACTTCTTCTCCTACTGGTTGTGATGACAACTAAGTCCCACCTGCCTCCAAACTGGCTTCAGCACAGAAAAATAGAATTATAATACCGTCATGGTATTATCATTTTACTTATACTTTTTTGCACTGCTGAATAGAAATTGGGGCAACACTCATCCACCTTAGCGGAGGAGCCGCCGTTGGCTATTCTATCGATCATGGTGGTGTGCTCTGCCCTACATTAATCCGTCTTTGCTTTACTCATTTTAACGTAACTCCAATCTCCTCTCACATAGTCTCAGACACTGTTACCCACAAACAAACTGGACAGACAGAGAAAAGTTGTCTTGGACAGCTGTGTTGAGAGGTTTAAAGTGTGCATGTCGGGCTGGCTGTCGCAAAATGGCCAGCCAAAGAGACATGTGCACTTTAAAGTGCCCAGCCCATCACTCCTGTCTGCTGATGCCTATCATAAGCATCCCCGCCCCGTCCTGAGACTTGGTTTGGGACAGGAGTTTTCAGTCAATGAACAATCAAATGATAATAATGTCTATTATCATTTTATTTTTCATCAGGGAGCATTTAAACTAGTGGAGCAATGATCCTTCACATTAACAAAGGAGCCGCCCCTGCTGCACCCCTGTGCCATGGCAGAGATTCCGATGGGGAAGAAAAATGGGTCTTGGCTGCAATGCAGCTCATTCCCATAGAGATTGTAGCACCTGGGTTATTGGGCAGGAATTCCTCTGTGCTTGACTCATAATGGCCTTACCATTACTGTTGTGCTCTTAATGTTTCCTTTCTACCTTCTAATTGCATTTCTCCACCCCTTCTCCACCCTGCATTTTTATGTTTCACCTAGACAGTGCATATGTGGTCTGTTTTATATTTCTGTTTCCTAACAGTGGGCTCCCATTACTTACGTGGATTCATTGTCACTCTCAGTTGCTTGCTGTCAGAAATGTTGTTTCTGGTTGAGGGGTGAAACCCTTCTCAAGCAACAACCACAATTCTTCTTAGGGTGAAGTCAAAAGCAAACCTTAAATTAACCTGTGCCAAACCCTGGGCAGCTTGGAAACGAGCACTCAGGCTAAAACTCAGAGGCAATGTGTAAAGTATTTGTATGACACTTCAAACAGTAACATAGTGAAAACACACCACAAACGAAGCCCACAACAGAATTAGAGAAAAATGTAGTATTCTTTTAATAAATAGAACAAGACCAAAACAACAAAAATCCAATAAGGAGAACCGGAAATATTTAATTTTAAAGGTTTTAGTGAAAATTGCGGCAAAAGGCATAAAGTGGCAGCTGTGATTATCTGGTCGCACTGGACCAAGACAAAGTCACAAGTTCAGGCCGACCGCAATGAAGTGTGGGCCTGCTACAGGGACCCAGGTAGGCCCACTGAACAGAGTACATTAAATCCAGAACTGTGGAGCATCGCGAGGAGCTGCGTTGAAGATGCGGCGCACAGCTGAAGCGACACGTTGGTTCCGAGATGAGACGAGGCTGCGGTGCTAGGTCCTGCAGCATCTTTGTCGAAGATCCAGTTGACGATGGCTCTTAATGTGAAGTCTAGAGTCCAGGATGCGTTGTGCAGTCAGGTCAATGTGTTGGTTCTGAGGAGCTGCAGGCTGCAGTGAGGAGTCCAGTGTCGTTGTCCAGGCTACCATAAACGAGGGATGTGAGGGCCTGCACCGAGGATGCATCGCTCAGCGGCGGTTCCAATGTGGCGACGGCCTGCGATGCATGCAGCTCTTTGTGGCAGGTCTGATCCACGCAGCAACGACGACGCATCGGTTCTGCTCAGAGTTGCGCAGCACAGGTTAGGAGATGGGTAGGTTCTGCTGGATCCAGAGATGCTAGCAGAGTACCTTAGGCTCACATCCAAGGGTTCAGGACTTGTGTGGCACCACTTGGCAGGGTAGACTCACTGAGGGCAGAGTGCAAGTGCAGGAGCAAGGTTGTTGGAGCCTTCTGACCCCAAGACTTGAGTCAGGAGGCCAGTCATCTAGCCCTTGGAGTCACTCTGGTGTTCGGGGTTGAAGATATGCAGGTTCAGTCCTTCTCCAGGTACGAGGGCAGCAGGTAGCAGGTCAGCAGAGCAGCAGTCAAACAAGGCAGTAGTACACCAGAATAGCAGTTCAGCAGAGTGGCAGTACTTCAGCAGCACAGCGCTCCTTTCTGGCAGAGTATCCACAGGTCCACAAGTGTACTGTAGTGGTGGTGGTATCTGAGGTCCAGTGTATATACCCAGTTGTAGCTTTGAAGTGGGGTAGAAGCTCCAAGAGGTTTCACTTTGAAGTCCCAAGGCATCCTGCCTCCTCTTTTCTGGCTCCAGATTGACTACAGAGGTTATGCAGCCCTTTGTGTGGAGGCAGGACACAGCCTCTTCAAGCATAAGCGGGGCTGTTCCCAGCTCCTCCCTTCCATCCTGCCAGTGATGACTCATCCAGGCACACCTAATCTCCCTATTGTGTGTGGCTGTCTAGGAAGGATAAACAAAGCTCAACCGTCATTTACACCCAGTCATGTGACCCAAGTGCCGGTTACAGGCACTAAATTGCTAAGGCAGGAAAATGCCAACTTTCTAAAAGAGCCATTTTCAAAATTGTAATTAAAAATCCGACTTCACCATATTTGGGGATTTTTCCATGCAATTCCAAAGACATCCAACATGATCCAGTGCCTGCTCCCATGTGTAAATTACAGCTTATTAAATGTAAGAAGGTAACTCCAATGTTAGCTCATGCGAGAGGTAAGCCTTGAAGTAGTGAAAAACAAATTTAAGAATTATTTACTACCAGGACATTTAAAACTTAAAAGTACATGTCCAACTTTTTTATACACTGCACCCTGCCCTCTTGGCTGCCCAGGGCCTACGCGAGGCATGACATATATGATTTAAAAAGGAAGGTTTGGACCTGGCAAAAGGCCTATTTTGCCAGGTCAAAATGCTAGTTTTAACACTGTACACATCGGCTGAAATGGCAGCCCTGAGGCATGTTGACAGCGCTACTTAAGTGAGGGGGCACAATCAGTGCTGCAGGCCGACTAGATAGATTATATTCAGATCTGTGATTAGAGGTGAATGTTTGATTTATTCAGCATTCTGTCCATTATCTGTTCTTTTTGCTTTTGCGACCTAAGTGAGAAGGGTATGCCCAGATATAAGTCCCGTGCTCACTGTACCAATGGATTCAAGGTAGCCTGGCGGATGGGGGATGATACTCCGAAACCTGTCCCAGGATGCTTGTTTCCAGTCCAGGGAGGACCTGGCCTGTCATTTCGGGCTGGATGATCCCATTTGGAGCAGGTTCAAGACTGATTTGCATATGACTGGGTCCAAACTGGGGCGGCGTGCTGAGCAAACAAAAGATGAATTAAACTCAGATCTGTGACTGGGGGTGAATTTTGATTTGTTCAGCATTCCATCCATCATCTGTTCTTTTTGCTGCCCCACTAGCAGCATTTAAATTATAGGCCCTAGGCACATGTAATGCGGCTTTACTAGGGACTTAAAAGTAATTATATATGGCAATTGGTTATAAGCCAATGTTACCATGTTTTGAAAAGTGTGCACATGTACTTTAACACTGGTTAGCAGTGGTAACATGTGCAGTGTCCTAAGTCCAGCATAAACTAGAGCAGTAGTGATTCTGCGTAGGGTTTTGGGTAGCAATGGAAGACTGGCGCACAGGCAGGTAAGCAATGGGTGTGAAAATAAAAGGTTAAACAAAGTGCTCACAGGTCAGGGGAGAACCCAAACAACTCCTGTGAATGTGTGGGTACGGATCCACAGCGAAACATAAGACAGAGTCACGGGCACACGTTAGGATATGAATATACAATTTAGTTCTCTTCTTAAGTCCTTTAAAGTAAAGTAAATATTGATCGACTTCAGTAGATTCTTTAGGTTGGGTATTTAATTATTTTCCATAAGCAGAAAGGAAACAACACCCAGCCGACACATGTTTCGACATACGGGACCGTCATCCGAAGACTCTTCAGGGCTGCAGGGAAAGGCCAAGTAAGTGTGTGGGTCGTTATACCTGTGATAATTCCAACCCGGAATAACAGGTGTTGAGGGTGGAGCACTGATGTAGATGCAGTGCAGGGGAATATTCAAAAGCGGGGAGGATGGTAAATTGTTGCTTAGCATCCACCCTCCCTCCTCTGTTGTTGATTTTGTTTGCAGCCACCCTCCCTCTCTTCGTTGTTGCTTACACTCTCCCTCACTCCCTCTGGTGTCTCTGTTTCCTCCCACTGTTCTCGTTGCTTTTGCTTCCAATGTCATTACTTTTGCTTTCACGCACCCTTCCTCCGTTGTTGATTCTTTTGCTTACACCCGCCCTTCCTTCAGCTGTTGTTGCTTACACACACCTCTCTCTCTCCCTCCATCCATTGTCATTGCCAGCCCTCAAACCCCTACCTCCCCTCCTTTGTCGCTCCTTACACCACCTCTTCTCTCCAATGTTGTTGCTTGCCCAACCCACCCCCCACCTCTCTTGTCGTTGCTTTCCCCCTCCAGCTGTTGTTATGGCTTGCCCGATCCCCCTCCATTGCTGTTGTTTGCCCCCACCCACTCACCATAACAAAAAAGCAGTTTGATGCAGCCAGACATCCCTGGCCGCGTAAAGCACTTTTCCCCCCACACCCTCTGGGTTGCATGCCCTACCTCTGTGATGCCTCCCACCCCACCCTCCCGCAGCAATAAAAAAAAAAGTGGTATGACATGGCAGTCTGCTGACCACCAAGCAGGTGCAACTCCTGTGTAGGAGTTGTCCCCCAGTGCACAGCGTAGAGGACCTGAAGTCTTGGTTTAATCCTTTCGTAGAATAAATGAAAGTTGAGCTACAACCAACTTAGTTATCGATTGATTTTAATGACCAACCGTCAATTTCAGTGATCAAGACATTCAATAAACCATCATTATCCAAAAGTTCATAATGATCAAATGTAAGCCTCAAGGCTTAGTATCAATGTTAAATCCCCGTTTAATCCCAATGCATTTCGGGCATGAATTCTGCCCTTCGTCAGGGGAACATTCTCCAAATGAAACAACATGTATGCTCAGTCTTAGTCAGGAGATCCGCACAAAGTCTCAAGAATAGCATTCTGCTATTGATACATAGCATAGCAATCATAAACATGCATAATCAGTGGTAAATGCAATGGTGTGCACTCGTGTCTAGTTAGACGTAGTCTAGTCTGCTGACCACCTCATAGTGATTTTTTTAAAACTTTTAGTCATGCTGCACAGCAGGCATGCTACTATACAACATTGTTAAAAACACTGAGAAAGTCAATACCTCTTGTAGGAGAGGCCTATTGGCTTTGCCAATGCATGTTAAGGAAGGATATAGATTGTTTATTTTCAGTTTCACTTGTTAGAATATGTAAGGAAGCGATATTCAAAGTGGTCTGCTTTTCAACCCAAGGTCTGAGATTGGTAGGGCACTTTTCTTACATGTTCAAGGCTTTACTTTGTTCGCCATTTTTTTTTTACATAAAATCTGGAAACTTAAACAGAGGCTGACATCTTTACTACAATATTTAACTAGGGGTCTATTTGTGTCTGTTAAAGCTAATTGAAGGTCATATTAATCAGGTATTCAACATACAAGTTTATCTCCTAAATACCTTACTTCGTAGCACAGCACGTACCAGAAAAAATCTTCGGATACTATACACAGATAAGGCTTCGTAAGCCTAACAGTTAAATCTTATGGAGGTGATTTCAAGCGGCATCGTTTTCAGATTAATAGAAGTTGGCACTAGAATGCCGTGGGGTTATTTCAAACCGTTTTATGGAATTTCTGAGTCGGCTTTTTTTCACATGACCAGACAGCTTACCACGTGTCAGACTGCGAGGCCAGAGTTGGTTCAGGTAGCACAATCTAAGAAATGCATTTTGTTGAACAGCAATCCATTTTCTTATGTTTTTTTAAACAGCGTTTTTTCATGTTGGCTGGTCAGGGTTACACTGGCTATACAGAGCATGGGCATAATTTTTTAGATTACTGATTCTGCATTATTTATTATTCTCCTTTTTCTGATCGCCCAGGTGTTTAAATGCAGTCACACAGTCCTATTGCGAGCCTACCTACCACCTTGTGTACCTACCCTTCACCAAATGATGAGTGCACTCAAAACGATTACTTACATGTGCTATTCCTGTTTTTATCCCGTACCTCACGCTGGTTAAGCATTTATTATAGAAATACAGACAGGACTGCACAGGGCAGTCCCTTCAGGGAAATTCTACATGTAATTTCCCTGTTGTGCAATGTGCCACCTGCGGGAAGTATTCACTAACGATCAGCAGATATGGAACTGTTGCCATTTGATAAGTTCAGCTCCATTGTGTGGCTATGAGCTGTGCTCCCCGCCCTCGGAACAAGAGCTTCTGTTTGACTAGCATACGCGGGCAGGACTCCATTTCTGGCTGCAGCGGTGGACACAGGCGTGTTCAAAAACCACCTGCGTGCAGTGGTCGAAGTGGGGAAAAAAAAGTAGGGGAACTGTCGGTGGAGAATCAGGGGGCGGGAATATCCGAAGATTGGATCAGTACACATGTGTTAAGCAGGACTCAGAAGAGAAAGGGGCTCTTCAGGAGAATCTAGATTCACAGAAACCCACAAAGGCTCCTTCATATTCATGTCAGCAAGCTACCTGCTCAATCATAATATAGCAAAAAGAACAACTGGTGGACAGAATGCAGAACAATGTCATACATTCACCCCAGTACAGAGATCTGGGCCTAAATCCATAGTTTTTTTGCTCACCATGCCATTCCAGTTTAAACCCAGCCATATACAAATCAGTCTTGATCTTGCGCCCAATGGGAACATTCCAGCTCGAACTGCCTGGCCATATGTATTCAAGTGTCCTTTAATTCGGGAAGTAAACACAAAGCAGTAGCCACTAAACTATGCACATAAAATATTGCTCTTTGATATGCATGGTACACATATTACCCCTCGCGCTACCTTAGATGAGTAAAACAGCCACAGTTATCTTGGCACTTGTAGTGTTGACTGAAACCTGTTGAATATACAAAGAACTTTGCAGTGTTTTTAAAACTCCTGCACTTGTACAAAACTGGTCCCCCCCAAACTAAAGTGGCCTCCTACCCTTCCAGTCACCCTGGGAAACGCCTGATGCCTGGAACGGCCAGTCCAAAATAGTTACCTTTTTCAATGCAATACTGCAGAAATGTATGCTTATTAGATATAAACTTCATGGATCACTGTTAGTGTAAGATACAGATTCTTCCTGAATATCCTATACACATGAGCATTTTTGGTACACAAAAGAAGGCATCTGGGTAGACCTATGAGGTAAGCACATTAATGTTGTCCATAAGGACCCTCACACAGGACCACTTACCCTTTTGATCTTCCCGTACAATTCCTGCCTGTGCTTTACTATGCATAATCTTTTGGCAGATGTTTTAAAGTTTGCACCTTTAACATAATATTTCTAACAAGCAATATAATCATGTTTTTTTAACTTCTAGACAATTTTGTTAAATTTTTAGGGCCATGCCGTACAGAATAGAAGTAAAGGCAGAATGCAGTCATCGGATTTGCAGTCCTGTGACTTTGAGTTGAAGAGAAGTTGTACTGTGCAGAGGTGGGTTTGGGTCCAGGCCGGGGTAACTCCCAGCCAAACCCTTGCTGAGGCAGAGGTTCCTGTGTTGTGCCAGAGGCTAAGCTCTCCTCTCGCTGGTTCAGAGACACACTTGCTATAAGTCGATTGGAAGCTTCGTGACCCAGGCGGTGCTTTGTCAAGGCAGAGGATCACCCAGATCTTCAGAGTAGGAGCCGTGTATTCTGATCCTTCATGGCCTTTCTACTAGTCCCAGATTCGGCGGCACTGTCTATTCCCAGTTCTCTTGTGTTATTCACTGTGTTTCCAGTTTAGAGTGCACAGGTACCCCGTTCAGTGTAGTCAGTTTGTTAAAATAAACTAGTTTGTGTGCCTCCCTGCACCACAGCATCCTCTACACAGATGATTTTACACTCTTTGTTCTGGAATCCACTGCTAATCAAGGGCCGATATTGCACTATCAACAATCTGCTCTGCTCTGTCACCAGTTAATTTACAGTTGTCTTATGTTCAAACACCCTCTTGCGCACAGCACTCTGAGACCTGCTTGTGCAGAGTTTGCATTTTGTAAAATAATAAATGTATCTTTCGGGTGGTCAGGCGTTGCATTACAGCGTTCAAGAGCCAACATGTGCACTAGCTCATAGAAGTACAAGTCATCTGCTGGCCGCTTCAGTGCACTGCAAGGGGATAGGAGAGGGCTGTATGGAGTTGGTGGCAGGAATGAGCTTTATGGCTGGCTACGCCACTTCGAAGCAATGATGGAGAGGAGGAGATTTAACTGCAGGTATGCAAGAGAGAGAGAACATAAGCGAAGAGGGGTGACGGGAAAGCAGAAGGGAACACTGCTTCTATGCATGCCACCCTTCACTATTCAGGCCACCATTCACACATAGGAAGGACTTTTAATTGAGACTGTGAGGACATCGATGTCCTGACTCTTTCAGAGACCTGGACAGATGAGAACTCGTTACCGGATATCATCGCCGCCGTACCAAGCGGATATGATATAATGTGGCATAACCGCCCAGGGGGCTCACGGGGGGTGGGGTAGCTATTTTGTATAGGAAGACCATGACGGTTGAAAAAATACTAACTGAGACGATTGACTTAGCCGATCTTCTTGGGGTAAAGGTCACAGTAAACAATGTGTGTTGGGTGATCTTGTCTGTTTATCGTCCGCCGAAGGCAACCCCCACCTTCTTTGACTTATTCTGTCCTATCATATCTGACCTTAGGTCAAGATATACAAAAATCTTGGTTACAGGGGATTTTAATTTACATTGGGATAAGCCCACCTGGGATTCACCCATGCGCCAGTTAGACACATTAATGTCCGCATTGGACTTCACACAGATTGTGGATACCCCAACGCATGTAAAAGGTCACACTCTTGACCTTATGTGGACCACCGACGCCACTCTAACATTTAGTGAGGCAGCGCCCTGTGTCTGGTCGGATCACTGTTTGGTCTCGTGTGAGGTCCCCCTTAGCAATGGGGCTGTTTATAACTCACATAGCCTCAGGAAAACCCGGAAATGGATTGAAGTCAATCTGAGAGCCCTGACTGAGGCACATCTGGAACTCCCCCAGGTCTTAGAGCCAGATTGTAATTTGGACCGAGACTACTCTGATCTAACAAGATGTTTGACTCGGGCCATCGATCAGATAGCGCCAGTGAAAACACAGCAAATCAAGGGCTCTGGGAAAGCTCCCTGGTTTACTCCGCTCTTAAGGGAAACCAAAACCAAGCTAAGGAGATTAGAAAGGCTGTGGAGGAAATCCAAGCAGGATACTGATAGGGATACCTATAAGGCCTTTCTCCACCAATACAAAAAACTTATGATTCAAGCTAAAGCGGACTATCTTGAGTCGCGCCTAAGCAAGGCCACTAATATCCAGAAAGAAACCTTTAAAATCTTGGCTGAGCTGAGTAAGAAGCCTGATAATGTTAAGCCCCCTTTTGACTGTAATACCTTCCAGACCTATTTCCTGGAGAAGGTGAAGATCATTGTCCAGGAGATAGAGAATGTGGCGGCAACAGGGACTGCAATTGCCTTAACATCTAATAAGGCGAGCGACTGTTCTCTTAGAATGTTCCCACAGATGGATACACTAATCTTGGAACAACTGATGTGTAAAATTAAATCTGGCTCCCCAGCTGATCCTTGCCCACCTGAGATCTTTCGCATTGCGCGTCCCTTATTGGAGGAATACATCATCTCTCTCCTCAATAGATCGCTAGACATGGGATACCTGCCGAGTGAACTTAAGGAGGCGCGGGTAAGACCCTTATTGAAAAAGCTGGGGTCGGATCCCGCTGTGTTGAAGAACTACAGACCCATCTCCCAGCTGCCCTTTCTCTCAAAAATCCTTGAGCAACACGTTCTTCAGTCCCTGTCCTGTTATCTGGAATCTCACCATCTACTCCACGATAGACAGGCAGGTTTTCGAGCACACCACAGCACCGAGTTGGTGATGCTCTCGGTGCTGGACGAACTAAGAGGTAGGGCTGACTGTAAGAAAGCGAGCGCCCTGATTTTATTAGATCTTTCAGCGGCGTTCGATACTGTCAGCCACACCCTGCTCTTGGACAGATTGAAGAGCTTTGGGATTAAGGGCTCGGCGCTGCAGTGGTTGGAATCCTTCCTTACAGGCAGGACCCAAAGGATACAACTGGGGGATGAAACATCTGAGGTCGGGGTTCTAGAGTGCGGAGTACCGCAGGGGTCGGCCCTGTCCCCACTTCTATTCAACCTATACCTGCAACCCCTGATCGCTGCGCTGGCTGCAATGGACTGTAAAGTCTTCAACTATGCGGACGATACGCAGTTGCTGCTAAGTATAAATGACACCACGGCTGCACAACTCCAATCCCAGAACATCCTGAGGTTCACGGTACGATGGATGACAGATAACCTTTTAAAAGTCAATCCTGACAAAACTGAGATCCTGGTTGTACCATCCACCCTCTCACCTTGGAGTGACCTCTACTGGCCCATGGAGTTGGGCCCGGCCCCAAAACCAAGCCTGGCTGTAAAAAGCTTGGGGATTCGGTTGGATGCTGACCTATCGATGGCACCTCAGATCGCGTCGGTGGTAGGCAGCTGTACTAATATCATCCGGCAACTGCGGAAGTTATCCCCTATCCTTTCAGAGCCCATGATGCGTTCAATAGTAACTGCCACTATCATTTCCAGAATCGACTATGGGAATGCCCTCTATCTTGGCCTACCGAAAACCCTTACTAATAGGCTTCAGGTTCTAATGAATGATGCTGCCCGACTGATTTTTAGACTCCCTAGGAGGTCTAGAGCCACTCCTCTACTACAAAACCTACATTGGCTTCCAATTAAAGAGAGAGTGGAATTCAAGAGTCTGTGTACTGCCCATAAGGCCATCTATGGTAAGGCTCCGGCCTATATCAAGGAGCGCCTACAACTGTACTGCCCGACGAGATCACTTCGGTCCTCGGACTTGCAGTTGTTGACTTGCCCTCGGTACAGGCTAGTGACGAAGGGAGGCAGAGCCTTCTCGGTATTGGTTCCCCAGCTGTGGAATAACTTGCCTGGAGGGCTACGTGAGGAAGGAAACCTCTTAAAATTTCGAAAGAGTCTGAAAACGCTACTGTTCAGGAGAAGCCTGAGCATGGCTTAATCCAATGCGATCTTTTGTTCTGACCCTGTTGTGTTATTGTCCTGTACCATCTTTCCGGGCGCTTAGAGACCTGCAGGTGATTAGGCGCGGTATAAAATTAAAATAACAATAACAATAACAATAACAACATCCAGGCAGCTGAGAATTGAGTGGATAACGGGGGAGTGGGTCAATAGAATGGGCAAGACTCTTCCTTTCGGGGTAGGGGTGGGTCTCAATGGACCTCCTCAGCCTTCTCAGCCACGAGTGGCTCTTAAAATGAATTTAACATTAGGCAGGTGGCTTCATCTCTTGTCTGCTTTCATCACATTCTGTCCTATAATTGTCTATATTTTAAGGGTAATAACCCGTTTCATGCCAAGTTTCAACCCACGCTTCCAAGCATTGTAAACAATGTATGTTACTGTTACCCTGTGAAATTATATTTAATTTACCATCCTCTGAAGGAGCGAGGTCTCAGTTAGCCTTTCTGTGGTTCCGACTAATGGCCCGCAGATCTCAGTGGTGAGTGTTTAACTCATGGAACCACCCTGCCGAATATCCGCACCTGCAACCACGGGCTCAAATTAAGCACTGGATGTAGGCTTCATCATGAACTGAGCAGGGGCAGCGCAGTCACTTTACTGGCTGTCTTGAGTGCAGAGGCACAGGTGCGGAACACTATGGACCAGGCTTCGTGATCTGCACAAGTGGCATGTAGTTTTGCTGGGAATTTTTGTACAAATATTTGGACCCTACCACTGGTAAAAAGTAGAAAAATAAAATGGTATGTTTAGCTGATTTATCAGTGCAAATTTGGAATTCTAACTGATCGTCACTGCATCGTTCACTGTAAAATGTTGTCAAAGCCTGTACACAATTGTCCAGCAGGTTAATTACATATGATTTGGCACTTAACCTGGTTCTCAATAAAGCTCCACCCCTGTGCCCCTCTCTACCTGAGTACATGTGCTTGTGGTAGGGTGTGTGGCACTTTGTAACCAACACAAAGCGCATTGAAACCGCTAGTAGGCACTATGGACTGTATTTCTAAGGTGCCAACATACCTCAGTAAATTAATACTCGTCATTGACATCTCATGTGTATGGATCATGCTGGCAAAACCAATGAATCCTTCCCAGGTCGGTTAATTTGAGTATCGCTAGATTGGATACATAATGCTTAGAAACGGCAGAAGTGGTTTAAAGCGCTTTGCAACTAATATTGACTTGTACACGAGTCAAGTTGAACTGATGCTGCAATTTACCAACGAAGTACAGGCTGGTGCTGCAACGCTGGCTTTGCAATAGCACAGCTCACATGCTTGGAAAACGATTTTTTTTGCTATTTACAGTATTTTGTGAGCCATTTGTCTGTCTGACCTCTACCCTGCTTCAGAGTGAACGAGGCTGCTAATGAGGAGCAACTCTAGAAGTAGCCATTTTGATGCCCTACAAGACTGAAGCTGGGGAACCAGGTTCAAGTCTGGCAGGAGGCTCAAGCATTCTGATTCTGGGCAAATCACTTAGGGGCCCATTAAAATCGCCCGCCACCGTAACGGTAAACGGGACCGACCGCCAGAGGCGGCGGTCCCGCTATGCCAATTAGGCTCCGCCCACCACCCTGGTGATCGCATCCTGCATATTATGCATTGTGGTGTTGTCAGCAGCAACCGCCGCAATGCACAAAATGCCTGTTGTGCATTGGCATGCACAACGCGACAGGCACCGCGCAGTGCCTGACACCCTGTGTATGCCAATGAAGGGGGGTACCAAAGGTACCCCCCCAAGTGCACCCCAACACCCTAGGGGCCCGCAACGGACCCCCAATGCCAAAGACCGCCTGTCTTTCCATGGCAAGGCCTTTTTCCACATCCATCATAATATGGATGGCAGTGCCTGGAAGGCATTGTCACCATATTACCTGCCTTTTCCGCCCGGCAGGCGATCGGACTGGCGGAAAAGCGGCGGACGGTCTTTCCTTCTGCCGCGGTGCTTCTTGCCATACTATATGGAGGGGGTGTTACAGGGACATCTGGCGGGCGGGTCGCCTTAGCCGGGCCGGCGGTGGCGATCCGCCCGTCATCATAATAGGCCCCTTAGTCTCCTAAGGTGCCTAAAAAAGCAATAATTTGCAATGCAGTAGGCCTCCCATTTTTGAAAGATTGAGCTTTTGGCGTGCATTATTATTTGCAATGCCAATAGGTCAAACTTTCAGTAATGCGAGACCTATTGCATTGTAAATGCTTCTTGTAAAACACCAAATCCCTGAACACAGACAAACAGCGGTACACATTAAAAAAAAAACATAAGAAAAATAGCTGATAAGATATATGACATTTTTCAGTTATTTTAAAAAATGCATTGTGTATTCGTTCTTTTTCTCACCTTACTTGGTATTTATTTGAGAACATGGAGGTCAGAGGTAGTCCAGGCTCCTCTTGCAGGCCCCAGTGCAGGGAAAAGAGCAGAGCTGTAAAGGGGGCCTGGGGACATCTGGGCAGGCACGCAGACGAATTTCCAGGAGTGGCTGGTGGGGCTGGGTCAGCTGTGGGTACATCGACCAGCGGAGGGTCTCTGCTACAGCAGCCACCGTCCTCCTATTTTCAAATTCTGGATGGGTGGTTATCAGATTTACAGCAAGCCATGAATACCTTTTCTTCTTTTCAGGTGGCGTCAGTCAGTCTGCCTGAGCCTGAAGATGAAGGGCAGAGGAGGTCAAGGGCAGGGCCACCAAAGCATCCTGATGTGACCATTGAGTGGGAGCAGGCAGTCAGTGTTCTCACTAAATGAAGTGGGAATCACTGCAGCAGCAGAGGTAGCAGTTTTTGCGCTAACCTAAGACTGATGGCCCTTTCAGCTTTGCAGGCCCCTAGATAGAAGGGAAGGGGAGGAGGTCGTGGGCACTGCAGAGTAGGGTGGCCAACTGGCATGGGCGCAAATTCAGGATGGTGAGTGTAAAAATTCAGGACAAGGGGTCAAAATTCAGGACAAAAATTCAGGACAGGAGGTCAAAATTCAGGACAAAAATTCGGGGCAACAGGTATGCTTTGCAGACACATCAGTGGATGTCATGCAATAGTATATAAATAAATAGGCAAGGAACATAAGTACAAGTCACTTCTCCTGCCCTGTCACTTTCGCCTGCCCGGTCACTTCTCTTACCCGGTCACTGCTCCTTCCCTGTCATTTCCCCTGCCCCGTCACTGCTCCTGCCCATTCACTGCTCCTGCCCGTTATCTGCTCTTGCCTGTTCACTGCTCCTACCCATTCACCGCTCCTGCTCATGCCTAATCACTGCTCCTGCCCCGTCAATTTTCCTACCCGTCACTTCTCCTGCCCCATCACTTCTCCTGCCCGTCACTTCTCCTGCCGCATCACTTCTCCTGCCCCATTACTTCTCCTGCCCCATCATTTCTCCTGCCCCGTCACTGCTCCTGTCCAGTCAGTACTCCTGCTCGATCACCGCTCCTGCCCCGTCACTTCTCCTGGCCCGTCACTTCTCCTGCCCTGTCACTTCTCTTGCCCTGTTCACTGTTCCTGCCCTGTTCACTGCTCCTGCCCTGTTCACTGCTCCTGCCCTGTTCACCCCTCCTGCCCTTTTCACCCCTCCTGCCCTTTTCACCCCTCCAGTCCGTTCACCGCCCCTGTCCATTCACTGCTCCTGTCCGTTCACCGCTCCTGCCTGGTCACTGCTCCTGCTCATGCCTAATCACGGCTTCTGCCCCGTCACCTCTACTGCCCTGTCACCTCTCCTGCCCCATCACCACTCCTGCCCATCACTTCTCCAGCCTTTCACTTCACCTGCCCAGACACCTCTCCTGCACAGTCACCTCTCCTGACCTGTCCCTTCTCCTACCCATCACTTCTCCTGCCCTGTTCACTGCCCCTGCCCCGTTCACTGCGCCTGCCCCGTTCACTGCTCCTGTCCGTTCACCGCTCCTGTCCGGTTACCGCTCCTGCTCATGCATAATCACCGCTCCTGCCCCATCACTTCTCCTTCTTCGTCACTTCTCCTTCCCCGTCACCTCTCCTGCCCTGTCACTTCTCCTGCCCCATCCCCTATCCTGTCCGTCACGCCATCTGCCCGTCACGTCACCTGCCTGTCACATCACCTGCCCACCACTTCTCCTGCCCGTCACTTCTACTGCCCTGTCACTTCTACTGCCCTGTCACTACTCCTGCCCCATCACTTCTCCTGCTGCATCATTTCTCTTGCCCGTCACCTCTCCTGCCCCGTCACCTCTCCTGCCCCGTCACTTCTCCTGTCCCATCCCTTCTCCTGTCCCATCACTTCTCCTGCCTCGTCATTTCTCCTGGCGGTCACCACTCCTGACTGATCACCACTCCTGCCCGGTCAACACTCCTGCCCAGTCACCACTCCTGCCCAGTCACCACTCCTGCCCAGTCACCTCTCCTGTCCAGTCACCTCTCCTGCCCAGTCACCTCTCCTGACCAGTCTCCTCTCCTTTACTGTTGCCTCTCCTGCCCCGTCACTTTTCCTGCCCCGTCACTTTTCCTGTCCGTTCACTGCTCCTGCCTGTTCACTGCTCCTGTCCGGTCAGCCCACCTGCTCATGTCCGATCACCGCGCCTGCCCCATCACTTATCCTGCCCCATCACTTATCCTGCCCCATTCACTGCTCCTATCCGTTCACTGCCCTTATCCGTTCACTGCTCCTGCCCGGTTACCGCTCCTGCTCATGCCTAACCACCGCTCCTGCCCCGTCACTTCTCCTTCCCCATCACTTCTCCTGCCCCTTCATCTCTCCTTTCCTGTCGCCTCTCTTGTCATGTCACTGCTCCTGACCCGTCACCTCTCCTGCCAGGTCACCTCTCCTGCCCCGTCACCTGTCCTTTCCTGTCGCCTCTTCTGACCCGTCACTGCTCTTACCCAGTTCACTGTGTGTACAACATTGACAAATTACACAAGGTGGCAAATTCCCCACAGTACTCTGTTTGGGGAAAGCTCCTCTGTAATCACTAACTCGGATTTCACGGGCACATGATATGCTAAAGGCAGACAGCGGGGCGCATTGTCAATTGAAAAGGGCTAATCAGCCTCAATCTGAATGACGATGGGCCTGCCCACAGTCTGTGAGAGCTCAGGGAGGTGCTGCTGCAGCCTCTGGAGTTCAACAGAGACGTGCGAGCTGCCCCTGGCACCACACTAGCTGAATGAAAAGGTAATCGTTTTTATTAAGTAGACCTATTCTTGCCATCCCGTGATGCTTTTTTGAAAGAAAGAAGTAGGGGAACGGACTGAAATAATTTTTTTTAAGTAGGGGCACACCGTGCCCTTCCGATCCCGCCCACTTCTACCACTGCCTGTGTGACATGTAGGTAGTTGTTACGACTGCTCAGCAGTTCATGGGTCTCTTCACTACTCCTTACGATTGGCTTAGTAGTTTTAAGCCTGCCCTAAAGCACACCTCTTACTTGCCTGACCCCTGTTGCTGTGGTCTACCCTTAGGAATGTGCACAGGAGGCTGTCCCTCTGGTACAAATCCTAGTGTAGACACAGCTAGTGGTGGCCGGCACAGGTAAGAGCGGCGGGTGGGGTGGGGGAGTCGACAGACGACGGGATAGGTAAAATTAGATAAATAAATAAATAACACCACTTAGCTTCAGTGGCGGCTGGCTCAGGTAAGCACGGTGATGTGGGGCAGGGGGAAGCCAACGGGCGTCCGAGTAGGTATAAGTAAATAAATAAATATTTATACCTATTCCGTCTTCCATCAGCTTCCCCCCTGCCATGCCATGCCCTGCGACACCGCGCTTACCTGATCCGGTCGCCGCTGCTTAGCTTGCGCTCGCCGCATCCCCAAGTCGGCGATGCGGCAAGAACAAGGTAAGTGGTTTTATTTGTTTTTTAATTTAATTTGACCTTTCAGTCGTCTGTCGACTTCCCTCCACCTGCCACACCGATCTTACCTGTGCCAGCCGCCACAGTACAGGACACAGCTGGCTCATCTTTGCGCGAATGCTTGAAGCTTAGGGTCTGACTTACAGTTTCACAGATGAGTTACTCTTTCACATATGTGATGGATATCACGTCCGCCTCATTTTCTTACCGCCGTATTGCTTTGATATAGTGTAATTTTGTTCTGCTTTTACCTGATTCCTTTGTTACTGGTTGTATCTGCTGTTATTTGTTCTCTTTGCCTAGTCACCAGCTCTCTTCCTGCCATTTCTTTTTATCCTATTCAATCCAAATAACAGACTGTCATGTCCACCGCTCAAAATTAAAACTTATTTCCCTAGCCTAATCCACAACTAATCCTGTTTGGGTTCCGGAGTAGCATGCTACTCGCCAAAAAGCCCTTCAAAGCCTCGTCAGGGGTAGTTAGTGCTATATAAATACAATTACAATACAATACAATACAATAAGTGAACTATATCCTATAGCAATTGTAATATGGTGCTTTATTTGTGATGGTGTTTGTCAAGGCTTGGCTCCGGAACATATTTCTTAACACTGAAATATTTTTATGACATTCCTTCACATGGTTGGTGTTGTGGGTCTAATTCTAAACAAAGCACATAAATGATGTTTTAA
This sequence comes from Lissotriton helveticus, assembly GCF_964261635.1. Lineage (NCBI taxonomy): Eukaryota > Metazoa > Chordata > Amphibia > Caudata > Salamandridae > Lissotriton > Lissotriton helveticus. Next base: position 1,262,772,947 of record NC_136061.1, on the reverse strand, counting down.
TAACAAAAAACAATAAAAAAATATTACCAGTGTGCCCAGGCTATAGGATTGGTACTGGTATTTCCCAGCGCTATCGGGACCAATGGATGATACAAGCTGTAGTGGCTATCTGAAAAATATTTTGGGCCTTGACACTTGCTTTTTTACAAACGTATCACTGTCTTCCCCTTAGACAGCACAGTACTGCAATTTTTCGCATAGCGCCGCATTACTCGAGGGACAGTAAATATGGGCCTTACTTAGTATGCATACCTACAGTTTTCTTAGCCCTTAACCACCCCTACAGCTGCAAAGGTCGTGATAGTGGGCTGCTGAGATACATCGGAAAATACAATGTCTGGCTGACTGACAGAGGTCATGGGGTCGCCCTCTGGTTCAAAGGTGAAAGGGTACAGACTGATGTGGCTTGTAATTGGTAGGGAGGGAGTTAGGTCATAGGGCCATAATGAAATGACTGTATGAACTGGAGAAAGGGGTAGGCCTTGGACATTATTTAATGTCACTGAGTTCTGGAAAGTGAGGTTTAGTGGGGGCTTTTGGAGAGTTGGTCAATGGAGTACATTGGGAGGACATAGCACGGGTTTTTATGCGGCTGGCCAGAAGTCAGGATTACAGGACCAGAGCAACTCAACCAGAAATGGTGGCAGTGACAGTGGGGTTTCCAGCATAGCATGCTGATACCAATGACTATTAACAACTTGGTGGAGGAGCAGGTAATGGTGGAGAGGGTCAACAAGGAGAGGCTGGAAGCAATTGATGAAGCCAATAGGGCGCTGTGGGGAGAGGAGGAGCAGGCCTACATGGAGGGGCAGGGGTCAGCGACGTTTTAAAGCATGGACAAAGTAGGCTCTGGCCCATGGCCCCAGTCTTTGAAGGGGGCATCCCTAATAGAGTCAACTATGTTCTGCAGAGTCGTGTCCTAATGACCTTGAATAATTTTTAAATAGATTGTTGTAAATAGCGTTTTTCTATCATTTATTTTTAATGTGTGTGAGTTTATTACAGATATTTTGCAGTCAAAATGTGTTTATGTTTCATGCAACATCCATATAAAAAGTTTATTTTAGATCAATACTGGGCCTCACATATGAGATTATTTGCAATAATATTAGTGAGCTTCTGCAGTGTTATAATACTGAAAACACACATCACTATCCCTGAATATCAGATGTACACACATTTAGGGGTATATTCACAACAACGTGTGCTAAACATCACCAACAAATGCTAACGCAACTTTACACATCGCAGCCTATTGCGGGAAAATAACCCTGTGTCAACGTGGAATTCACAGCAAGGTGGTACCATGCAATAGTCTGCCGAAACCGCAGCCAATGTCCGCGATACAACCACCTCAACGGAGATAAAAACACAAACCTCAACGCGCAAAAACATGCGATGGGCCAAAGCGCGATGAGGAAATAAGGGATAAGCAGTGAGAGGCCAGCATACCAACGCGCAGTGCGGGAAAAAGCACAAGAACAGCATAGGGAAAATGCCAATGAAAAACGGCATCAACTGCGGCGTACCACGGATGTACCCTGACCGACTGCAGAGGACAACATGAACCCCACAATCCCCACGGAGGAACACCCAGGGATCCAGGGCCCGTGGAAGGCCAATGAGAAGAGGAAGACGGGGAAAACCTGATCATCGCCACAGACGAGCCAGAACACCACCACCAACTGTACGTCACCTCCAACAAACAATTGGCAACAAAGAGTCAAAGATGGCACACCACCTCGGACCATGTGAATGCCGTTGCATGGCAGAGGAGGACAATGGAAGAGCACAAGAGGCCCTGGACTGATGTGGATGGCAAAACCAAGCAGAAACTCGCTGCCAAGACAAAAGCAGCAACGCACCCCGGAGGAGGGGGGCCAGCAGAACACCAGGAGCTGAATAACCTGGAGAAGATGGTAGCCACAGTCACCAGTCGTGAGACGGTGACAGGAGTCAGGGATCCGGGCACCGTCCAACATGACCCCACACCACATCAACAGGGTGTGCACCGACCAGGGAGTGGGTGGACAGGGGGAGATGGGCACAACAGCACACCTGCACAATTAAGCAGAGCACACTGCACACCCACAATGACTCAGGATCATGTCCCTTATCCCACGGGAACACCTCAGCACACACACAAACACCAAGTAGTCCCACGTACACAATGTGCCCAAAGGGGCACCCACACAACACATCAACAAGCACACAACCAACACATGCACACGTGCGAAACACAGCAAACATGCATATACGTCAGCCACACTGACAATGCAAGAGACACCACATGACGCTTGCATGGCTGCAGTCCAATCACCATGACAATGTACACGGCCCTCAGACCATCAAAACGGAATCCGTGGATATTGGGACTGGTCGACCGTGGATTCTGAAAAATCACACTAATTGCAATACAGATCGTGTGATCTACATGATCACATGTCCTTGCTCACTGAGGTATATTGGCTACACCACTCGCAAAATCAAGCTGCGCATTAGTGAGCACAAAAGTACAATATGCTGTAATAAGCAATGAACGTGCCTGACAAATCATTTCTTGTGTTTCAAACATCAAGCAGATGACATGAGATGGCTGATCCTTGAACGGCCTATGATCCCCCAACATGTGACTGACATCTCCATATTTCTGTTTATCAAGGAGCAGAAGTGGATTTTCAAGCTTAAAACTGACACAGAAGGCCTAAATGATAACATTCCGTGGGCCTCTATTTAATATGCCTCTCATAGTGATACCTTGGCCATTAGTACACCGTGCTGGCCTGGTATGGTAGATCAGGTTTGATCTACCTATAATACATCAATCAGTTGCCACGTTAATTGTTGGCAACTTTGAATCATCTTTTGTATAATAATAAGAATACTTTCAAGTATTGCCTGACTTATTGGCATTTCGCTGCAACACACGGTTATTGTTATGCCATAACAGGTGATCAAATGCGTGCACTTAATGATTGATATAGGGGCACATCTAATTATGTGAATCTAGCTGTCGGACCTATGGCACAAGCAGTAACAGACAGCTATTTATTAGACTCTACATATGGCACCATCAGCTTAGGGCCCTATATCATTGTGTACTAAGTATCTACTGCTCTAGATGATGAACACTCGCTATAATGCTACAATCACGACGCCGCCCACTTGTGCTGTCACTAGGATTGCCTCGACGTAGAGCTGGATATGGGGTCAATGATAGCGCTTTAGTTTCAACCAAGTGATCAATAATTAAGTAAAAGCACAAGAAGATCTAATAGTTGAGTATAATCAAACCCTCATCTCAAATACTGAGTACTTGTAAAAAGTTGCAGAACCGGGAATCGTCCGTACCCTGCAACTAATACATTTGCATTATTGGAATTTCATCTATTCATTGAAATTATGTTTTGTGACATACATCGAGTTATCCAATAGATGCATTTACCACCATCTCCAAGTGAAGAGGCGGGGAAGGCAGATTCAATAAGTTAAAATCCTTTTCTAGAAAAACCTTTCCTGTATTGCGGTCCGCACCGCGACTTGTACCAACGCTGCCACATTGAACCTAAAGCTGTGTGCGCATGCGCATAAATCAACAATAGGCAGTAACACGCATGAGCGGGTGAATAGCATCCTGGCTGCACGCTGCTACTCGAGGGATCGAGCATGCCTAGAGAGCGGTGTGTTATTGGAGCGCATGTGCACTTGAGGTAAATGGACAGAGAAAGAGTCTGAGCTTGACGCAAGGCAAGAAATTCGATCCATCAACAATGCGTGTTAAATTAATGCGCATAGCACAACGTAACAATGCGGGCATCTATTGGCTAAGGAACTAATTGAGACTCATTAGCCAATTAGCTCCGCTATAAGAAGGGACATCAAACCGTCCTCGGTACCTCCCACACTGCTTCCAGACTGCAAAGAGGTACCGATGGACAGGTAAGATGATCCTGGGTGGCTTTGCTGGTTTGGGCTTATCCTTTATCATTTGGCCTATTTCTTGCTTAAAAATATTCTTGATTATTGTTGTCCCACTTTATTCTTAATGGACTCATACCTAATTGGAAACAAGGGCAAGCACCACTGTAGCTTTAGCTATGGGTTAAACTACACCCTTACAATTTGACAGGCTCTTGGTTTATAACACCTGTGACAGGACACCTCTTCACTGGGTCCATTTGCTCCAATCTTGCTATGTCTATAAGATCAAGGGGTACATTAGTGAGAGAGTCTTTTCTGATACTCTATACATAATCTTTCATTTAAATCTCAAGTATTGGTCTATAATCAATAAATGACAAATACCATATCAAGAAATTGAAACACTCTAATAAAGAACTTTATACGTCAGAGGCCAGCCTGCTTCCGTCCATGGTGAAGAATGTCATGGTCTTAGTCTTTTTGATTTTTGGTTTTATAAATTTGATTTCTGAGTATAGCAAAGGAACATAAGATGGATGATGCCATTACCTCTTGTTCCCTTGTTTTACCTACAAATAGAGCGGGCCTCAACCACCGAGCGGTTGCCGGGTGAGGTGAGGCTTACTCCCACAGCAAGCTGGGTGAGTACTTACTAGTTTTGAAGATATGATTGCCTTATCAAAATTACGTAATGAATGGGCGCAGTCGATTACCATGTGTAATCGATTTATGGACTTTTTTTACCTCTATGCTCGGAGTATTTCTGTTCACCACTGGAAGTTTGACCTTCTTTTGACAAACTCTTTTTGTTTTAGGAATGAAGAGATAGATCTTACCTACATATACATGGGATTCATGTCTGGTAGGGTGGTAATACACCACTGATCTATTTATCTCCTTACGTGAAAAGCTGGATGTATAACACATTTCACTAATTATTATTTTTTCCTGCAGTAGCACTTAACATCTATAAGGTCCTGAAGAAAGCCGGGAAAGTTGTCCACACGGCTGAAACATGTCGACCTCACTCTTTGCCAGGAGATAGCAAATTCTTTTCACACTATCATGCGGTTTTTATTTTATGGCATTGGGACAATACTTAATAAACATATTTTTTAGTCCTTTTAGTCATTTTTATCTCACACACGTTTATCACTTGCACTGCACTCCATCAGTTGTCTCATATCTTGAACAAACACTTTGGCTGAGATCTTTTGAGAGCATGAGGTCAAGTATCCACTCATGTTAGCTTTGGAGCAACATTGGCAACACTTGACCCTCCTCTCGTAGTTTACCAGATGACGATGCTCCGCCAAATGGGTGGGCTGATGGAGACTTTTCTCATGCCAGTTTTTGGGCAAGCTATTTGAACCTGGTGAGCAGTTTATTTGGAGCTTTTGAGGTGTTTTTGTCACCCCAATAGACTGACTTTCTCCCCGTAGTTGTATATGTTTGTGATTGGGGGTGTGGAGTTAAGTTGGTCTATAAATACTATCCCCTAGACCCTCCTACACACATTTCTTATTTCAATGTACACGGCACGACACTGAGGTGGCTGAGTGCGGACCACAACCAGAAAGGAGCAGGTCACACTCGGACACAACCACCTGCACAAACAACGCCTGACGTAAATGACACATCTGTGGACAAACCATGCCCAAGAGTCACAACTCTAGAAAGAGCACAAGTTGCCCAAGTCTGCAACATCTCAGCACCATGGAAGCACAGAACTGTCAGACAAATCGCATGAAAGGAACCAGTGGCAGACAAATCAGAGCCGCAGGAGCGAATCACCCACCATGCAGAATACCCCAGGAATAAGGGCCCGTGGAAGGCCAATGAGAAAAGGAAGAGGAAGACGGGGTACAGTCAGCAGGAAAACCCGATCATCGCCACAGACGAGCCAGAACACCACCACCAACTGTACGTCACCTCCAACGTGTCATTGGCAACAAAGAGGCAAAGATTGCACACCACTTCGGACCATGTGAATGCCGTTGCATGGCAGAGGAGGACAATGGAAGAGCACAAGAGGCCCTGGAGTGATGTGAATGGCAAAACCAAGCAGAAACTCGCTGCTGACACGAAAGCACCCACGCACCCCAGAGGAGGGGGGCCAGCAGAACACCAGGAGCTGAATTACATAGAGAAGATGGTGGCCACAGTCACCAGTTGGGAGACAGTGACAGGAGTCGGGGATCCGGACACCGTCGAACGTGACCCGACACCACATCAAAAGGGTGCGTACCGACCAGGGAGTGGGTGGATGGGGGGAGATGGGCACAATGGCACACATGCACAATTAGGCAGAGCACACTAAACACCCACAAGGACTCAGGATCATTTCCCAGATCCTATGGGAACACCTCACCACACACACAAACACCAAGTAGTCCCACATATACCATGTGCCCAAAGGGGCACCCACACAACACATCAACATGCACACAACCAACACATGCACACGTGTGAAACACAGCACACATACATATATGTCAGCCACACACAATGCAAGAGACACCACATGACGCTAGAATGGCTGCAATCCAATCACCATGACAATGTACACAGCATGACACTGAGGTGGCTGAGTGTGGACCACAAAAGGAAAAGAGCAGGCCTCACTCATACACAACCACCGGCACAAACAACGCCTGACGTCAATGACACATCTGTGGACAAACCATGCCCGTGAGTCACAACTTGACAAAGAGCACAAGTTACCCAAGTCTGCAACATCTCAGCACCGTGGAAGCACAGAACTGACAGGCACACCACATGAAAGGGGCTAGTAGCAGACAAATCAGAGCCACAGGAGCGAATCATCCACCGTGCAGAATACGCACATAAGTATAAGTGCACCTCGACTTTGACAACATCCCGGTACAAACAGCAACACCTACACAACTGAACGCAGGACACAACTGGTGCCGCAAATGTGCACAACATGGCAAACCACATCTGGCACAGCAGGAAACTGTGACATGACATTGTACAAGTACAACCTGTAACCTGCAAATATGTTTTATTCACACATGCTGTGCTTTTGGACATTTTGTACTGTCCCATGATTGCCAGGGATGGCCACAATGTCACGTGCTCATGAGAAGTAATTGTTAATGATGGTGTTCCTACGGGCCATTCCTGCCGCAGCTGCAATGGGATGTGGGCCACCTACCCCATCGTCCCCATCATCGTCCGGTACTTCTGGAACTGGTATCCATGGGGCATTGGTGCGTACACAGATGTTGTGCAACACACAACATGCAACGATCATCTTGCACACGATGTCCGGCTGTACAGCAGCTTTCCACCTTTGCCATCCAGGCACATGAAACGCGACTTCAACGCGCCAAATGTGCATTCAACGATGCCCCTGGTGCGTATGTGGGCAGCATTGTACTGCCTTTGGGCGGGTGTGTTCAGGTCTCGGAGGGGTGTCATCATCCAAGGGCAGAGTGCATATCCTTGATCACCTGTGACACTTCAGGGAGAAAAGAGTCAATACTTGGTTCGGCAGGATGTGATGGCAGGCCCACTAATCCAGTGACGCCTGTGCTGACTGTGTGGGGTGAGTGTAAGCCACCCCTCAGGGAGTAGCTGGTGCTGGCAACAACTCCAACAGTCATCAGGCACTCAGAAAAGCAATGTCAGAACAACAAGGGGGGGATGACTTGAGTCACACAGGGTTAGTGGCCCCAAATGCACAGCGGCCGACACGGGCCCACCTCCACTATAGGGTCATGAGGGCAAAGCAGGGTCTTGCATGTGTCATAGGTGCCTTCCACGGAGTGCCTCGGAGGGAGAATGGGAGGTCTACCCCCAGGGCATGATGCAGAGGGCACATGCCAGCTGCGTCCGGCAACATGGCGGATGTGAATGCCCCAAACTCATGCCAGACACCAAGTCCGTACCTGCCCGTTGCTGATGACAACCCCCAGGCCACAGGCTCAGACAACAACAATGTTCCGCCGGAGGCTGACGGTCACTCACGGCGCACAGGGTTAGTGGCACCACGTGTCGCTGGCTTGCGTTGAACAGGGTTAGTGGCACCATGTGTCGCAGGCTTGCGGTGAATAGGGTTAGTGGCACCACGTGTCGCAATCTTGCGTTGAACAGGGTTAGTGGCACCACGTGTGACATGGATTTATGCCTCACTGATCGAAGGGAGTCTAGTGCTGTGGCCGCTGCCACGGACTTGTGGTCATTGCCATTCAGTACTCTGGACACAGTTCCACATGTGGGACCGACTGGGAGTACGCCGGTGGAGTATGTAAATGAGGAGTCATGTGGGCCAGCGTCGTGGGGGCCAGCAATGGTCTGCGGAGGCTGCAGAGGTCGCGGGACTGGGACTTAGAGCTTGCACCGGCACGTGGTGGGCCCTCTTTGAAACACAACGGTGTCGGCAGGTGAGCAGTGCGGCCTTCGGAAGCTGGGGCGGGCAGGCCTGGTCTGGGTATCAGCGTCCTGGGGTGCAGCAGGCACACAAGGTCGCAGGCTCCGCTGTTCATGGCGTTGGCCTCATGGCGGACTGAGAGGCGCCACCCTGTCAGTGACGTTGCCCTTTCCAGGAGATAACCACACTCTGCGCCACTGGGTTTTTCTCCACACCCCTGCGCAGCCCTGGAGTACTCAGGGCCAACCCACTACTCTCATGCACACAGAGGGGGACGCAGCGAGAAATATTTCTGCTATCTGAGCCACAGCCTGGGGTGACATGGTTGCGTCCACTGTTCACTACTCTCCAGTCCCCAGCAGTTGTGGTCCGCATGGACATATCTGTGGCTTGCATACCCATGTCTGTCCTGCACATCCACGCCTCACTTGTCGTTGAGTACATTCCCATTCACGGGTCACTTGCATCCTTCACACATGGCTGCATTCCGCATCTACACACGTTCCGCTGTTGTGTGGCTGTGGTGCCATGATATAGCTGTATTGTGTGCAGGGGTAGCCCAGGAACACCATGGAGTGGTGTTGTCATGTCTGGTAGGTGGGCATGTTGATTGACATGTTGTATGTGATTTGGTCACGTGCATTCCCACAGTTATGCGTTGTGTGATGGTGGCTTTGAGGTGTGTTGTGTGTTGACTTGGCACTTACCAACGAGCAGACCAGTTCCATATGTGCCATCCTGGAAGCGCTCGTTGATGATGGACTGTTGGAAGATGTAGGAATCGTGCACACTGCTGGGGTAGTTTGCGATGAAATTGGTGAACGTTCACCGGTGGTCCAATATTGCCTGCACATTGATGGAATGCGTGTGCTTTCTTTTGCAGTAGTGGTGTGCGGAATCCGCAGGGGGCACAAGTGGGACATGTATGCAGTCTATTGCCCCCAACACGGCCGGGAATCCAGCGATGGCATAGAAACCTTGCTTGGTCTCCTGCTGTTCCTGGTCAGTGAGTAGGAAGTGAAGGTACTGGGGTATGAAGCTGAGGATGGCACCCAGGACAGGTGTGATGAACTTTGATAGGGCTGGCTGTAAGACCCATCCGACTCTGGCAGTTGTTGGTTGGAAGGTGCCAGAGGCCAAAAGGTGCAGCACAGCCAGCAGCTTTGTCTGCGGAGGGATGTTGGTTCTCCGCTGTGTTGGGACCGTCAACCTGTGGGCGATGTGGGTCATGATGCGGATGATGGTTGTCCTCTTGAGCCTATGGTGGGCAATGACTTCCTCGGGCGTTAGGTCTATGAGACTGGTGCGTTTTTTCAGTAGGTCCGCTGTCTTACTCTGCGCTGCCTCTGTGGTGGTCTGGGGGGGGGGGTCCGGGTCCTGGGGGTGGTGGCAGTGGGTGTTGTGGCCCTATTGGGGCTCCGAGCTGCATGATGAGTAGCTCCATGGCGTTGTTTGTTCTTCGGGTAGGATAGGAAATGATTTAAGTTTATACAGCGCTCGAATGCCGAGGTGTCTTGGCACTAAAGTAAGAGAAGAGATCTAAGAGTGTTAAAGCTAAACAGTTAGAATGCAGGAAATAACCATGTTTTTATTTGCTTCCTAAAAACTGTCAAGCTTGGTTGAAGTCTAAGAATCATGGATAGTTGGTTCCACAGCCTAGCTGCACACCATGACAAACATCCCCCCCCCACCTAGCTCTGTGAACTTTAGTAGTGCAAATGAGGCCGGAATTTGCCGACCTGAGACTTCTAGTGGGAGTATACCACTGAAAGATTCTTCGCAGATCCGTCTCCCCTTCTCCATATAGCGTCCTATGTACAAGGCATAGGACCTAAAATTCCATACGTTGCTGTATGGGAAGCCAATGTAATGATCTGATAGCCGCAGAAGTGGGGTGACCTTTTGGAATATTTAGGAGTATTCTTGCGGCCGCGTTGTGTATGGACTGCAGTTTGATCTTCTATGCCTTATCACTACCCACGAGAAGAGCATTGCAGTAATCTAATCGGGATTGGACCTAGCCCACCACCACAGTTTTTCATAGCTCCTGCGAAATAAAAGGGAACACCTTCCGCAGTAGCTTCAAGGGTGTGGCTGTGTGCGGGGCTCCGTTGCCTACTGCAGGTAGTCATCCGGCTTTACACCTGCAGGAGGCAGGTGTTAAATACCTGCTGCTACCGCGGCTTATCGCGTGGTTTTGACTCGCATCGCAGATCTGGCAGTTCATTGTGAAAGTGGTGTTGTGTTTTTTTTGTGTGTTTTTGCACGGGAACGCCTACTCTGCATCTCATTAGAGTTAGTTGGTGGTGTCCACTGAGGAGAAAAATTTTGGGGCAGTTATCGCGGGAATACTGGCAATGTCTGCAGTTTGCACCAGCTTGTGAATGGGGTGTTTAATCTATCTCCACTTTTGATGAGTTAAGGTGGAGATAATTCGGAGCTACGTCCTTGTGAATATCCCCCTTAGAATTTGACGAAAGAATGCAAGAAAGAACTGAAAGTGGATCATAAAATCAAAGCTGTTCCAAAGATGGGCCCCCAAAATACATTTGGTCCAGGGCCCAAATATCCTTCAAACGTCCCTGGCAGGGGTAGATGGCGAGCAAGGCACAGGCAGAGAAGCTGAAATGGTGGGTGAAGGGAACAATCCAAGAAAGGATGGGGAAAGGTGGGGGCAAGAGTGTGCTCTTGGGAGGAAGAGAAGGGATCTGGAGTTTAGATAGATCAAGAGTCTGACATGGAGGGTGGCATGGGGCAGGCTGTGGAAGGGACACCTCATTTTTGTAGTTAAATAATCAAGCCGCCCATCAAGAGCTGGAAATCGGATGAAGGTGGCAACAGAAAGCAGGCCAAGCTGAGTTAGAGGAAATATCATTGGCAGTGGATTAGCATATCAGAAGCAAATTCAGCAAGCATTGTGTCAAGGGTGGAGGCAGAGGATTCTTACCATGAACTTGCACAGGAACAGAAATGCTAGTTCCCTATTCCCTCTCAGGGATACCCCAGACACCGATATAAAGCTTGTCTTCAAAAGACCCGAAAGGGGGAAGGGGGAGTGGCTAAAATGATAAACAACAGAAGAGACTGGTTCTGGACCTCTGATTTCGCAACTGCTCCTTTTGTGCCTGTCCGTTCTGCAGACTGTGGTACTGAGGAGACCTGAGGAAACTAAACACAAACAATTACTGTGACCACCTATTCTACTCTATTCTTTCTTTTATAATTTCTCCTATGTGCTTACTACGTACCCAATGCATTCAAAAACTGAGCTTCTCTTCTATATTTTTTTTATTGGTGATTTCTTTCTCTTTCTTCTTTTATTGGGTACTGCATTCAGAAGGTGTCAACTTGTTAATTAACGTAACTTAGTTACTGTTGTTTCTACCTATTGCTATTCTAAACTATGTGATTAATTTTTGCTAATAATACACCTACCAGTACCTTCTGTCAGTCAATCTTTCTTCTTTATTTTATATTCTTTTCTTCTTACTACTTCTCTTACTCCTATAGAAGTCCTTATGATTTTTTCTGTACTGTTAATTCTATTGCTGAATTTAATTTGTTTTTTTCTTTTTTTTTCTAAACAGGAATTGCTAACATCAATCCAGAGGTAAGTTCTTTTATACTACTGAACAATTATATACATTGCCTTAATGTCCTTAAGTATTCCTTTATGCCAAAAAGAACGTTTAATCGATTATGCCACTTAGCTTGTATCTTCTTCGTTTTCTCTTGTCTTTTCAGAATACTGCTGTAAGACTGTGAAAGGCTCTTCTCTTCATACAAACTGCCAGGAACTCTGAGAAAGAAAGTTGGGGCGGCGTCGGATAGGAACGCTCAGAAATACACCCTTCGCTTCAGTGACCAAGAGCGCAAACTCACTGACAAAACGCTGGGAAGTCCTATTCCCGACAGGTATCCGAACGGCAGGAAACTGGGAGAAAACTACCTTCGCAAACTATGAGGTAAACCGACGTTTCCACTGAGTAATTTCTACACGGTACGAACTCGGGGAATTCTTCAGTGAAGGGCGCATTCGTTAGGGAGAGCGCGCGTCACTAAGATTCCAAACAGCTGAGGGGAAAATAACTAGACCGCAAAAGTGTTTTGAAATTCGGCGGCCATCTTTGTGTTTCTCTTATGCCACAGCATTCTCCAAGTGTGGCTCCTGGTCTGATCTTCTCCTTTCAGGTAGCGTCTTTGGCTCTTTAATGGGCACACAGTATCTACCTGGGGGTCTGACAGTACCCCCCAACAAAGGAGGTCCTTCTAATCTTGGTTTTGTAGGAAATCTTTGATGAGAGGATTTTACGAACCTAGGAGCATGAACGTCTGGTCCAGGCTCCCCAGATCGCTCCGCTGGACCATAACCCTTCCAGTCCACTAAATAGTATAGTCTTCCCTTAACCTTTTTAGAATCTAGAATTCCTTTTACTTCGAATTCTACTCCGGATTCTAGTTGGATAGGCCTTGGAAGGGAATCTTTCCTTAACTCTGGAGATGCCTTTTTTAGCAAAGAAACATGGAAGACTGGATGGATATTAAGCTTGGTAGGTAATTTCAACCGATAAGTTACTGGATTTATTTTTTTCTCAATCAGGTAAGGTCCAATGAACCTAGGTTGAAACTTTTGATTTCCCTTTAACCTAAGGTATTTGGTATTTAGCCAAACACTATTCCCTTCTTCTAAAGGGGGTCCTTCTCTTCTCTTCCTATCTGCATAGGCCTTATATTTCTTTTTGGCTTGCTCTTAGTTCTTTGACACTGTTTGATGAACTTGGTTTAAATGGAACACCAAATCTTTGACTGCCGGAACCGAGATTTCAGTTTGCCTTACAGTGGAATTTGGGTGTCTAACGTAGTTCAGGTAATGTGGAGAATATCCTGTTGATACGTTCCTAGCATTATTATATGCAAACTCCGCTGCCCATAAATAGTCTGGCCAATTCCTATCTTGTTTTAAAAGGAACAACCTTAGATACTGCTCTAATTCCAGGTTCACCCTCTCAGTCTGCCCATCTGTCTTGGGGTGATAACTGGTTGAATATATGGCTTCAATTTCTAAACCTTCTACAAAGGCTCTCCCAAAAATGGGACAAGATGTCAGGGTTCCTACAGATCCAATCCTCTCTGCCTGTTTAATATACCCACAAAAGACTATTTCATGCCTACCAAGGGTTAAGGCCTTAACCTGGAAAGAAGCTTGGAGATTGAACAGCTCCAAGATGACCGACAATGAATGAAGGTGCAGGTCTAGTATATTAGTGCATCAGAGTTCTACTAGAAGCGCTCGCAATAGAACGCTGATGCACTTCACCTAAACTCTTAACGGAAGCGCACGTATTCTTGAAGTCCCTTACAGATAGTTAGTTAGCTGGATATCGTCTAGTTCATCGGTGTCCCTACCGTGTTTATAGTAAGAATTCAACAAACTATTTCCAGGACTGTATTCGGTCCTCAGCGCCGCTTCGTCGAAGTGGTGTTTCTGTGAGACTTATGCGCAGTTCGTCCTCCGAGAGAACACTTCCCCAGAGACCTGCTCAATCTTCTATTTTAGTGAGAGACTAGTGTTACACTGCTCACACAGTCCTGCAAAGTCCTCTAATCAGCGAAAGAGCAGTGCTAAAGGTGTTCACACATGCGCTGTTCTTTTCCTGTGAGAACTCCGCTCAACAGAATCCAGCGCGTCGCTTCGAGGAGCAGCAACATCCCGCCTGTGAAAAGACACGACATTCTACAAATCCAGATTATGAAAAGGGAACTGTACAGAGCTAAGTACTAATTCGAAAGTCAAAAGTTAATATGTTGTACTGCTGATAAATAAGAACTTGATACTTACCATTGAACTCCTACTCCGAGTTGAAACCTAAAAGAGAGAGCAATAGAGATATAAATCAAAAAGAAATATAGGTAGGTAGAAACAAGTGATAGAAAATAGATAATAACGAAAGAGAGAAAGTGAGATAATAAGTATATGTTCTTTCTTAAAAAATCCTTAGAAGTTCTTCAGGCAAGAAGAAACAAGTTAAACATGTAATTGCAAGAAGAATGTGAAGACCATATGAGAGATGCAATTGTCTAAGGTTATTTAGGTATGTGAATGAGGATTAGAAAAATATAAATTAGGATTAAAGATAGACATATAAGTAAGCACTGTTGTTTTTTCTTAGTTTCCAGGTCTACAGCCAGGAGCACAGTATGGTGTGGAGGCGAGACAGGAAATTGGAAGCAGATAACCGGAGACAGTCTCTTTGTCTTCTTTATTATTTTATCTACTCCCCCTTCCACTCCTGAGAAGATTCTACTGATTGCTATATAATTAGATCAGGCGATCTTCCAGGCGGGGCATTGGGAAAAGGCATCTCTGTTCCTGCGCAAGTATTAAGGCAGACTTGACACAAGAACTGTGAACCTCGGTCTGAAATAATGATTGTTGGAATTCCGTGAATTTTCAATATTTGTGTGCTGAAGTGACTAGCTAGTTGTTTAGCAGTGGGAACCCCTTTTAGCGCCAGGAAATGTGCCATCTTTGAAAATGCGTCCACAACCACCAAAATTGTGTTAAAACCCTGGCTAGTAGGTAAATCACCTATTAAATCCAGGGTGATTGTGTACCATGGAAAGGGGGGGTTGACATAAGTTGCAACAACTCCTTTGGAGCTTGCCATTCCGAATTCCCCTGAGCGCAGATTTCACAGGTTTTAACATATTTTTCAATATCTTTATTCATTTGAGGCCACCAATAGTTCCTCTTCACCGGATCTTCAGTTTTTGGTTCTCCTTGGTGCCCTGCCAAAATATTATCATGACATTCGTACAGTTCTTGATCCTGCAATTCCTTTGTAGCTAAGTACAAGGCCCCCCTGTGGTGAGGCAATTGATGTTGAATGTTTCTTCAAGCTTCTTATTTGACCCACTCCTGCATAGCTTCTGGATTTAAGGCCTGAGTGACTTGTTCCTTCAATTCAGTGGGTGTGGTAGCACAAATTATTCTTGAGTTTGGTATAATCGTTTGGATTTCCATCTGACCCTTTTGATTTTCTGTTCCTAATCCGGACAAGGCGTCCGCCTTCCCATTTTTGAGCTCCAGGTCTGTAAGTGATTACAAAGTCATAATTGCAAAGTACAGGGACCACCTGAGTTGTCGTGGAGTGAAAGTTCTAGCTGATTTCAAGAATTTCAGATCTCGGTGATCAGTGAAAACGGTGACCACGTGCTAGGACCCCATAAGATAGTGTTGCCACTCCTTAAAGGCATCCTTGATGGCCAACAACTCTTTTTCGGTTATAGTGTAATTCAATTTGTCGGATGTTAGTTTTCTTGATCTGTAGGCGACTGGGTGTAGTTGACCTAATTCCTTATGTCTCTGGGATAGCACACCCCCAACTGCTAGATCGGAGGCATCGGTTTCAACGTAAAATGGTTCAGAGGTATCCGCATGCAGAAGGATTGGTGCTGAAGTGAAATTCTCTTTTAAGGATTTAAAGGCCTCCTCTGCTTCTCCTGTCCATTCAAAGCAAATTCCTTCCTTGAGTAACTGTGTAAGAGGAAGTATCTTTCGTGAAAACGCATGATGAACCTTCTGTTAGAAGTTTGCAAACCCTATAAAGCTTTGGACCTCTTTAACTCTTGTAGGGAACTTCCAGTCAACGACTGCTCTTATTTTTCGTTCATCCATGTTTATTCCAGTAGGTGAAAGGATGAAGCCCAAAACTCCACTTTGGAAACACTAAATGCACATTTTTCCAGCTTTACAAACAGTTTGTTCTCCCCAAGTTTCTGCAACACCCTTCTCACCTGTTCTTTGTGTTTACTCTTGTCAACTGAATAAATCAGGATATTGTTGATGTATACAATAGCACATTGATCAATTAATTCACTGAGAACTTCGTTTATAAAATGCTGGAAGGCAGCTGGAGCATTACATAGGTCCTACGGCATAACCTGGTATTCAAATAGCCCAAATCTTGTCCTGAAGGCCGTCTTCCATTCATCACCCTCTCTCATTCTGATTAGATGGTAAGCCCCTCTCAGATCTAGTTTTGTATAAATTTGCGCTCCTTTGACCTGATCCAACAAGACAGAAATGAGGGGAAGAGGTTATTGGTTTTTCTTAGTAATCGTTTTAATTGCATGATAATCGATGCAACCCCTCAAATCTCCCTCCTTATTGGGCACGAAAAACAGAGGTGAAGACACAAGGGATTGGGAAGGCTGGTAAAAAACCATTTGCCAGGTATTTGTCTAAGTATTCTTGTATGTGTCGATGTTCCTTTCCAGTTATAGCATAGACCCGACTACAAGGCATATTTGAGCCAGGCGCAAAATCTATTTTACAATCGTAAACATGATGAGGTGGCAATTGCTCTGCTTCCTTTTCGTTGAAAATACCTTAAAAATTCTGGTATTCTCGAGGTATTTCCTGTGAATCTATTATGCACACCGAAACTCCTGCCATACACTATGAATGTGCAGGATAACGTTCACAGGTTCTTTCCTCTCCTCCAAAGCAATTTCCCTTGCAATAATCTGAATCCATCACAATCGTTCTGGAACTCCAATTGATGGTTGGGTTGTGCTCAGTAAGCCATAGTAGACCCAAAATTAGTTGAAACTGGAGCGCATCAATTAAATTAAATTGAATCACTTCTCTGTGCCCATCACTCGAATTCATTTGTACTTGTACTGTATGGCTCACAATGGGCCCTGACAAGAGATTTGTCCCATCCACTGCTCGGGCTGGCTCACTTTTGGATTTCGGTATGGCTCTCAATCCCACCTTAGCTGCAAATTTTAGGTTACAAACATTTCCGGTTGCCTCTGAATCTATCATTACTGACTCTTCTGTCAGAGTCACTTGTCGAAATGTTAAAATCATGGACAATATTAAGTGCGGTGAGGACGACTGCAAGGTATTTGCCATTCGATGTTCTTGTGGAGTTGATTCTTGATAAGCATCCACCGGTCCAACTCCTCCGACAGGTGGTGCTACAAGTGTTCCTTCGGCCTTAATGAGGTTTTTGGTTTCTTCAGACAACCTCTTATGAAGTGTCCATTCGAACCACAATGCATACACAAGTTGCCAGCTCTTCTTTTATCTTTTTCTTCATTAGTCAAAGGGCCCCTTATAGTCCCTATTTGCATGGGTTCCAAGATTGATTGTCCTTCTGTAACCTTGCCATTTTCAGACCTGACTCTATCAAATCTTGGAACTGTTGGTTTGAAGTCTCTCCTCCTTTCACCTTTTCTTTCGCCTTGACTAAAATCAATCTCTAAAACCAGGTCTACTAATGCCGAGATTTCTGTGAGTCGATTTTGAATTTGCGCCAGGATATTTTTCAGTGCATCTCTTAACCCTCGGTTAAAAACCGCAGCTCTTTTACTCTCTGGCCAGTTGGTCTCCACCACTAGCTTGTTGAATTGAGCCAAGTATGCTACAAGGTCTCTGTTCCCTTGTCGTAGTTCGAGCAATTCATTATCAACAGTGTGAGAGATTCTTCCCCTGTCCAAAATTTGAAGAAATTCTTGCTTGAATTCTTAATAATTATGAAAAAGTGTGGGAAACCAAGGGCATGGACCATGACGCCGCATCTCAGCTCAAGTATGATAAAATAAAGGCCACTCTTGACTGCGCGCCAGGGAAAATTGAAGGGCGACACATGAAATGCAATGAGCATTGAGTGAGCAAAACCTGTGCCTTTTGTGGATCCCCACTAAATCATTCCGGAGGAGCTAATGGGATGACTGGGGACAATGAGTGTATTACTTGTGTAGTCAACCTATTTGAACCTTCTGTGGGAGGGCTTAATGATTCCCTTCCTGAACTAAATGGTTGTCCCATTCTCAAGGCTAACTCTGCTGTTTCCTTCCTTGAACTTATCATCTCCTGCCTTAGACTCTGATTATCCCTCTCTAACTGCTACTAACTCTTTTTGAATCGCCTCTAAGACCGTTCCCAGGGTCTGCAAATTATTTTCCTCGGCCATTCTGTTTGGGTGCAAGTAAAAACGTAGGCACTTCACTCTGTCAAGGGTGGAGGCAGAGGAACAGAAGATGCTAGTTCCCTACTCCCCCTCAGGGATGCCCCAGAGACCGATATAAATCTTGTCTCCAAAAGACCCCCAAGGGGGAAGGGGGAGTGAATAAAATAATAAACAACAGAAGAGACTGGTTCTGGACCTCTGATTTCCTAACTGCTCCTTTTGTACCTGTCCGTTCTGCAGACTGTGGTACTGAGGAGACCTGACGAAACTAAACACAAACAATTACTGTGACCCCCTATTCTACTCTAGTCTTTCTTTTATAATTTCTCCTATGTGCTTACTACGTACCCTATCCCCAAAATCTGAGCTTCTCTTCTATATTGTTTTATTGGTGATTTCTTTCTCTTTCTTCTTTTATTGGGTACTGCATTCAGAAGGTGTCAACCTGTTAATTAACATAACTTAGTTACTATTGTTTCTACCTATTGCTATTTTAAACTATGTGATTAATTATTGCTAATAATACACCTACCAGTACCTTCTGTCTGTCAATCTTTCTTCTTTACTTTGTATTCTTTTCTTCTTACTACTTCTATTACTCCTAAAGAGGTCTTTTTGAATTTTCTGCACTTTTAATTTTATTGCCGAATTTAATTTGTTCTTTCTTTTTTTTTCTAAACAGGAATCACTAACATCAATCCAGAGGTAAGCTCTTTTATCCTACTAAACAATTATATACATTGCCTTAATGTCCTTAATTACGTTTTCTTTTATGCCAAAAATAACGTTTAAACGATTATGCCACTTAGCTTGTATCTTCTTCGTTTTCCCTTGTCTTTTCAGAATACTGCGGTAAGACTACGAGAGACTCTTCTCTTCAAACAAACTGCCAGGACCTCTGAGGAAGAAGGAGGGGCATCGTCGGACCGGAACGCCCAGAAATACGCCCTTCACTTCAGGGACAGGGAGCGCAAACTCACTGACGAAACGCTGGAAAGTCCTACTCCCGACGGGTATCCAGATGGCAGGAAACCGAGAGAAAACTACAGTCGCAAACTATGAGGTATACCGATGTTTCCATGGAGCAATTTCTACACAGTACAAACTCTGGGAATTCTTCAGTGAAGTGCGCATTCATTAGGGAAAGCGCGCTTCACTAAGATTCCAAACAGCTGAGGGCAAAATAACTAGGCCGCAAAAGTGTTTTCAAACTCGTGGCCATCTTTGAGTTTCTCTTATGCCACAGCATTCTCCAAGTGTGGCTCCTGGCTTGATCTTCTCCTTTCAGGTAGCGTCTTTGGCTCTGTAATGCGCACACAGTATCTACCAGGGGGTCTGGGGGTGTGACACATTGGTAACGCATTGGTTTCACCTATGTGATGAATAAAGAGCTGTTTTTATCAATCATCGTTCGGAAGAAGAAAAGAGCTCCAAGAGAAATAACATGGAGTGGGGAGGATGTGGCGAGTTGTAGACTTGAAATCTTGGGATCCCAGTTCGAGTCTCAGTGGCGCAACATCCTGTGATTCTATGCAAATCACTTAGGGCCAGATGTAGGTAATGAAGATTTACCGATTCTAAAATACCGAATTTTACTGATTCAGTATTTTAGAATCGGTAAATGGGATGTAGGTATTTATTAGGTAAGTATTCAATATTTACCGAATTCCTATTCATTCCTATGGGCCTGGAGGCCCATAGGAATGAATGTGAATTACCGAATCGGTACATACCGATTTGGTAAAATAGGGAAACATTCAAGGGTGGCAGGGTGGCACATTGACACCCTGTTGCACCCCTGAATAGTGCTTGTGTGCACATGTGGCACACATACATGCCCTAAGGGCATGTATGTCTGTCACATGGCACTGTTGAAAATGCACAGATTTGCATTTTCAAAGGTATTCGGTATTTACCACCAACTAATAGTTGGTGGTAAATAACGAATCCTTAGAGCACATAAGCACTCTTAAAAGTGCTTCCTACATGCCATTTACCAATTCGGTAAATAATGATTCTGTAAATACCGAATCGGTAAATACCGATTCGGTATTTACCGAATCATCCCCTACATCTGAAATGGCTTAATACCGGTCGGTAATTTACCGAATTTCGGGTTTACCGACCGGTAATGGGCCACCTACATCAGGCCCTTAATCTCTTGGGTGATAAATTGTTATATAAATATGCTGCAAGAGTAAAAGGTAAACCTTTATGGAAAAATAGTTCCACCAAAGTGGATGTTAACAGTATTTCGGCTAAGGGAAACTGATAAGAGAAGCAGACAAGGCAGAAGCATTGGTAAATGCAGGAACATATGCTACAACCAATAGAAATGGAGGAAAAGTGAGTAGCATGGACAGGAACCAATGAGAAGCCCGGAAAGAGGGGAGGCTGGATGTGAGTCCCTTTTAAGTTTATATTAAAAGCAATGGATTTCTCAAGCACAGCGGAAGCACTATGGCAAAACCTAACAAGCAAAAAGAACAATTGATGGACAGAGTGCAGAACAAAGTCATACATTCACCCCAGAACAGAAATCTGGGCTTAAATCCATCATTTTTTTGCTCCCTATGCCATTCCAGTTTGAACTCAGCCATATGCAAACTAGTCTTGACCCTGCGCCCAACGGGCACAGTCCAGCCCGAACTGCCAGGCCAGGTCCTCCCAGGACTGGAAATATGCAATATAGGACCAGTTTTGGAGTTTCACTCCTCATCAGCCATGCTAGCTTGAGTCCAGTGGCATGGAGAGCACAGGACCCACGTCTGGGCAAACCCGTCCCACTTGGGGTGACAAATGCAAAAAGAACAATTGATGAACAGAATGCAGAACAATGTCATACATTGACCCAATTACTGAGATCTGAGCCTAAATCCATCTTTTTTTTGCTCCCCATGCCATTCCAGTTTGAACCCAGCCATATGCAAATCAGTCCTGACCCTGCTCCCTATGTGAACAGTGCAGCACGAACTGCTAGGCCAGGTCCTCCCTGGCTTGGCAGTTCAGGCTGGACTGTCCCCATAAGGCACAGGATCAAGACTTATTTGCATAAGGCTGGGTCTGAACTGGGGTGGCGACGGGAACTAAAGAACAATGCTGGATTCAACCTAGATCAGTACCTAGGGGTGAGTGTCTGAAAAGTTTCAGCTCTCCGTCCATCAGCTCCTTGTGTTTGCTTTGAAACCTAACAAGCATAGCACAAGCGCTGTGCAGGCGTAACCAAAAAACTTCATGAAAGGCAAAAGTATGACGAATGGTGCTATTACAATCAAAAATTCAGAGTGGTATGCATGGTAGCATCCATAGTGTCATTGAGCAAAGGTCACGGTCGGATTGGGGAGGGAGAGGATGCTAGTGGAAAGCACCACTCCTGCCTCACCACTGCTGCTTTGTTGCAGGGGACGGATATTGCAGCTGCGCTGCAAAACTGGACCCCGGTAGGAAAAACGCCCCTGCCAGGGGTCCAAAACCGACCCTCACCCCAGCGGCCCACTAAGGAAATGCCCGGGATAGACCGTTAACCAGCCCTTAAGATTTGAACCACCACGTAACACGTCAGTCCCAAATAAAGCTCCCAAATAAAGACTAAAGCTGCCTTTTTTGACTATTCTGATATTTTAGGGGATACCTGAACAGATAGAGACAAAATGAGCGAGGAAATGGGAGTACTCGAAAAGTTAGTCTCATTGTCATAGAGACACACAGAGAGACAGAAACACATCAAAATACACACGCACACAATGACGACTTAGATCATTTCACACACTGGGCATATTTACAAGTCCCTATCGCTACCACAACGTCACTTTCAGTGACATTGTGGTGGCGATAGGGGCCTCGCCTTATTTACAAGGCAATGTTAAGCCACTTAACGTGGCTTACCGCTGCCTTGTAAATAAGGGTCCCTTTCATGCTGTATTTAGCGTGAAAGAGGAGGGCAATGTATGTTGCGGTGTGTGTTCCACCACAACACGCATTGATTTTGACTCTGCCCCCTATTTACAAGAGCAGCATAAATAGGAGTCAGCGCCAAAATTAAGACCAGGGAAAACCTGGTCTTAAATAGGCGAAATGCTTTATTTCTCCTCGTTTTTGCTGTTTCCTTGTGTGCTGCCTTGTGCAGTACACAAAGAAACAGCAAAACACTATTGATTGTTTATGTGCAGGAAGGTGTCCCTTCCTGCACATAAACATTATTATAAAGAAAATTACATTTTGTAATTTTCATGTGTGCTGCATTAAGCAGGACATATAGAAGTTACAAAGCAGCATTTAAACATTGTTTATGTGCAGGAAGGGGGACATTCCTGCACATAAACAATCTTCCCCTCAACACAGGCACCCTTGCACTATGGTGCAAGGGTGCCTGAGTTGGCCCTAGGCAGCTTAATTTACCGCCAGCACTGGGAGAAACGCAGGGCTGCACCATATTCTTGTGAATATGGTGCAGCCCTGCGTTTCTGAAGTGACAGAGCATGCTGTTAGACTTCTTGGCTAAACGACACGCTCCACCACTTTCTTTGGGAATTTGTCCCATGGTGACCTTCTGCGACACACTCTTACACAAGCACACAAAATGAACTGCTGAGAGTCACGCTGACCTACTGACACACACACTCACATGCTATGGTACATGCACAAGTTACCTGCAGGCCCTCCCATACAATCAGAGGACCTGCTGAAATAGACGTCACTAGCTAACTTTTTGAAACATAGGTGCAATCGTACGTTCCCATATATACAGACCTGTTAACACACACACACACACACACACACACACAACGAGTCGTGCTGACATACAAGCTCTTATACACCCTCACTCACATACCACACAAACACACACACAAAGACCAACCGGAACACAGGCACACACTGCCCGCATACAACACACCTGTTCACTAAAAAGACACACACACACATACGATACGCACACACACAGAGATTCGTGTTGACATACAAACTTATATACACCCTCACTCTCACACACACACACACACACACACAATTACAAACTGGAACTCAGGTACACACTGACCTCCTGAAATACACCTGTTCTCTAAGACACCCACGCATACGCACAAACACATCCAACCAACTGCTAAGACACGCACCCGCTGACATACTTAGGCCCACGCCGAAGCTGGCCTGCCGAGAGACACGCATCAACTTTTTTTGCCTTTTGCTGACAGGAATTTTAAGCTAATTATCTACGCCAGAGCAGTGCTTGCTGGTCGCCATCATGTAGAGACGTGCCTTATCAGGGCTGCAATTATCAGTGCCGCGAACCCACGCAAGGCCCCAGAAACTGACCCCGTCACTGCATGGGAACATACTTTCATTCATAGGAGACACACCTGAAAAGCTGCATTAAATATGTGAGAATTCCCACAGATCAGCCCTTGGCAGGTGAAACCGACTCTTCTTGTTTGACTGATTGAATCCAAACAGGCCTGGTTTTGGAAAGCCCATGAGATGGATGGAGCGTAGTGAGCCGCAACGTAATACTGTTTCCCCGAGCTCGCAATTGCGACGAAAACACTGTAGGCCTTGTGCGCGTGTGTGGGGTGATGTCAAAGTTAAGCAGGACAGGAGCAGGAGAAGAAGTGTGGGGCGCTAGGAACTGAATGGAGTCCGTGAAGACGACGTGTTGCGCACTTGGCACCACACCACGTAACAGTGACATTAGGAGTCACTGCGGCTGTCACGTAATGTGTCGTTTTTAATCCTAAATAATACATTTGATCAGCAGTGATAAGAATGACAGCACTGCGTTGAAAAACACAGATGCATATTGGCCAGATTTACAAAGACTGCATGCAGCGCATCACCATGCCAAATGTGCTGCTCTGTGCTGCATAAAAGGAATAACCTAGCACAGCTCCACAACCCGCTGCTGGTGGCATCCTTGAGTACAACCAGGCTGCCTTGAATCACGCACATCTTCGCACCACGGCGCAGAGACGAGTGTGGCGAGGTAAAGTTCGAGGAGGGGCATGACAGAGGCCCTTGCAGCCCCCTGAGTACATGGGGTGGGGGGGATCCTTCACAGGTGGCCCATTCCACCGAAGGTCAATGAATATTTATGAGATTTCTGGGACTCAGGGCACCCTCTCTTTTGTATACTGCGTGTGTGAGGGGGGGGGGGGGGGGGGCTCATTTGATCTCACAACACTTTGTAGGATCAACACTAGAAGCATTCCTTTCCAGTATAAATTCAAGGTGCCAACACAAAGGTACACGGCAGCACACATGCAAAGGGGACAGTTTCTGGATAAATCAACACATTCTCTCTTGTTTCCAGTTGCTTCCAGTGGACATTGGTTTCTGACTCAAAGCCCGTTCTGGCTACTCTAGTAGACAGGCCGTTGGGTCCAAACAGGTGCGTTTGCGTTGACCCACCCTCCAGCTATACCAATGTAAATGAGCATTTACAATGCAATGGTCTCGGCATTATTAAAGGTAGAGCTATTGGCATTGCTCATGACATTTTTTTTTTTTTAATTATAAATAAATGGCATTGTCATTTACATTGCCAATAGCTTAATCGCTCGCAAATGCATGACTTATTGCATTTACACCCACACAGAGTCACACACACAAAGCCACCCACACACACATACAGAGCCACCCACACAGAAATACTAGGAAGGAGGACCTTAGTGATTAAGGGGGAAAGACAGCATTGAATCTAACATTTCCTCATAGCCAGTAAGCACTAGGTTGCATCTCTTCCTCAAGGACGTGTTTCTGAGAGCTTTATTTCCTTCAGGAGTTGTGTCTTACTCACTCCTGACCTATGCATGATTAGGCAGGAGTAATACGCAACCACAGAAAAAGCATTTGAGTTTGGCCTTGTATGTTTTTGGGGATCTTGATAGCAGGCACAAGTTTTTTCCATATGGTGAAGCCTTAGCTTTGAGGCCATTGTTCTTAACGTTTAAGAATATAACTATGGACCTCGATTCACCAAAATGCCAGAGGTAGCTAAACTGGCATGTGCCCTTCGACCCCTGGAATGACCTGACAGAAAGTGACATCATATGGCTCTGCGAGCTGATTACAGAATTGGAAGCGGCACTGTTGGACATTGTAACAAAACTAAATCACAGCAAGTGCCATCATGTAAGTGGATGGGAAATTACTACCAGAAGATCTCACTGTAGCAGGGATACATTAAACACTTTTAACACACGAATAATGCCACAAATCCCACTTTACCTTCACCTATGAATGCACTCAGAAGCAGACAACATGCACTGCAGGGAGAAACAGGCTTCCTAATTTTACATTCTGTGAGGACTGGTAAAAACTCTACCAATGACACTCAGAAATGTAAAGTGGCATGTTACGTAATGAGCTGTCAGGATGATGTAGGTTTTCACGTAAGACAGATTCGGACATGGAAAGGGTTGCCTCTGGTGACCACTGTCAACTATCACAACATGCAGCAGAAAAAGAGAGCAGGTTCTGTCGTCCGAAGGAAGGCTCGGGAGGTCTTGTTGCAGCTTTGAATCGGCATCTATAAATCAGACAGCGGTAAATAGTGACTCTGTAAAATACTTTCTTTATTTGACTTCTCTACAAAGCAAGGCCAATAGACAGTGCTCTACTCTGAGATGTGGTCAAATTCATTATGGAGAACAACAATACAGCCGAAGCATGAAATATGAGTTTGCTAATATAATTAGCAGGGACATGCCCCTTCAGAGTTGTACAGAAATGGAAAGGCCTCATTCCATGCGTTATAAAGCAATAAAAAGTCCGATATTACTGCTCCAGGGAGCTATGTCTAATTTCTGAAATGGTTAGGGTTAGACTGAGAAATGCATTCATTTTTTAATATGAAGTGACTGCACTAAGATACAAGACCACGTTGGAACTTAGCATCAGAGGTCTTCTGTGACACCTAAATGACGTCCAGAAATATAACAAGTGCCCTCTGGCTCTGGTTTTCCAACAATAAGCTATAGCCTAATTCCGCTTTGAACTTTTTCATGTTTTCTAGAGTATTTACTCCATCCAGAGGTAACTTTTTTTAGAGAAAGTAACCAGCAAAATCTATTTGTAATTCAAGCACTGGTTCTTGAAGTTTTTTGTTCATTTAAATAGACTTTAAAACTGTCGATAAGGTAGCCCATTAGTTTCGATGTGCTCAGTAACTGGAATGATCGGCTCATCAGAAATCACTTACATGAATAAATAGTACAAGTAATAGGGAGCAGCATGCGCAGAGTGACACAATCGGAGGCACCACTTAAATACACTGGCAAATATATTCAGAAATAGCAGTCAAACACAAAATAAAATAAAACTGCACAGAGCAGCAAGAAGCCGTGTAAAGAGATACCAAGAGTTCACAGGTGGAACCTGATGCAAAAGGAGCATTTCCCTAGTAGCAATAAAGGGCCACAAAACATAATTGACGCCACAGAGTATAGAGGGGTCTCACAGAAGCTCTGAGGCTGCAGAGGTCGTGCAAAACTATGGAGGAGGAGAGCAGGGCCGAGGAGGGTTCCCCAGGCTGGAGCAGGCTCAACGGACCTGGGGCTGCAGAGCTGCGCAAGGGTCAGGAGGACTGAGGCTGGATGGATCCATGGAGCGCAGAGAGGGCGCGGGAGTGACGATGGTGCGGTTAGAGAGGAACAGAGTGCAGAGGTCGCGCAAGACTTTGGAGGAGGAGAGCAGGGCCGAGGAGGGTTCCCCAGGCTGGAGCAGGCTCAACGGACCTGGGGCTGCAGAGCTGCGCAAGGGTGATGAGGACTGAGACTGGGTGGATCCGTGGAGCGCAGAGAGGGCGCGGAAGTGACGATGGTGCGGTTACAGAGGCACAGAGGGATGAGTATGGAGGTGGGACCCTGGTGCTGCCGGTTCATGAGTGAATTCGGAGCACCACTGAAGCTCTTGGAGAGGGAGTGCAGACAGGCTCGCGGGGGTATGAGGGGTCAGCGACTGAAATACGAGCCATATACTGACGAGAACTGGCGGCCGCGCAGTGCAACTTCAACTTTTCCTCGTGTGTCTGAAGCAACTGATGGTAAAACCAGGAAGAGAGCAGTCATCGGCGCGCGGCGGAGATGCTGGCGCCGTGAGCGTGCGCGTGACCAAATCCACGCGTGGCCAGCTCTTGTCGCTCCCTCTCCATTCAGAATGCTGGGCGCGTGGCCAGCTCTTGTCTCGTTTGTCGGCAGAAACGATTGCTGTAGTTCTCTGCCGAGAACGCGCTTCGCGCGTCTCTAGGCCGAGACCTAAAAAAGCAGTGCAAGTATTCTGCTGTGCTGAGAAAATTGCACTTTTCCATGGACAGTAAATCGCAGCTGCCAAGTGCGTCACACTAATGCCCTCAGACAGCCTTAGTAAATTTGTGCCCTCATTTTCTTAATTTATGGGCTGAGGCCCTCCCCCACCACACCTTTTTTTCCAGGCAATAAGAGTTTCTGTCATTGTAGGAAAGTAGGATCTGCTTCTTATGGTTAGCTCCACTTTTCGCTTGATGTAATCCTGTTTTTGACTAGTCTGACCGGGATCCTGCTAATCAGGGCCCCAGTCTATCTGCTTTCTCCCCAAATGGTTGTGTTCAGTACTTAGATACATCCCAGATTGGACACTGGGGGACTCTTGTCAGTCCCTAATATATGGTACCTATGTACCCAGAGCATAGGTACCCCAGAGGTCTCCCATGCGCTGAAGCATGTATTATGCCACCCATGAGAGACCATCCAAAATGGAACTACAGGTCCGCCATTGCAGCCTGTGTAAGTTGGTGCATGCACCACTTACTAAAGATATAGGTTTACTATATCTAAGTGTTATTACGCTTAAAACCTATAGGTCACCCCTAGAGCAGACCTTTCTAATATTGAAGGAAGGGGGCTTGGTTCTAAATGAGAGGGTGCCCCTGCATGAGCAGGACACCCCTGCAGCCTACAGAGCCCATTCTCCCGGTTTTTCAGTAAAGCAGCCATATACTATAGAGGGGCACCGCGTAATTACGCGATGACCATCTCAAAAACGACTGCAACTAATCCTATCATGTTTGGTATCAAACATGTTGGAATCATACCCCCACACCATAAACTGTTTGGGGTATGATTCCAAGCACTAACAGAGCCCTCCGTTAGGCTCTCAGTGTTCCCGGAGCCAACCTTCTAGTCCTGGACAGCACAAAATGGTTTATGCCGACCAGAGACACATTTCTGCCCTCCGGCAGCTGAGTCAAGGTCAAGCAGATGAAGGTGGAACAATAGGCATCCTGTCACAGAGAGGTGTGGCCACCTCCCAGACAGGATTTATTGTATTGGGACCGGGTGGGTGCGCTTGCCAGTGTCTGAAAGTTTGCATGAGGGGCACATTTGGTGTCCCTGTGCATAGTCCAGTTCTGGGTGCCGTTCACTCCCGCTCAGGTGTGAAACTGGTCAAAGGACATGGGAGTAACCTCCCCCCTCTACAGACCCTCCCCTGGGAGGGTCCCCTGAATCTTCCCAACCCTTTCCCTAGGGTACTTAGGACTTACCTGGGTGTAGGGCCATAGATTAGTCATGGGATATGATTCAGAACTGAAACCGCTGCACTTCTACTGTCTGGGCACTCTGGACTTCGAAGGACTTCGTTTGGGACTGACTTCATCTCCCTTTCAGTCTGCTGCATTGTCTGTGCCCGGGCACCATACAGGATCCCTGCAGGACCTGTGGAGCATCAAAGGCACTTGAAGGACTCTCCCTTGAAGTGAAGGAGTCACTTCCTGCATTCGCAGGCACCTCAACACTGCTGACTGGTCTGCTGATCCAGAGCTCCTGTAGACTCCGAAGGGTTCAACAACACAGGTGGTGGGTTTCTATGTTCATCGAGACCTGAGCTGTCCTCTCACCAAGTTTAAGGCCAGAATCCTTTGTGGGGGCTGCATTACCCGCACCCCTGTGCACCACATACTTTTGCAAGTGCAAATGCTTGTTGGCAACTTTGCAATAAGTTCATTGGGCTCCAAGTAGCCCCAACCTCCAGCAACTTCTTGCACCAAGATCTTCAACCACACTACCTCGTAGGCACAGTGGCCTGCTCCTTTTGGTGAGGTGCTCGAGGTCCTCTCGCGACTCCAGTGCCTCCAACCTGTGGGTTCAATTGTAGGTCAACTTTGATTCCTGTGGGCTTTCCTGATTGCTTGGGGCTTGCTCTGACTCCCCTCCTTATGGTGAGTCTCCTGGAACTTGCTGGTCCCAACTTTGCACCTTCTTGACATCCTCCATAGGTTGCCTGTGTCAAGGCTTGTTGGTGCTCCCACTGGACACCGACCCACCATCACTCAACATCCTTTGTGGGACAGCTTGTATCTGGGTCCTGGTCTTCCTCAGTGTTGCCTGGTCCTCGCAGCTGCAGAGACAAGGTCATCGTCCTTCATCCTGAAGCACCCGACATCAGAGGGCATTCGTCTTCCAGGGCTCCTAGCCACTCTCGAGTGACAAAGACTCTGTTCCCCTCTACTTTCAGGTACTCCTCGTCAAGAATCCACATTTGGACTCCCACAGACACTTTCTTCCCTTCCAGCAGTGGCACTTTCTTGAAATCCTCCATTAGAATCGACTGCTGTTTCCGACACCACTTCACCCCTATGTACCCGGCGTACCTGGTGTAGGTAAGAGTATCCAAGGGGGGTGGCTCTCCAACCTTCTAGCTTCCAAAGGGTTTATTCAGGGTCCGTTGGGAAGGGTCCCTAATCTTTAAAAATCCAACCGCGACTTGCACATAGAATTGTATGGAGAATGCAATCGTTTACTCACACTGCACAAGGTCTCCGTGGGGTCCCTCTCTAATTACCTTGGGTGGTTATGTGGGTCCCCAGCGATTCTACGTCCTCTCGACATCATCCTGACTCGAGACGCGGTTCTTCGATCCACTTTCTTAATATATGGTTTGTTCCCCCCTGGGGTCCACTGTGTATACCTAGCTATTTACTGCATTTCTGACTAAAGTATTGTGTACTTTGTGTTTATCCCCGTGTTGGAGATACTTGAGCACTCTAGAGAGTATTGTAGAATAAATACATATTTTTATAAATACTTGGTGTGGTTTTTTTCACTTAATCTATACCATAAGATTGCATTCTGGTAAAACAAGCTGCTTTACACTCCTTCTGGCCTAAGCCTGAAGGCTGCTCTCCACAGCTACGACTTAGAGAGCTTTCTAAGATTGCCTAAGACCTCTTAAATCACCACAAGAGTTGTCTGGACTGGTGCAAGGTGTCCACTTACATAAGTGTACACCATATACCAGGCCAGCTTCTCTCAGTCATGCTGAACAAAGGTGAGCCTGACAAATACTCTTCTTGTTCAAGTCAGGCAGTCAGGAGCTAAACATGTGCTAAATGTGCAGGCTCCTGGCTGCCTGAGCTGAACTTTGGCAGGCCAAGGATTTCACAGCCCTGTGAGCGTGACCTCCTCCACCTGGTAAAAGTGCCTTGAGATCCTCCCCCTCATGACCAGGGGCAGAGTTTCTAATTGCCTTGGACTTGGGCACCACAGTTTTAAGCCCTAAAGGGCCCATGGCAGAGTGTCAAACAGTGATACCTCATCACAGAGTGGGGTGGGGTCAGCAGACTCACTGATCCCGTCCCAGTCTGTGATGATTGAAGGACAGCTGCCTTCCCTCTTTGGCTTACCTAAGCAGCAATCCCAATCCTCCTGGGACCACTGTGGCTTCCTTTGCGTAGAGTTGCAGTGAAGGTAAGTTTTATGTTTTTATTTGTTTGGTGCGTGCATGTGTGTATGTATGAATCTATGTGTATTTGTGAGTGTTGTATATGTGTATGTGAGCGCGTAGCGGCTGCTACAGTACTTAGATGGTGAGGCTGCAAAAAAACACACTTACATGTGGCGGACGTGCTGCCGCCGCCTCTCCTCCATCCTTTTCTTCTTTCTCCAGTCCTGCAGCAGGATACAGGAAAAAGCAGGAAGCACCCGGCTCCCAGGCTCCCGATAGCCAATCACAGCGCTGCAATGCAGCGTTGTGAGTGGTCTGAGCACCGTGAATTGCCGCTCAGCCAGGGAACGGGGGCCTGGGCATGTTCTACATGCAGGCTGTAATGGAGCTTGCATAGAGAATATGGGAAGTGTGCATGACTGCTTTGGGCGGCCCGAGAGGGCAGACCAAACAGTCATGTGCACTTAGGAGTGCCTTCGGCTTCAATTCGTGGCAGTGGGCCACCATCCCCCTTACCCCGCTGGCTGGTCCTCCAGCCTCAGCTTCTCAAGGCGCAGCCTGAGACCCGCCCAAGCCGGCTTAGCCGGTAGCCCCACACACCACTGTAGCTCTATGCAGAGGAGCTGCAACTGCTCTAAGACAGCGAATGCTTTAGGCAGGCAACCAGAAGCAGCACTACCAGCACCGGCCACGCCACGCCATCAGTCTTCTGCCGTGGGATGAAAAACACCACAGTAAGTGCACTTTTAAATTAACCAGATATGAGCTTTTCTATTTTCTGTTCCACCCACACCAAAGAGCTACTGTTACTCCGCCAGCTCGTGGAACTCCACGTAGTGTGGCAGAGTTTTTGGGTCACTTCACGGAGTTCTGCGTAGCGGCACTCCGCAAACTCCACCCAGGGTTATTCATCACACAGTGCACTTATGCTAACACTAGATCACGGGGTGCACCATGATGGAGAAATGATTTAAAGATGGTTCTGGTGTACTACGGGCATGTGTGCATGAGAAAACTTTGACATGAATAAATAATCAGCTGGTAGTTTTTTTTCTGGGTGCGGCGTGTCTTAAATCAATTCCTACTAAAAGTGTGCATTTTTCGGGGTATCCACAGTGTGGCCTCAGTAATGTGAGACTTTAAAAGTTATAAACAAAAGGGAATGTTTTTCAGATCTTATTTAATGGTCTTCCAATCTTTACAGTTCCAGATGAAGTAATTGATTCCATGCCCACAGCTTCTGAGACACAGACCATATTTTCTTGGTCCTGAGGATGTTGTTAGCAAGATTTTAGAAAAAAAACACCAAAATGTGTGTCTTGCTACTTTTTTTAGCCCACCCGACACTGAAAACAAGTGTAGTAATAGGAGATTGAAGGAAACGTCCACTAAAAAAAGGCTTTGGGATTTGTAAAACGTCTGGGGTCATTTGTTTTTAATGTGTGAATGAGTTTACCCCTTCCTTGCTCATGACGAGCTCAGCTCGTCATGCAGTACAGTGCTCCTGTGCTCATGACGAGCTGAGCTCGTCATGACCACACCCGTTTTTATTGCTGTCCAGCACAGCAGCAGAATCGCTCTAGCAGCGATGCGGTTAAAGGTCAGAGTGGTTGAATGGGTGAAATCAAGGGGGGCCACTATCTTAATTTATTCAATGTTTTGTAAGGTATTTTCTTACTATGACTAATGAAATCGAAAAATACTATGGGGTTGATTCCGATGCCATTCGGAAAGGCTCCTAATCGAATTCGGGTCTGCCGAATTCGGTTAGGAACCCGTCCTTCTGACTGATTCGGAAAGGTTTCCAAATGACCGATTACGATGTTGGTAAGCTTTCAAGCTTTCCGAGTCAGTTCCGACTCGGTTCCGGATGGCATTCGGAGGAACTGAGTTGTTCAGAGCCGACTTGTACAGATCTACGGAACGCGTTTCTGACCAAGCGATTACGATGTCAGATTCAGACAGCCTTTCCGAATCGGTTGAAGTCAATGGGAGTCTGACCGAATCGGATCCGGAAGCATCGTAATCTGTCGGTCAGAAACCAATCTGAGACCGTTTCGATTGTACTCGACACCTATGTATTGTATTACATTTTTACAATTATGCTGATTTGGATAACGCTGTATTATAATTGATTTGGTGAGGAAATACAAATCTTTGGAAAATAAATTTTGAAGTTGCTAATAATAATAACAATATTTTTAACAAAGCAAAAAAGAAAATATTGCTTTTTGATAGACCATGGACAAGGCTAATGAAAAAGTAATAAGAAATATAGGTTAAGTGGGGGTTTTCTTGTTTGTATTTCCATGTGGGAGAGGGCTCCTAACGGGACCCCCACAAGAACACATAATTAAAAAATGCTGTTTTTGACACACGGTTTGCAGTTCCGGGTCTGGGTTCCCAGATCCCATTGTGACCCCATACATTGGCAAATCCTGGCTAGGTGCTGCAAACCCAGTGGAAGCTTCATAGGCAGGGACTTCAAACGCCAGGGAATTTTCATGGGTCTTTACATAGATGTTTTTTGAGGTTCTGCAGATCCCAAACCAGGTTTGAAGAGCCCAGCACATACCCATGAACTTTGTTGCAGGTTAAAAGTCCCGGGTCACATAGCTTGTTGCAGATTCAGAACACTGCAAGAGGGTCAACAAATCCTAAAAAATTTAATTAAAAAATCCAGCCTAGAAAAAATTGATTGAGCACCTACAAAATGTTGGGTGAAAAGCCTGCCCTTTATCCAGTCCCTGGAGTCAACCCCCATGGGTACGCGATCTGGACTTTAACCAAGCTGGCAGCCAATCTCTGCTGTGCATAGCGAAAGGCTTTGCACAGTGGAAGTTGGACGCCTGTGGCGAGTTAGGTAACTATTGGATGTGATAAGATCAAAATCTTGAAACTACAATGAAAGAAACAAAGGTAAAGTAAAGTTATGGTTACCTTTGGCTAGAACACATAAATCTCCTGAAAAATAACCAAAGTTAAAGTACAGTTGAGGTCTATGAATTAAAACTTAAAAAGCACTGAAATTAACCATATGATTAGTGCAACAATTAGGACTACAATTCTTATCTCACAAATAGTCATGCAAATAATAACTCACAAATCAAATATAATGATGGATGCTTTGCAATATTTATACCAATAAGAAAAACATCACCTAAAAGCACAACGTAATTAAATAACAGATAATCAAACCTACAAGTGCATTCATAGTTTTTAGGTCAATGTGGTATATGACATCATCTGTAGGATTATTTTCCATATGTAATTGCATCCCTGACATCAAGGCTGAGGTCATGAACACTGCATCTGGTGTGCGAGTGCAGGAAGCTTGGGGAGGAAGAAACCGGTGTTATGGCAGTAGCGGCTGCTCCTGTGAAGCAGCAGTGGGGCAAGGTGGGGGGTGATAAAAGATAAAAAAACATAACACTTACCTGCTGGTCGGTCGCCTGGCCTGCTGCCTCCTCTCCTCCATTCTATCCCTTCTCTTCCTGGCTTCTGTGCGAGCAGGTTGCAGGAAGCACCCAGGCTCCCACTCATTATGGGTAACCCCGGGCGGAGCTGGTGTATTGAAACTACGTGGACGTCCACAGAGTTGGGGAAACTCAGTGAAACTCCGCTCCGCCACCCGCCCCCAACCCCCTAATTAAAATATTAGGAACAAGTTAATTTAAAAGAAATAAAAAGACACTTACCTCTATCGCGGCGTCCCTGGGCTCCTCTCCTCCTCATTGCGTACATCTTGCACGAACTGCACATCCGCACGTATGCGCATCTCTTTGTGTGCAATGTGCATGTGCACGTGCGCGCCCATTCGCAGTTTGTGCAAGATGTACGGTGATGAGGAGGAGGGCAGCCCGGGGACGCCGCAATTCAGGTAAGTGACTTATTTCCTTTAAATTAACTTGTTACTATTATTTTATATGGGGGGGTGGAGGCGGGGGCCATTGTACCAGGGGGTGGGGCTGGTTAACTCTGCTCCGCTGGCGGAGCAAAGTTCTCCACCCGCGCTTAATTATGGTACCTGATTACTATGTTGTTGATGTAGTATCTGGACCGACCGACCTCTGGTCAGCAGTCTTGACACCGCTATTATAATGTGACTGTACATGGTGCAGTCGCATACTTCCATTTCTCTATGGGAGCTGGTGCTGTGGCCATAGAGAGGCCGCTGCACAAGCTCCCATAGAGAAATGGGAGTTGCTATTAATCCCTGCACCGCGTGACAGGCACCTCACAGTGCCTGCCACACAGTGTAGGGATTAACAGGGATGGGTGCCCCCTTGGCCCCAATCAAAGGCCGCAGGGAGAAGGGGGTTCTGCTAGGCTCTCCCAAAGTCACTTTCCGATAGTCTTTCCATTTCGGAAAGCCCGACAGGGAAAGCCTGTGGGAAACCAACATCCTAAACTTGGCGGTGGAAATGGCGTCTTGAAGGGATTACATGCCAGCTCTGACTGACCAACGGGCTCTTTGAGTCCATCGGAATCCAGCCGGAATGACCGGCCTGGTTTCACTTCTGACTGCCATCATTGTAATATGGCAGTTCGAAAATTAAATCTATGATATTGGCTTTCCGACCGACATCATAATAGGGCCCCAGGTGTCATGAGGTAAGACACATTTCGAGAGGTCTTAAGACTTTACCCATATCGACTCTATGCAAACAGAATAAAAAATGTTTTCATCTGGTGGTAAAACTGAACAAAGATCATAGATCATGCTTAAAAGACATAAGAGTGGTGTAAGAAAGTGCATTGAAGTCACAAGCGGTGGATCGCTTATAAAAAGATGAAGCCAACTATATTATCAATTTGTCCTAAAACAAATGATGGAAAAAAATTTGCATAGTAAAATTTTGGATTAACTACCTTGATGCCATAACTGCAAAAGATTTAAATAAGAAACTGAATTATAGTCGCTTTGTAGACAGAACTGCACCCCAGTAGACATAGAATCAATGTTTGTTTCAGGTCGTGTGATTAATAGAGTGTCTATGGCATTTGCAAGGAAAACTTTTGTTAATAGAGTTTAATTTTGGCAGTCACATGGCAGAGAGATAGTCTACTTTTTGGACTTTCTATTCGTCTCTTTATGACAATGTGAGAAGGCTGGAGAATGTAATGAATTATGAATGAAGAATATTGCATTTTTGCTAATTAAATGCTTATTTTTGCATTGCTTAGTTTTTTGGGGATAACGTTGGATGAATGTGTATTCTCACTAGGGGTGGGTGTAACTTGTGTATTTCAGTGTAGCGTAATCACGCTGAATTACCCTTGAATTCTGGACAAGTATGCTTAATTACGCAAGAAGAGTAATTCTGCCTTTAGTGCTATTTATTAGCGCAAAATTACCTCCTCACGACCAAAATGGAAGTGAATATGCATTTTGCGCTAAGAAGTAGCACTAAATGCAACAGAATATAAATAGCGGGAGCAAGCAATTACCCACACCCGCTAAATGTAGTCTTGCGGTAGGAGTTTCTCCCAACTTACTCCAAGCCTTTAGCACTATTTGCTTAGCATAAAATGCAACCTCCCGTCAAAAATGGACACAAGTGTGCATTTTGTGCTTAGAATTCATGCTAAATGTGGTAGAACATGAATCGTAATATCATATCAATCAAAAAAATTCAATTGACAATGAAATCAACTTGTAAAAATTTGTATTAAAAAAACAGAGGTTCGTTAATATGATGTATTTTTCTAACAACATAAATTAAAAAGATCTAATCGCGGAGAAAAGCCAAACGTTATGTTTTGTGGTGTAGAGGTAGTGTTAAAGGAGGAGGCATGTCAGCTTTGGTTTTGTATTTGGGAAGCTACACCCTAGGAGACCAGATGCCAGCATACATCAAATGAATAAGACCCTTGTAAACTGCAGCATATTGCCTGTACTTTTATACAAGAGCAGTGATTTATTTGTGCATAACTGGCCCAAGAACATATATGCATGGTCGAGTACCTGATACAGATCCATAATTGTATTTTTGGGGAGCCAGCTTCAACAGTAACAAGCTACATACATTCGGCTTGTTTCCTTACAGGAAGGGATGCAGATGTTTCTCATGGCCTTGTATTGTGTAGCTGCTCATTCTGCTTAAGGAGCTATTTCAACCATATTTTTAGCCCTTGTGAATCATGAAATATCACTGAGGTTATGATTGGATCATTTATTTATTTATTTATTTATTTTATTGAAGTTTTGTATAGCGCTAGCTGGACCCGAGGGTATCAGAGCGCTTCACAGCAAATAGAGATATGCAACAGGAAAAATAAACATAGAAAAACAAGAATCAGGAACAACAGGTAGGAAATAGAGTCTGTAAAACAGCAACTTGAGCGCAATATGGGACGGAGTTCAAGAGCGAATCAATCGGCTCTGGATCCAGAGAAATATCGGACTTCACCATCAGGCGTGGGGTTCTCGTTAAGCACCGGAGCGTTCAAGGAAGAGGGTTTTGAGTAGCGATTTCAATTTCGGGAAGGAGGCGGTCATTCTGATATGGGGGGGTGGCGTTCCCGATCCTGGGAGCATTCCCGGCAAATGATTTATTTGAGGTATTGCGTTTTTCTGATTTCAAAGGGATGAGTAGTAGTGTGTTGGAGCTTCTGAGGTTCCTGGTTTGACCCGCCCTTTTGAGTTTGGTGGCCAGGTATTCTGGTTTGCCTGTATGCAAGGCTTTATGTGTGAGGCAGGCTGTGCGGAAGTTGGCTCGTTGGTCGATTGGGAGCCATTTCAGTTCTTTGAGTGCCGGAGAGATGTGGTCATATTTCTTTGTTCCTGTGACCATTCTTGCTGCTGCGTTGAGGGTGGAGGAGAGAGGTCCCAGGTGCGACTTGGCTGTTCCAGTCAGTACAGCGATGCCATAGTCAATTCTGGAGAGCACAAGTGCCTGCGTGGCCTGTTTCAGATCTTTGGGGGGGAGGAAGGGTTTAATTTTATAGAGAAGTTTCAGGTTCATGAACGCGCTTTTGGCGGTTTTAGAGATGTGTTTATTCATGGCCAGTTTGGGGTCGAGAGTAATTCCTAAGGATTTTGCGGAGTCCGTTGGCGTTATAGAGACATTGAGGGCATTTAAGGCTTTGAGCCATTCCACTATTTGTGGGTTTTCATCTTTGTTCGAGATTAGGAGTACTTCCGTTTTCTCTTCGTTCAGTTTGAGGTGGTTGGCTGAGATCCAGTGTTGGACCTCCATGAGTGTAGCATTTAATCTGTGAATGTCTGCGATCGAAGTGGTTTCTAAATTGAGTTGAGTGTCATCCGCGTAAAGGTGGAAGGCGATGTTGGATTTCCTTAGAAGTGAGGTGAGGGGTTCCATGTAAATGTTGAAGAGTTGTGGGGAGAGTACTGATCCTTGAGGGACTCCTCTGCTGAGGGGGAGGGGGTCCGATTCAAAGCTGTTGATCTTTATTCTTTGAGTGGGGTTGTTAAGAAAGGAGGAGAACCATTTTAGGACTGTCTTTTCGATGCCCGCTCTCTCACGGAGGACATTAAGTAGGAGAGTATGATCTACTGCGTCAAACGCAGCCGAGAGGTCAAGGAGAATGAGAAGGCTACAATGGTTGGAGTCGAGTGACATGTGCAGATCATCAAGAACATTTAGGATTGCGGTTTCAGTACTGCAGCCTTTCCTGAACCCTGATTGGAGAGGATCCAGTAGGTTAGAATTCTCTAGATGTTGGTTTAATTGTGAAAGCACACATCTTTCCAGAATTTTGGCTAGGAACGGAAGGTTCGAGACTGGCCTGAAGTTGTTCATGTCCATGAGGTCAAGGCCAGGTTTTTCAGCAGTGGTGTGACTTGTCCTAGTTTAAGGCAGTCAGGGATGTGGCCCTCGCTCAAGGAGCTATTGATGATCTTGCCCCAGATTGGGGCTAGAGTGAGCTTCAAATCCTTGGTCAGTCTCGAGGGAAGTTGATCGAG
The DNA here is from genome assembly GCF_964261635.1 of Lissotriton helveticus. Lineage (NCBI taxonomy): Eukaryota > Metazoa > Chordata > Amphibia > Caudata > Salamandridae > Lissotriton > Lissotriton helveticus. The sequence goes on along the minus strand of NC_136061.1, from coordinate 1,262,734,024 downwards.
GGAGTGAGATGAGGGTTTCGCAGTGGCAATAAGATTGCTTATCAATTCTTCCTTGACCGGCTGGAAGGAAGACCAGCGGATAGACGGGGTTATTGGGGGGATGGGGTTGGTTGCAGGACTCGAGCTGAAGGAACGATCAATTTTGGCGATTATTTCATTGAAAAAGCTTGCGAAGTTGTCGCACTGTGTCTTGGACGCCCCTAAGTTGGCTGCCTTAGGAATGGAGGTTTGGTTCCTAATGATGTTGAAGAGTTCTTTGGGGCGGTTTTTGGCAATATCTAATGCAGAGCAGAAGAAGGAAGATTTTTTGCTTTTGATGTGGGTATAGTAGTTTTTGCGTGCTGCCTTGAGTTGGGCCCGATGGATGGCGGTGGGGTTGTGTCTCCAGGTTCTTTCCAAGGATCTTAGGTGTCTTCTTTCATCATTAATGTCAATAGAGAACCATGACCTAGAGGGAATGCTTCTGGGTTTTTTAATTTCAGAGGTGCCAGCTGATCCAGAGCGAGGTCAAGGTTGGAATGGTAGAGCGAGGTGAGTTCCGAGGTTGAGAGGGACTCTGTCGTGTTCGGGAGGAGAGTGCTGAGTCCTTCCTCAAGCTTGTCTCGGGGGACTCTGGAAGTGTTCCTGACCCACGTAGGGGGGGCTTGAGTGGGTGGGAGGGATAGGGCCGGCTGGATGATATGAAAGAGAATGATGTGGTGGTCTGACCAGTCCACCGGGATGATGTGATCAATCGAGACTGCATTTTTGTTCGCAATGATGGCACCCAGGGTCGCTCCTCTGTAATGCGTTTCCTCTGAGCAGCGTTGGATCAAATCGTTGTCTTGCAGAAGGGTGTTGAGAGATTGAATCAGCGGGTTATTGGAATCGTTCCTTCTTAGGTTGAGGTCGCCCATAATTAAGCTGTTGTCGCTGTTAAGTGCAGATTGGGTGATCAGATCTGACAACTGAGCTCTAAATTCGTTGGAGTTGCCTGGGGGATGGTAGAGGAGATGGCATTGATGTGAACTATGACCGTGAGATTTGATGTTGACCGACAGGCATTCGAAGGAGCTGTACAGGCAGGAGGGGGCTTCAGAGATGTGGAGGTCACTTTTGTGGATAATAGCTATGCCGCCTCCTTTGTGTATGGGCCTGTCTTTGCGGATAATTTAGAAACCGGGTGGCACCAGCATGTCCAGAATGGGGTGGGATAGGGTGTTTAGCCATATTTCCGTGATGAAGGCTACATCAAGGTCATGAGAGAGGATGGATTCAGCTATTTCCGTTGCATGTTTGACTGCGGACCGGCTGTTAATAAGCATACAGTTCAAGGGGGGGTCTTCTTTTGGATTCGAATTGTCAGGCTTGGCTCTGGGAATAGCTGAAAGAAACAATGGGGATCGAGAGGCTCTACGGGGGGGCAGGTTCCCACCCACTCCGGTGATGACTTGGATCGAGGAGGTGAGAGTCGAGTTCAAGAGAGGGGCCTGGGCTGGCTGGTTCGGGTGGAGTTCGTATGAGGCGACGAGTGCGCTCACTTCCTGGGGGGAGAGGGAGGTTACATTTCTTTTGGGGTTGACTGCTCGCGACTTCGTCAGCTCTTTAGTGAGAGGAGGCAGGGAATCTGGGTGGGGATGAGCCCGGTTGGTGGGGGGATAGTCATTCCTAGGGAGAGGCGGAGGGATGTGGGGTGGAGCGGAGGCAAGGGAGGGTAGCTGGAGATTCCCAAGGGCAGATAGGGTTTCCTTCAGGCCAAGGATCAGGGTCGTGATTTGTGCTTCAATAAGGTCGAGGCGCCGTGACAGCTCGGGTGGGGGGGAGAGGAGGGGAGAGGAGGGGAGGGTAGGCGGAGCTGAGCCCTGGATGTGAGGGGCTTTGGGGCAAGTTTCTACTCGGGGGGTTAATAGGAGGGGCGGAGGCTAGATCAGGTTTGGGGTTCGGTTGTGAGTAGGCTGTTAAGGGCGGGTAGTTACGATCCCTTCAGGGGTGGAAGTTGTCTTTAATGAAGGGGGTGGTGAGAACTAAAGAGGAGTGGGTTGGTGGGTAGGGGAGTTGAGTATCGGAGTTGTCGGGTCTATATATCAGTTGTGGGAGGGGTAGAGCGTGAAGGGGTTGTTGACCAGAAGGGGGTGAGGGTATTCTTCATTAGCGGGGGCAGTCTGAACTAGTGGAGTGGGGATAGGCGGGGTGGGGGACTGAGAAACGGAGTTGTTACGGTGTCTGGAATCCCTGGGGGGCGGAGGTAGAGAGTTGGAGGTGTTTCGGGAGCAAGGGACTGGTCTAGGATCTCAAGGGGGGGGAGGCTGAGAGTTAGTGGTGCTTTGGGGGCTATGGAATGGGTGGGTGGGGGTCCTTTGGGGATGAAGGGGCGGCTGAATGCTGGACGTTTGGGAGTGATGGGGGGAGGACGAGGGTAGGGAGAAAGGGGGAGCTGGGGCTGGTGAGGGCCTGGGAATGGCAGATTGGAAGAGCAAGGAAGGGTGGGGACGCTGGGGTGGATCTTTGAGGGCGGAGGACTGAGAGTAAGGGGTGTATCGGGAGCCGGGTGGAGGGGAGTTGGGGGGTCCTAAGGGGGTGTGATGGGGGCTGAATGGTGGGAGGTTGGGTGTGAGGGGTGGAGGGCAGGAGTTGAGAAATAGGGGGGCTTGGGCTGATGGAGGCATCTGATTGGTGGAGTGACTAGGTAGAGTAGTGAGGGGACGCTGGGGTGGCAAGGACATTGATAGGTTTCAGTTCTCCATGCCCCGCCCACTTCACATATTATGCTTATAAGTTAGCAGAGTGTGTCTAACAACTGATATTTTCATTTATGCATTTTTGTTTATATTCTAATATTAGTTACTCATTTATGCGTGTGACATTATTACAGTTATTCTTAGCTTAGCCTGTGTGCCACCATTTTGAAACATTTCCTTTTCTGTGCGAGTTGCACTTGCTCATTCCCCTCCCGTAGGAATAGGAATTTTCCACATGTCAGCAGTTTTGTTTCTCGGCTCACTGTGACTGAAACTACTAGCGAAACCCCTTATCAGGCCGTTCTCATGTGCTGGAGATGCTGCGGCCTGGCTCCGCGTCCTTGGGAGGTGATAACAAATGTTGCTATTGCAGGTGCAGATGCCTCTTGTATGAGACCATTGTCTACCCTCTCAGGGGTCCAGTACTTTTCCATTGTGGGCATGTTTTATTCTACCGTTTCGTATTATAAAGTATCACCATGATGATATGAGTCAGTCCTTCTCGGCGCACTCTTAGGGGTGAGGTCGAACAGGGCCCTCTCATATGGGAGTTTGTGGCCTAATAAAATTGTTTGTTTATTCTTCTCCACTGTCCGGCTGACTTATTACTGGGTCTCTATAGGTGAGTGCGGTAAGTCACTCAGGTGGATTTGAGCCACGTTTATCAGATGGCGCCCGAACAGGGCCCGGGTACCCACTTGATGCCGAGCTTGGTTCTCGCAGCGCTGCCCCGTCCTGCTGATCGGAAGAGGTCCCGGTCCATGATCCTACGCCGGAGTCCGGAAGGCGGAACCTTGGAGCTGACCGTGTTGGTCCTGGCAGCCGGAGGTGGAGAATGGTAGAGGTCAGTACCGCGCATAGAAGGTGAGTGGTCCGACTGTTGTTTGGAGAAGCCGGAGTGCTCCGAGAGACCGGTGTGTCTTTAGTGATTGGAGGAGCCGGCGTGCTCCTGGGGCTAGGGTGCTCCGGGGAACTCAGAGTGCAAGTTGCGCTCTGACAGACTTGACGGAGATTGGGTGAACGTTGGTTTATAGTCATCCGACTGGATAATACTGCAGTCGGCGGGTGGCTTGCTGCGGAAGGATTTCGGGACTCACCCGAACGCCTAGGGTGGCGGTTCGCGGAAATGAGCACCGAGTCCCATGCGGTGTAGCGCATGACGATCTGTAGTGCTACACAGGAGACGGATGTGTTCCCCAGTCTCGGAATAGCGGGTGTGCTGTTCGGTCCGAGGTGGGGTCCAGGTTCCCCAGGACTTGGTCGACGGGCCTTGTCCCATTTTGGTAACACGTGTTTTGGTACAGATTTGATGTAGTGTATATTGAAGCTGTGAGTGTGACCTACCGGTAAGTGAGCAAGTGTGCAAGTGTGAGTCTTTGTGTTAGTGTGTGACGGTGTGAGAGCAGGATGCCGTGTTTCAGTAAATTACGGTGTTTAGGGTGATGTGGTGATGTCTCAGACGTTAGATTGGCTGAGAGCCAACCTGCCCCGGTGGAGGGCTCTCCAAACTTTGAAATGTATGTTAAGCACGGCTTACCTCCGATTCTGTTTTCTACTTTGTGGCATAAATATACGAAAGATAATGTGGATTTACAGTGGCCTTTGCTGGTCTCTTTTGATGGAGCAAAATTAGATTACTTACAGGATAGATTGTTTGCTAGGCGCAGTTGCCAGAGCATGTTCGATTCTTTACGGATGTGGCAGAAGGAGGTACGAGAACGGCAAATGAGGGAGGAGAAGGTGGCTCAGAAGAGAGCGGCACAGACCATGGCGCAGAAGGCCAGGGAACACACTAAGAAACAGAATGAGCTGTGAATTGAGCGCGCAGATAGACGTTTTAGGCTATTGGATAATAAGAGCTATGTAGCAAGAGAAGATGACCAAGACGAGATGGAGGATATTTTGAACGCTCGACTCCCTCCCCCATATGCCCCGCAGCCACTATATCCTGTGTTAACGGACTCCGTCTCCTCCGCGGTTTCGGTTCCTCAAATGGGTGCCCCTCCCTCGTCCGACACCCCTACTTCCTCTGTGGTCCAAACTCTCCCCTCTGTCACTGCACCCCTGCTCCCCCTTTTTGCGACAAGCCCACCGGCTCCTTCTGTGCTCTCCCCGGCGCTCCCCACTGGTTCTGCTATTCCCACTGTTTCGGCCAGTGCTACCCCTCAGAGCGCATTCCTGACCCCGACCCGGGGAGCGGGAGGTGGGTTGTTTACTCAGGTACGGAAGCTGCTTGCGCGTTCTGATGTGGGGTTGGATGAGAAGACAATGGTAGCTAATCAAGCCTGTCAATGGGCCAGAAATAACATTTATTCATTGGAAGACATTTGGTCTACAATGAAGGACTATGAACCTTTGATACAGCAGCATGCTTTGTGGCACATGTCGACGACATTGATAGCGTTGTGGGAACAGGGATATGGTGGGGAGGCACCGGCGATTCTTCGTGATATTAAGAATAATGCCTACAGAGCTAATACTGGAATGAAGGATGTGTTACGCAGTCTGAGGTTCTTGTTAGAGTATAGGAATGAGTTACCAGTAGCGGGGGATCCCCATTTCCCTGGGATACACCCAATGCGTGAGGTGCACCCTATTTTTCACCCTGGAGTACCTGAAGTGATAGACCCGACGACAAATACTGTGACCCGAGCTCGTATTGACGCTCATTTCCAAGAACAATGGGTATATACACCCTGGAAGCGGAGTGAGGTACTAGCCTTAAAGGCTCAGTTACCTGACTCGAGGAAAAATCCGACAGTTTATTACAAAGAATTAACAGAGGCAGCTTCCTCGACGGTCATGACTCTAGCAGATATTGAATTATTTTTCGGATTATTGGTTCCCGTGGATGTGTGGAGACAGGTGAAGGGTTCAGATCATACCGAAGAGCTGGGTGGTACTTGGGAAGAATTTAAGGATTGGGACAAGGAGCGGCAACCAGGAGAGAAGCCGAAGGCTGAGATTCTAGGGTTGCCAGGGTGTATAATAAAATACATGCACTCACTCATCCCACCTAAGAAGGTAGATTGGGATAAGTTGACGGCTTGTAGACAGAAGAAGGATGAGGCAGTTTCAGACTTCTTTACTCGTTTCGAGGAAACATTCATGGATTTTAGCGGTCAGGATATATCTCAAGATGGGGGGTTGCGACTTTTTGTTAACAGATTCGTAACGAATTTGTTGCCAGAAATATCAGCCCGATTGCAAGTGTCAGAGAGTACGTGGACGACATCCACCCCCTCTGGGATTTTGAGTATGGCCCAGTATTACGAACATAGAGAGAATGAGAATAAGGACAGGCAAGAAAAGAAGGCAAAAGATTTAAAGACGAGGGTGTTATTGCAGCAAGTGGCGAAGGGTCGGGGACGTGGAGCCCCGCCCATGGCGGCTGGTCGAGGAGGAAGTAGTTACGGAAGGGGAGAGAAGAGAGAGCGTTTGGGACAGAACCAGTGCGCCAACTGCAAACAGGAGGGGCACTGGTGGAAAGACTGTCCACTGCTCCGGTCCGCTGCCGGACAAGGCAGAGGACGAGGACGGGGAGACGCGAGCAAGGATGGTAGACAGTCCGAGGAAGGCAGGAGACCGGGACGGAATTACTTTGACGGGGGAAGAGATAGGCAACATTTTCAAAAGGAAGGTGACGATTGTAGAGATCGGCAGTACTACAACGATGCATATGCTATGGATGACCTGACGGGATTTTCTTATAACTAGGACAGCGTAGGGCAGAGCGCGGGACCTGTTTCTGTGGATGTTGACCAACGTGGGCCTTATGTAACTGCAGATTTGCTGGGGTCTCCTCAGAAATTTTTAGTGGATACGGGTGCCACAAAAATTTCGGTGGCACGTACTCAGGTCCCAGGGGCGGCTCTGTCTGGCAAAAATAATATCTCTGTCGGGTTTTCAGGTACTCCGGTGGTTAGCCCCATTTCTAAACCTCTTGCACTTACAATTGGCCCTTTCACTGTTGACTCTCCTTTCCTTTTGACTTCGAATTGTGGTGAGAACTTGTTGGGTTTGGATTTACTGAAGAGATTACATGCTACGATTTACTGTTCCCCGGATGGTGTGTACCTCACTTTGGGTCCTTCTGTCGCGCAGACGCAGCAGTGTTTCTCGAAGGATGAGCCCCTCCCGGCCGAGTTTGGGGGGGTCCCAGAGAGTCTGTGGGCTAGCAGTGATACTGATGTGGGAAAAATTGACATTGCCCCAGTGTCGATAAAAGTCAAGGTGGGAGCTCGACTGCCCCAGTTACCCCAATACAAAATATCTAGAGATGGAGAAAAGGCTCTGCTGCAAATAATACAGGATTTGATCCGCTCGGGAGTGGTGGAGGAGACGGATTCTAACAGTTGTAATAGTCCTATTCTTCCGATCCTTAAGAGGCCCTCCTCTGATGCCAGTGAGGGTACACCTGATGTCTATCGATTTGTGATTGATTTACGCCACATTAACAAGGTGGTTGAGCCTCAATATCCAGTGGTCTCTGATATTACCACGATTTTGACAATGATACCTCCCTCGGCTAAATATTTTTCCGTGCTGGATCTTAAGAACGCTTTCTTTAGTATCCCTGTGCACCCAGATAGCCGTTACCTCTTCGGATTCTCATTGGCTGGCCGAAGTTTTAGATTTTGTAGAATTTCCCATGGCTATACAGAAAGTCCGAGCATTTATAGTCAAGCTTTGAAGGCACAGTTGGATGATTTAGAACTTCCCCAGGGTAATGTCTTATTACAATATGTGGATGACATCCTCATTGCTTCGGACACTGAGGATGGATGCCGGGAGTCCACTGTCAAACTGTTACACCATTTGGCTCACAAAGGACATAAGGTGTCCCTCCCTAAATTCCAATACTGCCGACAGGAGGTTACCTACCTCGGTCATCTCCTATCGAAGGAGGGGAGGAGGCTGACGGGGGGGCGCATCAAGGCGATAACTAACATGGCTGTACCTAACACGCAGCGAGAGGTGCGCGCATTTTTGGGCATAACATCGTACTGTCGCCAGTGGATACCTAATTACGCTTTACTAACAAAACCCCTTCTGTATCTGACTACCAAAGAAGTGCGCGAACCCCTACCTTGGACTCCAGCATGTCAGGAAGCGTTTGAGCTACTAAAAACTGCTTTATGTTCTGCACCTGTTTTGGGAACACCTGATTACCAGAAGCCTTTTGTACTTTACGTGCACGAGGCGGAAGGTTGCGCGCTGTCTGTCCTAACTCAATGTTTTGGTGGGAAGCAAAGACCTTGTGCTTACTTCTCTGCTATGTTTGACAACGTGGCAAGAGCATTGCCGAGCTGTCTAAGGGCTACAGCGGCTGCTGCGGTTTCAATAAGACAATCGGCAGGGCTCGTACTGGGTTCAGCCCTTACAGTAATGGTACCGCATGCTGTGGATATTTTACTAAACAGGACACAGACGCAGCATTTAACTAGTGCTCGTCTAACTGGTTACGAGATGACATTATTTGCACCACATGTAACGATAAAAAGATGTGCCACTCTGAACCCAGCCACGCTATTACCCCTCCCTTCAGATGACAAAGACGGTGAGGTCCATGATTGCTTGTTTCGGACAGAGGAGGAAACAAAGGGGAGAGTAGATTTGACGGATAAGCCTCTTGATGATCCTGATGGAGAGCTGTATGTTGATGGGTCCTGCTTTAAATTACCAGATGGTACCACAACGGCAGCATACGCAGTCACGACTTTAAAAACAGTAGTGGAAACTTCTAGAGTCCCGTACAACTCAGCTCAAGCTGCAGAAATAATAGCATTGACGCGAGCGTGTGAATTGACTGAAGGATTGGACGTGACATCACAAGGACAGAAAATTCAAAATGGCCCATTGATATTACGACTGTTGACAGCTCTGACACTTCCCAAACGATTAGTTGTGATTAAGTGTAGTGCACACAAAGCAGTGGTGGATGATGTAGGGCGAGGAAATGCATTTGCAGACCAAACAGCTAAAGAAACTGCTAGGACAAAACTCCCACGAATGTTTGTGGCAGGACCAGCTAGGTGGATACCGGACGTTAACATGTTTGCAGACACTGTACAGAGTGTGCGGAACATACAAGAGAAAGCGACTGAGGAGGAGTTGAAACAATGGAAGGATGGAGGGGGCAGTTGGACTCGGATGAGTGTTGGACGGATGTATCAGACAAAAGGCGATGGTTGCTCCCGAATGCATATGTCCTCCCAGTAGTGATGATGGCTCATGGACCAGCTCATATAAGCTCTAAGGGAATATGCAAATTATTAGATCCGGTGTGGAGTAATTAGAACATTTCCAGGGTGGCGACACATTTGGTACAGCAGTGCATGGTTTGCTTAAGACATAATCCTGGGAAGGGAACACCCGTCCCTGTAGGTAATTTTGCAGCCCCATCCTACCCCTTTGAAGTGATACAGATGGACTACATTGAAATGGAAAGGGTGAGCAACCTTAAGTATGTCCTTGTGGTGGTATGCTCATTTAGTAGGTGGGTGGAGGCTTTCCCAACAAAGGACTGTACAGCCATATCGACAGCTAAGATGTTGATCAAGGAGTATTTCAGTAGGTATGGCTTGCCTAGGGTGATCTGGAGCGACAACGGCACGTCCTTCAATGCTGAACTGATGAAACAGATCTGTAAGGGATTACAAATCTCTCAAAAATTCCATGCAGCCCAACATCCACAGGCTGTGGGTTTGGTTGAAAGATTTAATGGTACATTGAAACTCAAAATGGCCAAGATACAGGAGAGTACAGGGCTGCGCTGGCCAGATGCACTTCCCCTTGCTTTACTTTCCACGAGAGTAACAGTGAATTCCAAGACAGGTGTTTCTCCTCACGAAGTTATATTTGGTAAGCCCGCCAATGTGTGGGGAGTTCCTAGACCTAAATGTTTCTCAGAGATAGAATACCCTTTGTTGATAGATTACCTGTATGCTTTGACTAAAGATCTTTGTTCTATTCATCAGCAGGTAGCAGACACCCTGAAGCCGTTGCCTGAGGGGCCTGGCCACAACATCAACCCAGGGGACTGGGTCCTCGTCAAGCGGTATCAGCGGAAGTCCTGTTTGGAGCCTAGGTGGTCGGAGCCCAAGTTGGTGCTCCTCACCACCCGCACCGCACTTCGAGTGGAGGGTCGGAAGGCGTGGACCCATGCCTCTCACGTGAAAAAGGTCCCCCTTCCACTACCTTATGATGCATGGGTAAGAGGTGGTGTTGCAGATCACGAGACCGAAACAGTTCCTCGATATATTCCTTTCTCGGATGCCTTACTGACCGAGGAGGAACAAAATGAGAACGAACGGAGGCCAGCCCTGAGTACAAGTAGCGAGGCTTCTTCTGGTCACAGTGCACAGGCACCGGAAACAACCTCTTTTGAAAGTGATTCCCCAATTCTGTTCACAGATCCTGAAGTGTGAGGGAGCACTTGTTATAACCTGCGGCCCCGGAAAGAGAGGCCAAAGAACTGAGTACCGGAAGAAGGGCTGAGGTAGGGATCAGAAGTGGACTGTATTTAACAGGTTAGCCTAGTAATAGGGATGGACTGCTAAAAGAGCCCTGGTATACTACTGAGACACTGTTGAACGGGACGCTAGAGTTGTGTGTGTGGGCCCAGGTTCAGTGCTCCTGAGTTGCTGCAGTTGTTCGACTCCATCGAGGGATTAGGGTTTGCGAGACTGAAAGCCTACCTGTGAGGCTTTAACGGACATAGGGAGAAGAGCCCTTTTTGAAGGGTGAAGAACCCCTCCGGCCGGTTTTGGAGTGTCTGGAACTTTTTAGAAGTGCCCCTTAGTGTCTGGAACTTTTAGGATATCCCTTGGCACGTTCATTAGGTGAAATGTATCCCTTTGGCCGTCCTATCCCCGAGGAGGAACAGCCTTTTGCTGCTCCTCGCAGACCAGAACCAGATTCCCCTTGGCATGCCTTGCCTCGAAAAGGAAAAATAGTGCTTATTGTGGTGTTCATTATTATATTTCTGATAATACTTGGCATACTGTTCTTCCTGGATGAAGCTTACCCTGTCCACAAACTGATTCCTACTCCCTCTCCCTTGCCAGAGCATAATATGATTACTGTTGATTATGGGGAACAATGCATGAGGAAGGGGTATCGTGATAATGTTTTCATTAAAACTTTACATCATGCTCATGCTGTGTATAATGTGACAGATTGCTGGGTCTGTGGGTTGCTTCCTTCTGCTGCATATAAGAAGGACAGGTTACTGGCACTTCAATTGACCCCTGTGAATAGCTGTGTGGGCTGGTATACACTGATTGGTATGGTGAAGTTCTTTAAGCAGCCTGATTCTCTGACTCCCCGGTGCTGGGTCGACACTAACGATGCGAGTACGCCCTCTGCCCCCTTCATCCCTTGGACGGTTATTTACTGACGGACGTTTTGACCAAACATTCCTTGAAACTTGTTCGAAGAAGGTGGAACGGTTTGTGACGCCTAACGACACTGACAAAGTGCGGGAGAGTTTCTTACAGTTGAACTCTTCTCTAGCATATAGGCGCCCTCCTGCAGAAAACAGTAGTGGCCCTTCTCTGGTACCCTTAGCGACACTTGGTCCTTCACCTTACTTTTGTATTCAGGGTAGAGGTCCGATTAAAGTGGGTGACAGCCTTTGCAATGTGACTGCCTCGATTCGCCTGACCCTTAGTCCTTCACTAGTTACTCCCCCGAATATCTATTTTGTATGTGGAGATAATGGGTATTTGTGGTTGCCTGAGGGTTGGGGTGGAACATGTTACTTAGCATACTTACTCCCACCTGTTTATGTGGCACCTTCAGATTATCATAAAACTCATCGGAGGTTTGCCATCATGCAAGGACAGCGCAAAAGGAGGGACCTTCAAGTTGAAGATGTCGATCAGACTGACACTTCTGGGCAACAATTCACAGATTTCTCGAAGGGTTTATTACCATTCTGGGGTCCTATATTTAACAGCAGAGCCATTAGGCGTCTGTCGAGAGTAATGGAGAAGGTAGTGACTACAGAGGCTGATATTGCAGCCAATATGTCCCTCGAGATGCAGGCTATGAGATTATTTACGATCCAGAACAGGATGGTGCTTGACGTCATCCTTGCAGATAGGGGTGGAGCTTGTCGCGTCATCGGGACCTCTTGCTGTGTGTATATCCCTGACTCCGCCCGAAGGTTAATTTGGCTGTACAGAAACTCCATAGGTTAGCGGCTGAACTCCATCAGGACACGGGCACCTGGTCATTACAGACATGGTTCTGGGGTATTTTCTCTTCCTGGGGTTGGAAAGTATTGATGGGTATAGTGGGGATAGTTGGTGTACTTTTGACTTGTTGCCTTTGTGTATATTGCCTTCCTCCCTGCTGCTCTATGTGTGCCAGTAACATACGGGTTTCTAAACGACAGACGAGACAATATACTGTTTCTAATGATATTGAACTTTATGACCCCCGTTGGTTGATGCTTATAGATGATGATGTTCTTGATTAGCATGCTATCCTGGCCTTAGATTTGATGTAAAGATCCTCCTTTTGGTTAATAAAGGTATCACTTATGTTAGCCACACTTGCTAAAAGGAGGGTCTGATAGGTTTCAGTTCTCCATGCCCCGCCCACTTCACATATTATGCTTATAAGTTAGCAGAGTGTGTCGAACAACTGATATTTTCATTTATGCATTTTCGTTTATATTCTAATATTAGTTACTCATTTATGCGTGTGACATTATTACAGTTATTCTTAGCTTAGCCTGTGTGCCACCATTTTGAAGCATTTCCTTTTCTGTGCGAGTTGCACTTGCTCATTCCCCTCCCGTAGGAATAGGAATATTCCACATGTCAGCAGTTTTGTTTCTCGGCTCACTGTGACTGAAACTATTAGCGAAACCCCTTATCAGGCCGTTCTCATGTGCTGGAGATGCTGCGGCCTGGCTCCGCGTCCTTGGGAGGTGATAACAAATGTTGCTATTGCAGGTGCAGATGCCTCTTGTATGAGACCATTGTCTGCCCTCTCAGGGGTCCAGTACTTTTCCATTGTGGGCGTGTTTTATTCTGCCTTTTCGTATTATAATGTATCACCATGATGATATGAGTCAGTCCTTCTCGGCGCACTCTTAGGGGTGAGGTCGAACAGGGCCCTCTCATATGGGAGTTTGTGGCCTAATAAAATTGTTTGTTTATTCTTCTCCACTGTCCGGCAGACTTATTACTGGGTCTCTATAGGTGAGTGCGGTAAGTCACTCGGGTGGATTTGAGCCACGTTTATCAACATGTTTTGTAGATTGAGAGTTAGTGAGGAGCCAATCGGTGTGGAGGGGGTTGTTTTGTGTGGGTAGTGGGTGGTAGCCATCTTAAGTGTGGGGAAGAGAGAGTCGAAGAACTCGAGGTTCTCGTCTTTCGCCTGGATTAGAATGGTGCCATTCTCATAGATGGTGATGGAGATGTCTCCGGTCAGAGATTGATGGTTCAGGGGGGCGATAGTTAGTTTGCGGTTGTGATCAGTGAAGGTGGTTTTGGAGACGGGGAGGGATGAGTTGAAGATGGTGGCCCATACGTCAGGTCTGTTGGTTTAAATGCTGGTTTCCCACTCCAACTGGTGTTCTGGTGGGTAAGAAGTTAATCTGGTCCTCCTGGTGTGTCTGACAATTAAAATATTAACAGTGATTTGTATGAAGATCTTTGAGTGCCGCCCTGTACTAACAGAAGGGCCCCTCTGCGTTCGACGTTTGGTCTAGTTTCACCCCGATTCTCACCTAATTGTCTCCCAGAGATTATGTACTGGATCCCTGGGAGACCTGTTAACTGTAAATCAAGACCCATCACATAGTAGATGTATTTCTAAAGCACAGTTCACCTCTTGAGGCATCTGGGCTGAACAGATGTTTACTGCTACTTGTGAGAAATTGGTTTGTTGGTTGAATGGAGATGACCTGTATTCAAGCAACAGCCAAAATCCCTTGCAGGGTGAACCACAAAAGTCACTAAATGAACTTGTGCTTAACCCTGGGTAGCTTGGGACAAAAAGCAGCCCGGCATAAATTAGAGGCAATGTGTTTAGTATTTATGCAGCACACAGACAGCAATAAAGTGAAAACATAACACAATAAGATCCCACATCAATTTAGAGAAAATTGAGTGAATTCAAATAAATTATTTTACACCAAAAAAAAAATCCAACCAGTAGAGCTGTTGTCATGAATTTTCAATGTTTTTACTAAAAACTAGCACCTAAAACATCAAAGCGTCAACTGAGGACATCTAGCCTTGCAAGACCAGATCAGAGTAAAAAAAATAGGGCCAACAGAAAGGAGTCCTCCATGAAACACATTTCAGCCCCCAGATAAGTGGCACATGTATTCCTTGTTCCTGCAACAGCTTCAGATGAATGTTTTTTCTAGTACCCACAATATTAGGGAACATTCATCCCGAATTCTCCTGACTGAGACAGAAGAACTTGTAAGCATCTTGTTATCTGACACAGAAAATATTGTTAAAAGGGTGCCAATTACGCCTGTGGTAAACTGCAGCATATGTAGTAGGAATGGGGTCAAGGTGACTAATTCTTAATGGTCAGATTTGAGAATGGCTTGAAGGGCCATTTTGGACTAGGAGGGTAAGGGCGGGGCCAAGAAAGAGGATAGACAAGATGGATGCCCAGAGCTACTTACAGAAGAATATATACTGGATTGCTTTGTTTTGATTTCTTTATCTACAAACATTTATTTACCTGTCAAAAAGGAAGTAAAACGTAGTGGAACCATTTTAGCCATCAAGAGAAAAAGTTGTGTAACTCCGCATCTATGCAGTTGTGCAACATGTATAGAAGGCAAAGTACAAATAAGGTGAAGCAATGTATGTTTTCTGCCACAGCCATGAACCAGCAGAAAACTAGGTCATGGGGTGCATAATGAGCACACAAACCAAGTCCTGAGTCTTTGCAAAAGCGCATGTATTGTGGGGGGTGGGGAGGGGGAGAATTTGTTTCTGTTGTTTTCTACAGCACTGATTGTGCCAGAAGGCCTCTTATAAGCACTTTGCATTCGTGATGGACAGCAGAGGTTGCCCAAGTTACAGATGGAATGGGTGAGCTCATTGGATGACTAGCATTTGCAAGTTCTGGCTGAAGATTACTTCTACGGGGGACTCAGGCTGTAATCCAAAGGCACCCAGTACTGATGTGCACTCATGGAGTGCACGGATCTCAGATCTCCATCGTGGTGATGCGGTAGTGGGGGTGAGTTCCAGAGGCAGAAGTCTCCCCCGTTTAATATTCTGTTATCAAACTGAACCACACCAGGTAGAGGGAGAATCTCTTTTTGGATTGTTAAAACAAGGAGTCTGGTGAGCACGTATGAAGTCACCACGCTGGGCAGCTCGGAAGGTGCTCAAAAATGGAGGTTCTCTGCATGACGTATTATGTCCTGAAATCAACACTTGCTCGGGTGGAAGCCATTAGAGTGACACCAGGTGCACAGGCTAAGAATGGGGCACAGACAATGGAATGCCAGCAAAAAGATTGCTGTGCAGGAAGGTCTCCTGCATGGTTTTTGAGCATTCCCCAACATCCTGAGAAACACAAAGAAGTGAGTTGGAGAGAACGTTTACTTTCCCACGGCCCCTTTGGGGGTTGGGGGCCCTGACCAGTGGCCCACTGTGCCTCAAAACACCTCTGGTATCATGGTAACTCTTCTATGGGATGGATGGAGACGGTTGGTTCTTTAGAAGTGCAGGAGCCAGGTCCTGTCTTTTGTTCTTCCATAACAAAACTCCATTATGTTTGAGCAGTGGGTGTGGAGAGCCACAGAAGATGATCTCTTACAAAGTACAAGCAAAGCCCTGTGTGAGGACTTTACCTTTTATTGCCCTTGAGGTTTCATTCCCAAAAGGTTGATAGGTTCAAGGTGCTGGGAAGTGGACGGCGCCCACCACCACCCACTCATACCTGCCATCACCGGAGGACATAGAAACTATCTTGCTTGAGCAAGGACGGGTACACGAAATTACCGATTCGATTCCAACATGGCAGATGAAGACCACAAAATCCATGTCTCAGCTATGAATACAAGAGGAAAAAAAAGCAGGAAATCCCTCTTGTCATTCATGAGTCAATGCATTCCGCTATGCAATGCGAGCACCTCATTCATGTACCACATGCGCTGCCATACTCGATAACAGTGGTACTATGCAGTGCTATATATAAATGCTACGTTCCTCTTGGCACCACATAATTTGCTGTGAATTTCTGAGACACCTACTACCCACCCGTTTGGATTGAATGACAAAAAAATGGAATTTCTCACTCTTGTTCTCCCACTAATTTTATATACCCTCTGGGAGGAACAAATACAATTAGTTACCCAGGCTTTAGAGGCATGGACTACACCAGACTCTCACTTGCTTTAGACTAACCTACTTCATGGCTCCGAAAAACACACCGTATAACATGAAACAAACCTTAAAAAAGTAAACTATGACAAAACGTGTCGGCTAATCTATGAGCTTTGTAATCATGTTATATCTTTAATAAAAGACAACTTTACTATGCATAATTTAAATCCAAGAGTCATAATTGTTTATTGTGGCGCTTTGGTAGTAAGGAAATGTTGATATCTGTGTGTTCCCCAAAATTCTTCTTCTTGAGTCCGGCCTATTTGGTCCTTCCACAGTTTTGGTGGGACCCCAGATAGATACTGAAGTCTTCATGGCAGTAGGCTACATTGGGTTCAGCACCTCACACATATACCTGTAATTCACACATAAAGAGGCTTATTTGGGGGTGCGAAGTCTCAGCCTTGCCAACGTCAACAGGATAGATTTTAAAATGTGATAACCAACATTTGAGCATGTAACACATGTAAACAGCATTTGTGAATACCTGTGTTTACTGGCTATGGCACATTAATGCCATGCATATTGGCTTTGCCAGTGCTTGTTTTAACTTTAAGCCAGGAAGTCAAATATACTGCGCTCGTCATCTTATGAATGTATGAATGAATGATTAGTCTTATTAAGCGCAATGAATGCCCAGAGGTCTCTTGGCACTATGCGACATTCAGGGATGGTGTGGCTGAAATATGATCTATCCTCATTTAGTCTTAAAATGTTTCACGTATGTAATTAACTGGCCTTTTACCTACAACACTCTTTGTCAAAAACAGTCAGTTCTTACTAGAAGAAGCAACAATTCTTGGTTATAATGGACTATACAGAGAAAAGAAAGGGACACGTTTTCTCAAAATCCGAATTCGAGTGATCATGTTACCAAGCTGTCAAACTTTTTTTTTTTTATGAAGCCAAAGGACTCAATCCTCAACAAATGCATTTTACAAACCAACTGTGGCGAAAACAATAGATCAGATAAAAGAGCGAAAATAGGTTGCCTCATTAAAAAAAGAAGTATCATTTAGAAACACAGATATGAAAGGAGTGGTAAGTAAGAGGGAAGGCGGAGGAAAATTACACTAAATGTGGGCTATGCATCTGTGGGAGGACACTACAAAAACATTCAAACTACTTATTTTGATGCACCTAACTTTCTACAGAGGTGTATTTTCATTTCCACTTAGAGGTTCATGGTAGGAGTGCCTATTAATTTTTTTTAAAAGTATGATTCTGCTCACATAAAGACCATCATTTAATGATCTGCAATTTCAGTATTTATGTTATATTAAGTAAGAGAAAAAAATGGGTTAATCGAGGACACTGCCATTTTGAGGATGGAATGTTCCCTCTCCTGAGATGCGTATATCTGATACCGTCAGCATTGTATCACGGCTAACCTTACGCCCACAAGAGGCGGACGATGCATTCAACTCTCATTCCTCATGACCATGACAAAATTAATCCAATTCGTTATGGGTGATCACAAAGAGTGAGATGTTCATTGTGATGGTTTACACGGTTCCCCTCCTTCTACTTCTCATTGTTTTTCTTGAATGCTCACCTTTTAACCACTTGTGGCATCTGGTGGTTAATGTGTGAGATTGTGGTTGAGGTGGTTTACACTTGTTCTTCCTTATTGTGTTAGATCGATGCCGTAGAAACGACATTTTGACTCATCCGAGGAAGAAAGCTACATAAGGCTGAGTGAGACCCCTTAGTGAAAGCAGTCTCCCATCAGCCGATTATGAGGTTAATGAAGTGAAAAGTATTTTGGAACATGGGTATGATTTGTTAACATGCTATTGCTATGTTTGCTGAACATGGCAGGCCTTCGACTTCTCCTAATATTAAGGATGGTGGTTACTAAATGCCTTCTACCTATCACGAATTGTACCATCATGGTTGAAGTCACAATTTTACTTTCTGTTGGATCTGCCCCACAAAGCATATCTGAATTGGCTCAAAGTATTCAATCAGTGTAACAGCAGAAAGTGCTGCTAATGGGGAAGGTGGAATTTAACCAGATTGAAATAATATTTTCATATGCAACAGTTTTCCATCTCATCACTTAACAATCCCTTTTCGAATCTTCGTTCTTTTCTGATACATTTCAATAGATGTTTGTATTTTTCATGTATAAGTGATAGATTGTGAGAAACACAATGTGTACTCTGCTATCCTTAAATGACGGATTGTTTTGTGTAAAGTGCTTGAATACGCTGTTTTACCAGTCGGATTCAGTTCTTCTTCCATCTATTCACCTGGGCACCTGGAACTAGACATACTAGAGAGCTCGGTTCAATTTTCCTCTCTTACAATCATCTCAACTTTGTAAGACACTCCTTAGCGACCTGAAGAAGGGTGGTCCTCAGTGGCGTGGCATGCGGGTGGCAGGAGTTTGCCGACCCCCCAAACAAGTTGCCCAGCAGCCGCCCCCCAACAAGTCTTTAGAGGAATAGATATGAAACAGTAGCCAAACTAAACTTCTCCACTTCCTGTTTCCTTTTGAGCCTAACAAAAAAACCATAATGAAGGCTAAAACAGGACAGGGGATGGGAACTAAAGAAATGGGATGAGGAAGGAGTAAAACAGAGTAATGAGAATTATCAGGAAGTAATATAAAGATTACCGCCTTCTATCCTATCTCATCCCATTCCTAACTATGGTGAGGATATACCAAGCAGTGTTCCTTCATCAATATTTAGGCATTAATTATCACCAATTCAATCCACTGATCTAAGATAGGTTTTGATGACTTAAAATATTTCTTTGCAGAATCAAAATTGAAAAACAAGAAGTAGGACTGTCTGTGTTCTGCCAGTCTTCCCAAATACATTTCAGAACCCTTACCGCATCCAAAAGGTGTACCTAGCAATTTTACTACTATGAGAAGAGGACTGAATCACTGGGAAAACAATTTGTTGTTCGCTGTGAATAGGAGAGTTAGCTTTTAGAAAAAGGCAGGGTTCAATTTCAAAATGAGGCAGTCTTCAAATACCCTCAGGTAAGGTAATCTGCAAAGCGATGCACCACGTTTGTCTATGGGCCTTAGTGTGGTAATTGCTACCAAAAAGCATCCCTTCATGATCAAGAAAAAACAGACAGACTCTGAGGGTTAAAAGGGTAGTTCCTAAAAAGCCCTCAAATCCAAGGAGTGATCCTACGGAGGGCAAGGATATCTAACAGAGGGCCCCAATAACTCAAAACCTTTAAACATTCTGGAAATCAAAGACTTAATTGTGGATAAATTCCCCAAATAGCTACAGACACTTTATTTCCAATACCCAAAAAACGGTAAAAATGTCTTCCTGCAATCAAATTATAGGGGAGAAGTTATTAGCTTGGCACCAAGTACTGAATGCATACTAATGATGATTGTACACCTTTTGACACCTTCATTGACATTGATACGGGTGAAGACAAGCTGATGTTGAAAAACCCTTACCTTTGAACTTCCACACCGATGGTTTGAACTGCTGAGTAGTGGCTATTGGTAGAATCAGGGAACAAAAAGGAGGATGGAAAACTGGAATCATCCATAACATGTTAATTATCGTCAATTGAAGGAGAGGGAACCGAGATCTCCATAATAAAAAGGCAAGGACCATCAACACTTTCTCCTGTTCGCTCTGAATTGTGCTTGGAATGAGTGGAATCAACAGAAATGTTTAGGGACACCCTTTCAGCCAATGACTTAACAAGGCATCAATCCCCAGTGATGGAGCAGGGTTTTGAGAAAATAATACCTACTCGGATTAGCTCCTCAGTAACATTTACTAACAGTGTGATGTGAAATTAATGTGCACAAACACGAAAACACAGGGAAATGCTTTGCACATGCGTGTACTAATGCGAAGACTACTGCATGCCAGACTAGGCTGCATTTACTTTTTGCTTTTTCAATGAAATAAAAATAACGCTGCTTTTGCTCAATAATGCTCTTGCTAGGAATATATAACGTGGGATAGTGCAATGGTGGGTGGTAAACAGTGAGAAGTACATTTCGTGAAATTAATAATGTCTGTGTTCTGTTCATTGTAGTGAAACAAGTATGGGCCTACATTTCTGCATGCCAGTAGTGGGTTAGCAAAATAAAATAGAATAAATAAAGCCGAAAATCGAGCTCTGAGACAGAATAGAGAAGGCAAAGGCTGATAACCTTCAAGGAACATTGTATGTCTGCCAAGTAACGGAAGCATGGCCATGAGAACGAGAGGAAATGTACAAACATCTTCCGCAGAATTGGCAGAGATGAACAATGAAAGTGTAGAGACTTGCAACATGTTACTTACTAGAGGAAATGTGTATTCATAAAACATGGTTAACGTAATGTGAAATGTGTTGAACAAAGAATGCTATAAAAATTATGAACGTGACTATGGTGGTGTGATAGAACACCCCCCAAATCAGCCAATGAGAGACTGAGTTTCTGTAAATGTTTCAACAAACGTGGGTTGGACATGTAGGTTTTAGGGTATAATTGAGGTGCCTCAGGGGGTGTGGTTAGCACGGTTCGGTGAAAGCTTTGCTAGAGGTTGATCGTCGCTGTCTGTCGGTTTTCTGTTAAGAGGCCTACCTGTTCCCTGTTCTTGTATCCAGTATCCTGTTTAATCTTTGTTCCCTGAATTTGTCTCAGAGACCCCTGCTATCTCCGTGGCCAGGGGGTGGTATTTCTAATATTTCCTTAGGTTAGTATTAGTTAAATATTCCTTACTTTGCATAATAATAATTTGCAAATGTATTTTGTCTCTGAAACTATTGTCTCTTCACCTATCCACTCCTTCATTTGCATTTATTCATTTTGATATGCGTTTGACACTGTTTGCATTGATAAATGTTCTCTCTCTGTGATTAATGCATTGTTTGCCTTGTGCATCTGTACATGCTGAGCTCTTATTTTCTACATTATCTGGTGATAAACATTATTAACCTTACACTGATTTTGAGGTTATTTAGTTATATAGATAGATAGATTGTACTTATTATTAACATCAACTTCTCAACTTTAGGTCCATCGTCCAGAGGAAAGGAGTTGATATGCAGGCTCAGTTAGGTATTTAGAGTGTTGGATACGAGCCTCTGTAATGAACAACTGATTTCAAGTGTTCATAGTTTTGAAACTCACAGCGCCTTCAGAGGATCTGTGCATGTTGTTTGGGTAAATGTGTACGGGACTGTGTTATTGTGTTATTATTGATTATTGATCTCTGATTGGCGTTGGATCAGTTTTTGGAAGTAGAGGACAGGAAATTATTGATTTGTTAGGTAATAATTATTGGTTATTTGTTTCCTAACATGAAAAGTTAGTGTTTCATTCTATGTTGTCTAGAAATGTGGGTACAGAGTTACCTGAGATCCCGGGATAATGTTATTAGCCTGAAGTAGGCAGATGAAGAATGTTTGTAAGGTATCACACTGGAGAAGTACTTTGTCTGTTGTCATAATACTGAACGGCGAAAGGCTGTAGGTGTTATATTAGAGACTATTCGTTTGAGAGTGGATTTTTGTGTGTAATAGTGAAGAGTCCCCTTCCGGAACTCTGGCCTTACATCCACAAAGGAGTACTAAGACCTCTTTCCTCGTGAAAGTCCTCTTCTGAAACTTTGGCTGGTATCCCTAGAGGAATACCAAGTCCTCCTGTAGCTTATTTGGGTGTAGAATAACGCTGGTCGTTGTTTTACTTGAAGTGAAAGAATTTCTTTTTGAAGTGAAGACTACCTCTTTAATTAGAGGAACAGACAAGGTATCATTGTTTTGTATTGTTATTAACAAAAATTGGTTAAGAAAAACAGAGAAAATAGTAGAAGGAGTAATACTGACGTCATATAGGTCTTGCTGGTGATGGTCAGATAGCAGGCGCTTTGAGAGCTGTGATTGGTTGAAAGTTGTGAGCTGTGTAGGTATTTGTCAAGGTACTGATTATGTAGTAGTGCTCCGATTGGTTGGTTGGTGTGAGTTGCGCTGGTATTGAAATGAAATGAAATGAAATGAAAAACAATTTTTAACGCGCAACTAAGCCCAGATGGGCGTCAAGGCGCCTAACCAAATAATACCAGATAACAGAGACTGATCCTAATTACGGATAAGCCCTGACAAAACACCAGGTCTTGAGCGCCTTTTTAAAGGAAGACAGAGAAGGTTGCATCTTAATCTCAAGAGGTAACAAGTTCCATAGTTTGGGAGCAGCAACAGAAAAAGCTCTGTTTCCCCAACGAACGCTTTTGGTACGTGGGACAACCAACAGATTCATCTCAGAAGATCTTAAAGATCTGCCAGGCTGATACCGGGTCAGCAGGGCACCAAGGGGGTCAAAAGAGCCCTCTGCCAAAGCTCGATAGACAAGACAGAGGATCTTAAACGAAATCCTGAGATGAATGGGCAACCAATGAAGGCTCCTTCTGGCCATCGTAGCAGATGAAGCTTTAGGAAGTGCTAAGACAAAGCGAGCAGCCGCATTTTGAACTACCTGTAATCGCTGAATGAGCCCCTTGTTGGAGTCTACATAGAGCGCATTACAGTAGTCCAACCTTGAACCTATCAATGCCACTGCCACCTGTTTGCGTGCTGAGGGAGAGAGATAGTGAAGGATCCTCCTGAGAATCTTTAGCACTCCCCAGCAGGTGGCCACCGTACGGTTGACCTGCAGAGTCATGGATAGGGAGGTGTCAAAGATTACCCCAAGGTTTCTTGCTGACTGGGAAGGGGATGGACAGGTTCCCAGTGAGGCCGGCCACCACTCATCCGACCAGATATCCTGGTCCTTGCCAAAGACCAGGATCTCAGTTTTGTCACCATTCAACTTCAGGGAGTTCTGAAGCATCCAATCAGAGACTGTCTGCATACAGATCCTGAAGTTGATGGCGGATGATGATATTGAGTGGGCCAGTGACACCATAATCTGGGTGTCATCGGCGTATGACACCAGTTCCATCCCCTGAGATTTTACTAGCCTTGCAAGGGGGGCGACATAAATGTTAAATAGGGTCGGACTGAGAGCCGACCCTTGTGGCACCCCACACTGCAAGGACATAGCAGGGGAAAGGAACTCACCAAGCTTGACTCTTTGCTCCCTATGCTGTAAAAAGGAATGCAGGAGGTTCAGAGCCATGCCGGAGATCCCTGCCTCCCTCAACCGAGATGTAAGCGTTGAGGGAGACAGGGTGTCAAATGCCGCTGTGAGGTCTAGTAGAACCAACACAGTAGTTTGGCCAGCGTCCACCTTCCTACGGATGTTATTTGCCACCATAGTCAGAGCTGTCTCCGTACTATGCGCCTTTCGGAACCCATGCTGGGAGATGTCAAGATACCCAGATGAGTCCAGGAAGGCGGTAAGATGGCCATTGAGGTGTGTCTCAAGAATCTTAGCGGGAGCGGGTAACAGTGAGATAGGTCTAAAATTTTTCAACTGTTCCGGGTCCAGCGTGGGCTTCTTGAGTAGAGGCTTCACTATCGCTTTCTTCCATATTAGGGGGAAGGTACCTTGGGTTATAGCACCATTCATAACTTCCAGGAGTGGCGGGAGCAGTATCGCTCTGCATTCCTTCAATATCCTCAGAGGACAAGGATCTAAAGGTGATGAGGATTTAATCCTATCGAGTAAAAGCTCAAGTTCTTCTCGGGTCAGTAGTGGAAAGGCCGTTAGACTAACCGGATGGTCTCTAGTCCAGGCTTGTAATTTGTTCAGGGTTTGGAGTGAGGAGTCAGCTAAGGACTTTCTCTGAGTTTCCAGCGCAAGATAGATGTCCTCAATTTTTTTATGGAAAAACTCTGATATATTGTTGCAGAGCTCCTGCGAACCCAAAACTGGATCCGGGACCTGAAGGGAACAGAGGGAGTCTACAATCTTAAAGAGCTCCCTGGAGGAAGTAAGGGAGGTGGTAAGATTCGAGAAGTACTGCTGCTTTTCCCTGATAACATTAGTTTTGTAATCGGCAAGCAGACCCTTATGTACTTCCCTTTCAATGGGATCCCATGCTTTCCTCCATTTTCTTTCCTGTCTTCTGCAGCCTTGACGAAGGAGTCTAAGTGAATCCGTGTACCACGGGGCAGTGGGCTTACGGCGAGCCGAGTATCTAAAAGACAGGGGGATATTGGATAGCCGTTAGCAAATAGAATAAGAAGAAGTACGAAGAGCTTGTTGTTTACTGAAATAGAATTAGCGTGAAGAATCAGAAAAAAATGAAGATGATTAATAGAATAAAGAGTTTCTTCAGAAAAGATAAACCAATAATAACTAGAGAGGGAATTCCTATTCCACCTCCAAGAAAGCCTGCTTCTTTTATGATATTGGAACATGGTTACCATACGTGTACATGGTTGGAGAATTGGATGGGATACACAAAAGATGGTGGTGTTTTGGCTTTCCCGGTAAGGATTTTGGAGAATTTGAGAGGTCAAATGAATTCCCTAGAACCAAATTATAGACCTACCCAGTATGAAGCTTTAGAGGAATGGGAACATGAGGCATACAAATGAGAGAAATATAGGAATGGAAATAGATACATGAATATGATATCTAGGAATGCTGAGGCAAGATGGGATGATCAAATGAAAAGATGGAGGAGAGCTGTAAAAGTGGATGGTTTATACCCGTTTTAGTTTCTGAGGAATCGACTGGAGAAAAAGTAAAATGTAAAGACATCAGGATTACATTTTGACCTGAGTGAATCAGATGATGAATTGTTAGATGACATTTTGACTAAAAGACCTCCACCATATCAGGAAAACTTGAGTGAGACAGTTCAAAATGCACCATTAATGGGAACCCCGCTAATTCTGCAGGTTCCACAAGTTCCAGTAGTTACTAGAGTAGTACAATAGAGTGAAATGGACATGTTGAATAAGGCAAGAGAGAAGTTGAATCAGAAAATTAATCAATTGAGTTTGAATGCGGAAGCATTGACTGTGCCGGTTAAAAATTGGTCCTATCGTCCCATTATATGGAGAAAAACAGAATATATCGATAGTACATGCATTGGCTGTCCCAATGAATAGTGTTAGGAATGAGGAGGTAACAGTAGCGGATCAGGCTGAACAAGCTGAAACCAATACTTCATTGATTGATCTTCCAGTTTGTGAGTTGATAACTGAAACCCCAAAGAGAGGTGCGTGAATAGATCCAAGGAGAATAGTGCAGAATGTCACTCCAGTGTCAGGGAGTTCAATGGGTCCTTCGCCAGATGAATTAGAGGTCTAGATAAGGGGAATGGAAAAGCGAAAACCTCAACCACAAAGTATAGATGTAAGTAAACTGAGAGTGGATTTGGAAGAAATGATTATTGGTACAATAAGTCCAGACAGATTGAGTACATATCGCGATGAAGAGTTGTTATTCTTGTGTAAAAATATTACTTTGAGAGCAAGAAATCTTCATGAGAAATTGGCAAAAGCTGCTTGTGAATATGGACTAGACATAGAGAAATCAAAGGTGATACAGAAAACATATAGACTGAATTTTACTGATAAGGACTTGGAGAGTTTGAATGCATCTGGGAAAAGATTGCAAATAAAAGAGTTAGTGAACCTCCTGAAGAAATGAGGATATGTAGAACGTTGGAAAGGTAGATGGGCGAAAAAGAAAGAAGAAATGATTACTGAAAAAAATGCGTCTTTGTTTCCATTGAGGGAGACAGGACAAGCTGAAAGGGTATGTCCAATGAGAGAAGTTCCAGGTGGTGGATATGTTCATGTTCCTTGGACGAGACAGGATATATTGTCGTTTACTAATGACTTTCCTAGACTGAGGGAAAAACTGGTTGAGTGATACAAACAGGTAGAAAGGTTTGTGAAAGTTTCAAAGGTTTTGTTGAAGGATCTAGATGGTTTGTTTGAGATTGTTGCTCCAGCTGATTTGTGGAGTATAAGATTACTGTTGATTGGCCAAAAAAGGAATACCGTAGAAATGCGAAGATAGGTGCACCTTCAGATGAGGTGATGAAAAAATACAATCAGGTAGTAACTTACCTGAAGGGTAAAAGGTTCCCCAAAGGAAACGGATTAGGTTAACATAGACAGGACAACAGAAGAACCAAAAGAGTCAGTACATGCATACTATGAAAGGTTGTTACAGGTGTTCAAACAGTACAGTGGGTTTGAGAATATTGGGGATAAAGATATGAGACATTTTGTATATCGTTTTGTGTTTGGATTGAAACCAGAAATTAGTAACATGATTCAACAACATTTGATTTGCTGGCAGAGCAAACCGATCGACGAGATTCTGAAGTATGCAAAATATTGTAGTGATGATATTGAGCGAGACACAAAAAGTTAAAAGAGAAAATGATGTGTGCACAATTGAAGGCAGTACGACAGCAAGAAGGAAACAGTGGTCTAAAACAGATTATCAGATGAAAGGTCAGAATCACAATGGTCAAGTATTTAGTGGTGGTAGAGGCAGAGGTAAAATTAATAAAGATGAGATGAAGACGAAATATCCTTGTCATGCGTGCGGAAAGTTGGGACATTGGAAGAACGAGTGTAGATCTGTTCTGAAGAATAATGGGGTGAATCAAAATTTAAATCCACAAATGCAGAATGAGGTGGTGGTGAATCAACAACAGCAACAGCAGCAGCAGGTAGTTACTACACAGTTACAGGTGCCACAAGCTCCTATGCCTAATAATGTGAATGCTCAAGTGCAGAGGTACAGTGCGAACACTGGATTTCACGCAGGTGAACAAGTTATGAAAATGGTTTCGCAATACTTGCTGCAGTGCAATGTAAGTGATTCAGACTCATCTCAATGACGGTGCCTGAGGGGGGAGGAAGGGTGCGTGCTCTGACCTTTCACACGCATATTTTTCTGCTACTTTGGATGAAGTGGCTGCAGCCTTAACAGGTTGTTTGAAAGCAGAGGCTGCAACTTGTGTGAGTCTGGAACAGAGTGAAGTGATTGTGATGGGACATCCAGTCAAAGTATATGTGCCACTATCTGTTGAGATCCTATTAACCAGAACTCGGACTCAGCACATGACCTATAGTCGGCTGACTAGGTATGAGAGAGTAATATTGGGTGCAGAGAATGTGACTGTGGTGAGATGCCCGGCAATAAATCTGGCGACCCTGTTGCCTAGTCCGTTTTGTGAGGAAGTGAAAGATGAAGCAGGTCATGATTGTTTTGATGTGACAGAGTTGTGCGCGAAACCAAGGCCGGATATCAAGGATAACGGCTAGAAGAATCAGATAGTGTGATGCTTGTTGATGGATCATGTCTGAGAAATGAAAGAGGTGTATTGAATTCTACCTATGCTGCATGCACAGTGGCTGCAGTTCTAGAAGCATCCTGTCTAAATGGGGTAAACTCTGCACAAATTGCTGAATTAATCACTCCGATTAGAGCATGTAAAGTTGGCAAAAATCTAAGAGTAACCATATTTACTAATAGTCAATATGGTTTTGGGGTGGTTCACGATATTGGACAGTTATGGATGCAAAGGGGATTTCTGACTTCTTCAGGTTCTCCGATTAGGAATAGTAAAGATGTGAAAGATTTATTGGACGCTTTGCAATTGCCCAAAAAGATTGCAGTGGTCAAATGTTCTGCACATAAGTCAGGAAATGATTATGTGACGAATGGTAACTGATACGTTGATCAAGTAGCGCATTTCTGTGCACAAAATTCAATTGCCATCAACAGAGGGGTAGAGAAGAAAAATACCAATTGCCACTTGATGTTTTCCTCTTTGGAATTTTGGGATGAAATTAGGCAGTTGCAAGAGGAGGCAGGTAACAAGGAAAAAGAACTTTGGAAAAAATCAAGTTGTAAGAGAAGAGCAGAGGATGACGTATGGGTGTACATAGATGAAAGACCAGTCATGCCAGATAGTTTACTTTCTCAAATGGCACGGGTATACCATGGAATTGCACATGTTGGAAGAGACTCAATGATCAGGCTTTTCAAACAGTCATGGTATAACCCTAAATTCAGGGTCATCAGAGAGTCTATGACAAAGGTGTGTTATTTGTCAGCAGCAAAATCCTGGCAGAAAGACAGTTCTTAGTTGGGATTGAATTGGAAAAGCAGCAGGACCATTTACGAGGCTCCAACTAGATTTTATTGAGCTTCCCCATGTAACAGACTAAAATATGTGTTGGTTGTTGTTTGTTTGTTTTCTCGTTGGGTAGAGGCTTATCCAACAAGAAGGAATGACAGTCTCACTGTTGCGAAATTGCTTCTGAGAGAATTAATACCAAGGTACAGGTTTTCCAGTCACTTTAGAAACCTATAGGGGATCCCATTTCAACAATGAAATAATTTGGAAGACTTGTGCAGCATTACAAATTGAGCAAAAGCTGCATTGTGCCTATCGACCAGAAGCTTCTGGAGTGGTCGGGCAAATCAATGGCCCTATAAAGTCTAGATTGGGAAAAGTGTGTGCATCCACAACACTGAAATGGCCTGACGCTTTACCCCTCTGTGATCGTGGGCTGTCGGCGGTCTGGAAAATCAGGCGAGGAGGCCGGATATAGTGGGCAATATTGTTCTTTTATTGCACACCGAAAAAGGTCTTAACACAAGAGTGGGAACGCAGTTATAGGTTCTTTGAGGGCTGTGACGTCTTCTCCAGTCGCCTCCAGATAGTAAGGGGTTCCAGCGGTGTTCCGGGTCTTGGGTGTAGACGTCCGTCGTTAACCGGGCAGGCACCTCGGAGGGCAGTAAGAGACAAGAAAGGAGCTGTTAGTCTACTGGGGCTAGAGGCCAGATACCGTTCACCGTAACCCGGTGTGAAGAGGCAGAAATGACTGTGAGGAAGGGGGAGGGAGGGACGACGAAGACAGAGGAAAATAGAAAGGGTGCTCGAGAGGGTTCGGTGAGGGGGCGCTCTCTGTACAGTGCACAGTGCTGTGTTCTATTTACAATGTGGGCTTTACCAATACAGTGGACGTGTCTATGGAAGAGGGGGTATTTACACGGGAGGGGGTCTTGCTATATACACAATGCACCTAGCGTGCTAAAGGAAGGAAGCTGGTACTCACACGCTCCGCCGTAAATCTCCTCCGAGTTACGGCCGCTCTTCAGCCACCTCCGTGGGACTCCACCAGTCTTCCGACCACTCCTCAGCTTCTCCACTCCCGTCTTCTCCTTCCGTCTCAACGCCAGTCGAAATCTCCTGCCACGATACTCCGACCCCGGCTGCTTCTCGTCTTCCGTCTTTTCTGTGTCCGGCCGTCGGCAAGGAGGCGGGACTTCCGGGGTCAGGGGGAGGTCCTTCCGGTCCGTGTTCTTCTCTGATTGGGTCCCGAACCAGAGAGAGAGGCGGGTGTTCCGTTGTCACGGACGCTGTTGTGGTTGTTTCGGTTTGCCGGTCAGGTGGAGGGCGGCACTTCCTCACTGTGTCCTGGAAGGGAGAGCAGAGGAGGGGTGATGTTCGTGGTGGGGTGAGTAGGGGGCTCGCGACCAGCGGGGAAACATCACATTCCCTTCCCCTAGCTGTCCTTCTTGTACGGGGGGGACATAGGGTAGCGTGAGAGGTAGTCTGCATTGCCCTGGTCCACGCCCTTCCGATGTACTGTAGTGAAGTGGTAGAGTTGGAGTGACAGAAACCAACGGAGGACCCGGTCATTGTGTTCTTCATTCCGGCCCATCCACTCCAGGGGAGCATGATCTGTGTAAATGGTAAAGTTCCGACCCTCCAAATATTAACGGAGACTCTCTACCGCCCACTTGATAGCCAGGGCTTCTTTCTCCACCACGGCATAGTTCTTTTCTCGTGGGAAGAGCTTCCTACTGAGGTAGAGGATGGGTTTCTCGTTCCCTAATGGGTCTTTTTGGGATAGCACCGCCCCTAGTCCTTGTTCCGAGGCATCTGTCTGTAGCAGGAAGCGTTGGGAGTAATCAGGACTCACCAACACCGTACTTGATGTCAGGGCGTTTTTCAAGTCGTTAAAGGCATGCCACAACAAAGGCGTTGGATTCCGAAGGACTGACTCAGTTTTAGTGGGTTTTTTCAACAGGTCGGTGAGTGGCGCTGCTCTTTGTGAGAATTCGGTACGAATCTTCGATAATAGTCCAAGAGGCCCAGAAATGCCCGAAGGTCTCTCCTGGTCTGAGGAAAAGGGAGGGATTGGATAGCTTCGGTCTTGTTTTTCTGGGGTCGGATCAAGCCCTCCCCCAGGAGATATCCAAGATACTTAACTGTCTGGGCTGCTAGGGTGGTTTTGGCTGGGTTTATTGTGAAACCATAAGACCCTAGCGAAGCGATGACCTTGGAAAGGTGACCCAGGTGTTGTGTCCAGTCATCACTATAAATGACGATATCGTCCAGATAAGCGCCCGCATACAAGGTGTGGGGTCGCAATATGTGGTTCATTGCACGTTGGAAAGTAGCGGGTGCGCCATTGAGGCCGAAAGGGAGTACTAAGAACTGGTATAGTCCTTCGGGGGTAGAAAACGCCGTCTTTTTCCTGTCCTCCTCCCTGAGGGGGATTTGCCAGTACCCCTTGCAGAGGTCTAGCGTGGAGATATACCTGGCCTTCCCTATGCGTTCGACCATCTCGTCGACGCGAGGCAATGGATATGTATCGAAGGAGGATATCTTGTTGACTTCACGGAAGTCGATACAAAACCTAACTGACCCGTCAGGTTTGGGTACAAGGACAATCGGGGAGTTCCAATCGCTCACCGAGGGTTCTATGATGCCCATCTCCAGCATTTTTTCTGTTTCCCTTTTTATGACTGCTCGGCGGGCTTCGGGGACCCTATAGGGTCGTTGCCGGACCACCTTCCCAGGCACCGTTTGTATGGCGTGTTCTGTGATGGTGGTATGGCCGGGGGCGGAGGAAAACACCTGGCGTAACGGATACAGGACTTTCTGAAGGTCAAGACTCTGTGACGTGGGTAAGTCAGGGTCAATGCAGGAAGTAAAGGAGAGGGGAGCACCAGGAAGAGAGGTAGACAGGACGGGACGAGGGCCTTCCCATTTCTTTAGAAGGTTCACGTGGTATATTTGTGTGGTACCACGTGTGGGGTCCAGATCAATCTCGTAGGTGACAGGGGTCACCTGGCGAAGGATGGCATATGGGCCCTGCCACTGTCCGAGGAGCTTTTGGTCCGAGGAAGGCATCATCAGAAGAACCCAATCCCCTACGGAAAAGACCCGCGGTTTTGTGCCCTTGTCATACTGTCCCTTCTGTTTGTCTTGTGCGTTCTCTAGGTTTTGGCGGACAATGTCCCTTATCACGGACAGGTGGGTTTTGAGGTTGTCCATATATTCTGGAAGAGGACGGGTACGGTCGGGTTCAACCTCCCATGCTTCTTGAGCCATGTCCAAGAAGGTACGAGGGGGTCGGCCATACAGCAATTCATAGGGGGAATAACCGGTGCTGCTCTGTGTAGCACAACGTATAGCGAACAACGCCAGGGGCAGCATACCCTCCCACCTTTTTGCTTCCAACCCCAGCAATTTCTTTAATGTCTGTTTCAGCGTGGCGTTGTATCTCTCTACTAACCCATCGGTTTGCGGATGGTATGCCGAGGTCCTGATCTGTTTAATCCCTAGTTGGGAGCAGACTTGCCTCATCACAGCCGAGACAAAGGGTGTACCCTGATCGGTCAGGATCTCCCGGGGAAACCCCACCATAGAAAACACTGAAATGAGGGCCTTGGCGATGTTCTGTGTTGTGGGTTGGCGTAGGGGCCGGGCTTCAGGGAAGCGTGTGGCATAGTCCACGATGACTAGGGCATAACGACAGCCGCTTCGGGAAGGCAACAGGGGCCCTATAATGTCCATCCCCACTCTACTGAACGGGACATCAATTACCGGAAGGGGCCTTAGGGGTACCCTAGGGGGTCGATACCTGCTGTTTTTTTGGCCTACTGGGCACTCCCTACAATACGTCTTGACGTGTATATACACCCCGGGCCAATAAAACTTGTCTAGGATCATCTGACTGTTTTTTTCATCGCCGAAGTGACCCCCCAGGAAGTGGCTATGGGCAAGGTACAGGACTTTTTCTCGAAAGGGACCAGGGATCAGGAGTTGGGGTTTTTGCTGGGGCCCTCCCTTGCGGTATAACAACCCATGTTTCTTGAAGAAGTGGGGACCTACGGTAAGGGGATCCTCGTTGTCTAATGCTCTTTCCCATGCTTCCTGTAGGACAGGGTCTTCTCTCTGTGCTGCCCTGAAGTCTCTGTCGGTCTGCCAGGGATGGTCGTCCGGGACCACAGGGAAGACACCGGTGTGCTCTCTCTTTTCCTTCTTCTTCTGTGCTTTGGTTTTCGGGGGTCTGGGTTCCTTCGTAGAGGCGGAAATGCCCTGAGGAAAAGGCGCTTCTTCCCACCATCGGGTCAGGGAATCGGTTGTGTCCTGCAGAAGACCAGGGAGTCCGGAATAGTCGCTTCCAAGTATGGCCTGTTCTGGCAGGGCTGGTACGAGGCCTACGGTGAGGGTGGTTCCGGGATCCTTAGGGTGTCGGACACGTACATGGGTGGTGGGG
The DNA here is from genome assembly GCF_964261635.1 of Lissotriton helveticus. NCBI lineage: Eukaryota > Metazoa > Chordata > Amphibia > Caudata > Salamandridae > Lissotriton > Lissotriton helveticus. The sequence continues at coordinate 1,262,701,494 of NC_136061.1, read as the reverse complement.
TATCGTTTCGTATCGCCATGGACACACTGAATGGCGACCATACCAGACGGAGGACTAACAGGGTGGTTCAGGTCTTGAGGTCTGAGTACGCTCTGTCGACATCCTGTGTCCGTCAGAGCCATGAGTGTTTGTCCATCAATGTTCACCGGACAATGAAATGGGGGTGGTGCAGCACCCGGAATCGAGCATACATAGTTGCGGGCGAGGCCAACCTCCATCGGCTCTTCTTTATGGGGGCACACTCGAGCGATGTGACCGAAACCCCCACAGCTGTAGCATTGGGGACCTGGGTTGGGAGGTCGCGGCACCAGAGGGGCGGGAAACATGGGGGTCGGCTCCGGTCTTCGCGGTAGAGGTGGACGTTGCGTCCGGAGGGCCGCGGAAGGATGTGCTTTATGTGGGTGTTCCTCTCTTCCTCGCTGTACCTCCTGGGCGCGACTATAGGCACTTGCGATTTCCACAGCGGCATCGAGGGTAAGACGGGCATGTTGTCGTACCCATCTTTGAGCGGCGGGATACAAAGACGTTAAGAACTGTTCGAGGTATATCTTCTCGAGGATCTCCTCCTTGGTGGACGCATCGGGTCTCAGCCAGCGATTGGTTAAATCTTTAATCCGAAACGAAAGGGCTTTGGGAGTCTCTTGGGGTCCTTCTTTGGCCTGGCGGAGTTTTACTCGATAAGTTTCGTCGTCTATGCCCAGCCGTTCAAGGATACTCTTCTTGATCTCAGCGTATCGATTGTTGCCCTGTATGTTCGCTTGTTGATACGCTGCTTGTAGGTCGCCGGTCAACAAGGGACCTAGATAGTGGCCCCACCGGTCGACGGGCCATGAGGCTGCCTGTGCTAGCCGTTCGAAGTTCGTAAAGAAGAAGTCCGGGTCCTCCCCTGGCACGTACTTCTGGAGGACCACGGACGGCAGGGATGTCAGGGGCCTCTGATGACCCAGTACGTCTGTCAATTTGCCCATGGCTTGCTCGTGCGTGTCCCCCTGCCCCTTCAGCACATCGTGGAGTTGGCCCCGGTCGTCCTCAGCGGTCTTCAGGAACTGCTCCATGAGTTTACCCATTTGTTCCTGGGTTTCGGCCATCCTCTTCATCACGGCCTCCATGCCTCCAGGTGATCCCACTTCTGACACCAGATGTGATCGTGGGCTGTCGGCGGTCTGGAAAATCAGGCGAGGAGGCCGGATATAGTGGGCAATATTGTTCTTTTATTGCACACCGAAAAAGTTCTTAACACAAGAGTGGGAACGCAGTTATAGGTTCTTTGAGGGCTGTGACGTCTTCTCCAGTCGCCTCCAGATAGTAAGGGGTTCCAGCGGTGTTCCGGGTCTTGGGTGTAGACGTCCGTCGTTAACCGGGCAGGCACCTCGGAGGGCAGTAAGAGACAAGAAAGGAGCTGTTAGTCTACTGGGGCTAGAGGCCAGATACCGTTCACCGTAACCCGGTGTGAAGAGGCAGAAATGACTGTGAGGAAGGGGGAGGGAGGGACGACGAAGACAGAGGAAAATAGAAAGGGTGCTCGAGAGGGTTCGGTGAGGGGGCGCTCTCTGTACAGTGCACAGTGCTGTGTTCTATTTACAATGTGGGCTTTACCAATACAGTGGACGTGTCTATGGAAGAGGGGGTATTTACACGGGAGGGGGTCTTGCTATGTTCACAATGCACCTAGCGTGCTAAAGGAAGGAAGCTGGTACTCACGCGCTCCGCCGTAACTCTCCTCCGAGTTACGGCCGCTCTTCAGCCACCTCCGTGGGACTCCACCAGTCTTCCGACCACTCCTAGGCTTCTCCACTCCCGTCTTCTCCTTCCGTCTCAACGCCAGTCGAAATCTCCTGCCACGATACTCCGACCCCGGCTGCTTCTCGTCTTCCGTCTTTTCTGTGTCTGGCCGTCGGCAAGGAGGCGGGACTTCCGGGGTCAGGGGGAGGTCCTTCTGGTCCGTGTTCTTCTCTGATTGGGTCCCGAACCAGAGAGAGAGGCGGGTGTTCCGTTGTCACGGACGCTGTTGTGGTTGTTTCGGTTTGCCGGTCAGGTGGAGGGCGGCACTTCCTCACTGTGTCCTGGAAGGGAGAGCAGAGGAGGGGTGATGTTCGTGGTGGGGTGAGTAGGGGGCTCGCGACCAGCGGGGAAACATCACACCCTCATATTGATGAGTCTTAGAAGCATACCTGATAAAAAGACTGGATTGAGTCCTCGAGGCGGTCTGATGGGTTGAGCAGTGATGCTTGCGATTGTACCAGCAAACAAACTGATCAAAATTTCTGATGATCTAGTGCTTGATTATTGCAAAGGATTGACTGAACTGGTGCGTTCTGTGTCTCATCAGGTTGGAGAAATTGCAATCACAACACAGATTTGAGTCCAGGAGAGTGGGTTATTATCAAGTAACATTTGAGGAAGTCGTGTTTACAACCCAGATGGCATGGACCTATCAGATCATACTGGTGACAATGACAGCAGTGAAGTGTGGTGGCTTGCCAAATTGGATTCACGCAAGTCATACAAGAAGAGTCCTAAGTCCACTTGAAGAAGGTGAGCAGCAACTGGTCAACGAAAAGAGAAACCAGAAGCTAGAGCTTGTGAAGCTAAAGAATCTAGAGTGACAGATTCTGATGAGTCTGTGAATGATGAACAATTAAGCACAAGCTAAGTAGAGTGGGCACCACCTACTGGGTCTCGTAAGACTGCTGTTGAGCAAGAAAAAGAGAAGGTTTCTGAAAATAAAGAGCAAGCACAACATAGAGAAGGGCTGAATAAAAGAACTAGTGAACCAGAAAAAGAAGGTGAAGAAGAGGTTCAAGCTAAGCGAGTGAAAAAGGGAGATAATGGCCAAGTGGAGTGAAAAGACTGAAATACACTCTTGAAAAGAGAAAACCAGAACAAATAAATGAAGTTTTAAGTCAAACTGAACAAGAAGAATCAGAGAAAGAATTGGTGCGAAGAACAAAGAGAATAAGAATTCAGAGCAAGAGATATACTGCTTCAGATTGGACATATGTAATTCTGGAAGAAATTGAAAGCACAGATCAAATAAAGAGAGAAGCTGGTAATGGTACTGAGCAAGTTGATGAAAGCAAATTGAAACCACCTAAAAAAAAGAACTGTTAAAAGTTAAGGTGCAACAACTCCAGTCAAAATAAATAGAAAGGTCAAAGAAGATTTGAAGAAGACTTTGAGAAGACTTTCAAAAAACAAAAAGAAAGAAAACGAGGGGGTAAAGAAGAAAGCCTTGAAGTGTAGGATACAATAAATTCAGTGGTTTTTGATTTCTTAGAGAGTTAGAATTTTTCTTAGATTTTTTAGTTTTAAATTTTTTGTAGTATATAAAATGGCAGAAGCTACAGTGACTGGACATTCAAAACCTAGTCTAAAACGTAGATGTATTAACGCTTGTTAATGTAGTGTCCTATGACTAATGTTGATGTGGTTAATATTAACTGTCATTGTGCCTGTTCTAACATTAACTAATAACAAAAATAATACTAATAATGTAATAAGTGAAAGATTGAATTCTGTTACTAAAGAAACACCTAATACTAATATAGAACAGATAGATGAAAGTATCTATCATCACGATAAGTCGATTAATGATTTCTCGTTAAATGTTTTTACTAAATTACTGTATGTGTATGTTGATCCAATGGATGTGAGAGATTGTTATGTGTGCATGCAATTACCTTCGTCTGTCTCAGGAGGAGTAACTTACCATCATTTACCTTTAACGTATAGTTTTACGAGACAGGGAAGTTAGCGTATTACTACTCAAACATGGATTTAGTATTTTCAGTAATTCCTATTTGAAAAGACATGAATAAGGTGTATAGTAACAGAAAAGCAGAATACATGGGAGAATTTTCCATATTACTCAGACACTAGATATAGTATATGGTCATAGACGTAATATTACCTGTAGTTTGCAGACTGAAGGAAAAGATTTCATTAACATGGTAGAAGATAGAAGACAGGATTTTCAAAGAAAAGCTGCTGAACAGAAGTCACATGTACCATCATGGGATTTCAGAGAGGGAAATTGTTAAAAGGGTGAGACTTACGCTGCAATGTCTCTGGATTGGTATCATTAAGGGAAACTTTGCTTGCTTAGTCTAAAAACTGAATATAATAATTATTTCATTAGTACTAGCGTATGTGAACATACCTTTTTAATAACTGGTGGATGGGGATTGAAAGGAGGAACTGATCCTGTTTTTCCAAAAGTTTATTATGTACATGGTAAAAGTGCTTATTATAGGTTGCCTGCACATTGGTATGGTTGTTGTTATTTTGGAATCGTATTCCCCAAGGTATACCACATTGATAGAAATAATAAAATGAATGAAATAAAGCATGGACTAATACTCAAAAAGAGAGCAAGTTTTTCAGAAATAATAGGTGATATTTTTGGTGCACTGATACCTCCAGTTGGAGTCGTTCTGAATTCGCATAAAATTCGAAAATTGTCTACAGTGGTTGATTGTTTATCAACAGATACCACTGGTGGGTTCTTAATGATTGATACTAAAATGGTTGCAATTAGATCAATGGTTTTGCAAAATCGACTTGCTCTTGATATTTTATTAAGCGATACCAAAGAGGATGATGGACGGAGCATTTCAGCAAATCAAACACTCACCCCCCAGTCAACTGATCTGGGTTTAATCCATCACCATTCTTTAGCTCACTCCACCACCCCAGTTCAGACATGGCCATATGCAAATCAGTTTGACCCTGTGCCTCATGGGAACAGTCCAGCCCGAACTGCCAAGCCATGTCTTCCCTGGACCGGAAACAAGCATCCTGGGACTGGTTTCGGGTTCATAACCCTCATCAGCCAGGCTATCTTGAATCCAGTGGCAAAGTGAACAAGGGACCCACGTCTGGGCATACCCTGCCAACTTAGGACAAATAAAGCGATACCAAATGGGATGATGGACGGAGCGTTTGAGTTGAGTTTCCGGTCCAGGGAAGACATGGCTTGGCAGTTCAGGCTGGATTGTTCCCATGAGGCACAGGGTCAGACTGATTTGCATATGGCCATGTCTGAACTAGGGTGGCGGAGTGAGCTAAAGAATGATGATGGATTAAACCCAGATCAGTTGACTGGGGGTGAGTGCTTGCAATGTTCAACACTCCGTCAATTATCCCCTTTGGTTTTGCTTTGTTCGCTCTGAGTTGGCAGGGTTTACCCAGACGTGGGTCCCTTGCTCACTTTGCCACTGGATTCAAGCTAACCTGGCCGATGAAGGCTGATTAGCCAGAAACCGGTCCCAGGATGCTTGTTTCCGGTCCAGGGAAGACATGGCTTGGCAGTTCCGGCTGGACTGTTCCCATAAGGCACAGGGTCAGACTGATTTGCATATGCCCATGTCTGAACTGGGGTGGCGGAGTGAGCTAAAGAATGATGATGGATTAAACCCGGATAGTTGACTGAGGGTGAGTGTTTGCAATGTTCAACACTCCGTCCATTATCCCCTTTGGTTTTTCTTTGTTCGCCCTATGTTGGCAGGGTTTACCCAGACGTGGGTCCCTTGCTCACTTTGCCACTGGATTCAAGCTAGCCTGGCTGATGAGGGCTGATTAGCCAGAAACCGGTCCTAGGATGCTTGTTTCTGGTCCAGGGAAAATATGGCTTGGCAGTTCGGGCTGGACTGTTCCCATGAGGCACAGGGTCAGACTGATTTGCCTATGGCCATGTCTGAACTGTGTGTCAGGATTGGGCAGACAAATTCCCCAGTTAATCATCGGCCACTCTCTGTAGTTAAAAAGATTCATCAGGGTCGTCATTTCAGGTCAAATTGAGTCTTATCTAAACAAGGGTCTTCCCTGCTATTTAAAAGATTGCTGGTCCGGCAACCGCGGCTGTGTTTGCGGTTCAATGATTGGGTAACGGCGCACTTCAACTGAATTCCTGGCATGAAACGGTCGGATCTTTGTCGACGTTTCATTTTCTGATTTCGGAGACGACAATACAACGATATGGGGGTCCATGAGTATATTCTAGGAACCCATTGAAAACAGTGGCTTACCGCGGCTGTGGTGAGTTTGAATTTTCTGATATTTCTTCGATATTATGAATTCTTGGGTAATAGACTATCAGCTAGTCATTCTGAATTCGCTACATCACAAGGGTTAGTCCGACCCTATAACCTAGGAGAAGATAGCGAAAGAGAGTAGCTAAGGACAGCATTTCTTCACAGAGACTTGTTTAGTGATAATACAGTTTGGAAATCTTGATATGAGTGAAATATCGTTTCCTGCAAATTTGGGTTAATATTCCAAGTGAAGAGACTCAAGAGAATTAGAGGTTATCAGAAGCTCGTCTAGTATGTGTTATTATATATATATATATATAAGATACTTACCACCTATAATGAAGAGTAATCCTCGTTCCTTGGGTGACCTTCATGGAATCCTTCGTTAGAATTCTTCATACCTCAACATCTGCAAGGAATAATAGACATATAAACTATTACATGGTGTTAACTTATAAGGTAATATAAATTTCCTAGTGATAGAGAGAGAGTTTTGAGGCAAAAGCATAAGGAATAACTGTATCTGTATCTCAATAGAACTGCTCTTCTAAGAAGAATTAGGCAGCAGTCCCTTGTAAGAAAGAAAGACTACAAGAGAACAGTTAGCCATGCAGCTAGGACAGGTAATGGTGTAGTAGAAAGAAGAAATTAGAGTTGAGTATTGTTGTTTTGGAAGAAACTGCTAGAATTGCTCTTTTACAGGATAAAGAAACAGAAAAGCAGAAAACTAGAAAAAGGCTGTCAAGTTCAGCAGAAGGAAGACGTGGTGTGTTTCTCTTTACTCCCAATCACCTTTCCCCCGCTTTGATGCCCGGATCTATATGACCTTGATATTGTAGCGTGGAGATAGAGGAATAAGCATCTGCTCCTGTGGAAGCTGAAGATTCTGTAAAACCAGGTACTTGACACTGCGGTGGCGGAGTGAGCTATGGATTAAACCCAGATCAGTTGACTGGGGGTGAGTGCTTGCAATGTTCGAGAACACAAAATTTCCCAGGCAGTAGCCCGAGGAGGGAACAAGAGGCAGTAGGGTACTGGTAGACGGTCAGCCTCCAATCAACTATAGTAAACACAATAGAGACCGCTCCCAGCTAGAGACCAAATTGAAATAGAGTGTGGTGCCTAGTGGTATACCTCAACACTTTTACACTTTTGTCAGGGATATAAATACAGCAGTGTTGAATTTTCAACATGCCACAGACTCCACCCTCTTTTGCCAATAAAATATCAAGCAAAACCAAAGGGGATGATGATCTGGGTTTAATCCAGCATCATTCTTTAGCTCACTCCGCCACCCCAGTTCAGACATGGCCATTTGCAAATCAATCTGACCCTGTGCCTCATGGGAACAATCCAGCCCGAACTGCTAAGCCATGGACCGGAAACAAGCATCCTGGGAATGGTTTCTGGCTAATCAGCCATCATCAGCCAGGCTAGCTTGAATCCAGTGGCAAGGTGAGCAAGGGACCCACGTCCCGGCAAATCCTGCCAACTTAGGGCGAACAAAGCAAAACCAAAGGGGATGATGGACAGAGTGTTGAACATTGCAAGCAAACGTAGTAAACACAATAGAGACCGCTCCCAGCTAGAGACCAAATTGAAATAGAGTGAGGTGCCTAGTGGTAGTGAGGCATCTCACAAAAAGTGATAGACTGGCATCACACACCACCAGGTGTCATGCTTCATCATCTGCCAGTCCTCGCCCTCCAGAAACCGCGTTTGGTGGAGGGGGGCTGAAACAATACATAATGCACGTCCCTTCTGATTACAAAAATGGGCGTGATTATCTTTATGTATTCACCCGTTATCATCCACTTTCATTTGGCAGGCTCACTAATACACAGGGGCCTATGTCTAACATATTAAGTGAAGTTCAATTGTCCCATTAATAATGATAATAACATATACACTTGAGCACAACCCTTACCCCATTTGAACAGGACTATGTGCAGTATATATTAGCTACCGTAAAGCACCAATCGATCATCAGTGTTTATAAATAGAGCGCGTGGGGTGGTGAATGTATGTTACACGCCCCTCTGTCTCCTTTAGCCAATAACATTTAGGCTATCGTAAAACACCAACCGATCATCAGAGTTGATAAATAGAACGCGGGAGTTGACGAAGGTATGGTACACGTCCCGCTGCTGTAGCCAATAACATTTAGGCAACCGCATCTCCTGGTTACCGTGGTTACATCACTAACACAACACACTGCACACACATGATAGACCACGTGGTTACTTCAGGTCAATCACGCCAGGCTTTTGCAGAATCAGGCACGCCAGGTGTATAACCACGGGACACCGGACGCCGTTGTGTGATATCTTTGTGCAACGGAGCGTCACCTGTTATGTTATGTTATGTTAATAACTTTTATTAGGCGCACAGCTGCCCCAGCAAAGGGGCGTCCTGGCGCCTGATCAAGAACCACAACACAACAGATCGATGCTGAGAAGAGAGGGAATCAGTCAACGGAGGCAAACAGGTAAGTTTTTATAGCACGTCTAAAGAGAGTCAGGCTATTTAGGGCACGAATATGGACAGGGAGGGAGTTCCATAATCCGGCCGCCAAAACACAAAAAGAACGACCTCCCATCCTACTCAGTTTGAACCTAGGTTTAATCGCCAGAAGAAGAGATTCAGACCTGAGAGACCGCGTGGGGACATAGAGAGAGACAAGGCCCACAAGGGCAGGAGGCGACGAAAGTTTCAGGATCTTAAATGTCAGACAGAGAGCCTTGAATTTGATTCTCTGTCTGACTGGCAGCCAGTGAAGGGATGTCAGGACTGCGGAGACAGAACAACGTCTCGGGAGGCCAACAATGGCCCGCGCAGCGGCATTCTGCACCCTCTGTAGCCTAGTAGCCTCAGCCTGATTTACTCCAAGCAGCAGTGCACTCCCGTAGTCCAGCCGAGAAAGGATGGAGGCCTGGACCACCAGTTGCCGAGTAGGAGGGTCGAAGAATTTGAGGACTGGTCGCAGTCCTCGCAGAATACCATAACAGGTGGCTGCAATCTTCTTTGTGTGGCTGGTAAAAGAGAGGTTAGAATCCAGCCAGACCCCCAAGTTCTTAACTTCGGCCGCTGGGACGGGGGACACCCCCAACTCAGGAGGCCACCACTGATCTCCCCAAAGTTCCGCCTGCTTCCCTAGAATCGGGACCTCGGTTTTCTTAGCATTTAGCTGTAAGCAATTACTACACATCCAGTTTGCCACAGCTATTAGTCCTGCACGGAATCTGGGCGCCGTCACCTCAGGGTCCCCACTGAGTGTCACCGCCAGCTGCGTGTCGTCGGCATACGATGTCATGGTTAAGCCACATTGTCTGACGACAGCAGCCAGCGGTTTCACATACAGGTTGAACAAAGTGGGGCTCAACGCAGAGCCCTGAGGGACTCCCAGTCCCAAAGGATGGAAAGAGGACTGACCAGGTGGAATGGCCACTTTGAAAAACCGGTCCGAGAGGAAAGAGCGGAACCATTGAAGAGCCTTCCCCTCAATGCCTACTTCCTCTAGGCGCCGCATCAGAATGTCATGAGACACCGTGTCGAACGCGGCGCTCAGGTCTAACAAGAGGAGCGCCGCTGTCTGCCCCGCATCCAGCACTGAACGCAAGTGCTCGGTCATAAAGAGCAGAGCAGTTTCAGTGCTGTGTTGTGCGCGAAAACCATTCTGACTCTCGTCAAGAATATTATTACGAGAGAGGTGGGCAGACAAGATGGAGTTCACGTGTGCCTCAGTGACCTTGGCGGTCCAAGGCAAGAGAGAGATGGGCCGATAGTTCTCAGGAAGCAGGGGGTCAAGGTTGGGCTTCTTCAAAATGGGGCTAACCACTGCTTGCTTCCAAGAGGAAGGAACCACGCCCTCGCTGAGCGAAAGATTGATCAAGTCCAATGTGGGCTCGCGGCAGAGGGGCGGGAGAAGAGCCATAAGCTCCGGCTTCAGCGGATCTAAGGGAGAACCAGATTTAATTTTGAGGCTCAGAGTGTCAAAAACCTCAACAGACATGACAGGCAAGGAGGACAGAGTTTCGGAAACCGAAACCTTCACGTCACTAGGTTCATCCCCAAGTACAGATGGTATAAATCCTCGATAGATTGCCACGAAAAAGGATGCCAGACTTTTACAGTGAGAGTCCGTGCAGATTTCCAGCGAGGTTGCCCGTTTCCCCATCAAATCTTTGAGCACCTTAAAGATTAGTTTGGATGGGTTAGGTCTGTTGGAAAACTCCGAGGCGTAATATGCGGCCCGGGTTTGGCAGATAGCTCTATGGTAGGTTTTAAGCTGGGCAAAATAAACCGATTTTAACGTGGAGTCAAAGGATTTCCTCCAGGCCCTCTCAGCTTGCCGGCATGATCTCTTAAGCTCGGCAAGAGCCTCATTATACCATGGGCTGCGCGTTTTGACGTGGCATTTCGACCAGCGCATAGGTATAAGAGAATCGAGGGCAGTCAGGACCCAGTTACAAAACTGCTCGTATCCCTGTCCCACATTCGGCAGAGTGCCCAAGGGCTGTGCCTCCACCTTCAGCAGGGGTTTGCATACGCCCCTGACCAGGCATGTGTACGGATTAGATAGGCTCCGGAGAGGGCCTGTGTACGGAAACGGGAAACCCGACGTCATCCGTGCGCGCACACTCAGCTGCAGCCTTTTTAGTGATCAACTGCAGCCCTTTAACGATCCCGCTGAAATTTGGAGCATGACTATAAAACCGCCTACCGCTGAGCCATTGTATCGTCGGGGAGGTGGAGAGACTCATACTTTAGGTGCCCAGACGGAAACTATCCCTCTAATCGGTGAGTCTTGAAACGCTGCTCCTTAAGGGCTCACAAGTCTAAACCTGTAATTATTACCATCCAGATATTTTAAACTCTGCATATGCTATATCTCGTCTTCTCTCTCTAACATAGTGTGACCACGGGGATTTTCCGAAAACTCCCCCCTCCCATGGGGCAAGTCGTCCTTCTTGAAGGGTAAGACATTCAATCCAGAAATCTCTCCAGTTTTCAGCACTATCACTGATAACTGGTTTTTATCATTGAATTCCACTATTAGAAATGTGGATTACAAAACTCTCAGACCGAATATATTTATCACAAGTTGTTAGTAAAATGCACTTTTCTCTTGTATATATTGCTACAGGTCCATGGACCCAGCCAGTGGAGTGCGATTAGCGATTACGCCCACACAGTGGTTCTGCCAATAATGATTGGTAAGATCGGAGCCCACCTTGATCTGGTCCTGACGAAAGCTATGTACCCACAGGGACAACTGGCAGAAACATGTTGACCTTTTTCTTAAAAATAAATTCACAGCGGTGACGGGATGATAGGATCCTCATTCACCGCACTATTCCATTTTTAACTCCACACAGTCTCCCTTTTGAATAAAGGATTTATGGGTGCACTGGGATGGCTTTTTAACATTCACTCCTGGGCCCCCACTCACTTAGAAGTGCATCCCTGTCTCCAGGTGCATGCCCGCCCTCCACCAAACGCGGTTTCTGGAGGGCGAGGACTGGCAGATGATGAAGCATGACACCTGGTGGTGTGTGATGCCAGTCTATCACTTTTTGTGAGATGCCTCACTACCACTAGGCACCTCACTCTATTTCAATTTGGTCTCTAGCTGGGAGCGGTCTCTATTGTGTTTACTACGTTTGCTTGCAATGTTCAACACTCTGTCCATCATCCCCTTTGGTTTTGCTTTGTTCGCCCTAAGTTGGCAGGATTTGCCGGGACGTGAGTCCCTTGCTCACTTTGCCACTGGATTCAAGCTAGCCTGGCTGATGATGGCTGATTAGCCAGAAACCATTCCCAGGATGCTTGTTTCCGGTCCATGGCTTGGCAGTTCGGGCTGGATTATTCCCATGAGGCACAGGGTCAGATTGATTTGCATATGGCCATGTCTGAACTGGGGTGGCGGAGTGAGCTAAAGAATGATGCTGGATTAAACCCAGATCAGGTGACTGGGGGTGAGTGCTTGCAATGTTCAACACTCCGTCCATCATCCCCTTTGGTTTTGCTTGATTTTTTATTGGCAAAAGAGGGTGGAGTCTGTGGCATGTTGAAAATTCAACACTGCTGTATTTATATCCCTGACAAAAGTGTAAAAGTGTTGAGGTATACGAAATTACATGAAGATTTGACCCAATTAGAGTTTGATAGTGTTTGGGAGAAACTTGGTAAGAGTTTTTCCTCTGTAGGTAAATGGTTTTCTACATTTGTGAGTAGCTTATTAGGAAAAATACTAATTCCAATGATTTCAATAGTTGCAGTGACATTATCGATAATAATGACATATAAATCTTGCAAGTGTAAATGTGAAAAGAAAAAGGTGACAGAATCAGACAACAAATGTAAATCTGAATCTGGATCATGGTAGTCCTGCTATCCCCGTGGCCAGGGATGGTATTTCTAATATTTCCTTAGGTTAGTATTAGCTAAATATTCCGTACTTTGCATAATAATAATTTGCAAATGTATTTCGTCTCTGAAAATATTGTCTCTCCGCCTATCCACTCCTTCATTTGCATTTATTCATTTTGATATGCGTTTGACACTGGTAGCATTGATAAATGTTCTCTCTCTCTGTGATTAATGCATTGTTTGCCATGTGACTGTACATGCTAAGGTCTTATTTTCTACATTATTTGGTGATAAACATTATCAACCTTACACTGAGTTTTTGGGTATTTAGTAATATAGATAGATAGTACTTATTATTACCATCAACTTCTCAACTTTAGGTCCATCAACCAGTGTAGTGTAGCTCCTATTTTCCCAATAGGCTCTGCGCATTGGAATAATACCTACAGCAGTAAAGGCCTAGACCAGACGTTAACTAGGTCTACTACTGTCGATACTAGACTTAATTTTTGGGTTTGCCAGCGTAGCTCAGAGTTCGCTAGAAACTTTCTCGAATGTTCAAGGAGGAATTAACTTCCCTGATTAGACAAGAAGGGATTTAGTTTCTGACAACCATAGAACATGACAACTTTGCTCTCCCCTAATCAAGAGTCAATCTCGAGAGTCGTGTGAGCACAAGGCAATTATTTTACTCAGTCAGTACGTGCATTCTTAGTCTCATCAGATTGTAGAGAAAAGGAAGAGACGGGCGTGTTCAATAAAAAGGTGTTATTTATTGATCAGTCTCTTTTCTCGTACAAGAGAAATGGATCGATATTATTGCAATACTTATAGTTAAGTAAAGTGCATACATTAAAAGCAATAGTATAAAATAATACTGTAAAAACATTGATATGGTTTCTGAGCCATATGATGTTTGAAATGATTAAAATATATTTACATACACATATACATTTGACTAAACGTACTCAACTGGTGTTTCTAAATACGCCTACCCCGTGTACCTGACCTAAGTCTAATGCGTGGGCGGGAATAGAAAGTTACAGTTTAAGTTAAGTTTGTTTTTGCCAAGTGAATAACTAAAGAATTCTCTGTGAGGGGTTATTCAGTTCTGTACCTGGAAGTTAGGATGAATGAGGAATGGTATCTCTTTCTCTGCTCTCGATATTCCAGGCTGCCTGCGAGGGCTGCCCAGAAACGCCGGTGCTGGGTCTCTCGGCTTGAGATAGCAGCGCGTCTCTCAGCGCGTCAGGAAGGCGGGGCTGCGCCAGCGGGGTCTGCTTCTGCCCTCGGCTTCGGCAAGTATGGCTGCTCCGTCTTGTCACCACGCGTGTGTTTGCATAGGGCAAGATCGGCAATATTTATACCTTAAAGGTGCCGAGATTGACGTAAGGATGGACATAGATACGTCAATAAAGATGTCATACGACTTGCTCGTTAGCACATTCTTTACTAAAGTTCTCTGTGAAATCAAAACAATGGCCGCACGGATTTTCCAGGTTGTCATAGGTTTGATTTGTTATGAGAACGTCGTATGCCTTATCAGGGGCTGGAGGAATGTCGCTTGTCTAATTAGATCTCAAGCGTTATGACCTAATCAGATAACACGTTCCTGTGCCGTAGTGTGACTGCGTCAGATAACGGTATCTGCATCATGGGGGCTTTTCTTGCCTCATGGGCTGACTGTTAGTTAACTTGATAGTTAGTTTAACCAGAATAGGGTCAGGAATAGGGGGATCGATTCAGAACCTATAGGAATACATGACACCCACTCCACGCTAACTATGGTCATATTTACTAATCTATGCATAGTATAACATAGTATAACATACTATAGAGTATAGTGTATACCTTACCACCCCAAAATACATAAATGCATTTTGAAATTTTCAAATATACTGAAAAATTGCAGTCATATATATTGTATGCACTTAAGCTATGAATTAAACGCTAAAGTAAACACGCATTTGTAGACATTATTGCTTATTTGGTATATGAGAAATACACATGAAATGGCTCTTAATATGGCTATACAGAAAGGAAGTTCGAGACCATCTCATCACATAATAAAATATTTGTGAACATCCCAGCGGGCAACTAAAGTTTATAAAGTATCTAAAAATAGAAATCTTAGTTCTCTAGGAATAGTTTCTTACTTTAAGCAGAAGATAAGTGTCCCGAAAAATTTGTGAAAAATAATTTGGGGCTGCTAAAAAATTGTTGTCCGTGAACTGGTGGGAAGAATTGTTCATGTGACTTTATTTTTAAAGTTGAAGGCCGAATTCAGGGAACGCCGTGTGCGAGTTTACTCAAAAGTCTCTATTTCTGTCCTGGAGAGAACATCATATCATTCAGGCTTTCGAAAAAACTGTCAACAGCTTCATGGGAAAGTTCCACTAAGTCGGAAATAGGGGTAACCATGCACTCGTGCGCATGATTGTCTGCATTGACATTCTGATTCGCATTGCTGACAGAAGGTCGTACCTGTTCGATGCTGCTTTCATCTTGAACTTCACTACTCTTCAATCGCAGTGGTGAAGATTCCAGGAATGCCGTCATCAGGATTGGCAGCCTTTGAGGGCAGCACAAAGCGTGAACCTTGGTAGGAACCAACAGTGTATCTGCATCCACTGGCGCATCCGATTGTAGCGTCAGACAGGTGTCTAACACGCATTCTTCTCCGCATAGCAGACACCTTAGTACAGGTAAAACACATCTTTGCCACATTGGTCGAAATGATAGAAACCAAGTCATGTTCAGGTCTCTAAGCCGGGATAGTCCCAGGATTTTTGATATCCGGTCCCGGTATCCAATGGCTAGGATTGTATCTTCCATTGTCGCGAGAGTTTGATCTGTGACATGGGTTGCCATAACGAAAAATAAGGACTAAGAATAGGATTCCTGCAATTAGTCCCAGGATCAGGGGAAGTCCGCCAAAAATCGAATGGACGAAATCTGGAAAAATACCCAGTATGGCTTTGAATGGTGTTAATGCCATCGAAAATACTGTCTTAAATACCCCTGAGATCCCATTGGTATCAGAAATATTTAAGATTTCGCTCAGGATTTCCGCGAAATGTACGGGGGAATTAGTTGATAATAATGTATGTATCTCTGCAGTCGTCCTTGCGACTTGTAGATCATACGTTTCTTTTGATGACGTGAGCCTTGTAGGCGTCTGAAGAAGCACTGTTTTCATTCTGCTTAAAGTATCTATTCGAATAGAAGTAATTTTCAAATTGGGCCATGCCCTTGCCTCCCTGTCTGGAAAGGAGCTGGGGAACAAAGAACGTCCACAGCACTTGACCTTCGCCGTCGTAGTGACTAGATAAGGAGTCCCGGGCCTAAGACTACAACATCTTCGGTCTACAATAAGAATGTAACTCCCATTATAGAGTCTTTGAAAGAATGGTTCTATTTCAGTTGCAGGTGCGCCTTGCTGGTGACATGAAAGGTTGTATGAATTCCCTTCACAGGCTCCGTGCAAACTAATACCGTTACACAGAAGCGTGCCGCTTAGTGACATAGCACAATTGTTGCCACTAAGAAACACCTTCTGTCCTTTATTACTGACACATGCATGTGAATAGGGCAGGTTCCAGGTTGTTTTAAGGTACCCCTTTCCCAATTTCTCGTACATGCCAGCCTGTATATATTTTGGGCAGTATTGAAACCTGAAGGTTGAGATTGGAATATTTATGATTCCGTGTATTATCCATTCACTGACAGGTCGTTCTGACATTGTCATTGGTAATCTTTCTAGTTTTTCAATGCTCAAGATTGTATAATCAGCACCCTTTTGCGCCATACCGATTTGTCTATCAGTAAGGTTAAAGATTTGGAATAGTGACGTGGTGTTGATTAAACGCCAAGGCACATAGCCTGAACGCAGATTTTGTAACGTCCAGCCAAGCTGTACAATGGAACGCAATTGTGACTGACCATGTTGTAATAACAGTAAGTCTTGCGATAATATATCGATTGCTGAAGACACAATGCTGTCCAATGAAAAAATTCTGGAGGACAGAGTCATTAACCCATTGTCCACTACAGAAAGTGATTTTTCCAAATTAATACGGTCAATTTCCCGTATTCTTTCTGCTGTCTCAATTTGAGTAACCTTCCAGGCCTCATTGTATGCTGCATATACAGAGGCTGCTATGAAACGCTTTTGACGCTGTTTGCGTGGTCCCATTATGAAATCACGCAAGTCAGCACCATCAGTAAGTAAAGTTAGGTGTTGCTTAATTTCAGGCAGTGTGGAAGTTTGTAGCCATTGAAGGCATAATTTGCCCACACTGTAGGTTGTTATTATCCCTGGGTGATGTCTTTGGGGATATCTAGGGTCTGGCCTGGTCATTTTGAAACCCTGTGTTTTATTCAGGAATCTATCTTGACAGTTATTTGTATCTGTGGGCCAGATTAACCATTGTTTCCAATCAGGATGTGTTCTGTTTTGGTTTAATATATGGTTTACGTCTATTTCTTCATCTGTATCAGAGTTATTGCTAAACATTGTTGGCTTTGGAATAGACGGTTTAATTAAATCTTTGATTTTGGCTAAGCCAAGACAGGTGGTTTGTTGAACAGTGTCATTTAAAAATATCATTTGTTCTGGGATCATGCAGGCTCTAAACAAAGCTTCTATACCCTGTACTTGCCATTCTTTTGTACCCCAAACACTTTTCAAATCAACATTTTTGTCCCAATAATCAAATCCAAATGTATTCATTTTTTCAAAGAATGAATCTGAATATATCAATTTTGTGTTGGTTATCATGGTTTTCATCCCTGTCTTGTTTGACAATTTAAAATAAAATGTTTCAGCATTACTTGTGTTAAAACCTGAAAAATATGAATATTTGTCATAAACGGTTCTTGAGCTGCCTTTTGGAGGTGTTGCACAATGTTCCCATTGATTATAATTTAAAACATTTCTAGGTTGTGCAGATTTATGCAAAAAATGATTACCATAGTGGTTATAGCAATACATACTATCATAATTTGTAGAACCTTGCAAATAATCATGTTTTGTAAATTTAGCAGACATTACTAAGTCAGACATCATGTTGTTAATGCTTTCGAAGTCCCAATCATCAGCAAATGAGTTTGGTTTTGCAAAGTCACTCAAGGAGATCTTGATTTGGTGTGGATATTTCAGGATCTCGACCGGACCATAAATTTCATAGTCAGTGTTGTCCCAGGCTACCCCACCAGGTATAGGATTGGCTGTGAAGTTGGCTGAAGAAAGTTCTCTTTTCTCGACGTGTGAAGATGTGTGTGGTTTGAGGACCAAGTTGATGTTCTGACTTGCTGTGTCCATTTTAGCATATTTTCCCTCAATGAAGCGTCCCAAAGTAAATACCATGATGAGCCAAAGTATGAGGATAAATGCACCAAAACCCACCCAAAATTCAATCCATGGAGAAACCAGATATGTTTCTTTCAGATGTTTCAAAAGTTCCTTAGCTTTGTCTTTAAAGGATTTTGATGATGGCTGTGTCTTTGCTAAATGTCTTTATTTGGGTTTTCAGAGGTCTGAGTTCTATTGCATTGTTGCATAGTCCTTCTTGTTCTTCTTTAGGCGTTTCGAATGTGATGAGCCTTTTTGTTAGGACCTCTGTGCTGGTAGCAAACCTTGGTGTTCTGCTACTTATTGGGAGTCCACTTGGCCTACTGTTTGTTATCGGCCACATGTTGTGGTTTTACCAGGTCGATGGATACAACTCGGTTCTCCTTTTTACCAGCAAGTGGCGGTAGTACAACTGATCTTGTCCCGTTGACAGACAAGACAGGAACTGCTTTTCTGTAAGAAGGCCCAAATTCCTTCTTTACCGCGATCTTCTCCCTGACTAGATCCCCGACTTTTGGAATCCAGACAGGTCTTGCTGGGACAGGTGGTGATTCTTCAGTGGTCGTTGGCTGTTGTTTCAACTGTATGTTGCTCAGGTCTTTTCTTGTTTTGTTTAAGTCCTGCAAAATAGCCAAACGGTTTTTGACATCAAAGCTTTTTTCTTTAACCACTGAAGTCTGACTATCAAGGTCAGAGATCAACATCCTAGTTCCAAATAATAATTCGTACGGACTGAATCCCTTCAGAGAATTTCTTGGCAAGTTATTTAGACTACGTTGGACACTTATTAGATGTTTGACCCACCCAGCTCCCGAACCTAATATCTTTGCCGTTATAGATTGCTTTATGTCACGGTTTTTTCTTTCAACAATTCCGTTCCCCTCAGGGTGAAATGGACAAGAGTACCGCAATTGCACGCCCATGCTGACCATGGCCTCCTTATAAGCCCGGGAGCTAAAAGCAGGACCATTGTCCGAATGCAGCATGCCAATTGCGTATGTGCCGATAAAGACTCGCAAATCTTTTATAACAGTTCTGGCGTCAGCCGTTCGCTGGGGCCACATCCATATGAATCTCGTGCATGAGTCCACTGCGACCAAGATATATTTATAGTTACCATCCCTTTGTAAGGGACCGCAGTGGTCTAGATAAACACAGGCTAATGGTTTATCCGAGATTAGAAGGGGCGTCTGCGCTGGACGTCTCACCGTTGATACTTTCATTTTTTGACATATTTCACATGCTAGAACATAGTTCCTCGTTTGTCTTCTCATTTGTGGCCACCAGTATCTCTGTTTTAATAATGATACTGTGGCTGAGACGCCAGCATGGATAGAAGCAAGCCCTTCGTGTGCCGCTATTATTAGTCCTAACCTATGTTCCATGTTTGGAATTGCCCTATCCCCCACTCCAGGGATTTGAGCAAAAGGAACATTGTTTGCATCAGTTATGTATGAGTATTTCACTGGAAAGCCTTTAGGGAGTGGTTCTATCGAATCCTTTTCTGAAGCGCTGACAGCTTGTAATATTTCGCTGTCTATTTTTGTTTTTGACCTGGTGACGGCAGCTACGGAAGCCGTTTGCACAGCTGCCTTCGCGGCCTCATCAGCCAATGAATTCCCTGCAACGTGAACGCCATCACGTTGATGACTCAGTGTATGTATCACGTGAGTCTTTGGTAGTTCTTTTTGTAAAAGAGCTACTTGTTCCCAGAGCATTTTATGCTTGATTGTGCCACCTTTCGCATCCTTGAAACCGTTCTAAAGCCAGATCTGCAAGTATTCATTATAAGATTGAACGCAATAATACGAATCGCACACTATGAGTGTGGGGAATTCTCGATCGGTATTTTCAAGCGCCATCTTGAATGCTAGTAGTTCAGCTCGCTGAGCTGTACAATCTCCTAGGGATTGTGTTTTAGTGAGGGTTGGTTTAAATTTCCCTTCGTGCCAACGACCTTTAACAATCGCGCACGCAGCACTGTAAGCTTGTTTACCCCCTACTGCGGGTTGTGCTGATCCGTCTGTATATATTATACAGCCGTGGTGATCTAGAGGCAGAATTTCGGTTGGCGGAGGACATTCAAATTCATATTGGAGAAATTCTTGTGTTTTTAAATAAGGATCAAATTCGTACACCACGTCTGTTGCAGCAAGAGAGTTAGCCCATTGTATCCATCTTGGATGGAGTGCTTTAGCATTTGGAATGCTTGCCTTTGTTACCGCCTCTAAGGCTGGTATTGGTGTCACGATTATTATTCGTTTACCTTGTGCCAGGGCTCGTTCTTTTGCTATAGCTGTCTGTGTTGCTGTAAGAATATTTTCCGTTGGGCTAAATTTCATTTCAGCCTTAGTGTACAAGTGTGATTTGAATGCAATTGGTACATTTTCTCCCTCATTAGAGGTCAGGTATGTGAATCCGCATCTCCCTGGGATGACTCGAATCACAAGATTGCGTGTGTTATCACGTGTTTCTAATTTTGTTTTAATTAGCATGTCTGTTTGTAAGGATCTCAAAATTTCTGTGTGTGTTTGAGTCCAATTGGATCTTTTAAAGTCTGGTTTAATTAGATCATAAAGGGGTTTGACTCTTTCTGCGTAATTTGCAATGTATGTTCTTCCGAAATTTAGGAAACCTAGAATTGACTGTAGGTTTTTTAGTGTTTTAGGAGCTTGGATTACGGCACATTTCTCTAGGAAATTGTCAGCCAGGCTTTTACCTTCACTTGATAACTCATATCCTAAGAACAGGACTGTCAGATGGGCAATTCTGGACTTTTTAAAGTTGAATTTGTAACCCTCTGCAGCGAACCCAAGTATTATGGTGTTCACTCTTTTCAAGTGAGTCTCCAAGTCATCATCTGTTAAGTAAATGTCATCGACATAAGATAATGCTTCATCATCATATAGTTGTAGTAATTCTGTTACTCTCGCTGAGAATACCCCCGGGCTGTTCTTGTACCCCTGGGCTAACCGACAGAATTGCTTTTGAGTGCCATTAACTGAGAATGCAGTTAAATATCTGCTCTCTGGTGCTATGTTTTGACAAAAGAATCCATTGGAGATGTCCAAGGTTGTTTTGTATTTTTTGCGCACTATGTTATTCATTAGTGCAGCACTGTGTGAGTTTTGCACTGCAAAGGTTTTGCAACATGTGTTAAGGTGTCGGTAATCCAAAACTAGACGATATGAATTGTCTGGTTTGGAGACCGGAAACAAAGGGTTGTTCATTTGTGAGGTGCAAGTTTCAATCACCCCCTGGTATTCTAGCTGATCTAGTATTCCATTTACCTGTTTTTTAGCTTCTTGCTTAATTGGGTACTGCCTTTGTGCAGTAGGTTGTGATTTTAACTGGATTATGTGAGGAGGAGAATCCTCATCCCATCCTACATGATTTTTATATAAAGCAGGTGCTAAGGCCACTGCCCACTTTCTAGCAAGTGTGTATTTTTTATGAATCGGGATTTGATTCGCGAAGGCAGGCATAATTACTTCTTCGCCATGAGGGCACTCCCTGACAAACTCTGGTGGCCAGTCTTTTTCAGCTAGAAGGATGTCATAACCCTTGGAGAGGTTATCCCAAAATAGTCCCCTTATTTTCCTAGTCTTATCTCCCTCTATACGTAATGTTATCTCGTATATCTTGTGGGGCTTGCTAACTCTGGTGTCTGCAGTTTCCACTTGAAGGTATTCATTCGTGTCCACTGTCTCCAGATGATTCATAAGGACTTTGCGAGCTATGCTCACCTCTGCTGCGCTGTCTAGCATTGTCTGAGCCCATTCTCCGTTTTTCAGTTGTGTCCTCAGTATTCTCGGCATTTTTAACTACCTTGATACTGGCTACCTTCTTTTTTGGAAATTGTAATTTCTTTTTTAGCTGAGCAGGTTCCTTGTCTTTGGACTTGGCGTGCTCTTCTGATCGTCCTCTTCTTTCCGATTTCTGCGAGGAAGTCTGAAAAGATTGAGAGGGACGTGTATCAATGTCTTGATATCTATCAGTTTTTTTAATATTATCCCTATTTCTAAGGTTATATCTATTCCCAGAGGGGTCACTCTGCGGTGACCTCTGTCTTTGGTTTGGAGATTTCTCTCTTCGCCTGGGAGACCTCCCTCGGGACTGGAATTTCTTTTCTTTAGGATTGGATTGTTTGTTTCCATCCCAGTTCTTTTTTGGTGAATTATTATTAAAAAATATTTTTTCTGGACTTGTAGTCAGTTGCGGTTTTACTGGTATTCCACCTAGACTATCTCTGCCTAGTTCTTCATAGGATTTTTCTATGATTCTGGCAATTTCAGCTGGTTGGTCTGCTATATCTGTCTCTTTTAACCTCTGGCGGATCGCCACGTTTGCTGCCTCACCTTTTATGTTGGCTAATAATATAGCCGAGACCTGCTTGAAGTCTTTTAGTAATTTCATACCAAGAGTTAAAGCAGGTTCTGGACCGTATTCATCTTGAATTTGTTTTAGCACATCTGGTA
Organism: Lissotriton helveticus; assembly: GCF_964261635.1. Taxonomy (NCBI): domain Eukaryota; kingdom Metazoa; phylum Chordata; class Amphibia; order Caudata; family Salamandridae; genus Lissotriton; species Lissotriton helveticus. The sequence continues at coordinate 1,262,679,259 of NC_136061.1, read as the reverse complement.
TTACCGAAATGGATGGAACACCGTGCGTTTTTGTGTAGATGGAAGCAAAGACTGTACCCCAAGTGTCACAGTCCTCAATGTGTGGTGCGATTCCCATTGGGAGACATATAGTCAGAATCCTGTGTTTTTCTAGCGGGGTGGTGTCAGGAAACACCGTCTCTATTTGGGTGATTTTCTGTGCCAACCAGAATGGTATTTGTTCCCGTTTAGCTGGAACTTTACCTAGGCAGGATTGGATGTTCTGTGGTGTAATTTTATTTGTATTCCCCTGGTGAGGGGTCAGCTGTGGAAGTTTAATCGCTGGCTGAATTGTTGAAGTCCGCATTACATACTGAACTAATTGTCTATGAATTTTTAGTAGTTGTTTTAGCTGTATTAACAGCTCTGCTGCAGGCATTCTTTCGATGTCTGGATGTGGTGTGTATCCGGCTAAGACCCGCCACGTTGCTCCTGGTCTACCTAAAGGACCGAGCCTTGTAATGTGATTGTTATGTATTAGGGCGCCATCAAATAAGAGCAAATGCTCTTGGAATTTGAGTGGTACTTCCACCTCCTCGAAAGGAGTATACGTTTCAGGAGGTTCCTCTACTTTGTAATAGTGGAAGTACTTTGTTACAGCATTTGCTGCTGGAAAATGTATCCATGAATAGTATACCTCTGTCTGCCGATATTCGTGTGCCTCGATTACGAATATGACTGTGCCACCTCTAGGTGTCAGTCCATTTTCTATAAGTTTTAAGGTTATAGATCTCCTTTTAATGACCGGAATGAGTGTTATATTCGGGTCTGCTGCTTGCATGGTAGCATCAGCATCTGCGAGTTCAGTTGCTAATCTAACTGCCTCTCTTTCATCATCACTCTCTGCCATTTTACAGACAGGATGGTATTATGTTTGTTTGCAGATCAGGTTTCTTTATGGAAACAGAGATTAGATGCACAATACTTTGGGACTGTTTTTATCCTTCAACGTTGACTATACCAAGAACCATACATAGGAGTTCCCTCCTGCGAGGTTTTGGAGGATATTACCTTTCACCCACTCCAGACGTCTTTGGAGTATAATGGGAAAAGGGGTCTGAGTGAGAAAGCACGACTGAGTTACTCTAAATGTCTTACGTTAGTTTTATCGCCCTTTCCAAACGCGTTGGGCGCCATGTAGTGTAGCTCCTATTTTCCCAATAGGCTCTGCGCATTGGAATAATACCTACAGCAGTAAAGGCCTAGACCAGACGTTAACTAGGTCTACTACTGTCGATACTAGACTTAATTTTTGGGTTTGCCAGCGTAGCTCAGAGTTCGCTAGAAACTTTCTCGAATGTTCAAGGAGGAATTAACTTCCCTGATTAGACAAGAAGGGATTTAGTTTCTGACAACCATAGAACATGACAACTTTGCTCTCCCCTAATCAAGAGTCAATCTCGAGAGTCGTGTGAGCACAAGGCAATTATTTTACTTAGTCAGTACGTGCATTCTTAGTCTCATCAGATTGTAGAGAAAAGGAAGAGACGGGCGTGTTCAATAAAAAGGTGTTATTTATTGATCAGTCTCTTTTCTCGTACAAGAGAAATGGATCGATATTATTGCAATACTTATAGTTAAGTAAAGTGCATACATTAAAAGCAATAGTATAAAATAATACTGTAAAAACATTGATATGGTTTCTGAGCCATATGATGTTTGAAATGATTAAAATATATTTACATACACATATACATTTGACTAAACGTACTCAACTGGTGTTTCTAAATACGCCTACCCCGTGTACCTGACCTAAGTCTAATGCGTGGGCGGGAATAGAAAGTTACAGTTTAAGTTAAGTTTGTTTTTGCCAAGTGAATAACTAAAGAATTCTCTGTGAGGGGTTATTCAGTTCTGTACCTGGAAGTTAGGATGAATGAGGAATGGTATCTCTTTCTCTGCTCTCGATATTCCAGGCTGCCTGCGAGGGCTGCCCAGAAACGCCGGTGCTGGGTCTCTCGGCTTGAGATAGCAGCGCGTCTCTCAGCGCGTCAGGAAGGCGGGGCTGCGCCAGCGGGGTCTGCTTCTGCTCTCGGCTTCGGCAAGTATGGCTGCTCCGTCTTGTCACCACGCGTGTGTTTGCATAGGGCAAGATCTGCAATATTTATACCTTAAAGGTGCCGAGATTGACGTAAGGATGGACATAGATACGTCAATAAAGATGTCATACGACTTGCTCGTTAGCACATTCTTTACTAAAGTTCTCTGTGAAATCAAAACAATGGCCGCACGGATTTTCCAGGTTGTCATAGGTTTGATTTGTTATGAGAACGTCGTATGCCTTATCAGGGGCTGGAGGAATGTCGCTTGTCTAATTAGATCTCAAGCGTTATGACCTAATCAGATAACACGTTCCTGTGCCGTAGTGTGACTGCGTCAGATAACGGTATCTGCATCATGGGGGCTTTTCTTGCCTCATGGGCTGACTGTTAGTTAACTTGATAGTTAGTTTAACCAGAATAGGGTCAGGAATAGGGGGATCGATTCAGAACCTATAGGAATACATGACACCAGAGGGAAGGAGTTGTTATGCAGGCTCAGTTAGTTATTTTGAGTGTTAAATACGAGCCTGTATAATGAACAACTGATTTCAAGTGTTCATAGTTTTGAAACTCACAGCGCCTTCAGAGTATCTGTGCATGTTGTTTGGGTAAATGTGCATGGGCCTGTGTTATTGTGTTATTATTTATTATTGATCCCTGATTGGCGCTGGATCCAATTTTGGTAGCAGAGGGCGGGTAATTATTAATTTGTTTACTGATAATTATTGATTATTGATTATTTGTTTCCTAACATGAAAAGTTAGTGTTTTGTTCTATGTTGTCTAGAAATGGGGGAACAGAGTTACCTGGGATCCCGGGATAATGTTATTAGCCTGGAGTAGGCAGAAGAAGAGTGTGGGTAAGGTATCACACTGGAGAAGTACTTTGCCTGTTGTCATTATACTGAACGGCGAAAGGCTGTAGGTGTTATATTAGGGACTATTTGTTTAAGAGTGGATTTTTCTGTTTAATAGTGAAGGGTCCACTTCTGAAACTCTGACCTTACATCCCAAAAAGAGTACCAAGACCTCTTTCCTAATGAAAGTCCTCTTCCAAAACTTTGGCTAGTATCCCTAGAGAAGTACGAAGTCCTCCTGTAGCTTGTTTGGGTGTAGAATAACGCTGGTCGTTGTTTCACTCGAAGTAAACCAATTTCTTTTTGAAGTAAAGACTATCTCTTTAATTAGAGGAACAGACAAGGTAGCATTGTTTTGTGGTGTTATTAACAAGAATTGGTTTAGAAAATGTGAGAAAATTAATTTTGAAACTCACAGCGCCTTCAGAGGATCTGTGCATGTTGTTTGGGTAAATGTGTATGGGTTTGTGTTATTGTGTTATTATTGATTATTGATCCCTGATTGGCGCTGGATCACCAGTGCCCTGTTGATGTAATGGGAAAGATGAGCATTCTGGTGATTTGCAAAGATTTACAAACAGAAGCAAATATTTCAGAAAATTACTAGGTAAAATGAAAACTCCTGAGATGAGGGAAACACTTGGCTTAGAAAATCAGCTCTGATATTGTCTTTCTCCAGCATATGAAATGCTTTGAGAGAGAGAAAAATTTGTAAGATCACACATAAATGTGCCTTGCCAACAAATTGAGACTCCTTCACCCTGTTCCAAGTTGGGAGCTCAAATATGTCTTTGACACAATACTGTCCATTTGACCTACTAGTGGAGACTCCACCAACCTGTCTGAAAATATCGGGAAAGCTTCCCTAACACCCATCTTTTCTTTCCAATTAGAACATCTGAACAGGGTTGTTGTGGACCAATGCCCCTGAATAGACCTCTAATGCAGAATTGCAACCTAAACCACACATCTGGCATCTGTGGTCACATTTTTGGGATAGTCAGAAGATAGGTCAAACTAGTTAACCATTAAAGAAGCATATCCTTGATTGCCTAGGAAAGTGGAATTAAGCATTCCTAGTTCTTTGTTGCCACGACCAGTACTGCAAAATATGATTCAACTCTTGAGAATCATAGGGAATTGCCTGGATAAAGGAAAACAAAGCAGAAAGGATGAAAAATAATTTGAGTTTCATTGCAAGGTAAACCTCTGTGAAGTCAGTAAGAGTATTCTCTTTACTAAAGATATAATGCTTAGATTAACCCCCTGCATACGGAATCATTTTGTCAATGAAGCTTGAACCTCTGTCAATAGGCTCGGAATACGATACCACAACTTTCTAGCAGAAAGAGTATCCCCAGCTCTGTCCTGAAAGTGCACTAATGTACTCCAAAGTCTGAGTTGGAATCCGAATGGATTTGGAAATTGTCACCAAGAATTTCAGATGGTGAAGCAGTGACATAAAGTCCAGAGGATCCTCTGTGCACACAGAAAATGATTGGGACAGAAGTACCATGTCAATTCAATTCACTTCAATTCACTTTATTCGATACACTTAAAGCATAGATCATAGGGGGCGTGGCTTGGCAGCAACCAAGATGGCCGCATAGTTTTGTGGCGCTCCGGTGGCGATCCTATTGACCCCCAAAATCCGTCACTGATCCGCCAGCTAAACAGCGTCTGACGTCGGAATCGAGGAGCCCTTCTCTTCCGATGCCTGCTGTTCCCTCCCCGGTGCGGATCTGAGCCCGGGCGACGGAGATTCGGGAGTTGGCGTTTGGAGGCCGGCCGCGGCCTTTGATTTGAGGACCCGGCGGCGGAGCACTGGCCTCGAGTGAGGAGAGGCGCGGGGCGAGGATGCGGGACGGCGGCTGGGGTCGGCGCTCGACTCTAAGGAGCCCTGGAATGCGGATCGGCATTCCTCTTGCCTCCCGGCCCTGCACTGGGGCTGTGCCCGGACGGCGGCAGGTGCTGGACCGGGGGACGACCTGCCTGAGTCCCCGGCAACTGGACCGGACTGCCGGAGACATCGTGGGTACCTGTGGTGACCAGGGGGTGTTCTTTGCGGCCCGCACCTCCTGGCGGGACCCCTGAGGGACTTATGGCACACCCCCCCTGAGGCCGCTCCGTAATCCACCGCAGTGAGGGTGGCAAGTGCGGCGAAGAATCTGACGGAGCTGCTGGGGGGCCTCAGCACGCCGGGAGACTGCCTGGAGAGTGGAGTGGGGTCCCGCCCTCTGGCGAACAGCGTGGATCTGCGGCCTTACGCAGCGGCATCAGCAGCGGGGCCCTCTGATCAGCCTGCCCCGGGAGACAAGGCGCTATATGTGTGGGGCGGAGGCGGCTGGCCTTCACGCGTCTGTGGGGCCTGGTCGTTAGGCCCCAGTGGAGAGCAGGCGGCAGCCCCGATTAGCACTGTGTGGCCTGGTGGCCGAGACATGGCACGGCGGAGGGGGTCGGTCAAGAAGCTAGACGCCTGGGGTTGAGTCCGTGTATGTAAGGTTGGCCACGCAGAGGTAGATTGGTCAGGAGACACGCGACCCTGCTTGACTGCTGGGGGGGGGCCGTTCGGCAGCTGGGCCCCTTTGCTAAGGCCCGCTGCATCAACCGGAGCTCTCGTTTTGCTATTCTAACTAGCCGACGGTGGGGCCTGCTCTGCGGGCGAGAGGACCCATACCAACCTCAGAGACTGGTCGCTAGCGATTGGAGCACAAGAACCGCTTCAGCTCCGTTTGGGTGGCGACCTGGTGGAAGGGCCTGTGAGTGGCCGCCCGACATCCTCTGCGAATATGCGGAACAAGAAGACCAAGGCGACTCAATCCAACACGATGGATAACTACACGACGGGCCCGGCCGGTGATGATCTGCCCCACCCCGGACCGTCTGAAGAGCCCCGTGAACCGTTCCTCTCCTCCATTATGCAGGCCATTCAATCCCTGGGCACTACATTGGAGTCTAAAATAGACAAAATGTCCATTGAGTTGACGCTCCAGAGGGCGGATCTGAACAAAACATCGGAAAAGGCTACACAGTACGCTGCTGCTATTACAGACTTACAGGGGGCCGCCAAGTCGCTGCAACAACAGGTCCAACAGCTCACGCACCAGCACAAGCAGATGGCGGCACGGTTGGAGGACCAGGAAAGGAGAGCCCGAAGGCTCAACCTTAGGGTGGTAGGCGTGCCGGAAAAAATGGAAGGGGCCAGCGTGGAACAGTTCCTACAGAACCTCATCTTCAACACTCTAAAACCCAAGAGACTATCTAAGTTCTTCGTCATAGAGCGAGCGCATAGGGCGCCGGTCCCGCCGCCGCGGCCGGGGCTCCCGCCACGAACCATTATTGCGTGAGTACTCAACTACCGCGATCGAGACGCAATCCTGCAGGCGGCACGGCAGCATGGAGACTTGCGGGTGGAGGATGCTACGATACGTTTCTTCCCTGATTTTACGCTCAAGGTCCAGCAGGAGCGCAGATCGTTTGCCGCAATCAAGAGGAAACTGCGGGAGTGTGACCTCCGCTACATGATGTTCTTCCCGGCACGGCTCAAGGTGCTGGCGGAGGGAAAATCCTTCTTTTTCACCACCCCGGAGGAGGCACATACCTGCCTGGAGGGGCGCGTTCAGTGACGGAGGGGCCCGGATGGTGAGGGTAGTTGGAGAAGCGCGGCCCCCCGGTCTCCGGCCTCATCTGTGGTGTTGTCGGGGGGAGGGCAGCAACACTGGGAGAACCCGTCCCAGGGGGCGCGGAGGCGGACCCGCAGCCTCTCGCCGTCTCCGGAGCTGGAGTGAGGAGTCGGACTATATCAGCTCAGACTGGCGAGCTCCTATGGACATGTAATGTATGATGACATTGTAATTTTTGTCGAGACTGTGATTGCTCCTAGTTCTGCTCTCCTGAAGGGGAGGGGGTGGGATTGTTCTGAGCAGGGGTCCTGTGTATATAGATCTTGCTTGGACTAGTGTACCGGTGATGGCTGCTCGTCCTCGTCCTAGCGGGGGGCACTATCTACGTTAGGGGAGGGTTCCTTATCCATCCTGGGCCTTTGGTTCTGGCTGTGACGTTCGTTGGATTACTTATTGTATTTTACGGGGGGTCGGAGGGGGAGAGCCCCGGACGGTGGGATTGGCTGCACCACTCACCCCTAAGGTTATCGTTTTAAGGGCTACAGGCGCTCTGCTCATTGGGGATGTCCGGCGCGGTTGGCCGGAGTGGCAGGGTAGCAGGGAGGGGGGCTGTTGTGGGGGGGAAACGGGGGGCTTGGTTCAGTAATCTATTCTTGGTTTTTGCATTCTATCATGGTTCTGATTCCATCGACACATTTACAGGGCGGGGGGAGGGGGGTGGAGGGAGGGGATGGCTCTTCCACATTAAGTTCTGGCGGAGGACATGGCAGGCACGCACTCACCTAAGACGCAACATATAGACATCTTATCCTGGAATGTGAATGGCCTGCAGAATAAAATCAAACGGACGGTCGTTCTACAATACCTCTGTAGACATGCTCCTGATGTCGTCCTCCTACTGGAGACACATCTGCTGGGAAATCACTGTAAGGCCCTGGACAGATTCGGTTACACCCTATGTGCCCACTCTGGTTTTACGGCAGGCTCAAGGGGTGTGGGTATACTTATTAAAAATTCACTACCATTGGTTCTGTGAAGAAGCTGGTCTGATCCCCTGGGTCGTTATGCGGCACTGTCTGCGCAGTGGGAGGGTCGCCCTTTGAACTTCTGCTCGCTATACATACCTCCGAGGTTGCACGCGTCAACCCTTCCGGATGTAGGGAAGTTGTTACTGGAATTGCCTCCAGGGACGTAAGTGCTGGGTGGGGACTTGAACGATGTGATGGCCGGAGATTTGGATAGGTCGTCGCCCTCACTGGGTGGGGGGGGATACACCACCTCAGGGACTTTACGCAAGCAATGGGTCTCCTTGATTTATGGAGGACACACAACCCGCACCTCAGACAGTACACGCACCTTTCAGCAGCCCATGGGTCCTCCTCTAGGATCGACTATATTTTCACGCGCGCAGACTGCATGAACCTGTTTCGAGATGGGCACCTTCAGGCTAGAGGAATTTCAGACCACGCACCGGTGGGGGTCCAGTTGTTGGGTCCCACCCAGGACTGGAGCTTCCCCCCTCGGCTTGACTCTTTTCTCTTTAAGGATAAGGACTTTCAGGAGCGATTCAGGGAGAGAGTGGATCAGTATTTTGCTGACAACGTAGGCTCCGTGGACTCCCCCGGGATAGTGTGGGAGGCGTATAAAACTGTGGCAAGAGATTTTGTACAAGCTGAAGTAGGGAGGAGGCGTAAGGATAAGTATGCACAGGTGGAGCGTTTAGAGGCGGAGATTATGGCTCTAGACAGTGAGACGGGGCTTACCCCGGAACAAGACCGAGTTAGACTACATAGGGCGCGCCTACTCAGCAAAGAAGTAAAAGATATCCAGACGGAACAAGTGCGGGCACATGCACTGGACATCCAGCGTAGAGTGTATGACATGGGTGATAAGGCGAACAAAATGATCGCCTGGCTGGAAAGGAGAGATCGGGACCGTAGTTGGGTACCGAATATAGAGCACCCGGATGGGTCGGTGAGTACCACGAGCAGGACCATAGCGGAGGACTTTGCGCGCTATTATGAGGAGGTCTACCGATCCCATACGTCTCGTGATGGCCAGGAATGTCGTGACTTCCTAGCCCCCTTGCAGCTCCCGGTGCTGGAGGCGGCGGATAGGGATGTGCTGGAGGCGGAGATAACGGTCAAGGAAGTAGAGGATGCCATGGGGGATCTACAGACAGGGAAGGCCCCAGGACCCAATGGGTTTCCGGCGGAGGCGTTCGGTTGTGTGGCTAGCCACATCGCACCACATATGTGCAATATGCTCCTTGAGGCACGAGACACGGGACAACTCCTGAGGGATCTGCGATTAGCGACGATCGTGGTGATCAATAAAGTGGGGAAACCACAGGGCGAATGTAGCTCATACAGGCCTATCTCCCTCCTTAATTATGAGACGATGGCCCTTGGAAAGATCCTTGCTACACGCCTGGGAGCGGTGATCCAATCGCTGGTCCACCCGGACCAGTCGGGTTTCATGCCCCACCGGAGCACGAGACTCAATTTACGCCGTCTGTTTAGGGTTCTACAGACAGTCGCCGCGCCCGCGGGGGCTCCGGCGTCCTTGCTCTCCCTAGACGCCCATATGGCCTTCGACAGTGTCGAATGGTGCTATATCTACGCTGTACTGGAGAAACTGGGTTTCGGAGAAAACTTCTGCTCCTGGGTGAGACTGCTGTACGCGGAACCGCTGGCGCGAGTCCGAGTTAATGGGACCATGTCTCGCGTGTTCCGATTGGGACGTGGCACGAGACAAGGCTGTCCCCTATCCCCGACCCTCTTTGCCTTGGCACTGGAGCCACTGGCGCACTGGGTGAGGACGGACCCTGGGGGGTGGGGGATAGAAATGGGAGGCGGTTGGGAAGAACGTATTTCGCTCTACGCCGACGACATACTGCTATACACCCGGAGAACGGCGGAATCGAATCAACGTCTAATGGCTATATTACGTACTTTTGGGGAATATTCCGGGTACCGGGTCAACTGGAGCAAATCCCTCGGCTATGTTCTGACGGAACCCCAACCGCCCGTAGTGGTCGGATGTGAGGGCCTGGTGTGGCGAGAGACGTTCCACTATCTAGGGATATGGATTACGCCGACGGCCTCAGAGTTTTTCCGGCTCAATGTGCAGCCACAACTTGACCGCCTGCACAGTGACGTGCAACACTGGCGGACCCTTCTGGTCTCCCTCATGGGGAGAGCTGTACTATTCAAAATGATGGCCCTGCCACGATTGTTGTACGTGCTATTTTTTATTTATGAAGCTTGTACAGCACTCGGCTACCCCCAACGGGGGTGTCCCAGCGCTAAAGACCGCAGACTTGGAGAGAACGAAGCACTTTAAGAGGTGGTGAACAGCCAAGTTTTCAGTTTGCTTCGGAATAGTGATTCAGAAGAAATAAACCTAAGGTCCAATGGGAGGCTGTTCCAGAGTTTCGCTGTCACTACACCAAACGCTCTACCACCCATTATAGAACGGCGAAAGCGAGGGACGACCAGTAGACGCAAGTTGTTCGACCTCAAGGATCTGACCGATTGGGAAAATATAAGTCTCTTTCTCAAGTATCCCAGGCCCACCCCGTTGAGGGCCCGAAAAGCAAGAGTCAGAACCTTGAATTGAATGCGACGGGCAATAGGAAGCCAATGTAACTTCTTACGATAGGAAGCGACGGAATGTCGGTAAGGAATGTTGCCAATCAGTCTCGCTGCCGCATTTTGAAAGATCTGCACACGTTCAATTTAGTATAAGGGGGCACCGGCATCGAGACTGTTGGCATAATCCAAATGAGAGGTGATAAGGGTGTGGATGATGGTTCTACGGGCATCCAGCGAGAGGTATGGGAAAATCTTCCTAATCATACGTAGTTTCCCGAAGCACGCTGCCGTGACCTTATTAATTTGAGCCTTACAGGAGAGAGCGTCATCAAACTGAAAGCCCAGATTACGTACTGTTTGGACTGGAATGGGGGGAGGATTAAGCACAGTCGGCCACCACACAGTGGCAGATAGCGAGGTTTTCTGATTAAAGAATAGGACCTCAGTCTTATCAGTATTCAGTCTTAGATGATTGGAAGTCATCCAGGAGCATATATTGCTGAGACAATGGCGGAAGCTGGCAAAACTGGAGTCAGAGTGATCTCTAAATGAAAACACCAGCTGAGTATCATCAGCATAAGAGATCACTCTGATCCCCCAGGATTCCACCATCTTTGCCAAAGGAGCAAGATACACATTGAAAAACAGGGGGCTTAGAGCAGAGCCCTGAGGGACGCCACAGAGAAGGGGTTTACCCTCTGATTCAAAAGGTCTGAGAAGGACCTTCTGGGTCCGTCCTTTAAGAAATGAGCTAATCCAGGTCAGAACCGTACCACCCATTCCAGTCAGACCCAGCCGATCCAGTAGTATCTCATGGGATACCGTATCGAAAGCTGCGGATAGGTCGAGGAGGACTAACATGGCCTCCTCGCCCCTATCCACACACTCTCGGATCATCTCAGAGACCTCTAAAAGAGCCGTCTCGGTACTGAAGCCCGTTCTAAATCCCGACTGAGAATCATGTAGCAATAAGTTGGTCTCTAAGTATTCCGCCAGTTGCTTCTGAACAGCCTTTTCTAGGATTTTAGCCGGTTTAGAAAGAAGGGAGATGGGACGGTAGTTACTAAATTGCATCGGATCCGCGTCCGCTTTTTTCAAAATAGGAACCACCATTGCCTCCTTCCAAACCGTAGGGAAATGGCCTGTACACAGTGATGTGTTCCAAATCGAGAGGAGCGGACTGATCAATAGAGGTGCCAGATTACCCATCACTTTAGCAGGGACCAGGTCTAAAGGGGAACCAGATATGCACTGGGAAAACAGGTTCAATGCAGACTCGATAGTAAGCTCCTTGAAGGACATCAATGACACTTTCTTCGGGTCCCTATCACTGGGAATAGGGGAGGCCAGAGCAGAAGGGAAAGAAGATGTAATATTGCTAATTTTATCTTGAAAGTAGTCAGATAGTCCATTACATAAGGCCTGACTAGAGGTGCTCCGAGGCACCATCGCAGGGGGATTGACAAAATCCTTTACAATACTAAAGAGAGTTTTAGCAGAATTATCTGCGTTCTTGATTTGTAAGGCATAGAAGTCTCTCATGGTAGATCGTTTTAGTTTTTGAAATGTTTTTAAAGCAATCTTGTAACTAATTTTAGACTCCGCATCATAAGTCTGCCGCCATTTGCGTTCTAACTTTTTACAGCGGCTCTTTTCCTCGCGCAGGGCAGGAGAGAACCAAGGAGCGGACGGACGGGATCTGGCGGAGGTAGTAGGTAGTAAAGGAGCAATAACGTCAATGGCATGCGAAACGGAGGAATTAAATATAGCCACTCTTTCGTCCAGGTCATTAGACAGAGGATCTGGTTGGTAAGAGAATACCGGGTCCAAAGCAGCACAAGTGACTTTGTGCTACAGAGCTCCCCCTTTCCGATCCCGGATCAGGTCTTTAAAACAGTGGAGGCGGAGCAGCGTTCCCTTCTGTGGAGCGGGGGGTGTCCGCGGATTGCCCTTAGTAAGCTGCAGCGCGGTCCCTATGAGGGGGGACTGGCGGTCCCTGACATCCGCCTCTACTATTGGGCGGCTCAGCTGGCTAATGTTAACGGATGGGTTTTTGCCCCGCAGGAGGAACCGGCATATCGGGTGGATCGTGCGGCCCTGGGCGCGGGTACCTATTTGGCGGCCCTCCTCTCTGGGGCACGGCGTAGTCTGCCTTTGCACCCCCAGACCGCGGTGGTGGTCCAGATATGGAAGCGGGCAACAAAATTGCTCGGTTGGGAGAGGAAGCTCACGGCTCAGACGCCCCGATATAAGGGCGACTTCCTTAGGGAAGTAGTTAAACTCCGTGATCTACACCAATGGAGCCTAATAGGATAGATCTATTGGGTGATGTCTGGAAGAGGGGGCAGGTGGTGGAATTCGCGGCTTTACAGTCTGAATTCCAGATGGGGAATGGTGAATTCCTCCATTATCAGCAATTCAAACATGCTATAGATTCGCATTTATCACAAGAGGACCAGATACCTGAGTACGCCCCACTTGAAGACAGGCTGCTCTTGGACCCAATGACTGATAAGGCTATATCACTCACCTATAAGAAACTAATTAATAACCTCCCAGATACACTCGGACCACTTCGGAAAAAATGGGAGTCGCATTTGGGCTTGCTAGAGGATGATGATTGGAATGAGGCCCTGCAGTGTCCCAGGGAAGTGGCGATTCGGGCAAGATTCCGCTTGGTACAGCTCTGTATCCTTCATAGGTCCTACACCCCACGCACGGTGCAATTTAAAATGGGATATGCGACATCACACTTCTGCTTGAGAAGGTGCGGGGACGAGGGTACATTCTTCCACATCCTTTGGGACTGCCCCAAAATTCGTTCCTACTGGGTTAGGCTGAAGGACATAATGGAGGCAGTGGTAGGGGCGGAGGTGCCGCTGGAGGCCAGGTGGCATATATTAGGAGTCACGGGAGAGGTAACATGGCCCAAGGGAGATAAGGTGTGGTTGGCTTTCGCTAACATGGTGGCAAAGAGAAATATCGCACGTCTCTGGGGGAGTGACCTGATACCAACGATAGAGGAATGGGAACGAGACATGGATTGGTGCCAGAGGGTGGAAAAGGTCATATATAACAGTCGGGGTTGCCCCAGAAAATGGGAAAAGATCTAGCAGGCCTGGAGGAGGTACAGAGGAGAGTGGCTGGGCACCTCGGAGGATGAGTAGTGGGGCCTTACCCTGTCGGGTACCGCCCGCGACATGCACATGCTTCCTCCTTCCAGGGAGGTTATGGACTTAGACTCTGATACGGCTTGCACTTCTGATGGGGGGGTAGGGGAGGAGGGGAGGGCAAGAGGGAGGATGGCTAGGAGGGCAGGGGATGGACTGAAGGATGGAGTCGTGCTAGAGGGCGCGATGGACTGGAGGTAGATCATCACAATACCCGCTAATGACTGAATTGATGTGGTTTTCATACTGTAAGCAATACTGCTCTTTCACTGCTCCATAATGTGTTTGATGATGGAACTGTTCTCTTTCAATATAAAGATGTTTAAAAAAAAAACATAGATCATAAAAGTTCAAATCACATTAATAAAACAAATCAGTAAAAAAAACGTTGCCAGTTACAGAGATAAGATTGTATAAATTCATTAGCCTCATGGGCATCTAAAACCCAAAAACCCAAAAACCTTCTGCCCCATAAAGACCCGCACACGGCACTTTTTGCCGCTAAAGCGGCGATATTTTTATCACCCTATCAGCAAGCTGTCGCTAACAGCAGTTAGCGACAGCTTTCAGGTGATAGCGACCGGTTTGGGGCCCGCTTTGCAACATGCAAAGTGGACGTACCCAAACTGTTAGCGACTGAAAGCAGTCGCTAACACAGCTATCGCCTATTAGCAACGCAAGTGAAGTGATAAAAAAAGTCGCGCTAAGCGCGATTATCGCTAGAATCTAACGCCTGCTAAAAACATGACTTACCTGTTTATTCAATGGGAGGTGGATTGTCAGGTTAAGTCCCCATTGGCGTTAATGTGTGAATATCACTGGATTTCCAGCGATATTCAGGCATTTCGCCGGTATCGCTGGATATATTAGCACAATGGAGATAAACGTTGCTAATAGCATGTTTTCTTCGCTAACAAATCCAGCGATAGGCAGCGATAACAATAAACATGCTAAGCGTGTTTTGCGATAAATATCGCAATTCCTTGCTACTATGCCCCACTATCTTTATTTCCTTCTTCATAAACTTTAGGCATGCACTGGGGTTAATGAACAGGACAGCTAATCCCACTGCAGTCAAAGGTGCCCTTACATACTGCAACCATGGGATTTTGTGTGTGTTATTCAGTTTTAAACAGTTTTTAAATAATAGTTTGGGTTAAATTTACCGTATCCCTACGCCATATTGAATGTCATAACAGTATCGGAGCGAGACTTATGTTGCCATTCACATAAATTAATCCTAGTTCTAAGTGACAGATAAAATTAGAGCATGAATTGGGGAGAGACACAACTCTCTTACAAAATCTGTCCTTAAGTTTTTGGAGAGAACCTATAGGAGCCATAACCCACACCCCTGCCCCATAAGTTGCAGCCGGTATTGTCTTTGCTCTGTATATCTTTTTTATTGGCTCAAATGGCTTTGAGCCCAATTTCTTAAGGAAGCTGGAGATGGCTGCCATACTACTCTCCATCACTAGGGCCCTATTTTCCACCATGTTAGACCAGGTCTGGCTTTTGTCAAATGAAACCCCTACGTAAGGGAAAGGGTCTACCACTTCCAATCTACGAGACCCTATGTAAAAGTGAGACACTTTCTTAGAGGGGGTTGTCCCTACTACTAGGAAAAAAAGATTTAGATTAATTAACCATCAGGTTCAATTATGACATGAAATGTGCATAGGCTGTTATCAAACGTTGAAGAGCCACCCCCGTTCTGGCAATTAAGACCGCGTCATCGGCAGAGGCCAGTCTTGGCAGAGTAAGCATGTCAAAGATAGGAATGTCTGGTGTTGATCCTGTAAGTGCTGCCTCTACCCCATTAGTGTAGATTGAAAATAAAAATGGAGAAAGAACGCGCCCTTATCTAACTCCCCTTGTGATCCGAAATGGGCAAGTACATTCTCCATTTTTGCCATATTGCACACATGTGGTGGATTGGGAATACAGTTGACAAATAAAATTTACTATTGCTGCATCGATCCCTATCATTTCCATTATGTTCCATAATTTTGAGTGACTTACACAGTCAAACGTTGCAGTTAAGACCATAAGGGTCATAAAAATCTGTCCACCCTTAGCTCTAGTATATTTTACTATAGTCAGGCTCAGATTCAGGCACTGATCTATTGTACCCCTGCCTCTTTGAAAGGGTAAACATCCTTTACAACGCAACTTTTACCACGCAGTGCCTTTACGACGCAACTTTTACAACGCAAACCATTACAACGCATTGCGCTGGGGGGCGCTCTAGGATAGGGAATAGGTTTAATGTACTATCCAACACCTTCCCTACTATCCACGGGGACTGGAGTTGGAATAGTAAATTAAACTATTCACTATCCAGCGCCCAAAAGCATTATGCGTTGTAAAGGTATTCGTTGTAAATACCGCGTTGTAAAGGCATGCGGTGTAAAAGCATACATTGTAATGTCATACATCCCTTTGAAAGCCATATTGGGCCGGAATCAGAATGTTCTTCTTCCATGCCCACTCTTCCACCCTATGTAGCAATAAGCAGCCCGTAAGCTTCGAGTTACTATCTAATAGGGAGATTGTCTGTAATTCTGGTATTTAACTTTATTTCCTTTCTTGTAGAATGGTACGAATATGCTAGTTTTCCATGAGACTAAGGGGCCAGACTTGGCTACCGCATTAAATACATTTGTTAGTAATGGCGCCCACAAGTCTTAGTGCTCTAAGAAAAGATCGATTGGGACCCCGTCTGGCCCAGGAGCCTTTGCCTTGCTGCACTTAACCAATCCATTTCTTACTTTTTCTAATGAAAAAGTAAGGTACTCCATTGGTGCTTTGGCTAAACTGGAGGAGTCGTTCATAGAATTATCCTTTGAGGCAAAAATTTTCCCAGGTATCCTCACTAATGAGGGAGTCCAAAGTAGGCTCCTTAGGGTTTTTAAAGAAAGGGGCGTTAATCAGTTTCCAAAAATCTCTGCTATTTTTGGCAATTGCTACCTGTTCCAGGTTTTCCCAGGCCACCGCTCTCAGAGCCCTCTCCCTCATTTTCCTGGCTGCTGTACAGGCCTTACACAGGGTCTTTATCAAAGCTTGATCTCTGGGTTTGACTTTCGGAAGTTTATGCAAATCTTTTAAGGATTTTGATCAAGCTTGGTCAAACCAGCGATTTACTGGAGCTTTTTTGAGTGTTTACTGGAGTCAGGTCATGCTTCACTTCCTCAAAAATTGTATGGGGAGAAGGTCAAAGGGGCTCTCTGAGTCCAGACAATTTAATACGTTCTCCATATTATTAAATAATACTTGGGGGACTACTTTTGCCCTGCCAATATTTTCCCTTTTCAATTGGTACCCATTCCTTCTACCCAAAACTGGCTTCTGTATGTTTAGCACTGACTTTGTACTGGGGGACTCCAATGTCGTCAATATGAAAAGGATTGCATGGTCATTAAAACTAGAGAATAGTGTATCCACTTGTACTATCTTTCCCCAGAGAGTTTCGGATACTAGCACAAAATCAATTGTAGATTTGTACTCGTTATGTATGAAGGTCTTTGTAAGGTCTCCTGTGAGAGTATCTGCTCTATTACTTATCTCCAGATTTCTAGTAAATATAAGCCTATTTAAACTATTTCCATAGTCATGATGCATGAAATGGTGGATTGGATCACCCGCGCGTCCGCTAAACCACAGACCCTCTTCATTGTGTATTTATAAGGCTAAGCATTAAACTCCTACCCACACAATGTTAAAAACTTTTTTTGGTTTGGCTCCACTAATTTTGTTAATCTTATTATCCAGTAAAGCCACTACCATGTTCATGTTCCCACCAAAATTATTATTATTATAAAAAAGTTTAATAGCCAATCCTGGCCACTGTTCCCCTCACATAGCAAGAAATGAAAATAAGGACATAGCCTCTCAGACGTCTCAATTCGTATTGCATAGTATTCAATACTGAAGTCAATAGACCCCTCTAGCTCTACCTGATTGAGATGAGGCTGCTTCTGTTTAAAAAGAACAGTAATCATCTACAAGTAGATGGTCAGTGGCCCAAGTCTCCTGTAGGCATAGTACAGCCTGGTTCTGCCAAACCGCCAGCCAATGCCGGCCACGTTCCAAGATGCTATCTTTAACCTTGCTTTATGTTCCCCTAAGGGTCGCTCTGGAGGATATGCTCCTTTTGTATTATTTTCCTTAGTGACCTCCACCACAGTTTGCTGTAAATCGGCCGTGGGTAGTCAGTCACAGGACTCAAGTCTGTCATGGGTCAAATTGGTTCTCGACTCAGACTGAATTGCCTGAATTTACATTACCAGTAAGGGGTGGTCTGGACCTGTTGGTATGGACTCCTCTGGGCTCTTTATTAAATAGTGAGGTGAGGTACAAATACTCCAGTGATAGCACAAGGATATGGGTCCTTCCTGAGTAGAGCAATGTTGTAAAGTTGTCCTAGCAAGTACCTAACTAAGTGTTGGGAATTGAAATGAATTACTACACAATCCACCATTAATTCTTTGTTTGAAGGGGGGCCACCCACCCCACTCTCCTTGCCATGATAATGTGTCTGGCTAAACCTTGGTCTCTTGTTACCCAATTACTAGCATGAGAAGTTAACCAGTGGAGTGATTTAGCCATCGGCTGTTCCGTTGATTGCTCTGCCCCTCTCTCAGCACCAGGACATTTGCCAAAACCAGAATAAACCAATAAGCACCGGTGGGGAGATCTAATGTCAGGTACCACTGCCTATTATGCCCTACCACTCCTCCGGCTGATCAAATGGCCGCAGGTTTCTGTGTTTCCCCTGTGATAATTTACGCTCTGGATCACGTTTGCTCTGATTTGATCAATGTTTCTTTACCGTATGCTGATTTCTCATGCTGCATAGGGGGTTGGAGAGATTGAAGAAAATGATTCAGTGGAACGGCAGCTGGGAGCGGGTCCAGAAGTATAGGTAACCTTGATGAATTGAGGGTATTTATCCACCCTAATACTCTTCCTAGTGTTTGCTTTGCCCTCCCCGGGGTTCTAGTGTTCTATGGCCTTGTCATTCATTGACAAGGAAGGTTTAGCAGAAGGTGTCTCAACCGTACATTTAGCTCCATCTGTTGGTATTGACACTCTCTTAGCGCTCTTGACTTTTGTCGGGTTAGGCTTAATGTTCCTTCCACCCCTTTTCCTCTTGGCCACAGGTTGGATATTTGTTTCAGATAGCGAAGGGGACTCATCTTCGAGCAATGTCACAGGGGAACTATTTAGCGGGGCATAAGGAACCTCACTCCCGGGTATTATATCGTCTCAGTACAAACCTCGGGGTGTGGGTAAGGTCGAGCCCATGCTTCAACTACCCTTTTCCAAAGAGAGGCGGCACTCAGTAAACTCTCTTTCTTGGGAAAGAACATTTGCAGCCCTTGATAAGAAAGCATCAAGCGTATTAACTATCATCCCCCCCGTTGTTCACTCTGCCTTCTGCTTACCCATTTTGGGCGGACACCTTCCGACTGTATGGAACAAATGGACTGCCTCCAAGGTCACACGTTATAGGGAGGCCCCAGACCTGCTTCCTTTGGGCTCCAATGGGCATGGACAGGCCCACCCTTGGTCCGGGCACAGCCCTGCTCCGCTGGGCAGCGTTGTGTCTTTTGTAGGTAAAGGCTCCTGGAGGGTGTTGGAAGATGTGGTCCCCAGCTGTGCGGATGTCGGCCAAAGCTCTCGGCCCCTCTCCAGCATCAATTTTAGTTCACTTGCGGCTACAAAGGCTTTGGGGCTGCATTGTGTCGTTTGTAGGTAAAGGCTCCTGGAGGGTGATCGGAGATGTGGTCCCCAGTGGTGTGGGTGCCAGGTACAGCTTTTGGCCCCTCTCTGGCATCAATTTCAGTTAGTTTGCGGCTACCTTAACATGTCATCCAGGTAGAGATACATTTGGATCGCTCTGTTTTGGAGAACTCACATTATAAGAGTAAGGATCTTTATAAACACTCTTTGCTCTGTTTTAAGGCCAAAAGATAGGGCTCTGAATTATCAATGCTGATTGTCCACTACAACTCTTACAAATCTCTGATGGGAAAGTCTGATTGACACATGCAAAATGGATTTGTGCTAGAACATCTCCTTTCCTTATGAGGGAAATCACCTATAGAAGAGTGTTCATCTTGAAGTAAAAGGTTAGGATGGACCATTTCATATTCTATAAGTCTATTATCACTTTGAGCACCCCAGATGGTTTCCTGGCAAAAACAATTATTAAGTACCACACTAGTTTCCTCTGCTGAAGTGGAACTGGAATACTCGCCTTTTTCCCTCAAAGTCAAGATGCTGTCCTCTACTGTTGTCTTCTTTGATGCATCTCTCGGTAGGGAAGTCTGAATGAAACGAGAATCTGGTGGGGGTCATACCAAATTCTATTAAATATCCATCTGAAATTGATTGAAGAACCCGATTTTCCATCACCAGCTGACACCAGTAATCCTTAAAAAGTGTTAGACGACCTACCACTGGTACTAGAAAAGGGAATGACTGTCTAGTTAGGACTGAGATTTTTTGTGTGATGACAATGTATGAGAACCTTCAGGCAACTTGGAATTAGACTGTAATCTTGACCTCTTAGATGCAACAACTGATTATCTCTTTTGATTTCTGCCAAATAGCCTTCTTCCTTGATCAACCCCCATGGACATAAACCTGGATGACTGAGCGTTTCTGGTTTTTGAAGATTTGTGTACTACACATTCAAGTTCTTCACCAAAGAGTTGAGAACCAGAAAAGGACATTCTAAGCAGGCAAATCTTCTAAAAGGCCTCCACTTTCCAACCTCTCAAATTGTGATGTTTTCTGGCAGCTAAAGTCCCACTAAAAGCCATTGCTATGGCTCTCAGGTTTTCTGTACAGGACTTAACCTGCACTTCCATTGGTGTGCACCCTGAATATCGACGACTTACAATATCAAGGACAAAATATAAAAAATTAAATAGTAACAGGTATACGTCTACATTTTCTATATCTAACTCCACACATTTGTATCTTGATAATATATATATCTTAAGGCTATGTAGATGAGAAGTTTGTAATAGTACTTCTATATTTCCCTTATGCACTTACCTTTCGATATTTTGTACCTCTCCTAGATATTGCTGGTCAATCCTTTACCTACTACTGAGAAGTATAGACTGGGTATTATTTCGATCTCATAGCCAAGCTTAAACCAGCCTACAATCTCTTTAACGCTCCTTCAGCTTTATTGTAGACTGCACCCAAAACTCCAACATCCTCAGTCATTAAGGAAATCTGTCCTGTTAACATCATCAAAAGGGATCAATGGTCAGAGACAGAGGGAGCTCAAGATTACACTTTCCTAGAGGATAAAGTCCTCCCATGAAGCAAGGGACTGTAGCTCTGTCTGGATTACTCCACTCTCTTATAAGTAAACGCTCTATTGCAGGAATTACCAAACATTTAGCAAAAGAAGGCCTGTGAAACTGCTAGACACATTTTCCACTAATGATTGGTTGTTCCTCCTCTTAAGGTAACTGAAGATTGGAGGATAAATAATAAATTGCAGGCTTCAAACTGTCCTTATGAATACACTTCTCTCTTGTAAAAGATGCTATACCAGGAAAACCCAGCACTTCATCCAAATTTGGAGAGTCCCAGGATGATGAAACAGAAAAGGGTGAAAAAAACAGAAAAATATAAACGATCCGAGCAAGGAGGTATTGCTCATACCTTGTTGAGATTTAGCTTTTACGTTATACCTATTATAAGTGTCAGAAAGGGGCTTAACCATGGCCTCCAGGGAACACCCAGAAATAGAAGGCGATTTAGAGGCCTTTAAATTTGATCTACTATATACTTGTTCAAAACTTCTACAAGTAGAAAAAGAGGAAGAGGTATGTCTAAAAATAGTGTTAAAAGAACAATTAAAGCAATACATTTGCAGTATTTGCTGTAATCCATTTTCTATTAAGGCTAAAAATGTAATTGTGAGGCTCAAGATTCACAAGGTAACACAGATTTTCTTTAAAACAATAATAGATGCCTTTTTTTCAAAAGTCCTTCCAGTTCCTACTCTCAGCAAATCTTCTTCGTTTATGTTACTTGGAAAAATGTAATCTTTGTAATCTTCTAAAACTTTTAAGGTGGTTCTTCTTCTTCTGATTCACTTTTAAACTCACTTTCCAAGCTGCATTGGCAACAATTCTTTTGAACTGTAGATCTCTGACTCTGGCTCTTCTTCCTCTAATACTGTGCCTAGATATATCCATTCCGTTGATGCATAATTTATATTTGGTGTTCTCTTTCTAGCTGGTCTTTTAGCAACTGGTGATTCACTTCATTGATTGGCTTTAGTCTTTCTTGTTTTACTGACTGGCAGTGCTTCCACTTGCAGTTTGTTTTCAATTATTTCTTTCTTTCTAGTCCTTCTATTCGCCCTTTTTCTCTTGGGTTTCTCCACTGACTGATAGACTTGAACCTTGATCAATTTCAACTGCAAGATTCACTGTGAACTGTTTTCTTCCTCTGCGGGTTCTTGTGACTCACATTTTCAACTGTATTATTTTATGATTTGGATGAGAGGCGACTTCTTCTTTCTGCCACTCACACTTTTGACATTGCAACAACTCTTCACATTGTTCCCCACTTTGAAATTGGACAGTAACATCACAGATAGATGTATTAGGTCTTTCACCAGAACTTTCACTTTCACTGATATGAACTTTAATGACTTCATTGTTTTCACCAGTTTCAAAATGTTGACCCCCTCTGGATCCATGCTGTGAACTTTGTAACTCAGTGGTTGTTTTCACTACTTCTTCATCTGCTGCCTTCACTCTTTTCACATGAGTGTGTGGATTCACTATGGGATTCAAGCACATTTCACCCGAGTGTTTGCCATTAAGATCACCTGATAGGGCCCATGCCTGTGCTACTCAAGGCAATTCTTCCTCACAGATTTTCAGACCACAACTCAGTCTCCTGGGTTCAGTCAATGACACAGTACTTCCTTTGTTGCTTCTGTTGCCACATTCACCTAATGAGAGACAGATTTAACCATATCAGCCGAACCTTTACACTAAAGGAGCACAATGTCATCAGTTATTGTTGAAACTTATGCCGCGGAAGGAATATAGGCCAATCTCATTGCTCTGCCCATTATCACCTCACCAGGTGACAGCCCAATCTGTTTTGTCTGTGGTACATCGGAAAAGAGCGCCATTTCAAACCAGCAGAAGCACATGCTTTGTTCAATTTGTTTTTGAGAGTTCCCTTCATCCTCTCAATTACTCCATAAGACTAAGGATGATAACTACAATGGAACCTCTGATAATTTAGGAGGCAGTGCAAATTATTTATAAAATCTCACTTTTAAAGAGTGAGCCTTGATATGTCTCAATAGAAGTTGACAACCCAAAATGTGGAATCAAGTTCCTCAACAAAACTTCTGCAACTGTACAGCAATCTGATGTCCGAGTAGAATATGCCTTGACCCATTTAGAAAACAAGCAGACAATGACCAAGATATATTTCAAGCCATTGCGAACTAGCATCTCTACAAAAGTTTGCTTGTAATCTTTTAAATGGGTCTTCAGATTTTCCAATATGATTCATTACAGTGAATGTTCTCTTACCATGATTATTTCTCTGCTGCATAAAACACCTGGAGCACCCGTTTTAAGGAGCATTTCTAAAATGTAGATCGTTTTTCAAATATTTCTTAAATATGCAAATTATAGAATCTCCTCCTGAATGACACTGACCATAGAAATACTCTGCAGCAGTATATAACACGGCATATGAAGAATATAATTGTTTTCTGAAGTAACACAGGTCTTGATGGTTTTTCTTGTAGCCTGCCAAGAAATGCTTATTTTTGCATGAGCAACGTTATGGACTGATGATGCAGAGATTTTGACTCTAACAGTGCACGGAGAACTCAGTGCCTGTACTCTGACCCTTAAAAGGTACATGACTGATTGGTTCACCCACAATTGGCATAAAATAACTTATTTATATATGATACCAGAGGTCCTCAGGGCCTGTAGGTTAGAGTGTCGCTTGTTGCCTGCTGCACTTATTGTGCTAGCACTAGTGTGGCAATATAAAACAAAACTTCCAGCCTGCCATTGCTGGCTTGCAGAGTGGTTTTCGAACTGCTAACCTAATTTTGCCACTTAAACTGATGACAAAGTGCAGACCTTCTTTTTTGATATATAAAAGTCACCC
Source organism: Lissotriton helveticus (assembly GCF_964261635.1). Lineage (NCBI taxonomy): Eukaryota > Metazoa > Chordata > Amphibia > Caudata > Salamandridae > Lissotriton > Lissotriton helveticus. Next base: position 1,262,655,763 of record NC_136061.1, on the reverse strand, counting down.
TAAGGTAGGCCTTTCGAGCCATAAGGCAAGGTATTGTATATTATAAAGCACTGTTTGTATGTGTTGTAACAGTGAAACTCCCACATTGCAGTTTTTGCTGTAGAAAGGCTAGTAGGCCCATTGGAGAGTACAGAGTTACACGCTGACAACTCAGCTGTGTTATCTTCTGAATAGGAATACTGAAGTTGGTACTTCAAGGCATCAAAAGAATTGTTACATTAAACACCACTTGATGCCCAAGTCAAATGTTATGTAACTTTTAAGTAGATGGCAACTTTAGAAAGTTGCAACTCTGTTGCCCAAACTTTTCAGTGACCGTTTATGGTCACTGGCCAAGAGTCAGCCTTGTGCCCTCCTGGGAGGGGAGGTGTGTCAAAGACTCCCAGGAAGGAACATAAAAGGGGCCTCCTGTTGGAAGTAGTTTAACCCTCTCTGTCAGGAAGGCCAAACAGGATGTGAGCCCAAAAGGCGAGCTTCAAAGAAGAGGTTGCCTTTAAAGAGCAAATGGTGGACACACACGAGAGGGACTGCACATTTGTTGTGGTAGTCAGGTTGGTGTCGGCAACAGAGAGGGGGAAACAGTTGCCAAACCAGTTTTCCTGGGGGCGTTTAGACCACATGTAGTCATGTAGCCACACATCTAGCGTGGGCTTCCAAGCTCCACACATCGAAGAAGGGTCATGCCATCTTGGGAGTGGGCTGAATATTGTCTTCTGGTATAACTAGATGCCACACTTTACAGGCAGGAGGGGACCTCTTAGTCCATTGGCTGGTAGTCACAGCATCCCAAGGGCAAATCGTGGACAAAAGTGACACCCCTGACACCCAGATCTCAGATCATGTCTGCATTCTAGAAAGGACCGTAGAAGGACTGCCCTGCTGTTCCCTGGACCTTGCAAAGAGACTCTGCACCAGTGACTGGACTGCACCTTCTGCTCCTTAGGCTAGCAAAGAGAGGACTGTGCCTGTGGGGCCCTGCTTGAGGAAAAGTCACCATTAGCCCCAGACATGAGAGGTGAACTCCAAGATGTTGTTAGCTGACTTCCTGTTACAGCTGCAGGCCCACAAAAGCTGAGGAAGCCTGCGTTGGCTAGTTTGTATCTACAATCGCTTGACTACTGCTGACTGCCGAAATGCAGCCTGGGAGACCGAGTCCTAATGCTCAAACGTTGCACCCAAGTCTGCTGGACATTGGTCACCCAAGATGTACATTAGCCTCAGTTAAAGGGAACCACTGGTTTTGCTGTAACTATAGACAAGTACTCCAGTGGCAACTGGTTTTGGGCTGTACTTCGCCTGGACTTCGAGAGACAACAACCTCTGTGGCCAAAGTTACCCCACTGTGTTCGTGGACCAAGGGGTGGCCACAGGAAGATCTGTTACACGGATCAGCATCCAGAGCATCCCTCAGCATCTTCAGCATCCTGTATCACTTGCATCAGGACCACTCCATTGATATCTATGGCAGTTCACCCACAGAGTCTGGAATCGGACTGGAGACTGCTTTGACTGCACGGCATCTGTCCTTCTAAGCCTTATTGGCCCCTGTGACTTGGGGCCTTATTACAATCTTGGTGGACAGGGTTACTCTGTCACAAACGTGACGAATATCCAGTCCGCCGTATTATAATTCCATTTTATCCTATGGAATTTGTAATACGGCGGACGGGATATCCTTCACCTTTGTGATGGAGTATCCCATCCACCAAGATCGCAATCAGGTCCTTGTTCTCTGCCAGAGTTGGTCGCGCAATGCAGGCAGGAGAAACCGAACACAACTTTACAAAAGTTTCCAGAAGTGCCCGCTAACTGCGATAGTTGCTAATGCTTGTTTGCAAATGAGTAAAAAGCAGTGGTGTATTATTTGCTTAACAATTTATATCTCTGGAACCCTCTGGTGGATTTTGTTCATTGTGTGTCTAAAATTTAGAAAAATAAGATCTATTCTTATAAATTAGTGTTGGATTTTCTTTGTGTCATGTTTCTTTCTTGTACCACTGTTTTGGTACTTGTAAATGCTCCGTATTTGTTTCTTTGACAAAGTCTAACTGCTCGAAGCCACAGATACACAGGGTTAAGCTAAGGCCTTGTAAACAAACCTGGCTGACCAAGGTGGATATGTTAATTTAATAAACAGTGTGGTCGCACAGCCACACTGTGTAATAAACCACTTTCCTTGCATAGCCCAATTTTTCCCATCTCCTTTTGTCATCTTGTGTAGCATCCACTTGAACGTTTCTCAACTCACCCAAAGAAGTCTGAATTGAGCCTAATAAAAACCAATTCATATTTTCTACTTTTTGTACAGTATTTATTCTTGCTTCATCATTTTTAGTTTCTTGAACTCCTGTTTCATCTTCAAGTGCACAATATCTGGCTACATGATCAGCTTAGTTTTCCAAGAGTAACTATATCTCTTCCAGCCTTATTGGCAGCACTCGACTACAGCAGTCTTGTTTGACTGCTATATTGCTTTCAAAAGATCATGCAGCGAGCACAAGGTAAATAGTTTTCTTTATTTATTTACTTACATTACTCCTGGCTGTCGCACTTCTGACTCCACTACCCCCCATCCTGCCCCGCCCTGCCCCGCCCCGCCGTCCCACAGCACTCCCTCTGCGAGCCACCACTGATGTTAAGCCTGCTGGTCTCATTAGCACAGACAATATGGTGACGCAGAAACAGGCGTTATATCTGTTATATCAGGTATACAGTATTACCTGCTGCTCTATGGTGCAGCACTGATATGAAATATTTGCGCTTTTATTAGACTACAAGCTGGATGGAGTCTTTTTAACCAAAACATGGCTTCACAAACTTCCCACCCCTGATATCTATGCTGCCCTCTCCATCTTCATGGTACACTGAAGCATCTTAATGTTAAAGAAGGACTGTAAATGCCTGAAGCATATTTCGTGGAAACATTAAGCGCTGGATGACAAGTTAAAATTCAAAGAGGCAACCAGGGCTTATCATAGAGTTTGTGGATCCGCTTGAGCAGCCAACTACGCCAACAAAATTGAGATTCCTAGCAACTCTTTTAAAGAGGTTTTTAGATAGTTGAATCTATCTTAGCCCCCCCACAGGAATCACTGTGCATCTCACACTTTCAAAAAAGACTGCAAAGAACTAGCGGAATGTTTCTGTAGTAAGGTATCTACTATCTATTCTACTTTTGATAATAAAGCTACTGTACAATATGTAACTTCATCTTGGTAACTCCAGTTGAGATCTTGGCCCATTTTTACCCTCTTGATTCGGAAACTTTGTTGCTTTATCTAAAGGAATCAAATCTGGTTCCCTTTCTGATCTTCTTCCACCTCGTAAGTTTAGGTCTGGGAGTGATACACTTTCTCATACCCTCACTGATCTGCTAAATTATTCTTCCGCTCATGGAGAGTTCCCTAAATCATGGAAGCACGTTATGGTGCATCCTTTGCTAAAAAAAAGCTAATCTGGAACCTACTGATTGGACTAATTATCACCCAATTTTCCTCTTACCATTTCACGTGAAGATTCTTGGTAAAGCATATTAACGGTCAGCTATCCGTTTTCTTGGATACATACGAGATACTACATTAATCTCAATCTTATTAGGAACAACTCTAGCTGCTTCTTCAGTTGGCCAAGAAACTGCATCTGTACATTCAGACCACAAGTGAATAGGTATTACAATCTCAAATAATTAATTCAAATCAGTCCACAGCATCTAAGAAATCGTTGTCAACCTATCAACCTACTTGTACCATCTTTCAGGCTCTTCTAGCAGTTTTGGATAATTTGTAGGAAAAGTATAAAAATCATCTACTATGGCACATGTACTAACTTTCACCTATGTACTTCTCTTAATGGAAATTCCAAAATCGTTCCTGATCCCACTTCTGAATCAGTAGCTGACCCATTCGCTTTGCTCTCTGATTCCTTAACCTTCTTTTTCTTTATCCTCCCTCTTTAACATCTTTCTCTATATTTCTTTAAATCACTCCATTCCCTTGTTTTCTCAATTACATTTTTTATGGGATCTCTTAAAGAAATCAAACTGAACTCTTTTGTTTCACCGTGAATTAAATTAATTTCGTAATTTTTTATCACATTAATCTTCTTACTAATGGCAACCGCACATTCATTAGAAAATTATTTTAATTTACAATGTGCTTAATTTGCACACCTGATTTCATCAACATTGTAAGACAACAGTCTATTCAAATCAGTTTGCAGCATTTCTCAAAATCCAGTTTTCAAAAAAACAACATTAACAGTTCTCTCTTTTGGAATCTCCTCAACCAAGACTGTAGTAACAGGTGGATCAATTTAAATATGAGAAACAACTGTGGTATCTCTGCTTGTCATTGGAATTTCAGATGGGACACTCATTATTGTGCTAACAACCACAGCTGTAGATGGGCTTTGTATCTGTACTGCTGCACTATCTCTTACCACACTCACATCGGGTACTCTACTAGAATCAGTACTAGTTCCCTGTGCCACCCTAACAGTATATGGAGGAGATCTGGAATTAAAGAGATCATTCATAAAATCATCTTCTTCTCTTGTATCTGATCCTGTTCTTTTTCCTCCTTAGTTTTCTTACTATCTTCAATTTCTTTCATAATTTCAGGGAAAACTCTCACACCCTCCATCGTATCCTCCCTTCAATATTTTTCTTGTCAATCCCACTTGTTCTCCAACCATTGTCTACACAAACCCTTGACTTCCTTTGTAATTTTCTTAATTTCCTTCTCTGTAGCGATTAGATTCCATTTGTTTAATGCCTCAAATTGTGTAGGTCTAGGTAATGTCTTTCTTTCATTCATTGTTTGTCTCAGGAAATATAGCTTTCTAATGTCAAAGGTACCCTATAAACAAAACTGTAAGTCTTTATCAGAAGCAGTATGGACATGCCATTCACAAATCCATCTACATATATAGAACCCAGGGTCCGTCATTATTTCATATGTAGGCGTTCCATCAGCAGGTAATTTCTGACCTTCAGTAGAAGGTACAACAGAAACTTTCCCCTTTTCAACATAGCATACATTATTTTTGCTCAAACAATTGAAATAAATCATACAAATCAAACTAGCAGACAACAACCAATCCCAGCGCAGCCCTGTCAAAAGTCACCCTATCACAGCACAACTCTATTAGCGACCAACCAATGACAGTGCGGCTTTGTGGTTATGTCTCACCAATCCCAGTGTGGTTTTTCAGCTGACTGACCAACCACAGCGTGACTTCTCCGAGAATGAGAAAAACAATTGCAAAATCTTTCTTACGTAAGTTCCCACAAAATAAACCTTGTCTTCTCAACCTAAGGATGAAGAAAATCAGTAAGTTAAGGTAAGACAAATCTCACAAATAATACACACAAGAACCAAGGAACAGCACCCATCACAGTATTATCTTAAATCACAATTCACACTATGTAGACTCCTGTTCAGACGTAATTCGCAATGGCAAATGCACCTATCGCTGAGCACTTAGGACCAAAGCACATCAACCTGTATTAAACACACAACCCTGAAAAGGAAAACTTGTTAATTCAGAAACTCCTACCCAGGTGCTTGTGGTGCCTTGCACTACACACTACCCTATACACGCAAGTAAATCACAATAACCTAACAACAATTAAACAAATTCTTTATAAACCAAGATTCACAATAGGAATAGTACATCAGCACTAGGGGTGGGTGGAACTTGGGAGATTTACCCTGCAGAGTTCCATAGAGTTACCCAAAACCTCTGCTACATTGAATAAACAAACACCTCACAAACAGCATAACAATCCATTGAATAAACTTGACTCTTCAGCAGCAAACCCCTCAAAAACACACAGCTCACAGAATCATCCCACCCTATTCATACTTACACTCCAAATCGTTCAGGAACAATACTGCAAGTCAGACTTCTCAGCACAAATTTCGACACTGGGAACTCCACCAGAATCCACTATCTCCTTATACTGGGCAGAAGGGGTAAAAAGAACAAAGGTATCTAAGTAAAAGGAGGTGCTCGTCAATGTGCAACCATCCTCTGCTACCAAGATTTGTCGGAGCAATATTGTACCCCAAAACTTTGGCACCCAAAATTTACCTCACACCTTTCTCCCACTGTTTACTGGGTCGGAAACAATGTTTAACCTCAATTTCATGAAGAAATATGTCCCTGCATGGAGGCACCTCCTAAAGAATCAATTGGCAAAGTAAAACAGTTCAATAAGTAATGGGTCCCATTCAATAACTGAGTTCTAGATTAATGGGAAGTTAAAGGGTTTAATGGTAAAAATGTGTGATACAGAGTCGATGCCATGTAAAATCAAAAAATTATTCTTAGTCTCAATGGGCAGTAACATCATGAGGAAATTGGGCAGCATTCTAGTAGAACAAGAAATTATTTTTGCTTACACCCACATCAAGGGTTTTTCATACACAATTCTTGCATGGAATTTTTGGGAAAATTGCTAAATTATTGTGTTGTGAAAAAAACTATAATTTCTATAGCAAATCAGAACACAGGAATAATAGACGTCAATGCCATAACACAAAAACACCATTCTAATTCTAAAATAATTTATTCAACACCCTCTATGCTTATATCATCAGTAGATGCTCAAACAAATATACAAATATGAAATATTTAGACAATATGGGGCTGATTATGGGTTTGGTGCCATGCCATCCTGCTGCCAAGTCGGACCGATCGACCGATTACGATTTGGGCAGTTACATATAAGAGATCCCGCCACTGCACCGCCACCACCGCCAGTAAATCTCAACCCCCCGAGGTGGCAGTCTGTTGGAGGGCAGGCCACCAGTCAGACCGCCCGCACAATCACGATGTGCTCGACCACTGAGGTTTCTGTGACAGTCCAACCACCACACCCGAGCTGGCGGAAAGGGAGGGATAAAAGGCTGAAACTGATATGTACACAGCTCACACGTTGGTGTGCCGCTATGGAGCCGTTCTTACACGTCCTGCCACTGCTGTACCTAATGGACGACATCCAAAACAGAGGCCATCATGGACTCAACCAACGGTAAGCAATACATGTACCCTATTCTTTTGATTACACACCAAATCGATGGCCCGTCATGCACTTGGCAAGGGTATGGGGTCCCTGTGCCAAACATATTTTGTGGGCCCCCTTCAGAAATACACACAACGTACAATCCAATTACAACTACACAATGCTCTCCTTGGCCAGGTCACTGACACTGCACAGGCATGCACCACAAAAGATGTAATGTGTTCACAAATAGTATTCGGATATTGTCATGTAGGAAATCAGTTACCATAACACAACAGCAGCATCTCATGAATATCACACATATTATTTTCTGTGGCACCCTCCCATTTCCCATATGGCAGGTCCTGGTGTGATATCAAACATGGATCTGCAAGGATGTGTTAAGAACCACAAAATATACATGCCATGCCAAATCACTGTGATGTACTCTCACACAGCATCCACCCCAAAAAAGGCAATGTCAGGGAAATAGGATATAAATGTAACAGGGTGAGAAGCATGCAAAGATCACAATGTGAAGAATCCCTGCAGAATAGCAATGCTCCTACTGGGAGAATCCTGAAAGCGTGAGTGCCTGAGCCACAATCAACTTTTCACAAGCCTCGAAACTCCATGCTTCCAGTACCTGTGGAGTGTAGTACATTAGGGACAACCAATAGCCTGGCCAACTGTCATGCAGATGTGTGTAACGTGGTATGTTGAAGTATAAAACTAAACACAGCAATAACTGCGGGCCATATGTAGGTAAAAAAGGATTTGCGATTCGGAAAATGCGTTTTTCTGCAAATCGCATTTTTAGAATCGCAAATCCCGATGTAGGTAAAATATCACACAAATATTGCGATTACCAAAAATTTGCAGAATTACATACTGCTTACTCAAATAGCGATTCCTTAATTACGTAATTGCTATTAAGGAATCGCAAATCCGGGAAACAGCAATTCAGGTACAGAATGATGACATCACAACCAGGAAGTGTGACTGCCCATGCTGCACCTGATTGCCAGCACCTGTGTCAGAGTCAGAAGCAGAGTGAGAGCTTGTGAGGAGGGTTGGAGGTCTTTGCTCAGCAACTGCAAGCAGGAGAAATGGAGTCCCAGGGGAGTGAAAAGCACGAAGAAGAAAATCCAAGAAAGGGAAAACAAAAATTCAGTGAGAGGGAGCTGGAGGGCCTCACTAAGGAAATACTAAGGCAACATGACCTCCTTTTTGGCAAAAATTCACTTTGTGTGCCCGAGGCAAGGAAAAGCAAAATTTGAAGTGACATCCAGGAAAAAGTGAACTCAAATGACGTCACACACCGCACAGTCGAAGACCTTAGAAAAAGGTGGTACGATATGCGGCAAAGGTCAAAGGAGAGGCTGGGCACAAGATTGGCTGAGGCCAACCAGACCAGAGGAAGGGCATCAACAGCTCCAGAGCCAACGCCCCTGGAGGAGCTGATGGAGGGCACCCTTATGCCTGAAAGTGTGAGTGGCATGGCTGACCTTGACAGCTCCGAACATACAGACACCAGACAAGGTAAGATACATGCCAAAACTCCTAAAACATAACCAGCCCAATCACAGCCCCAAACACCCAACCTGAGTGCAACTCCAGTACATGTCCACAAGCACGCTCGGAATTGCATATGGGAGATGTAGTCACATGCACTGATACCTGGACCAGTGAGACATAGCAGGGGGCAATAGGGAAGACTCATTCAGGAAATGTGTATAACAGACAGATAGTAGTAATGTGAATAGAAAATTGCAAACTTTAATGCATAAGAAAAGCTAGACATCACAAACAAGTAATGTGTGCATTTAAATTCACAGCACCACCGACAACACAGGAAACCGTGGCAGAAGGGGTGGACACACCAGCAAAAGTGGACGAGGCAGGGCAGGAGGGGCAGGGTGCAGCAAGACAGGCAGACCCTGCGCCAGGCAGACTGCGCAACATAGTGTCACCATTACCACTGCTGGAGGCAAAGTCCACAGATACAGCTGAAGAGGCACAGCCAGTCCGGCGGGTTACGCAAGACAGCAGACACCACAGTCCACTGCACAACCTACAGATGGGAGTGGGTCAAGACGCAGGGCACGGCCCTCCACCAGCAATTCTCCTTCCGATGAAGACACAGTGTTTTCTGGCCTTGAGGGCAACATGTTGAAAGCACAGCGCCTGCAAGTGAAAGACATAAGGTCAATACAGCGCCAACTAGCAGCACACAATCACAACATGGCAGAGTTGCGGCTTGGAGTAATGGCCTTGACAGGTGCATTGGAAGGACTGTGCAGGGAGATAAGGAGAGACAGGGCAGCCATACGCAGGGAGAAACATTGTCTACACACCCGGCTGGACCTGTACACAAGGGCTGTCAACAGCCAGTCAACCGCCACATCCCTGCTGGCCCGAAGATGTGTTAGTATGCAGCATAAAATGGCCCACTGCTGCCAGGATGTGGGTAGGTGCCTGGTGCAGGTGACACATTCCGTGGACCAGATGCGCGCAGCTGCCACAGGTGGCATAGGGACACTTGGCACATTGGATTCGGACGAACAGTCCAGCAGGAGCAGCATAACTCCACCACTTCCAGCAGATAGACGCCGGAGTGCGCGCCAGGGGAGAGTAGGTGAAGACTCCAGTGAGGTCAGTGTGCAGCCGGAGCGAGGGGCAACATTGCCTGCACGTAGGAGGTGAAGAGGCAGCACGGACTCATGGCTATGTGTGAAGCAACACATTCCATATGGACTAATTGTCTCAAGGCAAATCTAGCACTGTGGCACAAACATGTGCAAGCATTAACATTTAAGTCACGCTGTGTGACCGATGTGTTCCTGCAATTAAGGAAATAAACATCACAGTTAAGCACCATTATTTGGCACTGTGTCCTCATTTCTCACCTAGAAGTAGTTCTGTGTGATCTCATCACGTCTCTTGCGGCCGGCAGCCACCCCGGCACCACCTGCCGGTCTGCGTTATGGAGCTGGTTCCTCCTTATCTGATGTGTCGGAAACTGTCAGATCCACTGGGGTGCCCTTCTTGGTAGCGATGTTGTGTATCATTGCACAGGCAGCCACGATTTTGCATCATGTCTCAGGGCTGTACTGTAGTGCACCTCCACTCTTATGGAGGAAGCAGAGATGGCTTTTAAGGATTCCAAAGGTCCTCTCAATGGCGCAGCGTGTGGCTCTGTGGGCACTGTTGTACTTCCACTCAGCTGCTGTGGCTGGATTCAGGTACGGTGTGAGGATGTAGTCACGTACAGCATACGCACTGTCACCTGCAGGGAAAAAGTAGATTAATGGCAAATACGGTTCTGCCAGTTCAAATCTTCACTGGTTGTGTGTTTGTGAGCCATGCAATTACCTAGCAGGTAGCCCTCTCCAAACTCGCCACTTGTGAGTCTGCGATTTAATCCACAGTGGCAAAAAATGAATGAGTCGTGTGTGCTTCCTGGGTGTTTTGCCACAATATCTGTGATTATATGTTTAGCGTTGCACACTACCTGGATGTTCAGGGAATTATATGACTTTCTGTTTCAGAAAAAATACTCAGTCTGTGATGGGGGTGACAGTGCGACATGGGTCCCATCTACGCAGCCAATGACGTGGGGAAATTGGGCTATTTGGTAGAATTCTTGGTTGGTCCGATCTAGTGCCTGCGGTGTGCTGGGAAATTGGATGTGGTGATGTAGGCTCTGAACTATTGCATCAAGGAAAGCGTGGAAAAAGCGCGAAAGTGCACTCTGAGAGACCCCTCCTGCTGAGGCTATCACCCTCTTAAAACTCCCTGAAGCCAGGAGGTGCAGTGAGCACAACACTGTTTATGGGTGGGAATGGTGTGTGCCCAGTGTGTGGGGTGTTCAAGTATGGGTGTCAGCTCTTCTATCAACTCCAGGATGCTGTCTGTCTGGGTGCAGCCTGTAGTGCCCATGGATGTCCTCCTGGGTCCGCTGGAAGAGGGTGATGCATGCTCTGTAGATCCTTTCCTGGCGTCTCTTTCTCTGTGCAGCATCTCTGATACACAACCTCCTGGCTATCACATACAGGCCAGCCATGGTGTGAAGTCCCAGCGGCATTGTGGGCCTGTTTAAATAGGTTGCACCTGGTTACCACCTGCTCAGAGTTGGTGGTAATTGAGAAGTGCAAATTTGCGATTTTTGTAAAATCGCAATTTGCAATTTTTTGCTGCAACTCAATTTACAAATTCGCATTTAGCGGGAACGGTATTTGCGATTATCGCACGTACTGAGCCGCAGACTGCGAATTCACAATATTATTCGCAGATTCCGTGTAACGCAAAAATGGTAATTGCTAAATTAGCGATTCCTATTGTTGCGGAAAGCTTTCCTACATCGGAACGTTCTGTTTTGCGATTGCATACACCCTGAATTTTTGCTGAAATATCAACTTGGTGTAAGGTACACACACACTAACGAACAATCTCCAAAAAGTAAATTCAAAATAACAACACAAAAAACCTCCCCCAGATGTAATGAAACAAATAACTAACTTGCACACATCAAACACATACACAATATACAGCACTGGGAGAACTTCAACTTAAATGATTTCCACAATGATGAAAACTACCAGAAATACTTAACACATGATGTCCAATACAATTCTATATCAGGCCCAATTTTAATTCATCCCACATAACCATCTATTGAACCTGTCCTCTTGTCCTGTATGACTCCAACAATGTTTGCAAGGTCAGAATATACAATCCCCTCTAAATTGCATAACAATCAGGGTTGAAGAAGCACAACTATAGTCACACATCCTCAAGTATACTTGAACATTAAACAGCAAAAGGTGCAATGATAGGACAACTGTCTTCCAAAACAAACACATGTTTTTACTGTCCCATAACTGAGTGAATGGTAGCAAAAATTCCAATGGCCAGTCCAAATGTGTCCTATTGTGACCAGCACAGTGCTATGCCACATACCTTGCCTACCAAAACACTACCAGGGGAACATCCACAGGAAGAGGCATCAAGTGGGCAGTCCAGCAACCTCGAAGATGTCACTTGGGAGTGGGGGGGCTTTGTTTGGCCAGGGGGGATGTGTGTTGGGGGGTGTATTGGGTTGCAGGAGTGGGGGGTCGGGATTTCGGATGATTCGTTTTTTTCTTGGGAGTGGTGGGTTCGGGTTTAGGAGTGGTCAATTTTTTCTCTGGATTGGTGGGTTCAGGTTTAGGGCGGGCCGATTTCTTCTTGGGAGGAGTGGGTTCAGGTTTAGGAGTGGTTGATTTTTTCTTGGAAGTGGTGGGTTTGGGTTTAGGAGGTGTCGATTCTTTCTTGGGAGTGGTGACTTGGCATTTAGGAGGGGTCGTTTTTTTCTTGGTAGTGGTGGGTTCGGATTTAGGAGGGGTCGTTTTTTTATTGAGAGTGGCGGATTGGGATTTTGGTTGGATTGTTTTCTTGGTGGAAGGTTTGGCTTTTTTTCTTGGGAGTGATGGTTTGGGAAGTGGAAATGATGGGTTGGGGTGTGGGAGTCTGTACCTTGGTTTTGGGAGGAAGGGTGTGTTGCTCACAGGCATAAGCCCAACAGCAAAGACGTATACGAGAAGTGAACTGGGTTTAGGAGAGGAGTAATTGTATTGGGCTTGGAAGGTAGAGGAAGTGTAAGCGTCAGGTGTGGGTGGTAGTGTTGTTGGTGCAGGTGTGTGTTGTGTGGGTGTGTGTTCTCATCTGGTGTGTGAGGTGGATGGACAGTGTATGGTGGGTGTTATGGATGGGTCTGTGTGTGCTGTGTGGTGTCTGGGGCAATGCTGAGTGTGGTGGATGGATCAGTGTGTGCAGGTGTGGTGTTGGTGCAATGCTGGGGTGGTGGATGGGTCAATGTGTTCAGGTATGGTATCAGGGTCGATGCTGGGTGTGGTGGATGGGTTTGTGTGTGCAAGTGTGGGGCCAGGGGCAATAGTGGTTGTGGTGGATGGGCCTGTATGTGCGGCTTGGGAGACTGCTAGGTGTGGTAGATGGGTCTGCGTGTGGGGTGTGGTGTCAGTGGAAATGCTGGGGGTGGTGAGGGTGGTGAGTGTGTGGTGTGTGGATACGTGCCTGTGTCCCTTGTGGTGTTTTTGTTTGCGTGTGGCGCTTGTGTCTGTTGGTGTGGATGCATGCAAATGTGGGCATGTGCTTGGGATAGGATGTGGAATAAGGCATGTGGATGGAGCAGAGGAAGGACGGGATGCAGAAGAGTTGGGTGGATGGAAGGCTGCTGTGAGGGAGGAGGCCATAGCCTGAAAGTATCTCTGTAGGCCAGACTGAGCACCACGTATGCCTTCCAGGTAGGCCACGATTGCTGCAGTTGGATGCCTAGCCCCTGGATGGCACTCAGTAGTGCCATCTGGCCTACAGAGATGGTCTTCAGAAGGTCAATAGCCTCCTCATTCAGGTCAGCAGGGGGGACTGGGGCAGGGGTGAAGGTGTCTGGTGCATAGGAGACTAGTACCTTATGAGGGGAGCGAGGCTGGGCAACTGGGTGGGAAGCAACAGGGAGGGTGGAGATTTACTGTGTGGTGGCAGACAAGGAAGATTTTGGTACTTGTCCTGCTGGGACTGCCACTGCTAGCGAGTGCCCACTGGCGGATGACTCAGACAAAGATGATGTAATCGAGCTTGTGTCCTCCTTGGTACCCCCTCACCCTCTGGGCCACTGGCTACAGCAGTCTCTGATGTTTCTTGACCAGAAGCACTGTGGCCAGCTGCACCCTCCCGATGTTGGCATGTCTCCTCCACCCGCCTGGGATGATGCCGAAATCCAAAACCTAATAGGTTTATTGCATGTGCCAGGACACACTTTACTAACAGCTTTGATCAAAGAACATTTATCAAGCATTCAGGAGACTCAACCTACAAGTACCTGTTTATTCGTGGATAAATTAGCAACATAACCACGTGTACAGTCTAACCATTGATGTCTGTTATCCTGGTTCACTTTATATTCCTCACTTACCAAGGGGAAGCACTGCTCATTGTCTGCATCAAAAGTGCACTATATGCTATCACACATGGCAGAGGGCCAAAATCAAATGAGACAGTACTGAGTGAGCATTATCCCTGACACTATGGACACTAATGTCCTTGTTGTGACAACTGTCATCCACTACTACATGAAAACTTATCTGAGTGAAAAATATACTCAGTAATGTTTATGCAAAAAAAATTGTAGTGGGCTGGACTCTGCTATGTTCCTGGTCACAAAGACAATAGACAAAGCACATCAGCATGCACCAACTACCTGATCTATACAACCAAAATGTTTGTATGTGCATCGCACATGGGCATCCGTCAATATTTACTTACAAATGCCAGCCTATAATACACAAATTAGCAAGCAATTCCTTGAGGATTTGGGCAAGCACTCACCCCTTTGTAGCTGCTGTTTGGCCCTCAACTGCCCCTCAAGCTCCGGATAGCCACTGCCAGTATGTGGGCCATTTGGGGGGGTCTGGGTCTGGCACACACACTTTGATGGTTGGGAGGACTGGCTAAGCTGTCCTTCAGCACTCTTCTGGGTAGGGTACCTTAGATCTTCCCACCTCTTCCTGCAGTGGATACTGCGCCTGTTATAGACCCCAGGGTCCTCACATTTTGGGTGATGGCATTCCACAAACCTTGTTCTTGATGGGCGTTGACCTATTCGGATGGGAAAGATGGTAAAACAGATCTGGACAACTAGTCTAAGGACGACTTCTTGGTCTGAAAACATTTTGTAGGCAGCTACAAGCTACATTCATTTGCTTTTGTTTAAATTTGTTTATTGGTTTTTCATTTTATGATGTGCATCAGGTCATATAGTTACATCACAATACAATCATTTGAATTCAATAATTCTCCAGGACAGTGTTACATCTGAGTATGATTCCAAGAAAATATTTAAATGTGTACAACATAACATTGATTTCACAGGGTGAATGACACATTTATCTCCTCACAAAAAATTTAACCAATAGTGACAGCGCTTCGTTCAGCAGCCCATACAACATATTACTATACAGCCTGACTGCTCACTCGTGGGTCGCATACGGTTATGTGTATTCCTGGATATATATCCCTGGCGAGATCCCCATTGTTCAATTGATATCTGTCATAAGTTGTGCTGTTTGGCCCAGGCAAATGTCAAAGGTGGGGGCACAGTTTCAGATATGCAGCCGATAGTATTAAGTTTTAACTCATACATTGACTCACCTCGTGCACTTTGTGCCAATCAAAAGTATTGGCTAGCCGCTTATTCAGGTGTGCTATCTGATTCCTCAGGGTGATTCTGCCATAGTGCGCGGAAGTCCACCAGGATTATGTTCCATTCGGCCGCTAGTGGTTGCATCCGGATACCTATCGCATCTTCCTGACGTAGCGCGATGCTCTCCGCTTGCGCCCAGCAAAGTAGAGACTGAAACCAGGATTTCGCTGGTGAGGGTTCGGGGGATTTTCATCATTATGTGAGTAAGTGTTTGACCACTATAAGCCCCAAGTCTAAGCGAGATGTGACTTTGTATTTATTAGACCCAAGACGCACAACTCCCATGACCAGTGAAGTGTGTGCTCTGTACACTGAGCTAGGCTCTGGTGACTCCATTCCAGTAAGATTGTATGGATGTACAGGCCCATAGTATATGTAGGAAATCCGCTCCCGTTTCACCACATCTTGGGCAGCTGGCGTCTGTTCGGTTAAAGTATTTGTTTATTTTGGCTAGGGTCAAATAGGCTCTATGTACAATATAGTACTGTATGAGCCGAAACCTGGCACTGTGGGGGATATGAAAAGGGCTCTTAAGGATTTATTCCCACTCATGTTCAATGCAGGGGCTTTGCAGATCTGTGTCCCAGTGGGCACGAAGGGACTCAAGGCGCGGTGTTGTGTGTACCCTCAGCGATTCCGCAAACCATCTGACTAGAGGATGACCCGTGACCAGCTCGTGTAGGTATTGCACAGTCAGATGTGTGGTCGGCTCCTGTGTGATATTACTCCATGCTGCTTGTAGTGTGCGAACCACGACAGTATGTAACAAGAACTGACCCCTGGGCAGGCCGGAGTCTTTAGCAAGTGCATCGAATGGTAAGAGCTGACCATCACTGTATTGATCCCCTAACGTTAAGATTCCTGCCTCCTCCCACTGGCGCATCTCCGTGCCTGCGAGAGACTGGTGTCTTCTGGGCATACCTAAAATATGGAGAGACGGCGGGTATGGAGTCACATGGCTTGTAACTCACAGGGCGCGGTGAAAGCAGTAGTAGGCCACCTTCACCAGCATCTGGGCAGGTGATCTGCCCTTCCTATTGGGATGGAACAGCGCTACAATCTGAGTCTGGGTGAGTCCCAGGACATAGGTCGATGAGTCTTCTAGGTGACGCGCGACGAGCCATCTCGCTACCTACTGAAGCTGCGCCGCCAGATAGTATTGCTCCCTATTAGGTAGTGAGAGCCCTCCATTGGTTGGCGATGGGTACATTTTGAGTAGAGCCACCCTACTGTGCGACCCGGCCCCAAATGAACCTCTGCACATCCATTTCTAAACTTTTGAACAGTGCTGGTTTAAGGTAGAGGGGTACATTTACAAAGTGGTACAGAAGGCGGGGAGGACTACTATCTTAAGTAATGCTATCCGCCCCTTGACCGTCAGGGGTAGAGTGCCCCAGAAAGACATCTGCGCTCTTATCACAGTAATGGCACGCACCAGGTTACCTTCAAGAAGGTCAGCGGAATCTCTATAAATAAGTATGCCTAGGTATTGGAATGTCAACATTTGCCAGTGTACTGGCTTGCTGCTAAGGCACAACTGCAGGTCTAACGTGGATTCCGAGAAGGGGTATAGAAATGATTTGGCCCAGTTTACCTGAAGCCCTGAGACACTAGCAAATTCAAGCAGTATCCTTTCTATTGTGGCTTAAGATGTCCTAACGTCTCTGAGGTATATAAGCAGGTCATATTCGTATAATGAGACGCCATGCATGCCATTCCCCAGAGGAATTTTCCACTCATCCTGTGTTTTGTGTAAAGACTCGGCCAGTGGTTCAATGACCAGCATGAACAGAAGCGGTGAGAGCGGGCATCCCTGCCTCGTTCCTCTCTCAATTGGGATCTGGTCTGATAGGTATCGGCCGGTCTTGACTCTGGCCACCGGTTGGGTGTAGAGAAGCTGAACAAGGTTTAAGAACTCCTCCCCCATTTCGTATTTACGCAGCACAGCAAACAAGAAACCCCACTCCAAGGTATTGAATGCCTTTTCCAGATCAAATACTAGGCATCCAGAATGATCCCAGATTTCCCTGAAGTAGTGACATACCCTAAAGTACCTACACAAATCTAGGGACGTGCTGCGAGCCGGCACAAAACCGTGTTGGTCCGTATGAACCATTTGCCGTACCAGAGGTGCCAATCTACATGGCAGAAGTTTCGCTAGCACTTTATAATCCAGATTTAGAAGTGCTAGCGGTCAGTATGTGCCTAGCAACTCCATGGTTCTATGCGGCTTTGGTAATGACACCAGTAATGATTCATGCAATGTGTCTGGCAGTGTACCTATTTCTAGCGCATTACTATACATAAAAAGAAGCTGCGGTGCCAGTGTTTGTTGATAGGCTTTGTAGTACTCAGCCGGGAAACCATCGGGTCCAGGATCCTTGCCAGTGGCCAGTGAGCGAATGGCTTCTTGTATTTCAAGCAGTGTGACTGGCTCACTCACTTCATCCCTCTGCTCAGCAGTGATCTGCGGCAGGGGTAGTAGGGAGTGGAAGGAGACCAATTCTTCTGCATTTGCACGGCGTGTTGACTTGTATACTCTGGTGTAATGTGATATAAACTCCTTATGTATGTTGTACTTGTTGGTAAGTATTAGTCCGGACTTGGACTGTAAGCGTAGTATAGGTAACCTACCTGCCCTGTCAGCTGCAGCAGGAGTGCGCGCAGCATGTGATGTGTAATTTAAACAGCACAATCTCTCTAACACCTCGTCATGCTTCTTGCTCTGTGTGTCTGTTGTATTTTACGGGCCCTACCGCATACCAAATCATCCTCTAGTCTGGTGAGTATGCCTTACTTCATCACCTAGTTGTTTTCTGACGGACCAGCTCAAACCCAAGCAGCGTCCCCTGATTGCCACTTTTCCTGCATCCCACATCACTCCTGAGTTGGCACTGAGCCAGTATTATCTTCGAAATATGTGCCTATCGCTTCATCTACTGTCTGCCTAAATGAGGGGTCTTCCAGCACTAGGGGCTGCAGTCTCCAGAGGTGGGTAGTGAGTCCCTCAGTATCCCCTGTAACTAACACATGGGGGCTGTGGTCTGAATGCGTTTACCTAAATAGTCTGCACTGACACACTGTGGTAGTACCTGCTGGCTTACAACAAAATGATCGATGCGGACATGCAGGCCATGTAGGTGGGAGTAATAAGAATACAGACACGTACGCGGGTTTAGGACCTTCCACATATCCGCTAGACCCCAGCGGCGTAACCACTCACTTAATCCTCACGCATTGAATGCTGCAGTTGTTTGTGACAGTGGAGGGAAGGATCTGTCTATTGTAGTGTCAAGAACCGCATTAAAGTTCCCACCTAATAGCCAAGGAGCATCGCACCAGCGCAA